>NC_069659.1:331579874-332195186 GCF_027244095.1 Hemicordylus capensis
GGAGAAGGAATGTCTTGTGTTGGTAATCTAAAGTTTCTTCGTTAATATGAAACCTGTGCTTTTGGAGTAGATTTTTTTTTCCGGACAGAGAGAGAGAGAGAGAGAGAAAGAAAGAGAGAGAGAAGACAACACAACTCCATGGTTTACTTCCTGGAGGAAGTCTCCATATTGTGAGCACAAACGTCCCCACCTGTGGGCAGGCTTGAACTCGTGGACTTGCAAGTGGCGACTGGGTGGGTGGGTGAAGGAAAGGAAGAGGGCATGCCCTCAACTCCTGCCTGTGGCTTCCAGCGGCATCTGGTGGGCCACTGTGTGAAACAGGATGCTGGAGTAGATGGGCCTCCTTGGGCCTGATCCAGCAGGGCTGTTCTTGTGTATTCATGATCCCAAAAAAACAGGTTTGCGGAGCGCTCGAGCCCAGCGGTTCACAGGGTTGTAGGAAATTGGGCTACGATTGTGTGAATAGCCTCTACAACTATTTAAGTTTTTGAAACAATTTTGTAAAACAATGTTGAAACTATTAAAACAACATTTAATTAAAAGCCTGGGTAAACAGATGTGTCTTTAAATACTTCTTAAAAATTATCAGAGATGGGGAGGGTCTTCTTTCAGCAGGGAGCATGTTCCAAAGCCTTGGGACAGTAACAGAGAAGGCCCTTCCCCAAGTAGCCACCACACGAGCCAGTGGCAACTGCAGGTGGAGCTCTCCTTCATGACAAATAAGATGTTCTATTAAATACCCAGGGCCCAATCTGTTTGCTCCATGTGATGATGCCTGTGGGGCACAATTGTTGTGCATTTGTGACCAGGGCCAGCTTAAGGCAGTACCAAAATGGCCATGGCCAAGTGAACCAAGGGTTAATGGGTGCCGAAAATAGCCATGGCATGCCCACAGCCAGGGCGCCCCCATGCACCCTTCCACACCCAGCCGGGAGGTCTGCCGGTGGGGAGTGCACCCCTCTCTTCTCCCCAGCCAGTGTTTCAATGAAACACTAACTAAGGAGGAGTGGGACAGGGTCCAAATGGACCCTCTCTCGGGCAGTGGCCCCGCCCCTGCATCTGACATAGTGGGCAGGGCAATACCAGATACGGGGCCCACCAGCCCCATAGCTCTTCCCAGTCAGTTGTTCATGGAATCATTCACCAAGATTGGCTTTCCCTCCCCGCCTCCTCAGGAGGCAGAGATAGCAGTTTGCAGTCAGTGATTCCATGAAGCACTGACTAGGAAGTCCTGAGGGGCTGGTGGGCCCTGTCCCCAGCATTGGCCCTGTCACATGTGTGTGACATCAGATGCAGAGGGCAGGGCTTTGGTGTATACTTGTTTTGCACATGCATTTAAAAATACTAGGGTGCGGGGGACTATTTTGGCCAAGGGGCACCACAACCCCTTGAGCGAACACTGTGTGGGACTGCAGCCACTCACTCCCAGCCCCATCTGGGACACTGCTTCTTTGCCCCAGCCTCACTCAAATGGTGCATGAGGCAGTGAAACTTCGTCGATTGACGATGGACCGGATCATGAGACCCGGTTTGGGGAAGTGAGCGGGAAGAGCGGGGAGGGAGCCCTGGGTGGCCAAGTCGGCCGCCCACACGATTGCCAGCTCTGAGACGGAGCCAGCAGGGGCTGGGGAGCTTGGGGGCCACGTGGCCCCCAGAAGCCCCAGTATGCTCTGTGTGAGTGCGCAGGGCATACTGGGGAGACCCCCAAGCTGGGAGGCTGCATTTAAGCCTCCAGGCCGGGGGTCTACTCACGAGTAGCTGCGGTGCGGAGCCGCACCGCAGCTACTCACGAGCAGATAGCCCAGGTTTGTGGAGCGCTCGCTCTGCAAACCCGGGCTAAGGGGCGGGCTACAGGAGCGGGTTAGCTGCTCCAGAACCACCGGGCTCGGCTGCGAGCCCAGTGGGTCTGACAACTCGTCAGAATAGCCCCCTCATCAGAATAGCCCCTATGTGTGGTTTGGGTCGGGAACAGCATGGTCATTTCGACGCCTGCTTCCAAGCCCTGTCAGCCGCATTTAAAAAGTGGACAGGGCAGACGCATCCTGTTACATCCTGTGACTCTAAAGTAGATCTGTTGGCAGCAATTCCCAGAGCAGGCTTGTGATCAACAGCAATAACAGTGACAAATATTTATCTATCGTATTCAACAAAAGTGTGCAAAGTGGTTTACATTGAGAAATAAACAAACAAATAAAATGCATCCTAGACCCCAAGGGGCTCACGATCTAAAAGGAAACATAAGATAGACACCAGCAACATTTCTTGACAGGGCCAGTTGGGTGCTCCTCAGATGAAGGAGCCAGCAGAATCTGCACCTGTTGGGCTGGGCTGGCATTACCCATGCTGAGGAGGTATGTTTTTGGGAGCATTCCCGGTCCCTGGGAACAGCCCCATTCTCATTGGAGAATCCCTGACAGCAGCATTATGACCAGTGTTTTATCATGAGAGCAGCCCTGGAACCTGATCTACAGTGGGACCAGCAGCACCAGGAGTTCTGGCTCCAGAATATGGCCCCTTTCCAGCTCATGCAGGGCGAGCTGGCTAATAGCGGGCACATTATTTGAAGAACTCCTGCAGTTATCTCCCCTTCTGTGGCTTTCCCTCAGCTAGTCCAATCCCAGCTGTTCTGTTGGGAATTTAATTGTGGGGGGCACTAACATGCTCCCCTTGCAGTTTTCACCACTAGTGTGGTTTCTGTGGTGGCAAGCACTGCAGCATCAATTGTGCCAGGGTACATGGATTTTGAGGAGGTAACAGGGACCCCATTCAGGAAAGGAGGGGTAGAGGCAAGGTAAATCCCACCCCCCTCCTATGAAATAGAGACCTGGCCCTATTAAAGTGCAGGTGCTGCATGATATGCTCTTGGATTATCCTTCCATGGCTTCTGCAGAGTATCTCCTACATAGTTTTAGTTAGGACTTTAGCATTCCATGTGAATTTCCTCATGTTCATGTTGAGGCTGGTAATCTGCAGTCAGTGCAAGAGAAGAAGATGCCATCTTCCAGAAAATTCAGAAGGAAGTGTCATTAGGCCAAGTGCTAGGGCCTTATGAGTCCGTATCGTTGCCCACTCTTCATGTTTCACCTTTGGTTGTCCTACCCAAGAAGGCCCCTAGGGGGTATAGGTTGATTCATCACCTGCCTTTCCCAAAGGGCTCTTCAGTTAATGATGGTATACCAGTGGAGCTTTGCTCCATAAGGTATACATAATTTGATCAGGCAGTGTGGATTTTGTGCAGTGGTGGGCCCACCACCCTTATGGCAAAATACAATATAGACTCTGCCTTTCAGCTCTTACCCATGCACCCCCTGGACTCTTTGTCTTTGGGGTTTTGCTTTTGGGGGATCGTACTGCATTGACAGGGCCTGCTCTATATCATGCACTGCCTTTGAAACATTCAGAACCATGTTGAAGTGGGCAGTTAGGCATTGTGCTGGAGTTTGCACTACAGCCGATTTACTGGATGACATTTTTTGTGTGTGCCTGGGCAGTTCTGGCCACTGTGCCCATCTGTTTCACACATTCATGGATTTGTGTCAGGACTTGGGAGTGCCTCTGGCATAGGACAAGATGACGGGGGGCTGGTTAATAAGCTCACCCTTCTGGGTACAGAGTTGGATACAGTGGCAGGTTGTTCCAGGCTGCCTGTTGATAAACTGGTAGCTCTGAAGGGTAGGCTGCAGGGGTACCTTGCAGCCAACAAGGCCACCCTCCCGCAGTTGCAGGTTCTGCTTGGGCATCTGAACTTTGCTTGCAAGGTTGATGCCCCTGGCATGGCGTTTTTACAGCATCTTTGTGATGCAACTGTTGGTTTGAAGGAATCTCATCATAGACTCTGGATCTCTGCACAAGTGAAGGCGTATCTCATGATCTGGGCATCCTTTCTTGATGCCTTCAATGGGGTGTCCTTTTGGCATGCAGAGCAGTTGCTCAAATCTGAACTTCAGCTGCACTCGGATGCAGCTGGAGGTGTCAGCTTTGGGGTTTACTTCAGGGGTCACTGGTGTGCAGCAGCTTGGCTTGTTGATTGGGTGGAGTGGATTCTGACTGGGGACCATGTCTTCTTGGAACTTCTTAGAGATGTGCAAATTGATTCAGGTACAAAATGATTTGTACCCAAATCTAGATGATTTGTGTGATTTGTAGACAACAAATCACCCCTGTGCTCAATTGCCCAGATTCGGCTACAAAACAAATCACCCCAGATTCAGACCCCAAAAATTCAGAGATTCAGACCTCCATTGTGTGGTCAATGTGGGTTGGGTGGTAGTACCCAATGGGTGGAAGCTACCACCCAAATTTCAAATAAATTGGGCAAATAGGTGATTTTTAAAGAATTTTTGAAGTTGGTGCGTTTTTAAGCCTTTCCCCATAGGAATAATGGAAATATCAGCAGCCTTATAACTACATGTGAGGGGCACCAGGGTGGCCCAGAGCAGATTGTTGTGGTGGTAGTGCCCAATGGGTGCAAGGAAGCTACCACCCAGATTTCAGAGAAACTGGGCAAAGGGGTGATCAAGAATCCACTATTACTGCTCATCTTTGTACATTCATAATCTTTTTTGATGCAAAATGATGAATGAACTTAGAAAGAATCCACTCTCATTTCCTACCAGAGAATCTACTCTCAGGACAACCCAGACACTGAAAACAACAAAACCCAATGCCCCATGGGCTTGTGGTTTTGGGGGTGGTTGGCACCCTATGTGCACTACACCACAACTCACTCTTGGCCACCCTGGTGCCCCCCAGTGGAGTTATGGGGCTGCTGAAATTCCCCATTATTCCCTATGGGGGGACAGCTTAAAGATACACCAACTTCAAAAAATGCTTAAATATCACTCCTTTCAGCAATTTCTTTGCAATCTGGGTGGTAACAGGCACCTATTGGGGCACTACCACCTGACCCACCCCCAGAAACCCTTTTCTGTCCTGAATCTGCCACAAAGACATGCCAACTTCAAAAACAAAAATTAAAAAAACACCCCTTTGCCCAATTTCCTTGAAATCTAGGTGGTAACTTCCTTGCACCCATTGGGTACTACCACCCACCACAACCCACTCTGGACAACCCTGGTCCCGCCCCCCCCGGGGAGTTATAACTAAGGCTGATGATATCCCTATTTTTCCCTATGGGAAAAAAACTTAAAGACACACCAACTTCATTTTTTTAAAAAATCACCCCTTTGCCAAATTTCCTTGATCTTTAGGTGGCAGATTCCACCCATTGGGCACTACCACCCACCCCACTCTTTTGACCCCGGAACCCCTTTTTTGCCCCCAATTGATTCAGATTCAGATTTGGAAAATTTGGGTACTAATTGAATCTGGGGTGAATTGCGGGGGGCAGATTTGGTCCCAAAACAAATCGAGGGTGATTCAGATTGGGTACAAATTGAATTTAAAAAATGATTCGTGCATATCCCTAGAATTTTTCCCTATTGTAGTAGCAGTACACATTTGAGTGGGATTTTCTGCAAATTCCATGGTTCACTTTTGGTGTGATAACCAGGCTAATATCAACACCCAAACTTCTAAATCACAGAGGGTCATGGTTCTTGTCCCTGCATTTATGTTACAATGCTTGCAGAATAATATATTGTTTGCCAGGCATGTTCCGGAGTTGCAGAATGGTACTGCAGATGCACCCTCTCATTTAGAGGAGGAGCATTTTTGTCTGCTAGCCGCAGGTGCAAGACTAGAACCAGACAGGCTGCTGCTTTGGCTTTGGAACCTTAGAGCATAGGTGTGCACAGGGCAATGTGGGCATTGCTGGTCCCAAGTATCAGAGTGCCTTAGGATAAGAAGGTCAGGGCATTTCAGTGGGTTTTGTTGATGTGTGGCCAGCACCACCTGATCATTTGATGAAGTATTTAGTACAATTGCAGTCTACGGGACATTTGGCCAACATGATTGCTGGTCACCTGGTGGCCCTTGCTTTTTATTGCAAGATGTTGGGTTTCACAGACAGTACTAAGGATTTACAGGTGTGTAGGATGGTGGAGGGTTAGTCCTGTGATTGCCCAACCCAGCCGGACTCGTGACATCCTTTTACATCCGAAATTGTGGCAGGAGGCGATTCTCTGTGACACTCCAACTGGCTGCTGCAGAGAGAAGCTGAGGAAGAAGCACATGGGAAGGAGACAGGCATCACTGTGAGGGGGGACACTCCACTGCCTTCTTGTGTGCTTCCTCCTTGGCATCTCCTGGATGGCTTGGAGCTGGTTCACTAGCTTGGAGGCTTGCTTTCTTGAAAAACAAGCTTCCCACTAGCAACTGGCTACAACACAGCTGCAAGAGGCTGAGGAAGCATGCAGAAGGAGGCAGACTGGCCCCACCCCTGTTGGGCATGGCCAACAAGTGGGAGTGTGGCTGACAGCTATAGGTGTATCTTCAGGAGTTGGCATGCCACTAAATGAAAGTTGCCAAACTCTGCTATAAATAAATAACAAAACAAACTCCTGCTGGCTTCTTATTCTTTGGTGAATTAGGTCATTAAATGATACAAAGGAGTAGTGAGGAAGATGGCGGTGATGTAACAGCTTAGGCAGAGATACCTGCAATTTTTTATCGCCTGTTCTTCCTTGGAACTTCAACTATTTGGGATTTTTAATATTGTTGACTTGGGGATTCTTTTAATTAACTTGTTTTAGCTGAAGAAACTGAACTATTTATCCTAAAAGCTTAGGAAACTATCTTGGAGAGTATGGGCTTGAAGAAACAGCAGTGAGCTTTGCTGGTTCAGACAACGGGGGTTAAGACAGGGAAGCAGCTAAAATTGGACCAATTCCTTCAGGGAAAAGATCTTGCGAGCATTGAAATGACTTTTCCAACAAGCAACAGATTCACTGTGCTGGATATTGCATCTTCTTTTATTTCTGGGGAAGAAGACATATCCCCCTTGGATTTAAAAGAGACACTTCGAGATTCTACATGTAACAAAGAGAAGTCATCAAATGCAAGTAACTTTGCTTTTTTTTTTTTTTTTACCAAGGCAAACAATTAAAACAGCACAGACTCTGCTCACTTTATTAAAAAAAACTTCAAAAGAAAGATGATAATTGGAGAGACTGAAAAAAGCAATTAGTGACCTGGTGGAAGATTTAAATATACAATGGACTAAGAAGTGTGGTGGAGCCAATAAGCTGGCAAGCCTCATGTCTCCTAAGTTTACACAGCCCTTGAAAAAATGTTCCTCCTTGGACCTGTTTGAAAAATTCCCAGAGTTTACAGAATAAGCAAATAGCTCTGTGTACTGGGGACAGACTAAATTTCAACCATTTGAAAAACTGTAGAAGGGTCCTGCTGACCTTGAGGCAAATTTTTGGATGTGGTATTTCACAAGTTGGATAACAATCTCTTTTTTGGCTTTCTAAAGACACAAGTCCTAAAAACATGTTATGTTATGCCAAGTCCTAAAAACATGTTAGTGATGTGCACGGACCGGTCCAGAGGCCATTCTACAGGCCTCCGGACTGGTCTGAGCATTGGCGGTTCGTGGTTCGAACAGCCTAGGGTGAGGGTCCCTTTAAGGGTGGGGGAGGGTGTACTTATCCCTCCCGCCACTTTCCCCCCTCCAGCACACCTTTTTTAGTTAGCAATTGGGGCGGCAGGATACCTCCCTGCCGCCCCTTCCCCCTCTCGGCTGCAAAAGGCTTCAGGAAGCCTTTTGCACGTGTGCACGTCGTATGCGCACGGGCGCGCCAGAGGGGGGAAAGCAGCGGGAAGGGTAAGTACACCTTTCCCCCGCCCTTTAAAGGGACCCCCACACCAGTGCCGGATCGCAGCTCTGTGGTTCCGTGCACATCTCTACTTTTCATTATTCTGAGACCCCAGCAAAATTGCTACAAATGCACCATTATTTAGCATGAAAAAACATCCTTGCTACAAGAGTTTTTAGAGACAATCTAATCTTCCCTTTGCACCATAAAGGGGTTAATGGAGAAAAGGCTGCTGCACAGTCAAATTTATCTAAGGACAGTCTGTCACAGTCAAAACAAGCTGTTGGAAGCTCTCAATGAGGGCAGGATGTTCGGGCCCCATCTATGGATGTTTTTTCTTCATCTATTTGTGAAGAGGACTGTATACAGTTGTCCATATTATCTCTTGGTCTGCAGGTGATAACTCACAGAAAGTTGTAATGTCACTGAGAATTGATATCCATAGCTCCTTGAGTATATTTCCAGTTACCAAAGAGACTTTTTAACAGGCCTGGGCTTCTGATATTGTATTGCAGGTCCTTCTAAGAATTTGCCATCTAATCTTTAATAATCTGATGTACAAATCCCTGTTTCTCAGCTAGATAGGGACCCAGTAACATTAGATTTGGATCTGAGATCCTACAGAAGCCTGTATTATGGTCAACAAGTCCCTATGTATTCTAAATCATTGGCACAGGAATTACAGGAAGCTAATATATGTACAGCTATTACTATACAACTGGAGGAAGTCATTCAATAACTGAAAGCCAGATAGATACATATGAGTCTTTTATTAAAGATGTCATGGCTTAATTAACTCAAGACCACATGAGTTAATTTATGCCTCCCTACCTTTTGCTGCTGATGGTCCTGTTATGGATACCATACCTGCGGATCTTGGTAAAGCTCCAAAAGATTGACTGATCAACAACTCCTGCGATATTCAGCTGCTATCATGGACCATTGCAGGCCAATCTAAAGAAAATGAATCTTCTATCATGGAGTACTAAGGAAATTTGTTATTAACCTTTTACAAGATATTTGGGAATTAGGGGAGATTGAATTGTATGGGTTTGCTTCCTTTTCATCTTATGCCTCAGTAGGCCATGGTAGAAGTTGTTGTTGTTGTTGTTATTGTTATTATTATATATTCAATTTCTATACCGCCCTTCCAAAAATGGCTCAGGGTGGTATACACAGAGAAATAACAAATAAATAAGATGGATCCCTGTCCCCAAAGGGCTCACAATCTAAAAAGAAACATAAGATAGACACCAGCAACAATCACTGGAGGTATTGTGCTGGGGGTGGATAGGGCCAGTTACTTCCCCCCGCTAAATAAAAGAGAATCACCATGTTAAAAGGTGTCTCTTTGACAAGTTGACCCTGGGGTGGGGGGACAGTTATCTATATGATACCACGACACTTCAAGCTAAGTGTAATAAGTTAGATATTTCATTCCATTCTGCTATGGCTTGTACAGTAGAATTTTATAGTTTCTAGAAACTATAAAATTATACATTATTAGATTGTACATTAGATTATATATTATACACTAGATTATACATTACAGCTGAAAGTAGACTTGCATCTACTTGATTATAGTTACACGCTGGAGGAACCTATCCCTGCATATGCTAATAATGTCTCTAGTATACATTTTAGATGGACTTGTGAGAATGCTAAATCTCTAAATAAGTTACTTGAATTGGAGAAACTGATACAACTCAGGTCTAAGATGATGTATGAAATCTTAGATTATTATTAAATTTTGATTCAGAGATTGACGGGCCTCATTCTTGAGAGGCGAATGAGAATTCCCTCTAATAATGGCAGGTCAAAACCATGGTATGATCATGAGTGTGTACTGCATTGGCAAGGAAATCTGTGGTCAAATAATATAACTTATTTAGAGCTGGGGACCCTCAAGCAACTATACAATTGGTGATGGGTTTGAAAAAAATCATTCAACAATCTGATCTGCCATAAGTAAGAAATGGAGATGAAAGAGTCCTGGCAGTTGCTGATTCAGGCCTCTAAACTGAAAAAATCCCTCTAAAATCTGGATGCTGGTGAGAGGTAGAATAAGTCCTAAAATGGATAGTCTCCAATCTCCCTTGGGTGGGCAAGCTTATTTAGAGTGTGGTGGCTGATCAACTCCAGGCAGTTCTGGATGATACTGATTATCTAGATCCATTTCAAACTGGTTTTAGAGTGGGCTATGGGATGAAGACAGCTTTAGTTGGCCTGATGGAATATCTCTACCAGAGGGACAGAGGGAGTGTGACTCTATTGGTTCTTTTTCTTTGACTTTTGATAGTATTGACCATGGTATCCTTCTGGATAGCTTGGGGCATTTTGGAATAGGTGGCACTGCTTTGCAGTGGTTCCATCCCTATCAGAGCTGCTCAGAGATAGTTGCTCTCTGAAATGGGAGCTATTGTATGGTGCTCCATCCTATATATGATGCTTTTAAACATCTACATGGAACCGTTGGGTGAGATCATCAGGAGAGTTAGAGCAGGGTGTTATCAATATGCTGATGATACTCAAATCTATTTCTCCATGACATCATCATCAGGAAATGGCATAGAACCCCCTAAATTACTGCCTACAGGCAGCAATGGACTGGATGAGGGATAATAAATTGAAGCTGAATCCAAGCAAGATGGAGGTACTCATGGTAAGAGGTCATGCTTCAAGGGATGTGATAGATCTTCCTGTTCTGGATGAGGTAGCACTCCCCCAGAGGTACAGGTAAGTACCTTGGGAGTGCTTCTGGACTCAGACCTCACTCTGGTTTCTCAGGCTGACGCTATGGCCAGGAGCACTTTCTCTCAACTTCGGTTGATAACAATAGCTGCATCATTCCTTAAAGATAATGATCTCAGAACTGTGGTGCACTCTCTGGTAACCTCTAGGTTTTAGTATTGCAATGTGCTTTACATGGGGCTGCCTTTGTATATAGTTAGGAAACTTCAGTTGATTCAAAATGCAGAGGGTAGACTGGTCTCTGGGGTGCCTTGGAGAGACCATATTCTGCCTGTTTTAAAGCAATTGCATTGACTGCCAGAAGGCCCTTTAAAGCCCTAAAGGGCTTAGGAACAGGTTACCTGGGAGAGCACCTACTTCTGCATGATCCCCACTGCACATTAAGATAATCAAGAGAGGTCTGTCTCCATATATCACCAGCTCATCTGGCGGTGACTTGGGAGCAGACCATTTAGGGGAGTCATGCCATTCCATGATGAAGTTGGTATGCAGAAATAGATCTTTGTGTTATCAACAAATTGATAAAACCCTGCATCAAACCCACGTAGTGGGCAGACTTTCTAGTTCTGATTATCACCCACATAAATTGGGCAATAGACATCTAGCCCTGCTCCTTGATGCTGATGCTGATGCTGATGCTGATGCGTTGTTGTCATTGTCCTTGGTAGGGATGATACTCTTTATTCAGCAGGGGGACAGCAACTGGCCCTATCAATCCCCAGCACAGCATCCCTCCAGTGGCTGATCCTAGTGTCTTTCTTCCTTTCTTTCTTCCTTTCTTTCTTCCTTTCTTTCTTTCTTTCTTTCTTTCTTAGATTGTGAGCCCTTTGGGGACAGGGAGACATTCTATCTATCTATCTATCTATCTATCTATCTATCTATCTATCTATCTATCTATCTATCTATATCTATGTAAACTGCTTTGAAGACTTTTGTTGAAAAGCAATGTATAAATATTTGTCGCATTTGTAGAGTGTTAAGATCCTTGGCCAATTACTGTCAAGAAATTCTTTTGACTATCAGCTATCAGAAGACAAGGGTTGTAATGTTAGCTAGAAGTGCTATTATGCATAAATGGTGAATAAATGGGGTTAGTATCGAACAAACAATGACATACAGGTATTTGGGGGTTATCTTTCAGGCATCAGGCAGCTGGAAAGAGCATATTAATTCTGCTGTGACAAATGCCCAGAGATCAGCTACTTCAATTCTAAGATTTTCTTCTTCTTCAGCGGGTAAATACATTCCTGCTGTTATTAGGGTTTTTCAATCTAAGGTATTATCACAGCTCCTGTATGGCTCCCAGATCTGTATGTATAATGATTATCATTCATTTAAGGGGGTCCGGGCTAGATTTCTCTGGTCCATTTTTTCACCCCCTCATTGTGTATCTTATGTTAAGCTGCAATTGGAGGCAGGCTTGTCCAGTCTGGAGACATGTATGGATCTATATTTAAAATTTGTGGTTGAAATTGATATTCTTTCCAATAGGACTTATGGCCTTGATCCTTAGTGATGAATACTCCTCTGATAGGACTAATGTTATTGTGGAGAAGATTAAGACATATGGTTTATCACTGGAATATTTAATCCCACTGGGCTTCAATAATGCTAGATCAATAATTAAACAGCATGTATTTGATATGGAAATCAAAAAGACTTAACTTTAGAACATAAATATGCAAGGATTGGAGATGCTAGGATTGTTTATAAACCAGCCAATTATTTGTATAATTTGATACTACCATCATAAAAACACTGGCACGGCTGAATATGTTGCCTTCAGCAGTATTAAAGGGTGGGTTCCAGAAAATTCCCTATTTGGAGCATCTGTGCCCTTGTAGGAATGAGGATGACAAATCAGTCATGTACTTTTATACTGCACCTTTTACCAAGACTTGCATCTTAGACTTCTTATTCCCTTTTTAACAGATATTTATTTATTTATTTATTTATTTGTTTATTTATTTATTTATTTGATTTCTATGCCACCCTTCCACTAATGGCTCAGGGCGGTTTACATAAAAACAAAAACAATTACAATCAATTAACAGTTAAAATCAAAAACAATAACAACAATATAAAACCAATTAACAATTAAAACATTTAAAACAGTTTTTAAACCCTGGAAACCAGGTCAAACAGATAGGTCTTAGGGGCTCTCCTGGAGGCCAATAATGAATTCAGATTACGGACGTCTGCTGGGAGTGCATTCCACAGCCCAGGAGCAGCTACAGAGAAGGCCTGCCTTTGAGTCGTCACCAGCCGTACGGGTGGTAACTTGAGATGGACCTCCTCAGATGACCTTAACGTGTAGTGGGGATCATGTAGGGGAAGGTGGTCTCTAAGGTACGATATCCCAATAATAAGGATGAGTTTTATGTTACTTACCTTCTTTCCGATCACCATGTTAATATTTTGTATCAGATAGCTAAATTTTGCACTGGCACCCTCAGACCACATAGTTCAGCATTCCTCCAACAATGACCAAACAGATTGCTTGGGGAAACTTTCAGAAATGCAATAGACTTCCTGTTGTTTGCCCTTCAGAATTTGCTATTCAGAGGTAAAGCATCTAGCTACCATTGGCAATAGCTGTTGATAGACCAAACTTCTACTAATAGGTCTCTCTCTCCCCCAATGTACAAAGGCTAGTACTCCTATTGGTTCTAGTGCTATGGATACTGCTATCAAATAGATATATGAGGCCCTCTTTTTAGTGCTGTTGGTTCAGTGGCTTTTCTACAGACTGCAAAGCATACCTGAGAAGAACCTTGGCATTTAAGATCTTAAAGTATAAATGAAGACATAGCTAGGTCCCTGAATAGTTGTTAACAGCTGTCGAGTCTCATCAATCATGCATTAGCCCACACTGGGACTGAAAAATGAAGCTATGGCAATAAAACTTGCAAATATACAAACATTGCTTTATGAGTGACTGTGGTGCCACCCCTCACCTTCTGCACCCCTGACTGCAACCCAGTGAGGTCATTCACACAATCAAAACCTGTGTTCTATCTAGGTTTGGGAGCTGTGTGTGCTCTCAATTTATGGATGTGTAGAAGCAAGGTTAGAGGAAACCCTGGGTAGAAGTGATTGTGTGGAAGGAAGGTAGGAGGAAAAGCTAACCACGTTTGCCTCCAACCTTGCTCCCACACAATGAGGCAATTCTCACAATTGCCAAAAAGTGGTCTAAGGGAGCCTAGCCCACTTTCTGGCGACCGTGAGAACCACTGGACTCGCAGGTGAGCCTGGTTGCTCTCAAGTGGGTCACCCGCTTAAATAACCCTCCCCTAAGCCCAGTTTAGTGGAGTGAGTGCTCCGCTAACCCAGGCTCTATGATTGTATGTTGCAGCAACTCATGAGTAGACCCCCAACCAGGAGGCTAAAAAGCAGCCTCCCGGCTCAGGGGTCTCTCCAGCATGTCCTGCGTGCTCACGCAGGGCATGCTGGAACCTCCGGAGACCACGCAGCCCCTGATCTCCCCAGCCCCCGTCGGCTCCGTAATGGAGCCGGCAGTCATGTGGGCAGCCAGTTCGGCCGTCCGGAGCAGACTGCTGGGTTGTATGCAGGGAGAGCGGGCTAAGCCCGCTTTCCCCACAAACTCTATTTCACTGGTTCCCACTGATCGTGGGAACCGCCTCATACACGTCTACCCAGGGTTTCCTCTAACCCTGCTCCCACACAACCAAAAATTGTGAGCACATACAGCTCCCAAACCCAGATAGAACACAGGTTTTGATTGTGTGAATGACCTCAGTGTGTAGAATTGTTAGACATCTCTATGTGTTCTCTGGACTACTGAGTTCTCATCTAACTACTTAGCTGGAACATTCCTGGAACAACCTCTAGAATCCTTTTCTAATGGGTTGGTCACAGGCATGTCCATAGAAATAGGACTGAAGATCCTACCCTTCTCTAGGCAAGAAAAATCCCAAGAGCAACAAAAGGGCACTCCTGATTCACTCCTTATTGGTGGTAGTTCCTTCACTCCTTTTATCGTCACCGCCCTTTCCATCTCTCCTTCTTCCCTGTTCACCCCAGGGTGGGGTTTAAGGCAGCTCTTACTCCTCTCAGAGATGGGTGGTTGCCAGCCCTGGGGCCGTGAACTCCCCAACATGCCTCATTCAGCGGATCCTGGTTTGCTTTTTGGCCCTTTTACTTGGTCCTATGCCACTGCAGTGTGTCCCTCTGGTGTACCCTCAGGCTTCAGTGATCTAGTCATCCCCCTCCTTACCCTATGACATGGCCTGCTAGCCTCTCTACTGCATCCTGAGTCGGCCCATATCTTTCCAGTTCCTGGTGACTTCAATATCTAGGCACCAGAGGTTGTGGCTGAGCCAAGAAATCTCTGACATTTCGTGAGCCTAGGTTTTCACCCCTCCTGAAATGAACAGAATCTGATGATCAAGGAGAGTCTATTCTTTCAAACAGAGATTGAGCCCTTCCTCAATCTCTCCTGGGTCTAGCTCGATCAGGGGTGCAACTAGGGCAAAGGGGGCCTGTGTTCGCAGCTCTCCCTGGTGGCCCCTTGAAGTGAGGGAGATAATGAAGAAAATAGGGAGGGGTGGAGCTGGGGGGCCCTCAGGAGCTGGGCCCCCCAGGTTCTTTGAACCCACCTGCTCAGTTATAGCTACACCCCTGAGCTCGATTCAGACATTATGCTGTATGAGTGTACAGATGTCTGTACATTTGTACACATGTGTGTGAATGATGGTTGTGACTAAACCAAAAAAGCTCTGGCATTGCATGAGGCTTGGTTTTCACCCCCTTGAAATGAACATAATCTAATGATCAATGAGAGTCTCTTTTTTCAAAGAGAGATTGAGCCTACTCAATCTCTCCTGTGTCCAGCTCGATTCAGACATTATGCTGTACAAGTGTACTTGTACACATATACACATGCATGTGAATGATGTTACCTGGGTTCATTTTTAAAGTGAACCCAGGCCCTTCAAATGCATGGTACAGAGAGGAAGTGTACTTCTGTACCTGCATTCAGCATGACAGGAATTACTGTATCTGTTTACAGATCTGAACCTGTGTCACAACCTGCATATAATGTACACTCATATGAGTATTGAACATAAAGTGTGGATGGGCTTTCTGTATGTACTGGAATGAGGGGGGTGGATACATTATGCGATTGACAATATAAGAACCAGAGATCAACTTCGAGATCATTTCAAGTCCTTGGATTCACTGAGGAGCTCATCTCTTACTTTCATTTCCATAATACATTTGTGAACATATATAGATCTAGATTTGATCAAGTTTGGGTGCAACCTGGGACATCCCACAGAAGCATCAAGATGTGGGTGCTCCCCCATAGAGCACCATTGACATGCACTTATTTTCCCCACACTTCCTGATTTGTAGCAGTTCTTCACAAACTAATGAACAGCATTTCGTTAGAAATGAAATAACAAAACTGAAATAATTTTATAGTGAAATACAGCAAGGTTTGGGCTATGCAATTCCTGACTCTATTCTCGGATATTTCCTTTGCTGCTGGTAACTGACCCAGTTGTTAAGACTGAGCATTTGGCACCTCTACACCACCTGCTACCTCTCAATTGTCAAGCTCCTCTCTATTTCACTTCATATTTCAGGCCCAGATATTGAGTTTTCATTAAGACGGTGTGTTGACAGTAACTGTCACTGTCTGATGCCAGTAGAATCAAAGAGCAGGTGGATACTAACTCAATTTTCCTTCTTATTCAATCCCAAATACAAGATTATTTTTGGCTTTTATTTTCTTTTATTTCAGCCCTACCCATAAACCACTGGAGCGAATCCATGAGCTGCGATGTTGAAGAGTAATACTTCTTTTTGAAGGAATGAACAGGGACCCATTCCCTTTGTGCCTGGATATTTCTTCCTGGCCACCTTCAGATCCCTTCTTGAAATATGCACCTATATGCCATGAAGGCCTCCCTTAACCTTCTCCCTGTTTCCCTCCCATTTATAACAAAGGCTGCATTCACACAATCGTGACCATTCTGCTCAAACCGGAATCACTGAGCCCTATGGAGCCTATTGTGAGAACCCAGAATTTCCAGGTAATTCTGGCCAAACCTCTGTGTTTAACCCACATTTAACCATGATAGATAACCAGGATCAGATTGCCCTACTTTGTGCTGTGTATTGGCTTTGCTCAGTGTCACTTCAGGTCATTGTAAATTGTGCTGGCGCAGCACAGCATCATGGATCGGCTCAGTCAGTGCTGTCTAGTGCCATGGCAGAAGCTGAAGCCAAAGAGATGCTCCAATGTAAGCCATCGATTCTGGTAGCTTAATTATAATTTGATGATTCATTCCTGTAATAATTTGGGGACCACCTTGTGTTTTTTAAAGTTTCTTGTTTTATTGATCTCCAGGCTGCAGAATGTTTAATATGTCTGTGGTCTCTGCTGATATCTGTTAGTTGTTTGTTGTAATTACTCTTCTTGTTTTTCCCCTTCCGCTACTGATGTCATTCCACTGATACCAAAGGAATCACTTGAGAATATTCAAATAGCACAAGAAGAGAATTATGATACTTAATGGAACCAGCTATTAAGTGATATTTTTTAAATAAGAAAGTTTGCCTTGGAAAATTGCACTTACTAATCATTGCTCGGGGGGGCACTCAGTTTTATTAAAACAGAAGCAATACACAGCAAACAAACAACAAAAAGAGATACAAGCCTGCTTTCAATTGCAGCCACATCATGTGATCACATGGATACTATGTTCACAGGACACAAATCGGGGGGAAACATCCTTTGGAATAGGAATATAGGGAAGGAATATCAAATTTATTTTAGGCCCTGTTCTAGGCCTATCTCACATATCTGTCCCCCAGATATGTTAGATGTGTGACCCTACCCAAGACTGGGCTTCCCCTGAGGTGGTGTCCCAATTGTGGAACCCTCTCTAAACACATTTGCCTAGTGTTGACACTACTATCTTTAGGTGCCAAGTAAAAAACTATCCTGTACTCCAGGTCTCAATCTGTTTATTAATTTTAACAGCTGCTTATCTCTACTGCTTTATGTGTTGACATTTTAAGGATGTGATGTTCCCAGTTCTGTAGCTTTCTATATCGTTTTTCAAATGAGAGGTTTGCCATCTTGAAGGCTCTCTATGGTGCAGAGACAGGATAGAAAATGTTTAAAGAAAGAAAGTAAATAGGTTTGGGTCTCTCCGCTGGTTCAGATTTGCATGTTCAGTACTTGATTTCTCTTCCCTTGCTCACTCAGCACTTGAAGACTGGCTGTTGAATGTGAGAACTGACCCACTGAAAAGCATCTCATGTTGCCCATCCCTGGGCAACGTGAGAGTTCTGTTCTACATTAGACTTGTCTCTGCTGGAACACCCATGAATTCAGGTCATTACTTGATACTGCCATTTCAGGAGAAGAACGTGCATGTGTGAACCAACTTTCCACTTGGCAGAGTGGCTTATGTACCAAGCAGAGAACCATAGAGACGAAGACGACAAATATTTATATACCGCTTTTCAACAAAAGTTCCCAAAGCGGTTTACATAGATGTAATCAAACAAATAAAATGGTTCCCTGTCACCAAAGGGCTCACAATCTTAAAAACCACAACACAAGATAGACACCAGCAACAGCCACTGGGGGGATGCTGTGTTGGGGATGGATAGGACCAGTTGCTCTCCCCCTGCTCAAAAAAGGGAATCACCACTTTAAGGTGCCTCTTTGCTTTGTTAGAAGGGGCTAAGAGAGGGGTGCATGTGTGCTGCTGCAGTGCACTCTAAAGCATGCTATGCAACAACAGCAGCAGCAACAACAACTTTATTTGTCAGCTGCCCTATAGCAGATTGTTCTCTGGGCAGCTCACAATAAGAAGCAAAACTTGCTTCCCCATCCCCTTAGTGCATGCTGGCCTGCAGAACAAGCTTTTTCTCCTGCTGTCCCCCTGCTTTTCTATGAGGGCAGAGCCCTTCTTCCACCCTCATGTTGCTGGTGGGCCACCAGAAGCAGCTCTCCAGGGTTTCAGATAAGACAATTTTACAACCTTACCTGGAGATGCCAAGGACTGGACCTGAGCCTTCTGCATGCAAAACTATTGCCTCTCCCAGCTAAACAGGCCTAACAGGCCTTCTAATGTTTAGGAACATAGAAAGCTGGCTTATACTGAGGCCAACCTCTATCTCGCTCAGCATTGCCAGTAATGACTGGCAGAGGCTCTCCGGCTTTTCAGACATCTCTTACCTGGAGATGCTGGGTGTTGAACCTGGGACTTTCTGCATGCAAACCCAGGTGCTCTGCCAATGAGTTAGAGTCCCTCCCATGACTTGCCTACAACAACTAAGTGAAATCAAAGCTGACCTATGCTTATAACCATGAACATTACAATTCATAGTTCTTGCTCTTGACACTAGACTGCTCCAAATCCAACTCGACTGCTCTAAACACTAGACTACTCCAAACACTGTAGCCACATTTTGACATTTCTCTGATGCAGTAATACAGCCTAATACTGAGGTGGAGAGCTATAACTGAGCAGGCATGTCCAAGGAACACGCTCCACCCTGACTCTGAGGCCACCTTGTTTGCCTCCTCGACTCTGCCTCCCGGCCCGCTGGCCAGTGCTGTCACTCCCACCGCCCCCTCACCAGGCTCCTCCCAGCTGCCAGGAAGCAGGAAAGCCCCGAACAGGCTCTTCCTGTTTTGTACCTTCTGAAGCCAGCTAGGGATGAAAGGAATGCATGCCTTGCATTCCAAGTCATTTCCTTTCCTGCTTCCCATGGGTTGGGAGGAGCCTGGTGAGGGAGTGGCGGGAGCAGTGAGAGTGGTGTGAGGTAAGTGAGTGAGGTTCTCCTGTACACTGTGGGGCTGCTCCATGGAGGGCAACGGAGTCATTTGTGTTGATGCACTGAACACAGGCTCACTCTGTCCTCGCTTTTCCCTCTGGGTGCAAAGCATTAGGATTTGTAATATTTCCAGTCTCATCTGAAGGGAAAGTCCAAAGCTATTTTGGAGGCTCCTGCTCGGACAAAATATCTGAGGAATGTTTAGGGTATCAAAATAATTTTGATAAGGTAGGAAACTGTCTCTAACAGGTATCTCTGTCTGGGACCCACAAAAACATTGACACATAGCAGCTGTGCTGTGGTCAGCTGTGCTGTGGTACTGAATGCCCTTTTGAAAGTCTGGATTTAGGGGAGATATTTTTCTCCAGGCTCTAGGGAGAATAGCTGGTATGGAGAGAAGAGCTGCTTTTGTGGTAGTGAGCATGAATGGTTGCCTTTGCTAAGCAGGGAGCACCCTGTTTTGAATTTGGATGGGTTACTACATGTGAGTGCTGTAAGATTGGAGAACTACTACTAGACAGTGCAGGCAACACTGAGCTAGACAGACCAATGATCTGACTCAGTATAAGGCAGCTTTCTGTGTTCCTAACACAATGAGCCGGGACTCATGATCCTTGAGACCCGGTTTCTTCGGGTGAGCGGGGAGAGTGGGCTAAGCCCGCTCTCCCCGCTCACAAATGGAGAGGGGCCCTGGGCGGCCAGATCGGCCACCCACACAATTGCAGGCTCTGAGACGGAGCCAATGGGGGCTGGGGAGCTCGGGGGCCGCATGGCCCTGGAAGCCCCAGTATGCCCTGCGCGAGTGCTTTTCGCCTCCCAGCCTGGGGTCTACTCATGAGTAGGCACGGTGCAAAGGTGCACCGTGGCTACTTACGATTGTAAAAAGCAGGTTTGTGGAGCGCTCGCTCCACAAACCTGCTTTTTACCAGGGGTTCCAGAGCGGGTTACCTGCTCTAACAAAAATCGGGCTAGGCTTTCCTAGCCCGATTTTTGTTAATCGTGAGAATAGCCCCAATGGCTGACATGATGCGCAAGCCCTACAGAGATGGTCTCAGAACCATGGCTCTACTATAGTGAACTGTCTGTAGCACTACCAGCATTACTACAGTTCTTCCTGTTCATCATTGGGAAGAAATATGGTAACATTGATAGTGCTACCACCAGTTATTTGTTGTGTGGTCTGTGCTGCTCCCAGATCTTCAGCAGCCATGATGCAAGTCCTGCCATCTTCATAGGTCTTGTGCTTCATGTCAACCAATACAATCAAATTTGGCTTACTTACCCTACTTTAGAGATGTGCAAAACATTTCCGGCTTGAAACAGAATACCCTTTAAATAGAGGGACTATTTCGAGCATGGAGAACCATCCCAATTTTGATTGAAACTTTTTGATGTTATGAGCGCCGTTTTGGACATTTGATTTACCATTGCTGATTGGTTTTCTGGCACTTGCTTCCGATTGCCTTGCAATCTCCTTGCGTCTTGGTTGGCATGTTATCATACAGCGTGGTGTAGTGGCTGGAGTGCTGGACTAGGACCGGAGAGACCTGAGTTCAAATCCCCATTCAGCCATGATACTAGCTGGGTGACTCTGGGCCAGTCACTTCTCTCTCAGCCTAACCTACATCACAGGGTTGTTGTGAGGAGAAACCTAAGTATATAGTACACCGCTCTGGGCTCCTTGGAGGAAGAGCGGGATATAAATGTAAAAAATAATAATAATACAAATCAAGTGTTGTCATGGGCAACTGGGTCCCAATTGGCTGGGGGAGGTAGGACGTAGGGGGAACACAAAAGGAGGGGATCTTACATTCAAAACATATTCAAAGGGACTGGGAGGCAGAGAGAGAATCTTTACTGTACCTCTCTTGAAGAAGAAGATACACCAGGAGAGGAGAAAAGAAGGTTTGATTTTGTGGTTTTCTTTTCTCAGCACTGAGTATAATATGCTGTGCTATTGCTGCTATAACTAACTGGTTTTGCTGGATCTCAGATTGACAAAGGCAGAACTTGGGTGTCTGCCTGCCTTGAGTTGTGCTTTGTTTTATTTTTTAGAGATGCTATTCCCACAATCAACAGAAAGTGGGCTAAGGTTGCTTAGCCCACTTTCTGTTGATCGTGGGAACCATCGGGCTCGCAGGTGAGCCTGGTGCTCCCAAGGCGGCTAGCCCACCTAAACCACCCTCACCCTAAATGAGGTTAATGGAGCAAGTGCTTGGTTAACCTCATTTATTTGCCCGTGTGTCACTGTGGCACATGGTGACACACGAGTAGACCCCCTGGGCTCAGGGGTCTCTCCAGGATGCCCTGCACACTTGCGCGGGTTATCCTGAGACTTCTGGGGGCTGCACGGCCCCCAATCCCCACAGCCCCAACTGGCTCCATGATGGAGTTGGTAGTTGTGTAGGCGACCGATTCGGCTGCCCAGGGCTCCACCACCGATTGTCTGCGGGGAGAGCAGGCTAAGCCTGCTCTCCCCACAGACCTCCTTGAGGCACTTCACAGAAATCATGTGAAGTGCCTCAGAAAGTATTGTGGTGAGAAATGGACAGTGGCAACTCGGGGTTTAGTGTGTGATATTTATTGGTGATTGCTGTGATGAGCTCCATGTCTGGCCTTGAGAATATCTTGTGCTTCACTCACTGCTCTGGTCTGCTATGCAATCGGCATTGCAAGATGTACTCAGTCAAAATGTGGCTTCCTGCTAAGTAAGGGCACTGCTTTGGCAGCTGTTGCAACACTTGGAGGTAATGCAAGCAGTCATAATTGTGTGTGAGAGAGCAACGTGTGCCAGTGATGTTACTGCAACACAGGCACTGTGGCTGGCAGTGGATTCTGGGTCAGTGATTCTTTTTTGGACATTTTTGGATTGTGTTTGAAATGTGTGTTCTGTGTTTGGATGGACAGAGGATCCTATGGGGGATTGGAGAAAAGGTCAAAAATTGGTTAAAAATCACCCACTTGCCCATTTCTTTTTGGGTTGGGTGATAGGTAGCACTTATCATGCCCTATCATTAACCTACCTTGGCATCCCTAGGAGTGACCCATGGGGAACAATGGGGTATTTCGTGTTCCCTATTGTTCCCTATGGCTGAAACACTCAAAACATTTTGAGTTTGTTCTGTCAAAAAGAGCCAGTTTGACTGCTGTTTTGACAGAATGTTTCTGCCATTTTGCATTCTGTTTTAAGCTTGAAACAGAACACAAAATCTGTTTTGTGCACATCCCTACCCTACGTGTGTCATTTATTTTACCACTTCCTTGTGTAAAATAGTTGACAGTGCGTTGGACGTAGCCTAGGTAGACCTGGGCCAAATGCCTGCACAATTACGAAGGTCAAGATGACATTGGGCCAGTTACTGTCCTTCAGTCTAACCTCCCTCACAAGGCTGTTGTGATGACAAAGCATGGGTGGGAAGTCTTGTATAATGTCTTGACCTCCTTGGAAGTAGAATAGGATAAAAATAAATAAATAATAATGGTATGCTTTAAAAAATTCCGTAAACCTGTGCTACTCACTTTGTTGAGTTATAAAAGCAAATGTGTGTGTGTGTGATTTATTAATTTAGATTTTTAATATATCAATTCCCAAGCACTCCAGATGCCTTTGAACATAATAGAGTGTTTCTGAATAAAAACTAGTAATTGATGATACGTTGTACCCTGCTTTAAGTTATGCTGCACTGAATAAAAACTACATTTTCTTACCTGCTGAGTTTAAATCCTAACCTTCATGAACCTTTTGGATACCAGAAAGGTGAACAAAGAAATGTGAAGCTGTGAGTAATAATCCATATCTACAAATTTCAGCATAGGGCAAGTAATAGCCTATGTACCATATCTATGATAGTATTTTGCGGGTGGTATTTATTCAATGCACACTGTGAAATCGCTATGAAATTGCTGTTATTATTTTTCAATGTGGTGCGTATAAATTGTCTAATATAAATTTTGCAAGTAATTTATCACAGCAGTCACACAGGTGTTCAACACTGTTACGATGTGGTTTGGGGTGAAATTCTGCATGTTGTGTCAGGCCCTTACTGGCATTCTCATTGGCCTCTAAACATGGTACACCTGACTATCACACAAAGAAACAGTTTACCTGAACATAAATGTGTTTTGGCACCCTAATACATTTCAGTTTGCTCTCAAAATGGGATTGCCAATCAGGTATTTTCCATTTCAATTAAGGCAAAAGATAACCCATACACATTACCAGGTTTGGACAGCCTGTGTGGAAGGAAATGTTCTTATTAGGCAATTTTATGCCTCTTTTCAGGATGTTAGGCTTGTTAAGTCAGCCCAAAGCTCTGTGGCTAGGATGGCAAAAGGAATGAATTCTCAGATACAGGTTAACCTCCTAGCTGCCTCAGAAGTTGGATGTATAGGCAAGATGCATCAGTATCAGACCAAGAACAAACATAACCAAGGTCTGCAGGTTCATGGAGAAACCAGACCACTTTTTATTTCCTTCTGCATCTGAAAAAAAACTCCTTGTCATCACCTATAATAGACCCTGGACCGGATCTCACGATCCGTGAGACCCGGTTTTGGGAAGTGAGCGGGAAGAGTGGGCTAAGCCCTCTCTCCCTGCTCATGAGTGGGGAGGGAGCCCTGGGCGGCCAGATCAGCCAACCACACGATGGCCGGCACCGAGACTGAGCCGGCGCGACCCCCGAAATCCCCAGTATGCCCTATTTGAGCATGCAGGGCATACTGTGGAGACCCCCGAGCCGGGAGGCTGCTTTTAAGCCTCCCACCCGGGGGTCTACTCGCGAGTAGCCACACTGCAGCTACTCATGAGCAGATAGCCTGGGCTTGCAGAGTGCTCGCTCAGCAAACCTGGGCTAAGGGGTGGGCTACAGGAGCGGGTTAGCCGTCCAGAACCACCGGGCTCAGCTGCGAGCCCAGTGGTTCTTACGATCACAAAAATCGGGCCAGGATTTTCCTAGCCCGATTTTTGTGATCGTAAGAACAGCCCCCCTGAATTGGACTATATGCCAATTCAGATGATATCCCAGCCTTCCAAACCAGCCCACATGTTAAAAAAGTGGTGCACACAATCCGTATGTGTTTCCTGAACACCCTTTAATGCACTGGGGTGGGGAGTGGCTTATTCCAAACTGTCATTCTCCTTGTGGTCCAAGGCAAATAATAATCTAAACTAGTATTTGGACCATGTGGAGAGCAGCATTTGGTTGTTACGGTTTTGTTTTGTTTTTGTTATGGTAGTTCAGACAAACTACCTCCCCACATGACAAAGGAATGTCCATATGAGCAGAAGGACATCTGAGAAATGTATATTCTTGGTGCATCTCATTTTTCAATTGCATCCATACCAGCTAGGGATAGAGGATTACATGCACCGTAGCATAGCACTGACAGACCTGCCTGCGCCACTGTGGAGCTCTGAGGAAAGAGACACCTTTTAAAGTGGCGATTCTCTTATACTAAGCAGGGGGAGAGCAACTGGCCATATCCACCCCCAGTACAGTACTTCCAGTGACTGTTGCTGGTGTCTACCTTATGTTTCTTTTTAGACTGTGAGCCCTTTCGGGACAGGGGACCAGCTTATTTATGTACTGTATGTATGTAAAATATTTGTTATCCTACCTTTCAAGACACAGAGCTCACAAGGTAGCTTACAATCAAAGGCAGTCATATAACAACCAAATAATCAATAACAACACAATAATCTTTAAAACCAGCATCACTTAATTCAGAGAGCCACAAAACAAAACAGAAACAGAAAAAATCAATTTAGTTAAACGCCTTCCAGAAAAGGAGAGTTTGCTTATTTACTGATTACATTTTATACCACCTCAAACAACTAGTGTCTTGTTGGTGAACAAAGATATAAAAACAACACTTAAAATTGAACACTAGTTAAAACATCACATAGCCCAATTTTTGTGATCGTACGAACCACCGAGCTTGCAGCCGAGCCCAGTGGTTCTGGATCGGCTAACCCGCTTCTGTAGCCCGCCCTCAGCCCGGGTTTGCGGAGTGAGCGCTCCACAAACCCGGGCTATCTGCTCGTGAGTAGCTGTGGCGCGGCTCCACACCGCGGCTACTCGTGAGTAGACCCCCAGCCGGGAAGCTTAAAAGCTGCCTCCTGGCTCGGGGGTCTCCCCAGTATGCCTGCGTGCTCGCTCAGGGCATACTGGGGCTTCCGGGGGTCATGCAGCCCCCGAGCTCCCAAGCTCCCCAGCCCACGCCCACACTGTCTCAGAGCCGGCCATTGTGTGGCTGCCCAGGGCTCCCTGCCCGCTCGTGAGTGGGGAGAGCAGGCTTAACCCGCTCTTCCAGCTCACCCGTTAAAACCGGGTCTCACTGATCGTGAGACCCGGTCCAATGAGTTGCAAGGATGTTTCTGAGGAATTAAGAACCTCAGGTGCTCATACAGCAAAAATATGAGTGGGAATTGTAGCCCTCTAGGTACTAAATCCTAACTCATTACTGTTACACTCTTATTACGAATTATGAATACTTATATAACACTTTCAACAAAAATGTTCACAAAGTTATTTACATAGAAAAAGAAATAAGGAATAAGATAATTCCCACTCCCAAAAGGGCTCCCAATCAGAAAAGAATCACAAGGTAGACAGCTGAAACCGCCTCTGGAAAATGACTGTGCTGTGTTTGGATAGGGATATGTTCTCTAGGGGTGTGCAAACCAGCTTGAATCTGAACCAGTTTGACATCGAACCGGTTCAGTTGAAAGGTTCAGGGTTGAGCCGAATCACCCCTTGTTTGGCAAGACCTCAAACTGAAACACACACACACACACACACACACCCAGTTCAGGGGTTTGACAACCTTTTTTTTTTTTTTTAAAGTTCTTTATTTCTTTTAATTTACCCCCTCTGGGGGGGCTTCTCCAAGGTGGTGGGGGGTCCATGGAGGTTCCCCCTCTCGCCGCCAGCCTTCCTTCTATTAGAAATTGCCTGGTTCAGGCATCTTCAGCCCTTTCTGGGTCTATTCCCTGGCATGGCAGCCATTTGGAAGGCCACCGTGCCTATGCAGTGGGACCCTGCATGTCCGGGTCATGGACTAGGTTCCCTGGAGAGAACCTAGAATAGGGAAATCACCAGGGCAGTAGATAGGATTGCTCATAAGAGTCCCTTCCGACCTGCTTTAAAAGTGGCCCCTTGGTATACCAAAGGGTTGCAGGGTCTGAAGCAGCAAGGTAGGTGACAGGAGAACAAGTGGAGGAGAACTCAGCTTGAAATTGACAGGACAATTGGCATAAAGCTCATTTGAAGGTTTATGCGGAAGCAGTGCATGCAGCAAACAACAACAACAAACCAAATCTGGTCAGCATGCATTACTTCTTCAGGTTTCTGTTCAACAGAGCTGTTCCAGGTTGTGAGGAATTTGATTCAGACTCCTTCCATTTCAATCAAGTCCCCAGAGACTTTGTTCTGCTTTGCTGCTTTTAATGGGTTCTTTGTGGACAAAATCTCTTGTATCTGGGCGGACTTGGCCTCCATTGTTTTTGCAGAGTCTATTAAGGTGATGTCCAGCAATCCCTCTTGCAGTATTAGTTTGGATCAGTTTCAATCTCTGATGCCCGAGGATGTGGACAAGCTGCTTGGGGCAGTGCGACCTACCACTTGTTCTCTGGATCTTTGCCCACCTTGGCTGCTTCTATCTAGCAGGGAAATTGTTGGGAATGGCCTAGTTAATATCATTAACTCATCACTGAGGGATGGTAGGATGCCTCCTTGTTTGAAGGAGGCAATGGTTAGACCACTTTTTAAGAAGCCTTCCCTAGATCCCTCAAGGATGGATAGTTATAGTCTGGTCTTTAATCTTCCATGGTTGGAAAAGGTGATTGAGAGAGTGGTGGCTAACCAGCTCCAGGAAGTTTTGGAGGAAGCCGATTATCTAGACCCATTTCAAACTGGCTTTAGAGCAGGCTATGGGGTTGAGTCTGGATTGGTTGGCCTGATGGATGACCTTTACCAAGGAATTGACAGAGGGAGTGTGACTCTGTTGGTTCTTTTGGATCTCTCGGCGGCATTCGATAACATCGACCATGGTATCCTTCCAGATCGCTGGGGGAATTGGGGATAGGAGGCACTGCTTTGCAGTGGTTTGGCTCCTATCTCTCAGGCAGATTCCAGATGGTGAAGCTTGGTGATGGTTGCTCTTCGAAATTGGAGCTATTATGTATATGGAGTCCCTCAGGGCTCCATTCTGTCACCGATGCTTTTTAACATCTACATGAAACCGCTGGGTGAGGTCATCAGGAGATTTAGTGCAGGGTGTTATCATTATGCTGATGTCACCGACATCTCCTCCCCCTCCTCATTGTCATCATCATCATCAGGAAATGGCATTCACTCCCTAAATGCCAGCTTACGGGCAGTAATGGGCTGGATGAGGGATAACAAATTGAAGCTGAATCCAAGCAAGACGGTGGTGCTCTTTGTGGGGGATCAGAATTTGAGGGATGAGTTAGATCTTCCTGTGCTGCATGGGGTTACACTCCCCCAGAAGGAACAGGTACACAGCTTGGAGTGCACTTGGATCCAGGCCTCATCCTGGTAACTCAGGTGGAGGCTATGTCCAGGAGCGCTTTCCATCAACTTCGGCTGATTCCACAGCTACATCCATTCCTTGAAGAGAACGAGCTCAAAACAGTGGTGCATCAGCTAGTAACCTCCAGACATGACTACTGCAAGGCACTCTACGTGGGGCCGCCTTTCTATGTAGTTCAGAAACTTCAGTTAGTTCAAAATGTGGCAGCCAGCCTGGTTTCTGGGGTAACCTGGAAAGACCATATTATGCCTATCTTAAAATAGTTGCAGTGGCTGCCAACTTGGCTGCTCCTGGCCTGTGGAATGTACTCCTGGCAGATATCCACAGTTTAGGCTTGCTGTTGGCCTTTAAGGGAGCCCTAAAAACTTACTTGTTTGGCCTGGCCTTCCAAGGTTTTTAAATTGTTTTTAATTCTTTTTAAATGGTTTTGAATTGTTTTGAAATTGCTTTTATATCATTTTAAGCAGTGTCTTTTAAATAGTGTTTATTTTTATATCTTTTTAAACTTGTACACTGCCCAGAGCCTTTGGATGGGGCTTTCTATAAATGTAATAAATAAATAATAAATAGATAAATTATTACATCACACAGTCAAACTAGGGACAGGTAGGGTGGGTAGGGAGGCAGAGATAGACCTACCTTTCCCCCAGTTGACCACTGTTGTTTCCCTTGGTGTGCCACTGCACATCCACACAATTCACACTGCATGGAGCAGTGCAGATCTCTGGAGGCCGGGACTTCTTGTCCCAGCCTCCAGGAATCCCACAATGCACCATGAGACAAGTGCATTCCCCCAGGAGTTGGTGCATTAATAATAATAATAATAATAATAATAATAATAATAATAATAATAATAATAATAATAATAAATTCGATTTCTATACCGCCCTTCCAAAAATGGCTCAGGGCGGTTTACAAAGAGAAATAACAAACAAATAAAAAACAAATAAGATGGCTCCCTGTCCCCAAAGGGCTCACATTCTAAAAAGAAACTTAAGACACACACCAGCAACAGTCACTGGAAGTACTGTGCTGGGGGTGAATAGGGCCAGTTACTCTCCCCCTGCTAAATAAAGAGAATCACCATGGTAAAAGTTGCCTCTTTGCCCAGTTAGCAGGGGAGCATTAGATGCCCAGTTAGCATTAGATGCCCGACTCTGTGTATGTTCAGGCTGTGTATGAGGTATTGCCTCATACTTAGGGCAATGGGTGAGCTCGCACCCTTAAACCCAGGTAAACACCTGGTTACAAAACCCAGGCTTGCTGGGAAGTGTAGGGCTGCTCCCTACTAACCTGGGTAGGGCTGCTCAGGTGCATAGCCTTGTAATTTTGCACAGTATGTCACCCAGAAAGAGAAATAAGCATTCCCCTGATGGGCAAAGGCCTACATAAACAGCAAACAGTCTTTAATTACTTTGTATATTTGTATCTGTCTGCCTCTGAATATATCACAAATTGCGGCTGGCAGTAAACAGGCCTTACAAGTAAAATTGAATAACTTTTAGAATCATCATGTTCGGTGGCAACAAACAATTTAGTAAAAGCATTCCAAATGGTGAACTTCCGAGGGCTTGTTCCTTGGCAAAATGTAAAAGCCACAGGTTGTATCATTGGGCAATTGTGTCTTCACCATAAATGTAATATAATGAGGCTGTTCTCACAAGCAGCCAAGCAGAGGCTCAGACAGCCAAGCTTGGTTCCCGTGGGAACTGCTGGGATCCACCAAACCCTGTCCTGAAGACCGGCTCTTAGCCCAGGTTAAGGGTGCAAGCGCGCCATCAACCCTGCTGCCGGGATTGTGTGTCAGCACTGGCTGCTTGCAGCTCGCGGGACACAGAGACAGGGGCCTAAATCGCTTGTCTTCTGGGGGAATTCCTCAGTGCACAACGCTCAGCACACAGTGCACTGTGGGATACCCACCAGCCAGAACGAGTCTCAGAGAGATCTGCCCTCAGCACAATGTAGATCTGATTGTGTGGGAGCATATTCTGCACTCCCACCAAGCTCATCAAGATCGTCTGGGGGGAGGAGAGGTTTGCAAAGCCTTCCCCTGCCTGCCCACCCACCTGGCTGGTCATGTGAATAGCCCCCATATCGGAAAAGCAATAAACCAATACTAACACCAAAGGAATGCATCAAAACAGCAAAGCAGCATTCTACACCATAACTTTCCAAGATCTTGTATTATACTTCTGGGTTTTAATTTGAAATCATGAAATAAGTACCTTGCTTTGAAGATCTGTGGACACTCTGCATGTACTATGGGTACTAAGGGTCAGCTGTGCTTCACTTCCAAAATCTGACAGAAACTAAAATGTGTTTCAGATTCTTAAAGACCAAAGTTTCTGACCTTATGTGCATGAGCTGGGAGAAGTTGAAAAATATAAAAGCAGCTTGGTCTGTGGAAATGTTTTACTGCAAATGAACCAGTGCCTATTAATGTGTAAGAGAGCGAAAGCTAAAGACTTTTCTGTGTAATAAAACATTTTTGTGGCTGAAACGAAGAAGAGCCTTCATTTTGGATAGGGTCTAGTTAAGGCTCTTATTGCAGTGAACAAGGAAAATGCCAGAAGATTTTAAAATATTGGTTCCATCTTGTCCTACTAAGGATTGAAATCTATGGTTTAGCCTACTTTTTAAAAGGAAAGTAAGCTAAGAAAAGGAAGCTGATGAGATCTCCCAGCATTCTGTATGTCTGTATGTATATGTCCCTATCAACTTCACATTGCCGGTACTGATATGAACCTAATAGTTTACAGTTGTAGGGACACACAGGGATGTCTCAATGGCATAGGTTGTAATGATGTCATCCATTCCAGTTCAAGATGGTGGGTGCTTACACGTTTGGAGTGCAAGTGGACTAACTTGTGGACCATCTAACCTTTTTGAACCAAATTTGATATAGTTGTTCCGAGTGACACATAGGGACACTGAACGGCGTAGTTTGTGATGATGTCATCCACCGCAATTCAAGATGGCAGACACATGAACATTTGAGGCACAAGAGGGCTAACTTGTGAATCACCCAACCAATTTGAACCAAATTTGCTACGGTTGTAGGGATACATAGGGACACCTTAATGGAATCATTTGCAATGATTTCATCCATCCCAATTCAAGATGGCAGATATGTGACTATTTGAGGCACAACTGGGCTAACATATGGACTGCCTAACCAATTTGAACCAAATTTGGTATATTTGTAGTGAGTAACACATAGGGACACCTCAATGGTGTAGTTTGCAATGATGTCATCTAGGGATGTGAAGAACATTCCAAGGCTGGAATGGTCCTCCTCAAAATGGGCCATTTTGAGTGCTCCAAGCTCAGACCAGAACACCCCTTAAAAGGGGGAGGGGGTTTGCTGTTCCGATCCTTGGAATGGGGAAGAACGTTCCAACCCTCATAATAGGATCAGACTGTTCTGACGCAATGGGGTCGTTCCGTTGGATCAACCAGCTCAACCAATTGTTCCAACTGAATATTTGGTGCATTTTGTGTTCCAATCCAAGCTCAGAACAGAACACAAAATGTTTTGTGCACACCCCTAATGTTATCCAACCCAATTCAAAATGGCGGATGTGTGAATGTTTGAGGTGCAAGTGGGCTAACTTGTGAGCTACCTAACTGGTTTGAACCAAGTTTGGAACCATTGTAGAGACACATAGGGACACCTCAATGTCATAATTTGTGATGATGTCATCCACCCTACTTCAAGTTGTTTGATATAGAGTAAGAATGTTTGAGGCACAAGTGGGCTAACTTGTGAACTGCCTGATTTGAACCAAATTTGCTACAGCTGTAGGTACACATAGGGATGGCTCAAGGGCATAGTTTGTAATGACTTCATCCACCCTAATCCAAGTTGGCAGATGTGTGAATGGTTGAGGCACAAGTGAGCTAACCTGTGGACTGCCTAACCAATTTGAACCAAATTTGGTATAGTTGTAGTGAATGACACACAGGGACACCTCAATGGCATAGTTTGTGATTACATCATCCACTCCAATTCAAGATGGCAGATGTGTGAACTTTTAAGGCTGAAGTGGGCTAACTTGTGAGGATGGTCATTATCAAATAAGATAGTAGTGAAAAGAAAGTAGGCAGATTAGTTCTGAACAACTTGTTCTTTGTTTGGAATGGTGGGTCAATGGGTAACCCAATCCTGTACATTCAATTAAACGATAGTTTAATTTCAGTACAACCTCTTGTCACTTGTGCCATTCTAAATCCTAGGCACATTCCCATACCTGAGGAACAGACTGTGACACTCCAGAAACACTATAATGCTTTCCTTCTTATTAGGAAGATCTGACATATCTGCAAAATTACCACTTGAGCAGGGATAGGATTTAGAGATGATTTGGAACTACTCACAGGTTTTCATGAACATGTTTAGAACTAATGGCAATTCTTCTGCACTCCTTGTTAAAATGTTCACTTAATTATTTTAATTGTCTTTCTGTGTCCTCACTTGCAATTGCCCTCACTTGCTCTTAGTAATATCATAAAGTAGGCAAGTCTGCATGATGTCATTCCATTTTTAATTGGGTGTGAGCACCTGTGTGACCAGTCCAGGAAGATGCTGTGTTCAAGGAGTAAAGGTGGCAAATAAGACTATAAAATTCATGCATATACATGAAATCTACTTTTGTGGGGAGAATGTTCTCCCTTAACAGAATTTCTAGCTTCCACACTGAATGTGGGAAATATTTGCTGAAGCTCTAGTCAGATCTAAACACTGGCATTATTCCATATTTGGAATGTTAGCAGAAGACATCTTAAGCTCAACCTTATGCAAAATAGTAAAGACAGCTGCTGAGCACTGTAGCACAAGACTGGGCTGGCAAAACGTAATGCTCTCTCTTTTCTGAATAATGATCTAGGGACTGGTTATTGGCTACTGTTTCATGATCGCTGAGTAAATAACTATGCAACTCTAAGTTGTATGTTAGATATGTGCACAAAATGAATTTTTTGATTCATTTCAAATTTGAGTCAAATTCTGAAAATTCATTTCGAATGTGAATCAAATTCAAATCTGGTCTGAAAATCTGATTCAAATTTGCATCAAATTCAAAACAATTTGACCTTGTTTTGGCACCTTTTTTAACCAATCGGGGGCCTGAATAATTTTTTAAAGGTGCCAAATGGTTCTCAGATTGAATTTGAATTGAATTTCAAAAATTTGATTTCATTTTGAGTTGAATTGCCCTTTGAGGGGTGATTTGATTTGAGTTTGAATCATTTGAATCAACCAGATTCATGTTAAATTGATTCAAATTCAAATCAACTTGCACATCCCTATTGCATATGTAAAATCTGTACAGCAGGGATGTCAACATCAAAGATACTCTGGAAGATATTTCCTACTTGCAAGAACCTCTAGTACACGAAGATGAACTTAGATCAGCACTCCAGTAATTACCAAGTCGAAAGTCTGCAGCAATCGATCAAATAGCTACAGAAATATGGCAGACAACAGAAGAAGAATCAGTCAAGGCTGTAACCAAACTATGCCGACAAATTTGGAGAACACCACAGTGGCCAACAGATTGGAAGAGGTCAGTCTACATACCCATACCAAAGAAATGAGACTTGACAGATTGCGTAAACCACCACACAATATCCTTAATTCCACATGCTAGCAAAATAATGCTCAGGATCATCCAACACAGATTAGAGCCCTATGTGGAAATGGAAATGCCGGATGTTCAATCTGGTTTCAGAAAAGAAAGAGGAACAAAAATATCATTGCTGATGTATGCTGGATAATTGAGAAAGTCAAAGAATACCAAAAAGAAGTCAATATGTGCTTTATTGACTACAGAAAAGCCTTCAATTGCATTGACCATGTCAAGTTGTGGAAAATCCTTAGGAAAATGGGCATCCCAGAACATCTCACTGTTCTCATGCAAAACCTACACACAGGACAGGAAGCCACCATCCAGACAGAACATGGTGAAACAGACTGGTTCCAGATTGGCAAAGGAGTAAGTCAAGGCTTACTTTTTCCTTATTTATTCAATTTATATGCTGAAAATATGCTAAGAGAAGCTAGATTGGAAGAAGATGAGCATGGTTTTACAGATGGAGGAAGAAACATCAATAACCTGCGCTATGCTGATGACACCACTCTGATAGCTGAGAATGTGGAAGATCTGCAAGCTCTAGTAATGAAAGTCAAGGAGTACAGTGAAAAAATGGGACTACGACTAAATGTGAACAAGACTAAACTAATGACTGCTGGTACAGCAACCAGCCTCAGAATTGACAATGAAGAGACACTGAAGTGGTCAAAAAGCTTTTGCCTTTTAGGATCGACCATCAACAGTAAAGGATCCAGCAGTCAAGAAATACACTGCAGACTAGCACTTGGTAGGGTAGCAATGAAGGCCTTGTAAAGGATATTTAGATGCCATGAAGTGTCTACACCTACAAAGATTAGAATAGTTCGGACAATGGTTTTCCCCATGATACTCTATGGATGCGAAAGCTGGACTTTGAAGAAGCCAGATAGAAAAAGCATTGACGCTTTTGAACTTTGGTGGTAGAGAAGACTTTTGAGGATACCATGGACAGCCAGGAAAACAAACAAATGGATCATAGAACAAATCAATCCAGAATTTTCTCTTGAGGCACAAATGACCAGGCTCAAACTATCATACTTCGGTCACATTATGCAAAGATCCAGCTCCCTTGAGAAATCCATAATGCTGGGGAAAGTTGGAAAGAGAAAAAGTGGATGACCAGGAGCAAGGTGGATGGACTCAATTACAACAGCAATGATTGCACCACTGAGAGACCTTAAAGGCCAAGTTAATAATCCTGATAATCCTGGAAAGAATCTATCTATGTGGTTGCTAAGAGTCAACACCGACTTGACCGCATTTAATCAATCAGTCAATCACTGCATGGGCAGGGGGTGGTAGTATAATATTTGCTTCTCTTCCCTACCCACAAAAGCCCTTTTATCTGCAAGGAATATGCCACTGAGGGTCATGCAGCCCTCAGGGACATATTCCTGGCAGAGAATATGACTTTTGCAGAGGGGGGAGAGAAAAATCACATCCCTTTCTGCCCACACAGAGGTGAAAGGTGAGTCTTGTGCACAGCTACTGGCTTCTGTGAGGATGAAACTCTTGCTCTATTCTTGTAAGGCAGCACTGCACATCAGCCATTGTAATTAGTATTTATCTTATGGGAGGATCATAATATATAGTTATTTTCTCATAGTGTCTGACATCCTGACTAATATTGAGATTGCATAAGGGCATTATGCTAGCACGAGTGTTGTTGTTCTAGCCAGGTTGACTTCAGTGCCCTGGATGCTGACCAGACATGCACAAAATCTAGCGAAAGGTCATGCTACAATCACATCCCAATAAAACCATTTTTGTGGGGGGAATAGTACTTATTGGTCACTTGGCTAAACATTATGACATGGACAATGTCATACTCCAGACCAAATAATTATAAATGTTACTAGTTGTGGCTAAAGTTAAATTATGGGTTTATAATTTAATCAAGGAGTAACTACAATCAACATCCAAGTGTGGGCTCAAGGCATCCCAGTAAAATGCTCCCGTAAGGTACAAGTGCCCACTGCCTATATAGCTCACTGCCACAAAAACTGACAAATTAGCTAAGTAGCTATAATATGAGAATCAAGGTAAAGCAAGAGACTTTTCCTGGATGAATTATGAAGGACTTTTGGAAAGTCTGCACTTGATGAAGAGATGGGAAAACAGGAGAAACATGAATGTTTTCAGGAACATCTCTGGATTTACCTTCCATTGTGAGCAAATATTGTGCTTCTGTAACTCAAATCCCACAAGTTGGGGATTACATCACAGCCACTCAAATGATTCATGCTTTCTGAAATGCCTAGATTTCCCATTATTATATAAACCAATGTCTAGCTACATGTCCCTGTCTCCTTTACCCAGCCTGGCTAGGCTTATCGGGTCCGGTCTCAGAGCAGGCACAGGGAGGGGGCTGAGCATCACCCTGTGCCTCCTCTGTCCCAGGCCACTTGTTCCTTGTGTCTGCCCCTCTCCGGGGGCCCCTGACACTCTCCAAGAACCAAGCCTCTCATCCCTGGCCAACTCCTTATATGCCTCCTCACAGGCTATGCATCCCCCACGCCCATTTTTAAATCTATCTATCTATCTGTTCATTCATTCATTCGATTTCTGTACCACCCCTCCCAAAATGGCTCAGGGCAGTTTACACAGAGAAATATTAAATAAATAAGATGGATCCCTGTCCCCAAAGGGCTCACAATCTAAAAATAAACACAAGATAGACACCAGCAACCGTCACTGAAGGTGGTGTGCTGGGGGTGGATAGGGCTAGTGTCTCATCCCCTGCTAAATAAAGAGAATCACGATGTTAAAAAGGTGCCTCTTTGCCAAGTTAGCAGGGGTTCTGCTAACTTGGGGCCAACACCCCTCTTTATTCCCTGTGATGTATTACCCCTTACAGCTGTTGCCAATGCCTCTCCCTCTTCTCCTTCCTCTTGCTCAGACCCTCTCCCTTTGGGAGGCATGCTGCTGATGTTATCCTCACACGCCTCCCCTTCGATCTTATCAGGGCTCTGCTCCTCCTCCTCCACTGGAGCTGAGTCCCTGCCCATTGTCAGTCTTTCCTTCCCTTCTCCCCAGCTCCACCCATCCCTGTCACCTTGGGCACTCTCAACACTCCATCCTCGGAGGTAAGGACAGCCGGCCTCACCAGACAACCAATTAGTAAACATGAAAGATAATAAATTAGAAAGACAAGCCAAGAGACAAGTTTGCAAATTCTGACAATATTCATGGAAGTACGAGTCTGATTCATCACTGATAAGGCATCATACAATGGGGAAATCCATCTCTTTAGAAGATATTACCAGCATTAGAGCAAATCTCTTTTGAATGAGTGCATATATTCTTTCCATTTAGTTCAAGGATATAACAGGTGAGAGGATCACTCATCTGCTTTATTGGGATGGGCTGCAAAGTGTCAGTCTTTTAAATTAAGGTTTAATTGAATATTACTGATATCAAATGCTATGGAATAGAAGTCCCACAAGAGTAAGATTCAAACTCCCACATTAGCCCCACACATCTGCCATCTCATTCTGTTCAGGTCCACATCCTGCCCTGAGAAGATTCACACGCACACACACTCATCACCTGATTATTTTTTAAATTTGATTTTAAAATGAATATCCTTCCATTCAAAGAAAACTCCCAGGACTGCTGACAGTTATTAAGATAAAACAATATCTTGCTAAAACAATTATCCTCTCCTCTTGGAGAGGAGAGCTGGTCTTGTGGTAGCAAGCATGACTTGTCCCCATAGCTAAGCAGGGTCTGCCCTGGTTGCATCTGAATGGGAGACTTGATGTGTGAGCATTGCAAGATATTCCCCTCAGGGGATGAAGCTGCTCTGGGAAGAGCAGAAGGTTTCTAGTTCCCTCCCTGGCTTCTCCAAGATAGGGCTGAGAGAGATTCCTGCCTGCAACCTTGGAGAAGCCACTGCCAGTCTGTGAATACTGAGCTAAATAGACCAATGGTCTGACTCAGTATATGGCAGTTTCCTATGTTCCTATGTTCCTAATATAGTCATAGCATGACAAACTACAATTCAATTAGGGTTCTGCAGGGAGAGTGGACTTGACCCGCTCTCTCCGCAGACCAGCTGCTAACCCACCCTGGGTGGCCCACATGATTACCAGCTCTGTCATGTAGCCATTGGGGCAGCAGAGATTGAGGACCGCCCAGCTCCTGGAAGTCCTAGCATGGGGAGCCCTTGTTGGAGCCTCCTGGTCGGAGGTCTCCTCGTGAGTCACCATGGCATGGAGGTGTGCCACGGAGGCACATGATCTGGTAAACAGGGTTAGTTGAGCACTCGCTCTGCTAACTTTGTTTAAGGGGAGGAGCATTTCTTGAGGTTTGCTGCCAGGACCCACACAGCTCCCGTTGCAACACATGACCAGGAGAAACTGGGCTAGGCTCCCTTAGCCTGGTTCCTCCTGGTCGTGATAATAGTCTCAATATGTAAAAGCAGCACAGAAAGACTAGTGATTAACCCTACAAGTGGATTTTAAAAAGACAACCCCGTGCTTAAAAGGTGTTGATATTTTAAAAATTTTTTGCCTAGGACTGAAAGGAGAAAATACCCCTTAGCAGTCTACTTTCTGGAGAGAATGTTGCACAAGTGAGGAGCCACTACCAAGTAAGAAGCCAACCCAATCTCCTGTCCCCTAATAAACAATGCTTAGTATTTGTATAGCAATTTCAAGTGTTCAAAACATGTATGATCAGGATCTGTAAGGTAAGTAATTATTATTACTCTCATATTTTGATCTGCCAGCTGTAGATGGAGTTACACTCCCCAAGAAGAAACAGGTACGCAGTCTGGAGGTACTTCAGACCTCTCTCTAGTGTCTCGGATTGAGGCAGTGGCCAGAAGGAAAAACAATCTTTGCTAAAACAAGTGCAAATTTTCAAGAGTACTACTGGACCCAGCTCTGCTTTTAGAAGCTCAGGTGGAGGCGGTGGCCAGGGGTGCCTTTGCACGGCTTCGGCTAGTGTGCCAGCTGCGTCCCTTTCTTGAGAAGGCAGATCTGGCCACGGTTACCCATGCCTTAGTCACGTCACAGATGGATTACTGCAATGCGCTCTACGTGGGGCTGCCCTTGAAGAGTATCCGGAAACTGCAGCTTGTACAAAATGCGGCAGCTAGGGTTCTATCTGGAGCTGCCTGGTGTGATCACATCACACCTATTTTAAAAGAGCTGCACTGGCTACCAGTTTGTTTCCGGGTCCAATTCAAAGTGCTGGTTTTGACCTTTAAAGCCCTTAACGGTTTGGGCCCAGGATACCTGAGAGACCGTCTGCTCCCAAAGGTTTCTGCCCGCTTGATGAGATCATCTGAGGGGGCTCTGCTTCAGGTGCTGACAATGAGGGAGGCTAGGTTGCCATGCACTTGGGACAGGGCCTTCTCTGTTGCTGCCCCCAGGCTTTGGAATGCTCTCCCAGTGGCCATTTGCTCCTCAGACTCTGTCACAGTTTTTAGAAAGCTGGTTAAATCTTGGCTTTTTATCCAGGCCTTTACATGATTGTTTTATTGCTGTTTCTGCATGTTTTTATCCATGTATAGTGTTTTGTATTTCTATTTTATATATTTAATATCAGATTATTTTTATATTTTTAGCTAAATACTTTTAATTTATTTTTATTATGTGTTTTAACTTTTGTAAACCGCCTTGTGATTGCTTTTAATGAAAGGCGGTATATAAATCTAACAATAAATAAAAAAATAAATAAAATAAAGAGGGATGGAAGTGCCTTACATTCCTAATTCTAAAAGAAAATGAAGTAAAATAAATGAAAATGATTTTCAAATATTCTTAATGTAAAGGCGCAGAGAGTTAAAGATTTAGATAAAATGATTTCTTCAGTGATTTTTTACCCTGTGTAATTAACTCTAGAATATGACATACTGCATCCTTTAAATACATCAGGCAACGATTAGAGAAACTGCAGACATTAATCTAATGAGTTTTCTATCCAATATGATAATAATGTCACACATGGTAGCTCATTTTGATTTTAATGATGCTGGGTGAAAATGTGTTGCATGATTAGCCTTTCCTGAATGATTGACAAAAGAGAAATCAATAACCTGTCATTTGGATTCCCTATTAAACTGCATTTTCTTCAACAAATTCAGATTGTTTTAAAAAATAACATTTCTGATTAGTAATTAATGTGGATTTGGGTGTGATGTCTGAAGTACCTGTGAATAGTTCCAGATGGGTCAACGACATCTTCCAGATTCCAGAACCTAGATGCCTACAAGCGCCTAGACGCGTAGCAGATCTGAAATAGAATACAACTCTACAGTATTTGTTGGAATAGCGATAGTAGCAGATTATTCTCATCTAGAAAGCAAAAGGTTAACCATTGCCTTTGCAAGTAGCAGAAGTCCTGGAGGGAGGGGAAACTAGCACGGGTTGCCTAGCATGTGGGGATATGTTAATCAATGCTTGCATTTCAGCATTCAGACTTCCTTTCCCTCTCCCCTATGTAGGTACCTCAGTTCTCTCCTCTAGCACAGTGTTCTCACGAATATGAATAGAACAAATATTTATATACCACTTTTCAACCAAAGTTCCCAAAGCGGTTTACATGGATATAAATAAATAAATAAAATGGTGTCCTGTCCCTAAAGGGCTCATAATCTAAAAAAGAACCATACTTTAGACACCAGCAACAGCCATTGGAGGGATGCTGTGCTCAAGATGGATAGGGCCAGTTGCAATTCCCCTGCTAAATAAAGAGAACCACCACTTTTTTAAAAAGGTGCGGGCACTTCTTCATTTAAGGCCCAGGGGCCAGTGGCGACCCCATCAACCTTTAGTGCGACTCCCTGACTAATTGGTTATTGGGCCTATGTGAATATTCGGCCAAAACTGAATACTCTGCAGAGTCCCCCTGACACCATGTGGAGATGGCCAATCTCACTATCCAGCTCTGTGCTTTGCCCAGCCCTGGGGTGGGGGACTCCTTTAAGGGAAACATAGCCTTCTTGAGCCCCTGCACCATCCTGGAAGATGTGCGCAAAGTGCTGTGAAGTGCATCCCTTCCCAGTGCTTTCCTCCTAGAGCTCTTAGCAGCACCTTCATAGGAACATTCTGTTGCTGCCCCCAGGCTCTGGAATGCTCTCCCAGTGGCCATTCGTTCCTCGGACTCCATCACGGCTTTTAGAAGCTTTTAAAGACTTGGCTTTTTACCCAGGCTTCTACATGATTGTTTTCTACTGTGGCTTCTCTGTGTTTTTATTTGTTGTATTGTTTTTATGCCTGTTTTTATATGTTTTTATACTTTTAACATGATGTTTTTATTGTCTTTTTATTGTATGTTTTTAACTTTTGTAAACTGCCTTGGGGTTATCTTTTTAACGAAAGGCGGTATATAAATGCAAAAATAAATAAATAAATAAATAAAATAAACATAGGAAGCTGCCATATACTGAGTCAGACCATTGGTTTATCTAGCTCAGGATTGTCTTCACAGACTGGCAGCGCCTTCTCCTAGGCTGCAGGCAGGAATCTCTCTCAGCCTTATCTTGGAGAAGCCAGGGAGGCAACTTGGAACCTTCTGCTCTTTCCCAGAGCAGCTCCATCCCCTGAGGGGAATATCTTACAATGTTCGCACATCGTCTCCCATTCATATGCAACCAGGGTGGACCCTGCTTAGCTAAGGGGACAAGTCATGCTTGCTACCACAAGACTAGCTCTCTCTCCTTCCCTGCCTCTTAAGGGAGCCTTCCCCCAAGATTTAACCAGCTTGTACAACAATCCATGGAACCGGTTCAGCTCTCCAGAAAAGGACCCCCGGGCCAGTTCTGTGCACATCCCTAATGTGCAGAGGTCAGCACAGTGAGAAATAGCTGTCATACTGAAGGGTCGGGTTGTTGTTGTGGGGAGATGGGTGGGCCAAAGTGGCACCTGCTTGAAAAATAGTGAAGATTACTGGTCTAGCATATTCTAGTTCTGTTGCGGGAGGAATTAATTACAGTTTTAATTGTGACTCAATCTTCAAAAGCTAACTTTGCTAACAGTACTTTGGAGAGGTTTTAAACACATTTGTGGAGTCAGACATCAGGCTTCTTATAGGTCTGTTATCATTTTTAACTAGCATTGGAATCCATTTTTCTCCAAAGTGAAATCTAAAAGGGACTGTCAGGGTTTCTCCCATGGGGAAACGCTGGTGAGTTTCATCAGCCAAGTTCTGCACATCCCACTAAAACTAGCATGTTGGTTAACTGGTTAATCAACCAGTCTAATATTTTCAGTTTACCATTCAACTGACTTGCTCCTTATCTGAGCACAGTCAAATATTGTAAAATACTCCACAGATTCAAGAATGTCCTTGTTGAAGTAAAAGCCCACCTTTTCATTGCATCTTGTTGTCTCTTGGTAGCAGGGGCAGGAGTGAAGACATGTCAAGTAGCTATCCTGGACTGAGATTTTGCTTCTCATTGCCCCTTGTTGCTTTGAGCCTCCAGGCTCTGGGCATGCCCTATCCATGAAGGCATGCATGGGCTTTCTGCTAAACAGGAAGAGCATAAGTAGCTTCCTGACTGGGACAGGCTTTTCCTTAGTTACAAAGTCTTCCTGGTGCATTTCATCTGCTTCTCCTGTACTGACTATTTAGCTTCCTGACTCTTGGCTGGTTCCTGACCTCCAATTTGTCACTCAGCCCCTGACTTCTGACTCATCTACACATTTTGGACCATAATTCTATTCCAGACTTCAGGCTTGCCACGGAAGTCCAACACAGACGTTGAGGGGACTTGTAAAAAGGAAGCTGAAACAAAAAGTCAGCCGAAGGAGAGCTAACATGGCTTCTGCAAGGGCAGGTCTTGCTTCACTAACCTTTTAGAGTTCTTTGAGAGTGTCAGCAGGCATGAGGATAAAGGTGATCTGGTTGACATAGTATACTTGGACTTCCAAAAAGCTTTTGATAAAGTTCCCCATCAAAGGCTCTTGAGTAAATTTAGCAGTCATGGGATAAGGTGACAGGTTCATGTGTGGACTGGTAACTGGTTAAAGGATGGGAAACAGAGGGTAGGAATAAATTGACACTTTTCACCATGGAGAAGGGGAGTCTCCCAACAATCTGTGCTGGGACCAATGATTTTCAATTTAATCATGAATGGTCTAGAAGTTGGTATAAGCAGCAAAGTGGCCAAATTTGCAGATGACACTAAACTATTTAGGTAGTGAAATCCAAAACAGATTGTGAGGAGCTCCGAAAGGATCTCTCTAAACTGGATGAGTGGGCAACAAAATGGCACATGCTGTTCAATGAAAGCAAGTATGAAGTGGTGCATATTGGAGCAAAAAATAATAAAAACCCAACTTCACATTTACATGAATAGGGTCTGAGCTGTCTCTGACTGAGCAGGAGAAAGCTCTTGGGGTTGTAGTGGACAGTTCATTGGAAGTGTTGACTTAGTGTGTTGCAGCTGTGAAAAAGGCAAATTCCACACCATGGAATAAATAAAACTGCGAATATTACAATGCCCATATACAAAGTTATGGTGTGGCCACATTTGGAGTACTGGGTACAGGTTTGGTCACCATATCTTAAGAAGGACATTGTAAAACTGGAAAAAGTGAAAATTTAGGGGTGTGCGAGCTGGCTTGACATCTAGCCGGATTGACTTCAAGCTGTTCAGCTCAAGGGGTTTGTCATCAAGGTGAAATGGCTCGAGCCCCTGGTGGCGCAGTGGTAAAACTGCTGCCCAGGATTGAATTTGAGCTAATAATAACCAGGCTTGAATTTGAGCTGGACCCCACCCAGTTTGGGTGTATACAAAACCGGACCTGACCCGGTTTGGTTTGAGTCTGGTTCAACTGAACCAAACCAGGTTTTCCAGTTTTATTCACATCCCTAGAAGAAGACGGCAACCAAGATGATCAGTGGCCTTCCTTATGATCACCTTCCTTATGAGGCAAGGCTATAGAGCAGGGATTCTCAACGTTTGGGTCCCCAGATGTAATTGGACTTCAACTCCCATAATTCCCAACCAAAGGCCACTGGGGCTGGGGATTATGGGAATTGAAGTCCAATAACATCTGGGGACCCACATGTTGAGAAACCCTGCTATAGAGTCTTGGGATTTTTAGTTTAGAAAAGAGGCAACTATGGGGAGATATGATAGAGGTGTATACAATTATGCATGGAGTAGAGAGAGCTAACTTCGGGACATTTTTCTCCCACTCTCTCAACATTAGAACCAGGGTTCATCCCATGAAATTGACAGTCAGGAAATTTAGGACCATTTTAAAAAGCACTTTTCCACTCAGCACATAATTAATCTAGATTAATTAATTAATCACAGAATTCTCTGCCACGGCATGTGGTGTTGGCCACTAGCTTGGATGACTTTAAAAGGGGCTTAGACATTTATGGATAACAGATCTATTAATGGCTACTAGTCTGGTGGCTATAGGCCACCTCCAGCCTCAGAGTCAATTTGCCTCTAAATAGCAGTTGTAGGGGAGCAACAGCAAGAGAGATGCATGCCCTCGCCTCTTGCCTGTGTGCTTCTCAGAGGCATCTGATAGGCCACTGTGTGAAACAGGATGCTGTACTGTATAGTCCTTGGACCTGATCCAGCAAGGCTGTTCTTAGGTTCATGCTGTTTGATCCCTGATTTCTTTTTCATCTGCTTGGCTTAGCTTGTTCCTCACTAGTGGCTTGCTGACTCTCCCATCCCCAGCTATGTACATGGCCCAGCCTGACAGTAATTTGTTCCCTAACTCTACATGTACTAACACATACTTTGTGTAGGAGCAGACGTGTGAAGTCATGCAAATATTGGCTGGGCGAATAGATGCCCAGACTGCCTCATAATGTGTTTCCCAGCCATGAGTTATGTGGGCATGGTGGCTGAGATCTGATGTCTGTCTAGGGATGTGCACGAACCAGTTTAGCATTCTATTCCTAACCAGTTTGAACATTACCTCTCTCACCATGCTTCCCCCTCCAGTGTTGCTTCAAAAACAGCTGGTGTGGGGCAGCTGAATACCCCCTTGCTGCCCAGTCAGCGTAAACTGGGGCAGGCCACTTTCAGTTTTATGCTGACCGGGACGATAAGAGGGTATACAGCAACCCCACATCAGTGGTTTTCGAAGCACTGCCAGAGGGGGAAGTGCAGCAGGCACCCTCCCCACACCTTAAAATGACCCTCTGCCTCCCTCCTGGGTGTGTTTCCATGCACACCCCTAGTGCTGTCATCACTTCAGCACATGTGGCACTTCTGTCATAACTTCTAGCTTGACAGGCAGAGCCACAGAGCATCTGGGAAGCCCTTTGAAATGTGACTTCCAACAGTGACCAAAGTAACAAAGAAAATATTAGAAGGAAACGAACTATAGGTCACCTCCAGCCTCAGAGGCAAGATGCCTCTAAATAGCAGTTGTAGGGGAGCAAGAGCAAGAGAGATGCATGCCCTCCACCTCTTGCCTGTGTGCTTCTGAGAGGCATCTGGTCATCTGGTCGACTTCTGTCATCACTTCTAGCTTGATGGGCAGAGCCACAGAGCTTCTGGGAAGCCCTTTGAAATGTGACTTCCAACCGTGACAAAGTAACAAAGAAAATATTAGAAGGGAACAAGAATATCCCCTTCTCGCGCAAGTGTGAGCACGTACACGCATGATTGTGCACACACACACAATTACTGTGCAAGGTAACATGTCCAGGCATCCAAAAATGCTCTTGCTGGTTTCTCAGTGGTGAGTTCCCCCAGACCTCAGATAAGCAGGGCACCCAGCACCACAGATCTCCTCCCTATAGGTCTCATTTCCGATGACATTTTTAAAGAAGGTAAGAAACAGCAGGGTCTTTTGAGAAGGTAAGAAATCCCTTTTGAGCAGAAGGAAATCCCCACCCCACCCGCCACTTTTTCTAACCCTCTTCATATCCCAGTGCAAATAGAAGAAAACCTGCTTCTTTCCTAAACTCTCTTCCTGTGCGCCAGAAAGGATTTGGGGGAGGAGAGGAGGGTTGGTGGTGAGCACAAATAATAGCTGACTAGTGAACTAATCCTAAATGTGTGGACTTGTGAACATGTCCATAGGAGTGCTACAATGTGACAAGCTTCTGTCCATTTGGTTCTTCTGAAGGTCTACAAAGTGCTTGCCTCTTGAGTCCTTCTAAAACTTCTAAAAGAATCCTACTAAATTAGTCCTCCTAATTGCCTTGCTAATTTGATAATATTGTAACATTATTGATTAATAAGCTCAGCTGAGCCTGGTTATCTTTGTAGATTATTCTTATCATTATTAACATGTGTGTTCTGTGTGAGCAGCAATGAAATGCCATTTTGTGTAATACTCAAGCTTCAGGGAAGGAGCTCATTTAGAAAATGTGAGGCCCAAAGGTGCTATTTGTGAGATGAAGCCTTCCACAATGGAGAACAGGGACATGTCTTCTTCAAAGTCCTCTTTACTTATGGTAAAGTTGAAGAACTGTTGGCCACTCAAGTGTCAGTATAAGTTTGAATGCATTGATTATCTACATTTCATTCTTCTCCAGAAAGAAATATTTATCTAATGCTTCTGTAGAATTTCAAAGTCTGAAGTGCCAGATCTGCTCATGAAAATATATGATCATTAAAACCTTGAAGACAATGGGGTGGACGATGTATTGCTTCTCTTTCAAATACCTGCTAAAGGTAAGCCCGGGAATTGTAAACCAGTGAGTCTTTCTTCAGGGTCTGGTAAATTAAGAGAAACTGAATTAAAGTGTTGGAGGCAAAAATGAACACACTGTCAGGAATAAGCCAGTTGAGACTCTGAAAGGAGCATTGTGTCTCTTTTCAATTATAATTCCTTCAGGGAGGCTACATATAATGGTGAGAAAGGAGAACAATATAATTTTTTTATAGTTTTAGAAAGCAGGAAACTAGAAAACTCGTAAGGCAACTAAACACAGCAGACAGAGGGTGATAAATAATGTTGTTGGAAATGGGGCAGCTTTCAGAAATAGAAGTTTAAAATATCTGTGTAATTGCCTTTAGGATATAATAGCAGTGCTGTCAGACAGGAAGCAAAGATGGGATCCAAGGGATTTCAATGGCAATATAATCTTACAAGCTGCCCTACTTCCTGGAAACATGCAAAATGGTTCTGAAAAGTGTGAGTGGATCCATGCAGATTTCAGCAGATGATGAAATAGTCCCACAATTTAATCCACCCCAACCCAGTTTCCAGAACCATGTGCTTTCTGGAAGTTTGGGCTGCTCTTTGGTTGTTGCAGGCAAAGGGTCCCAGGTTCGATCCCTGGCATCTCCAGATAGAGCTGGGAGAGACTCCTGTCTAAAACACTGGAGTGGTTGCCAGTCATTGTAGACAGTATGGCCTGACTTGGTATAAGGCAGCTTCCTATGTTCCTAATTGGTTATTTTTATCCTGTATCCTGTATAATAAGGGGGATGTTTGTGGGAGCAATGTTACTGCAACTAGTTTGCAGAGAGAGAAGGAAATCATATGCCAAAAGTTCTTGATAAATGCTGATGCGTGACTGGTGGCATTTAAACATGCTTTCTTTGGCGGGGGGGGGGGAGCTACACAGACCTTGTCAAAAAGGTCATTCTAGAAGTATTGGATTCTGTAAGAATTATTACTAGGACTGACTCCAAGGGTGGGTGTGAATTTTGAAAGCACTTTTGTCAGCATCGAAAGTCATTGCCCACCCACCCCCACCACCCGGTCACAGCAATCATTCATAGAATGCTCTGAAAGGACTGAAGTGTTCACTTATCCAGGAAACGTTGCCCTGAATACAGTTTGTTTGTGCTCTTGTTTCTGATTGGCTGTGTCCAGTCCAGGCAATTTTAACTGGTTCAAGGACAGGAAATAGATAGTAGGAATAATGGGACACTTTTCAACATGGAGGGAAGTAAGAAGTGGGATCCCCACAATCTGTACTGGGACCAGTGGTCTTTAACTTGTTCATAAATGATCTAGAAGTTGGGGTAAGCAGTGAAGTGGCCAGATTTGTGGAAGACACTAAACTATTTAGGGTAGCGAAATCCAAAACAGTTTGTGAGTAGCTCCAAAAGGATATCTCCAAACTAGGTCAGTGGGTGACAAAATCTATCTCAATCTAGATAAGCATCGTTTGCCAAGATTTAGTCAAAATCTGTGTAGCCAGATTGGGTACATAGAGTTCTGACTGACTTACCGACTGACTGATTGCTTGATTGATTTGTACATAGCCCCAAACTTCCGTCTCTGGACAGTTTACAACAACATAAAACAAATTAAAACAGACATAAAGACCTTAAAATGATGTAAAGCCACAAGTCTAGTTAAAAAGCTTGGGTAAAAAAATGTGTCTTTAAAATTTCTTCGTTCGTTAGGTTTTTTTATTGCAGCTGTAGGCCAAACAGAAACAGAAGTGACAATAACACAACCATTCAGAATTACAGTAAATAGAGTGAATATAACAATACATATACAGATAAAACTAAAACTACCATAAAATCAAACCTATAAAAGACCATGGCGGGATGTCCGTCTCATTGCTCCATAAATAAATTTGGCTACCACTTTGGTAACTTCATCGTTTAAAACTTCTTAAAAGTTGTCAGAGATAGCATGTGGGCTCTGAATCTCTGGGGTCATTGTATATGGGAGAAAAGGACTGGTCGCTTTGGATTGTCCCCACAGAAATGCTTTAAATAGTGCTGTAATGCATGAGATCAGAAGAAGTGGAAAGTACACTGGGAGAAGGAGCAAAATGTGTGCTCTCATGTCCCTTACTATGTGATGGGTGGGGTTGGTCAGATGTATTGTCTGAACTGGCCCAATGAATCAACCACTTATGGAAATCATGGTTGTGAGGTCACACAAAAAAGTGGATTTTCAAGAAATGTCCGCTGATGGAAGTACTGAAATTTCAAATGGTTGAGTCATAGAATCATAAGGGTGAAGGGTCCACCCTTATGTTCAGGGGACCATCTTGTTGACCATCTTGTCCAATTCCCTGCTTGATTTGAGAAATAAAGAGCTAGTGCACCCCAGAAGAAGGCTGTCTACCTGAGCTTGAAAACCTTGAGGATGAAAGAGCAACCCTACCTCCAAAGGTAATAGAGATGGTGACTGGAAGAGACACTGAGGCTATTCTCACACATAGGTAAAACCAGGCTAGGGAAACCCAGCCCAGCCCAGTTTTGCCTGCACATGAGAACTGCCGGGAGCCACGCGATCCCTATAGTAGCATGGCAGCAAACCCACAAGGGAGACCCAGCTGTTAGCCCAGGTTAAGGGCACAAATGCGCCATTAGTCTGAGCTAACTGATCGTGGGTTGGTGCCGCGTGTCTCCCCATGGCACCCAAACAATAGCAACCTCTTGGCTATTGATCCCCATAATGCCCTCATACATCCCTCCTGCCAGCAGAAGTCCACAATCTGCCTGTCTAGCAACAATGAGAGGATCATCTGGTGGGGGGGGTAAGCTTTTCGAGGCTTGCTCCCCTCACTCCTTCAACCCCTTCTCATGGATCATGAGAAAGGGCCCATTGTAGGGTAGGAGTTTATTTCATTTGGCTCCCCCCGCCAATCACTTCTGGATTGGGAGAGGGACTCTGGCTGTGGCTTTTGTGCAATTCTCCCTTTGACTGTGATCTGTTGTTTTGCTCACTTCTAATGGCTGTAAAATCTTTCACCTGGGTTGGGTTTACCTGTTAGGATGGGAGAGAGCCCTTAGACTTTGGGCCTTTAAAAAGGGGAGCAGCTCTGGGGGAGGGCCTACTGGCAGTGGCCAAGGGGGACCAGCCTTTGGTGGTGGCCTTTGGGAGTGGGACTGAGCGAGTTGGACTGAGGCCAAACGTATTCTAAAAGGAAAACTTCTGCTTACCACAATATTATTGTCACCTAGTGATTGGTTGGACCTTGTACAGGTATGTGCCTTGGGTTATACAGAGATGTGGAGGTGGGGGATGATTTTGGGGCAGCTATTCCAGTGGTAGAGGTGAACTGATGAAGGTATGATGCTGGTAGGTCAGCAGGACATTACAGAGGAAGGGAACTCAGAAATTTAATTGCTGTTTTCCCTTCTAGCAGACCTACCACCTCTTTGACCTTCTAGAGCAGTGCCAGTTACCCACAGAATCTCACCTTATTACTCTGTAATGCCAGGTTAGTCCAAAATCAGACATCATCCATGACTTGAGAAGTTATTTATTAATTTATTCTGTTTATATACTGCCCTTCCTAAAGTGGCTCAGGGCAGTTTACATTAACATCCAAAACGCATAATAAAATAATTAAAATCTTTAAAAAGAACATTTGAACCGGATTAAAATTAAAACTAGCTATCATTAAAAAGATGGGTCTTGAAGGCCTCCAAGGACAATAATTCTCTCATGAAGGAGCCAAGCTGGTATGCATTATGGAGACATTTTTGGCTAGTGGTCCACTTTGGTCCCAGCTTCTGCCGGTGGGATACTCCATGGTGGAGCAGCTGAGATGATATGGGTGGGAAGGTGGTATGACTGTGGTCTATAAAAATACCTATATTGAATGTGAGTACCTAAGCCTGGGGACCAAGGATAGACTGGGACTTCTGTTGGTGTACCGATCATCCCACTGCCCAACAAAGTCCCTAACTGAGCTGACAGATCTGAGCTGACCCATCTTGCAAAGTTGGCATTGAAGTTGTCCAGGTTATTGGTAGTGGGGGACTTCAATGTTCATTTCGGAACCAGGTTGTCAGGAGCGGGTCAGGAGTTCCTAGCGGCCATGAGTCGAATATGGGCCTATCCCAATTGCTCTCTGGACTGACACATGATGCTGGTCACATGCTTGATTTCATTCTTTGCTCTGACCAGAGTGGTGCTCCATGGGTGGGGACTCCTGTCAGCTCCTCATTGGCATGGACGGACCACCATTTGGTTAAGGTAGGACTTGCAACTACAACCCACCTCTGCAGGGGTGAAGGACCTATTAGGTTGGTCCACCAAAGAAGGTTATTGGATCCAATAAGATTCCATGAAGACTTGGAAGGGTTTAGAGTTAGCTCTGTTGGTAATTCTGTTGATGCTCTGGTGCAAACATAAAATAACAAATTCACTAAAGCAGTTGACCCAATTCCTTCTAAGTGTCCACTCCAACCTGCTACAAAATCAGCCCCGTGATATTCAGAAGAACTATGGAAGCTGAAGCAGTGAGGTACATAACTCGAGCACAAGTGGAAGAAGACTCAGTGTGAATCCAACAGATCACAACACAGAGCACATTTGACAGTACAGGTGGCAAAGAAGCAATTCTTTTCTGCCCACATTCCTTCCACAAATTCACAAACGAAATCAATTCAAGGGACATTTTAAGGCTTGTTTTTCCATGGAGAGCTGGTCTACCAATTGGGGTCAACGGGTAGACAAACCCCCCACTCTGGTCTTTGCAAATCAGTCCACCTTGGAGGACTGGTCTACCAAAGAAGCTTTGGTAAGAAGCTTCTCCTAATGTTCAGTTGAAACATCCAGTACATTAAGCACATTAGTCCCTTCTTGGGTAGCAGAGAGCAAATTTTTACCCTCTTCTATAGACGTTAAGGCTGTTTTCACAAGCAGGGCGTGGCTGCTTAAGTGGAGCGCATAACCCCACTTCTTAGCCCAGCTCTTAACCATGGTAAAGTGCATGAGCATGCCCTTAACCCAGCTGCCAGCATTGTGAGATGTGGGTGCCTAGAGCACTTGTGTTATGGGAAAATCACCCAAGGCACTGCATTCATCATGCAGTGCCTTATAGAATGTCTGGGGGCCATAAAAATGAGTCCTGACTTCTGTTGATTCGTGCTGCTCCCGGAAGCGTGGATCATGTGGGTGTACAGGTTGTGGGCCAAAGCCATGAAGATCCATTGTCTGCGGGAACGTAGGTTGAACCCTGCCTTTCCCCCTCCACCCATCCTCTCCACCCCAGTATTGCTCATGAAAATGACACTATTAAGTTCAACACTCATATAAGTGTACAGATCTATACACAGGTATAGTCATGCACATGGTATGTTGAACACAATTACAGAAGTACACTTCCTATCTATACCATGCAATTGAAGGGCCTGTATCCAGATTCATTTTTAAAATGAACACAGGTAAAGTCATTCACACAGACATCTGTACACTTGTACAGCATAGAGGTTACCAAAGAGAGCACACAGTTCTGAGACCATTATCTTCAAGGAATGGACATAACCGTTGTATCAACCGAAGTTGATAGAAAGCACTCCAGGCCATGGCCTCAACTAGAGAAAACAGAGGGAGGCCTGGGTCCAGAAGCACTACCAAGCTACGTACCTGTTCCTTCTGGGGGAGTGCAACCCTATCCAGAACAGGAAGATCTATCACATCCCTCAAAGTATGATGCTTTACCATGAGTACCTCTGTCTTGCATGGATTCCGCTTTAATTTATTATCCTTCATCCAGTTCATTACTGCTTGTAGGCAGGCATTTAGGGTTGCTATTCCATTTTCTGATAGTGATGTCATGGAGAAATAGATGTGGGTGTCATCACCATATTGATAACACCCTGCTCCAAATCTCCTGATGATCTCACCCACCGGTTTCATGTACATATTAAAAAGCAATGGAGATAGGTTGGAGCCCTGAAGGACACCATACAATAGCTCTCATTTCAGAGAGTAACTATCTCTGAGCGACACCATCTGGAATCTACCTGGGAGATCGGGATGGAACCACTGCAAAGCAGTGCCACCTATTCCCAAATCCCTCAAGTGATCCAGAAGGATACCATGGTCAGTAGTACTGAAAGCCACAGAAAGATCCAAAAGAACCAACAGAGTCACACTCCCTCTGTCCATTCCTTGGTAGAGATAATCCATCAGGCTGACCAAGGCTGTCTCCACCCCACAGCTTGCTCTAAAGCCAGTTTGAAATGGATCTAGTTAATCAGGATCATCCAAAACTGCCTGGAGTTGATCAGCCACCACCCTCTCAATTACCTTGCTCATCCAAGGGAGGTTAGAGACTGGCCTATGGTTATCCATCACCGCAGGCTCTAGGGCAAGCTTCTTGAGCAAAGGTCTCACAATTGCCTCCTTCAAACATGGAGGCAACCTGCCCTCCCTCAGTGAGGCATTTATGATGTCAACCAGGCCATCTCCAACAACCTCCTTGCTAGGTGTTATAAGCCACATTGGGCAAGGATCCAAAGGACAAGCGATAGGTCGAACACATCCAAAGAACTTGAGCACATCCTCAGGAGTCGCAAATTGAAACTGATCCATTTGAATTGAGCTGGAGGAGTTATTGGACACCTCTGCAATTGACCCAGCCATAACCATGGAGTCCAAATTGGCTCGAATGTGAGAGATTTTATCTGCGAAAAAGTTTTTTAAAACATCACAGCAGGATAGTGATAAAGCCAGATCTATGTTTAGAAAAGAGGGAACCTGGGGCAACCCCCTCACAACTCTGAACAACTCCACTGGATGTGAACTTGCGGATGCAATTTGTGCAGAATAGAATCGCTTCTTTGCATGTTTTGCCACAGAATAAGCCTTCAAATGGGCTTCGTGCAGTGTCTTATTGGATTCAAGTTGAGTCTTCCTCCACATATGCTCTAGTCTATGTAGCTGCTCAGTATACCATGGAGCTAGTTTTGAAGCAGAGTGGAGAAGACGTTTAGGGGTGATAGTGTCTACTGCCATAGTTGGATACGATGGTTCTATTCATGCTGCCTAAAATCACATAAGTTGCCGCCTTCTCCTTCTTTTTGCAGCTGCCTCACACTTCTGTTTGATTGCAATCCCAAGGAGAGGGTAAAACAATTTGGGCATTGTTACCTTAACACTAACACTAACACCAACCCTTTCCTCTGTGCAAAAATGACGGCAGTTTCACCCAAACCATTTGGGGGTAGGGATAAAGAAGAACAGAACGTTGCAAGTGCAACAATGCTATCATCGATTTTCCATCACTGGGAGACAGACATTGCCACAAATCACTCTGAGTTTTCACCCCCTGAGAAGGTACCAAAGCTGTGTTCCCTCTAACAAGGATTCACAGATGTTGTTGACTATGACTCCCAGAATCCCTAGCAGCAATGACTTTTGCTTGGGGATTATGGGAGTTGTAGTCAACAACATCTGGGAATCCCACTTACACTGTAAGAGGTAGAGGAAACACCGTAACAATGGCCAAAATTTGTGGGCCTGGCTCATGGACTACAAGGAAAGGTTGAAGGAACTGGGTATATTTTGTCTGGAGGAAAGAAGACTGATTCCTTGGATACTGAAGAGCTGACACATGGAAGAAAGCAAAGGTTCTCTGTTTGTTCTTAAATTACTGGAGAGCAGATTTTAGTTGAACATTAGGAGGAACTTCTTGGCAGTAAAAGCATTTTGACAATAGAACCAACCAATTATCTCGGAAGGTGGCCAACTTTCTCTTGCAACAACTCTCTCTCTCTCAGCGTCTTCAAGCACACGCTGGTCAGCCATCTGTTGAAGATGCTCTAGTTCTGGATTTCCTGTATCAAGCAAGGGGTTGGTATAGATGGCCTATATCCCCCTCCTAATTTTGTGGGATCTTGAAACTGGGATAAATTGGATCCCTTCTATGATTCTATTCTATAAATCAGGGTTAAGACAAATTAGGACTCAGGAATGGCCACAAGAAGGTTTCAGAGTCTGGTATCTCAGCCCAATACCTGAATCTGATTCCTGTTTCCAGTCATGGCATCTGTTCCTATTAACTGTGATACCAGGTGCATCCAATTATCCTTTTAGATAGTTGCATAATCCATTATGGAAAGGAACTGCCATGTTACATAAATGCCAAAAACATCACTAAGACTTAAATTTCAACTCCTTTTATCACCTGAAGTCAAAAGACAGTCATGCTGTTCTAGATAATAACGCCAAGGCAGAATATCACCACATTTTTGCTGAGCTCATCTACCAGCCTTCTGGCCCACAGGTAACAGAACTGTGCAATAAACAACAATGGATTTTACAAAGTTCCTGAAGTGGCCTGAGGCATACAAGAGCCAGTGTATAGGAGCCTAAGGCATATCTATGACTTGTTCCAAATATTATGCCTTCAGCAGCTCCTTTGTACAAAAACAATAACAAAAAGGTCATGCTGAGCATGAAGAATCTAGAAAGTTTTGTGGGGAGTTTTTAGAACTTCATTCTTTCACTACACACAGGGCCATCAACTTTCTAAGTGCATTGACTCAGAGGTAGATTAGCCTATGGATAAAAACCCTTCCCTCAAATTCAGCTTCCCTGAAGGTTTCTTCAGTATAATTGAAATCTGTTTTGCTTATCTTGAAATTCCTCAAGCTGCAGGTACAAAATTTTTTCTTTGGGATAAATTTAGAAGCAACTTAGAAGCACTTTAGAACTTTAGAAGCAACTTAGAAGCAAACTTAGAAGCAAATTTCCTAGAGAAATTTTACTACTCTTCTGGAATTTCATCTTAGTTCCCAGATAATTCTATAAATGTTTTACCAAGGTTTTAACCTTCCACACTTTGATATATCTAGCAACATCATCCAGGGGCACTTCTTACATCCTTTCTACAGAAAAACAGCATGATCCAGGACTGCTTTCACAAGACCTTAGGAACATAGGTAGCTGCCTTATAAATTGGTCCATCTAGCTCAGTATTGTCTACACAGACTGGCAGCAGCATCTCCAGAATTACAGGCAAGAGTCTCTCTCAGTCCTATCTTGGAGATGCCAGGAAAGCAACCTGGGATCTTTTGCATGCAAGCTTGCAGGTGCTCTTCCCAGAGCAGCCCCATCCCTTAAGAGGGACATCTTACAGTGCTCACACATGTAGAGGCGGGTCTCATGGATCATGAGACCCACTTTCTCCAAAACTGCAGGGAGAGCGGGCTAAGCCCGCTCTCCCGGCAGATGATCAGGCAGGGAGCCCTGGGTGGCTGGATCGGCCGCCCACACGATTGTCGGCTCCATGACGGAGCTGGTGGGGGCTGGGGAGCTTGGGGGCCACGCAGCCCCCGGAAGCCCCAGTATGCCCTGAGCAAGCACACAGGCATACTGGGGAGACCCCCAGAGCTGGGAGGCGGCTTTTCACCTCCTCTCCAGGGGTCTACTCACGAGTAGCCATGGCACGGCTACTCATGATCAGATAGCCCGGTTTTGCAGTGCACTCGCTCTGCAAACCCAGGCTAAGGGCAGGGGTACTTAGGCGGGTTACCCGCCTAGGAACCACCGCGACCATAGCCAAGCCTGGTGGTTCACATGATGGGGCAAAATTGGGCTAGCCTCCACTAGCCCAATTTTGCCCCTTCGTGTGAATAGCCTCGTAGTCTCCCATTCAAATGCAAACCAGTGTGGACCCTGCTTAGCAAAAGGGACAACTCATGCTTCCTACCACAAGACCAGCTCTCCTTCCTGAAACCAATTCTAATATCTTATCATCTGAAGTTTTATTACTTACTTATCATATTCCTTTACTGCCTGATATAGACATCTCCAGGTGGTAAACAAAGGTAAAAACATAACAAATATAAAAACCATATAACACAGTGAAAATTCATAAAACAGATAAAACCAATCTCAGTAAGTGGAAACATTAAAATTTAAGTTTCATTTAAAAGCTTGGGAAAACAGAAACGTCTTGAGGGTCTTCCTAAAAACAATATAGAGGTTTTACCTCTTCGCTACCTTTTCCAAAGGTTGCTTATACCATATGAACATAAGAATGTGCTTTATACTGACCTTTAGTCTGTTCCATGTGATTAAAATGGGGACATACTGAAAGTGCACCTGTCAACATCTTTCACAACATCCCAATGCCTTCTTTTGAGCCTGAGACTGGATGAGTTGTTCATCTGAATGGTTGCCCTACACATGCTCCAAATATTGGTTTAAACTAGCATTTGGAGCACAATTTGGACAAAGAGCTGCCCCCGCATGTGATAAAGGGATGCACTGGCAGGGTGTTATGACTGCATGAAAGATGTCATGAAGGTTGTACACTCAGTACATCCCTTTTTGAAGCATGTAGGCCAGGGTAGTATCATCCAACCCGGCCCCAGGTCAGTATTGTCTTCTTGAGGGGTTAGCAGATTTGGTTCCCCAGTTCCCCTACAACTCCTATCATCCCGAATTGTGGCTGGGGATGATGGGAGTTGTAGTACAACAATAGCTGGAGAACAATTGGCAGGATTTCAATTAAGATTGTACCCCAGCCTGGCCTGTGGTTCAAGGGACTGCACATGGGACTTTCTCCATGAAGCATAAGACTTGTTGCTGGCTACCAATTCGTTTCCCAGCACTACTCAGAGTGCTGGATTTGATCTATAAAGCCCTAAGATGCTTGAAAGCAAGGTATCTGAAGAAATACCTGCTTCCTTTTGAACCTGCCTCAATATTAAGTTCCCCAGTTGAAACCCTATGTCAAAAGTGCAAAGAGCAGTGCCAAGGAGTAAGGCTTTTTTTCAGTGGTGAGACCATATTCTGGGGAATTCCCTTTATTTTCTTTCAGGCACCAAGTGAAAACCATTGCAGGTGCCTAAAGTGTTTAATTCTTCTGATCTGCTGCACTGACACAATCTTATTTGATATGTGAGTTAATGAAATTAGTTTCAATTGTTTTATTGTAAATTGCTTTGATTGTGATCAATTTTAAGGATTGTCAAACATTGGGACATTTTTGAAATAATTTTTTAAAAACCCAAAACCAAATCAGTCTCTGCTTGATAAATGTAGCTTATACATTCCTTGCACCTATATGTAGGCACAGCGATACCACATTTTGTATAAAGAGGGGGAAAGCATGTTTTCATTCTGGAGAATATCAGACACAGAAAGAAAATAGATGTATTGATTGTTCTTTATTCCTAACGCTTTCTAGTATATTAAAGCATGTCACACAGTTGCCAACTCAGTATATCAGCCATGTAGGTTTGAGCAAAACTGGAATCTTTTTTCCTTCCCATTTTGATCAAAACTGTATATCTTGCAGTCCGTCATGTTTCCATTGTGTTCATGGTCTGACATAATTTTAACAGCAGCTGAGGTTTCTGCAAATAGCATTTTTGCAAGATGTAGTCTGCTGCTGAATCCTCAGTAAAATGACTGAAGGCAAATATAGCTCAGCAGCATTTAAGAATTATTTTCTTCATTACATTCCTTTACTAAATTGGTCTGTAATTTCAGTTTTTAAAACGGGGGGTGGTGGGCTGCTCAGGGTTGCTATCAGCTATGAAATTATACAATCTTTAGTTTAAATTCATTAAATAGTTATGTGGAAAGGGGAACAAGCCATCTGTAATAAGCTAAAATTGCTGACACAGAACTCATAATAGGTTCTTTCCCAGAGGTTTTTATTGCAGTTATATAAGAAACCATTGACTTATAAAGTTCAAAGAAACTTTCAAAATAGATCTCTCTTTTTTGTTGTAGGGTGTTGTTTTTTTTAGTGATGAAGCAGGAGATTAGGAAGATGTTGCACATAGTAATTAGAACTATGACACCATGGGAAAATACACAAAGGGAATAAACATACTTAAAAAAAAAATATTTACCAGACATTTGCAGTGCTTTTAGAACCAAAGAACTGAAGCTACCTTTGACTACTAAAATCATGATAGCTTAGTCATCTGGCTGTTCTTTTCTTCAAGTAAGTCACTGTTACACAAATATATAAATATCTATATCTGTGATTCCTTTGGCTATATTGCCAATGTTTATAATTTCCTGCTTTGAAATATGAACCAAGGCAAGCATTTGCGGCCTCTTGTTTCTTCTCTTATTCAGATTATAATCCACACTAAAGAAAATCTCCCTCCTGGCCTGCCCACTTAACCCAGGCTGGTAGTATTACAGCAGAGACAGGGAGACCTCACTGGTAGGGATGTGCATGAACTGAGGGATGGGCACAACCAACCAACCAAGCAATCTTTATTACATTCATATACCAGCATAAAGTATAAGGGGTGATTACATATGATAAAGATACATAGGGATAATAAAAGTAAGAGTACATGAAAAGTACATGAGAAACATAAGGGCATAAAATGTCGTAAGAATCATCAAAGACATTAAAAAGATAGAGGACATACAAGAGGGGTATAAAAAGGTTAAAGGACATGAGAAGAAAGAAATGCATAAAACGCATAAAAACTAAATAATAAAATTTAATAATGGCTAAGTTATAAAACTGTAAGGCTACAAGGGGCAGTAAGGAAAGAGTCTAGGGTGTGCAATGTGGAATGAGCGAATTGTAGAGCCCACGCTGAGTCACTGGAGGTCAGACGAAGGCTGATAGGACGCACTGCCTACCATCCGCCGGTGCATACTAGATGCTGCTGCACAGAACCTGTCAACGCTATATGTAATGGCAGGCTTAGAGTCAGAAGGAGACATAAAATTGGCTTGAGCATCCTGGATACTTGCACAGCAACGGAAGGATGGAGGCGCAAATGTCTTTGTAAAACAAACAGTGGAGGAGGACATACTTAGTAGTTTCAATCTGCCCTGAACCACAAGGGCATAATCGAAATAAGCACAAACCGTGTGTGGTAGGGATGTGTACAAACCACGTGCATGCCAGCGCTGTGCACGGGTTCTTGGAGGCAGCGCCATTGCAGCAGGAAGCTGCACGCAACAGTGGAAAGCAGGAAAGGATCTGCTCTCCTCTTTTTAAAGGATCCCACTCGACACTCTCCTCCCTGCAGCACCGAACCAGTTTGGACCTTGTCCAAAGTGGTTCAGAGCTGAACTTGTGCATGGACCAAGGTTTGTGCACATTCCTACTGGAGACCCCCCCTCCCTTGATAGCTCCTTCCATAAGGTCTCAGGAACTAGGGAAACTGGGAAATTCTATTTTCCCAGGCCACCTAAGTCTTTTGTAAGGATGTCAGGAGCCCTGGAAACCTTCTGTATAAGGATTCCTCCTTCCAGGAACTGCTGCCTCTGCTGCCACCCACCAACAGCAATACAGATGAATGGGAAGAAGGTGATATAGCAGGCTGCAGTGGACATGGGGTTGAGGAAGGTGTGGGTCAAAATAATGGGAAGAGTGCCCAATTGATAATAGCCCAATTCTGAAATCAACTTGGGTAAGTTCTACCACCACTAATGGTGTACACTGTTCAAAAGGGCATATTTTAAAGCAATAATTTAGCATTATTTACTGCTTGTAATGAAATCCCCAACAAAACCCAGGTACCTGGGTTAGGAGTGAGTCTGTTAACTCACACAGAGAGAAAGAGTTAGAGGAGGACCAATTTCCTCCCTTAGCTGTTATTGGCTATGATGGGTCATATGACAAACAGCCACCCTGACAAAATCCATGCTGGGTGGCAATCCCTCCTTTGTTCTGAGCAAGCACAGGAGTTCACACTAAATAACAGTCAGGTACTCTGAGATTGACCCTGCACCTGCCTGGAAGGACCATGAACTCAGAAAAGGAGTCTGAAATATTCTTCAGCAGAAAGAGAAATTTTAACAATGGAAGTCATTTGGTATGAGAAGTAAGGGTGTGCATGGAACCATTCAGTGCTCCATTCTAGGAGTGCCGAACCAGTTCCAGCAACCAGCATTTGAGCCGGTTCAGAGGGGGGTGAGGATCACTTTAAGGGGCAGGGAAGACACTGCCTGTCTGCCAGCCTCTGCTCTGCTACTTTTCCTCTGCCAGCACTCTTCCAAAAAGCGGGCGTGTGAGGATGCAGCATGCCTGCTTGCAGTTGGGATCAGCATCACCACACAAACGGCCAACACACGAAAAAAAAACCCCAGCCCCACCCTCCCGGGAGTGAATGGAACCAATTCCATGCACATCCCTAATGAGAAGTCATCCTGAATAAAACGGTCAGAAAGGGAAGATATTTTCTTGAACAAAACACAATATTAACTTCCTTCAGCATTTCATTTCATTCTTTTCATTTTCATCTTCAATCACTTTATCGTCTTGACTGTGTATCAAGACAAAATAAATAGAATGACAGATAGTAAAACGTTCCATTATACTTTTTAAAAGGCTACCATGTGAGAACTGCGGTAAATTAAGTCATGATCCTGCAATGACAAGGGCATCTTCTCTTTTATTGACTTCTCTTCATCTATAAGGAAGAACTCAGTTTTCTTTGATTTCATGAAAAGTCACAATAAATAGAAAGTTGAGTCAAGAAGTCCCTTCCTCCTTCTATATCAGATATTGATTCTGACAGTAGTAGGAATACTTACAAAATTATTCTCTTCCAAATTTCTTCATTTGGTCTTCTTTCTGAAGGGGGCTGGATGCATTCAGGAAACACAACCTGAGATAAATGTAATGTCATCAACCAGTTTCCTGTCCTAAATCCAATGGTCAGTTTAGTGTATCTGAGATGCAGTCATGGTTGTGTTTTGAAAAGTGGACTCTTCTTTCAGACATTTTGGCACCAAGGCCCTGTAAATACTGGTTGGTATGCTGAATTATTCAATAGTACTTAAGGACTACTAAATTTCAATAGGACTTCATTAGTTAATTTAGTCAGGATATCAGCCACTTCGTCTTGTGTGGTTAGTTTAAAAGCAAGGGATTCTCCTCAGCTGAGCCAATTGTTGGAATAGAAATTTTGTGTCTTGGTTTATCTTTACATTTGTATTCCGCTCTTCTTCCAAGGAAAAACCCAGAACAGGGTACATACATGGTTATGTTTATCCTCACAACAATCCTGTGAGATAGCTTAAACTGAGAAATAAGTCTTTGGCCCAGAGTCACCCAGTGAGTTTCATGGCTGGACGGGGATTTGAACTCAGGTCTCCCCAGTTCTAGTCCAACACTCAAGTAACCTTGAATTATCACATTTGCTAAGCAGGGTCTGCCCTGATTTGCATTTGAATGGGGGAATACATGTGAGCACGGTAAGATATTCCCCTTAGGGGATGGGGCCACTCTGGGAAGAGCATCTGCATGCTTGCCAAGGTCCCTCCCTGGCACCTCCAAGATAGGGCTGAGAGAGACGCCTGTTGTAAGCTTGGAGAAGCTGCTGCCAGTCTATGTAGACAATACTGAGCTAGATAGATCAATGGTCTGACTCAGTATTTGGCAGCCTCCTATGTTCCTATGTTAAGCTGGGGGGGGGATATCCATGAATACGGGTGTGAAACTGCAATACTTTTGGAAGACTGATGCAGACTTTTGTAGATCCAAATCACCCCCAAATGGATTATGATTCATCACGAGGGGAGTTTGCATTTCCGAGACTCCATCCATTCGATAGGTCACTTTATCATAAGAACACAGAGTTGAAGTGGTCCTTATAGATAATATACTTTATGATCTCATAGACTACTGTACTACTACAATGTATATATTGCTTTTCAACACAGATTCTCAAAGCATATATAGAAAAATAAAGTAAATAAATAAAAAAGATGCCCCCTGTCCCCAAATGGCTCACAACCTAAAAAGAAACACAGCTGCCTTCTACTATAATACAGTGGAAAGCTAAATAACTTTATCTCTCATTTGCTTTTCCCTCTGAGCAGTCTTTTTCCACCATGAAAATGGAGTAAGGTATGGTTGGTTGCATCATTTATCTCACATAATGCCCATTTATCAGTTAGTGCTCTACCCTTTTTAGATATGCTATGGTGGAGGAACAGTCTTTAATTCTGCTTGTGCCTTCTCAATAAACTCAGAGTGGAAATTCTGAGTATTTCCTTACAGTGATTACTTTCTATTTCTTTTTTTTTATGAAGAAACTTCCTTGTGCCTTTGGTTTCTGGTGTATTACTTTTGCCAAAGCTGTCTTTGCAAATATTTTACCCTTTGGTTCACACTATTGATTGACCCGAGCATTTCTAGCCTTAAATCCTAGTCAATCAAAACCTTTAACATCTTAATCGTACATCAATTTCTCTTGATCCTGAGCCAATGTTATAATTATGTTGCTTGAATTAATGCATTGAAAAATGGATTCTCCTTTCAGTCTATACAGTAGTCTGCGGTTGACACTGTGACCCCTATATTTGCAAATTAGTTAATCCTGGCAGAAAAATATGGATTCCTTTTAAACAGATTGATTCCCCAAGAAAATACTGAAATGCCTAGTCATTAATGCCTATTTAAACAATTACAACCTATACACAGCAAAAGCATTTCCTGGAACATATTAATTTTTAGATTTAAAAACTGTACAACTGCAGGACCTTTAAACAAGCATATAATAATTATCAGACATCAGTTAGCATGTAGTAGGGATGTGATCAAAACACAATTCGGGGTCCGAATTGCAGCACAGTCCCTTTAAAATGGAAGGCTTCCACAGCCCCTTTAACATGGAGGAGAGCAGGTCCATCCCTGCTCCGCCTCCATTCCCTGCCATTGCTGTACCTGTGGCGCTCCCCACAGCTATCAGCACACACATGGCTGTCACGCATGCTCAGAGGCCATATGTGTGCTGGCACTGTGCAGAGGCAGCTGGGGAAGAGTACTGCCAGTGTGCACTGATAGCTGGGGGGAGCGCCACAGGTATGGCAATGGCAGGGAATGGAGGAGGAGCAGGGATGGACCTGGTCTCCTCCATATTAAAGTGGCTGTGGAATCCCTTGGCTTTAAAGGGATTGTGCTGCGATTCGTAACCCGAATCACGTTTTGAGCACATCCTTATTCTCAACCAAAATTTCAAAAGAATTTTGAAATAAACAAGGTTTTGCTAAGGCTACCCAATTTTGTTGGATATTTTTACAAATCTTTAGTAATAATCACTTGTTATGGCTGCAGCCCAGTCCTGGGACCACACACACCCCAAATCCAAGAGGAACCAATTTTTCTCATTTTGGTCACAGCTTTTGGCACTGTTGTAAATATGTTGGCACAGCTGACCCGACAGGATTTATGGTCCCTCCAGCTCCACTTCTGTGAGTCAAGACAGAAATTCTGTAGATAAGAAAGTAGCAGCTTAGCTGCACAGACAAAATCAAAGGATGACTCTCAAAGATAAAGTAGTAGAAACAACATAAATTCCCCTTGAAACTAAACTAGGTACCCCCCTCTATGATATCTGAGCAATAACTGAAATAAAGGAGCAAGGAAGGAACAGAACAAGGACAGGCTGAAACAAGAAAAGGTGAACAATTATAAGAACACAGAACACTGTCTGTGGTAGGCAACATTGCTGAGAGTACCGTCTCAGGAACAGCATTTGCTTGATATAGAGCTCGAGATAACAGGCAGCCAATCAGGCTGTCCTGACTCAGCATTTCTATTCCCTCTCCTGTGAGATCTTACGCCTGCGTGTCTCCCATTGAGCCTTTCTCTTGAGATGTCTTCTTAATACAGGTGAAATTCCAGCTTCCTCCTGATCAGTCTCCTCAGCCCTCACTTCTGCCAGCTGTCCAGATTCCCCTATCTGCTGCCATTCCACCTCAGCTTCAGAGTTTGTTCTCACAGCCAAATCCTCCTGCTGTGCTTCTGAGCCTGCTCTCCCAACCAAATCCTCCCGCTACTCTTCTGACTCTTCTGACTCAGAGGTCTGGGCCATGACAGGCACCTAGGTGATATCCCAATTTTTTGGAGTCACTTTCCAGGGCATGGAGGCCTGAAAAGCCATAGTCTGCATGTGGAACACACCGCAAATTGTCCTTTGGATCCTGATTAATATTGATTAAGAAGTAAGTCTCACTTGTCCACATCTATCTATGTGGTTGCTAAGAGTCGACACTGACTTGACGGAATCTCAAAATGATTCAAATTGAATCTGGCGCAATTTGATTTGTGGTTGAAATCTAGCCAATGGACTGCAGAAGTGATTTATTCTGTCTCCAAACTGCCTGAATCAGCTAGATTTTGGTACAAGTCAATTTGTACCCAAATCAATCCACACATCCCTATTTAAAATAATTGATTCAGGCTATAGGACCATAATGACTGTATTGGCTGACACTTTGCTATAAAATCTGGTGAATTCGGAAGTGTAAGGGGAGCAGGAATTTTTTTGCACGAAGCATCTGCTACACTTTGGTGTCATTCCTGCATGCAGCATTACTTCCATTGTTTCCACTGGAAGGAGCTCTGTTCTGATGTGAGAAGTAGTTTGAATTAATTCCACAGCAGCCCTGTCACTAGGGATGTGCACAAAATTTGCAAAAATAAATTTGAATTTGAACTGAATTCAACTTGATTCAATTTGGAACCACTGAACAGAGTGGAGGTTCATTCAAATAGATTCAAACTTACCCAAATTCAAATCAGGTGAATTTGTTTGTATTCTATTAGAATTTGTGTGAATTGGAATTGATTCAAATGAATCTCCACTCTGTTCAATGTGTCCAAATGAATCAATTTGAATTCAATTCAAATTTGAATTGACTTGTGCAAATTTCGTGCACATCTCTACCCATCAATACACCACTGGGCTGCTTTTTACACTGTGCAGCAACCACGGCGGGTCCCTAACATCCATGGAGGGCTGCCCATCATGTTGGCCACTGATGTCAGTGGGATTTACTTGCAGGTAATTGTGGTTAGCACAGCTTTTGCAGCTGCCTCTGCTTCATACTTCTTTGTTTTGACAAACAGCATCAGCAACTCAACCATTCATGGAAAAGCTTCTGTCTAGTATTATGAAGTCCAAATGGCCTCCTAAAAAATGTCCATCTCACTCGCTTTATTTTCCTCCCTATGGTACCAGCATAAGTGCCTCTGAAGCATTAACATAGCTCAGGTCCCCCCAAAGCAGGTTGAACATAGTCTAGAATATACAGTTTGGCTTGCTGGGGCTGATACAGCTTTTGATTCACTCAGCATTTTACCATCAAGCAACTGAGCACCTTCAGATTTAAGAACTGACCTTTCTTCTTCCCACTTGAATCAGTTCTCCAGTATAAATAATAGCTATCCCACCACCACTTCAGTCCCTGTGGTTGTGGCATATAATCTGTGGAAAGGTTCTCTACGGGAGTTGCTGTTCTCCTGCCAGCACTCCACCGCTTTCATCTCCTTCTGCTGAGTTCATTGCCAAGAGTCTTCCTGCTGAAAAGAGAGTAACTTGTGGCATATGTACGAGAATTCCTTTCAAAACTGCCTTCCAGAATTTGCTTTGCAATTTGCTTTAGCCAGTGGTTGCATCTGTATTATGCAGTGGCCAGAGAATGAGAGACCCATTTTGTTCATGCTGCGCTTACTTTGATGCACACCTGAGTGCATTTAGCAGCAACAGGAACCCAGGAAGCTGCCATATACCGAGTCAGATCATTGAGCCATCCTGCTCAGTTTTGTCTATATACTGTAGACTGGTAGTGGCTTCTCCAAGGTTGCAGACAGGACTCTCTCTCAGACCTATCTTGGAGATACCAGAGGGAGAACTTGGAAGAAGCTTTGACGTGCAAGCATACAAGTGCAATTCCAAGAGCAGCCTCATCCCCTAAGGGGAATATCTCAGACATGTAGAGGCTCTTCACACGATAGGAGAAAATTGGGCTAGCAGAGGCTAGTCCAATTTCCTCCCATCGTGAGAACCACTGGGCTCAGCTGCGAGCCTAGTGGTTCTTCAGCGGGTAACCCGCTTAAGTAACCCTGCCCTAAAATCAGGTTTGTGGAATGAGGTTTATTGAATTGTGTGTTGCTGCGGCACAGCTCCGCGCTCCGGAAGCTCACGAGTAGACCCCTGACCGGAAGGCTTAAAAACAGCCTCCTTGCTCAGGGGTCTCTCCAGCATGCCCTGTGCGCTCGCGCAGGGCATGCTGGAGCTGCCAGAGGCCACGTGGCCCCCAATCCTCCCAGCCCCTGCCGGCTACATAACGGAGCTGGCAGTTGTGTGGGCAACCGCTTTGGCCACCCGGAGCAGACTGCCTGCTCGTGTGTGGGGAGAGCACACACTCTCTAAGCCTGCTCTCCCCGCAAACACGATCCAGGTTCTTCTCACCGATCGTGAGAAGAGCCTTGTAGTCTCCCATTCAAATGCTCACACATGTAGTCTCCCATTCAAATGCAAACCAGGGTGGACCCTGCTTAGCAAATGGGACAATTCAAGCTTGCTACCACAAGACCAGCGAGAAACAAATATGTATCATTAAAGTAAGAAGTCTGCAACTTTAAAATGGGCTTGTTCTCACAACTAAAAGCATGGTAGGAGAAGCATCCAGCCAGGCTGCAAGCCCCATCAAAAATGAGAAACGATCGTGTGTCAGCAAAAATCAAGGTAGGAGGATGGGGGAGTGATAGTGTGCTAGCCCTCATCTGGGTAGGATGGCCTGGGACATGCTTTTCCTCATCCTCAATACAGTGCTGGGTACACGTGATGGGTTGGCTGCCACGGTTATACCCAGATTGTGGCTAGCACACAATCACTTTCCCCTCCTCCTACCTCAAATTTTCCCGACACACAGCTCTTTCTTGGGAATGCATGCATGACTAGGAGCATGCCTGGATGCTCCACCTTCCCTGATTATAGTTCTGAGAACCAGCTTGACTGCTGCAGGCCAGGCCATAATCAAACTGGATTATTCTGAGTCAGAGTTCAGAGTTCTTTTGGGTGATGAAGCCACTGTGTCATTCAAGCAGAGTTCATTCTGTTTGAGCAGAATTCAAAGCAAATGTGGAAGTTAGTTTTCAGGTAAAAGAACTGAGGAATTCCAAGGAAATCAAAAGATTCCCCAAAAGACTAGAGACATCTCTCAAGGGCATCTAACATGATTGTTTCTGCACCCTTTTAATTTTGACTCATATTTACTGTGATTATCTCACAACCTATTTTTTAATAGATTTGCAACCCTGTATACTGTTGCAACAGATAAGGGTTATTCACATGACTATCAGAATAAAGGCAGGAGGCATGCAGCCCAGGTTTGCAGACTTGTGATAAGCCACGCAAATACCTGCAGCCTAGCTCACTCAAATGTGGGTAGCCCAGATTAGGGGTGTGCACAAAACTGGCTGGCCCAGTTCGGTTTGAGTCAGAACGGACCTGAACTGGACCAGGCCAGTTTGGTTCTGCACCCCCCTCTAACCCACCCACCCCCATCACTTCGGTTCAGCGGGGTTGCAATCCTTTTAAAAAAAATCACTCACCCCCTCTGGGGGGCTTCTTTGAGGCCACAGAGGCCGGGTGGTCTTTGGCCTCATCCCCATGGTGGTGGCCATTTTGGAGGCTGCCACTCATGCCCAATGGTCCTCTGCATGGCTGAGTCATAATCCAGGCCATGCAGAAGCCAATTGGACATGTGCGGCAGCCTCCAAAATGGCTGCCACCATGGGGATGAGGCCTGGAATGGGCTGAAGACCACCTGACCCAGGTGATTTGCCACATAATGGAGGCTGATGAGGGGAGGGGAAACCTCCAGAGACACCCCCCCAGCTTTGGAGAAGATTTGGGGAACCCCTGGAGGTTCTCCAAATCACCCTCCCCTCAAACAGCCGGGGGTGGTGGTTTGATAACAAACCAAATGGGGGTGGGGCGGGTCCAACATCGACAAACCTGTTTAACATTGAACCTGTTTGCACATCCCTAGCCCAGATTTCGTACTTTGTTCTTCTCCTTGATAGAAGGAAAATAGCAGCCATTCTGAGTGTATTGATCATATGGGTGCATATGCAGTTTCTAGGAATCCCCAGGAGCAAGTGGCCATGTTGGTAATAGAGTAATGTGGCTATAGGGGCTCACATCTGTGATAAGCCATTCTGCACAGCACATTCTACGGTCCTTTGTTAGCAATACCTTCAGTTGGGCTGGTCCCATCCCCTTTACCTTTGTGGCCAATCAGGGGACAGCTGATGATGTATTGAGGGTTCCTGGCCTCCTGGTAGTGCAGTGCATGCTGGAATAGCTCCTTTGAGCCACAGAGGACCCAACTCCTGATTTTAAAAATGGAGACCATGGTTACCTAGATTGTCTGGGTGTTGAGATTGTGAGATTGAGATTGAGACCCAGACAGAGGATCTGCTCATCTGTGGTGACTAGGGTAGGAGCTCTTTTATCCTCCACCCCCAAAGCCCCATCCCATATGATCATGTTCAAGACCCTGTAGATTTGCAAAAAGCAAAATGGGATGAGTAGTGAGTTGGTCATTTGCAAAACCAATTTATATGACCACTTCAGGGAGTGCTGAGCACTGCAAAATGATGGCAACCCTCGTTCAAAAAGCATGCATTTATTTTATTTTGTTTTGACATTTATGTTCCACTCTTCCTCCTAGGAGCCCAGAGCAGTTTACATGGTTACATTTATCCTCACAACAACCCTGTGAGTTAGGTTAGGCTGAGAGATAAATGACTGGCCCAGAGTCACCCAGTGAGTTTCAGGGTTTAACAGGTTTTCTTTTACCCATTATGCTGGTCTATGACCTTAATAAACTAAACTACAACTATGGTTTAACAGGGATTTGAATTTGGGTCTCCGTAGTCCTAGTCCATGGACTGCCAGAGAAGCCCCAGCAGCTGACATGGAGGCCCCAAAGGAAGACCATGCTGGGGAAGCAGGCAGTATCTTACCTTGTTGGGTCAACAGCTTCCCAACCGCTGGTGAGGGCATGGGGGCCTGATTGCAGCAGGACAATCTGGGCGAGGCTATGTGACATGAAAGAAAAGGAAATAAGGGATCAATGGGAAAGGAAGAAGAGGAGACAGAGGAAGAAAAGGTAACTTGGGGGAGGGACCGGAGGAGCAGAAACACATATAAGGGAAAAGGAGCCACTCATGAGGCTGCTAGAAGCAAAAAACTGTGACATCCAATGAGGTGACCAGAGATTGCAGTAGTTGATGCAGCAGCAGGAAAACAATGAGGATGCTGTAAATTCCCCTTCCTCTAACTCTGAGGCTGGTTGGCAATCGATCACCATGGCCAAACACAGTACAGGACTTATACATCTATAACATTAAATAATATTGACAACAATGTACGTGCATTTATTTCCTATCAAAACAAGATAGTGGTTTTAAAAAAAAAAAATCTGCTGGTTTAAGACCAGAGTGAAGGCTATATTGCTCTGGCTCCACAAAGTTGGGAAACTGGAACCTTAACAGACATGCCACATGATCAGTAATGATGTTGCACAATGTCATGAATTGTTCTGGCTTACAAATTGCCCTCCATACACTCATGTTTTCTCTTTGTTTTTAAGTCTCGACTCAAGAGAGTTGAGGAGGATGGAGTGCCTAGCACCAGGAAATATTAAAGCCTATGATTAACAAGATGCCCCATATTGTCTATGTGGGTGCATAAAAGGCAAGTTAGCCTTAGATTCCAATTAGGTTGCAACCCAGTCAGGTTTAACCACCTGCTTATTCCATGTCTCCCCCTGCCCACCTTCCCTGAGACTTCGCATTTCATAACTAATAAAACAGGCATTGGACTTGTACTCGAATCCACTAGTTTGCTCCTCCTGCCTATATCAGAGTACTGGCAAACTTGTCAGCATCCTGACTTTATTGTAGGGGTGTGCACGGAACCGTCTGGCCTGGTTCCATTCGAGGTCGGACCGGCCTCAAATGGAACTGAGCCAGTTTGATCCAGCCCCCATCGAACCCTCCCCCCCACCGGTCCAGTCCGGTCTGACAGGTCCATGATTTTTTTTAAAAAAAATAATTAAATAAAAAATAATTACCTATAGCCCCTTGGGGGGGGGGCTTGCTGTAGCCGTGGGCAGGAGGGTTTCATGTGGGTTTCCTCTCCCCCCACCGGCCTCCCTCATCACTGCCGTGGCCGGGTAAATGTAGTCTTTTTGGCCCTTTTGAGCCTCTGTAAAGGCGAGTGGTGGCCATTTTAGTCGCTGCTGCACATGCGCAAATGCCCTCTGCGAGGCCTGGCATGGCCTATGGCTTCACAGAGGGCATTTGCGCATGCATGCCAGTGGCCAAAATGGCCGCCACTCACCTTTACGGAGGCCCGAAAGGGCCAAAAAGACTACATTTACCCAGCTGCGGCAGTGATGAGGAAGGCTGGCGGGGGGAGGGGGAACCCTCGCAGAACCCCCCCCCCCCCCCGTGGCTACAGCAAGCCCCCTGAAGGGGCTACAGGTAGTTATTTTTCATTTAAGATTTTTTTAAAAAATTGCGGACCTGTCAGACCAGACCGGCAGTTCGGTTCTGGTCCAGACGGAACTGGGGGTGTTGTGTTCTGGTTCGATCATGAACCCATGAACCCCTGGACCAAACTTCCGGGCTGCAGACTGCCATACCGGTTCTGCACATCCCTACTTTATTGTCAGACTGACCACACTGTATAACTTTGTCAGGACTTGCTAGCCATAGGCTTTAATGGGGCAGGAAAGCTTTAATAATTTTTGTAAAAGTAAAGTTGTGCTGTCAAGTCAGTGTCGACTCCTGGAGACCACAGAGTCATGTGGTTTTCTTTGGTAGAATACAGGAGGGGTTTACCATTGCCATCTCCCGCACAGTATGAGATATTGCCTTTTAGCATCTTCCTTTATGGCTACTGTCCGATATAGTACCCCTGCTCAAAACTTCTCCAAACCACTAAAGGCCTGAACAGAGTACATAAGTCATTTCCACCAAATTGGAAGATAAACTTGGATGATAAACTTGTCTAAAGAGTGGACAAAAAAGGACCAATGTATCAATTTTCAGCACTTTTTCACTTGCTGTACTTGTGGCAATCTTTATAAGATCACTTTGAAATTAAGCACATTTGTTGACATCTGGTAGATTATGCATGTCATGTTTCAAGTTGTTAGCTCAACAAATGTTATATTTATAAGCAATATAATTTTGAGGCTTAGAATGGTGGAAGTGTGTGTGTGTGTGTGTGTGTGTGTGTGTGTGTGTGTGTGTGCGTGCACGCTATTCATATTAACGAAAGGGTCACTCCAGTGCCCTTTTAATAAAGAAACAGTTGCCTTGAGACTGAAGATGCAGCTCCTATTTCTTTCCTTCCCAAACATAATTAGAACTTAAGGTTGATAGGTGTGCTGAAAAGTATTTCTTCATATTTGTTTACTGTAATTATAATGTGAGTTTCCTGAACTCTCACAAGACCTGTTAAAACTGTTTCATTTGTGCGAGGGAAATAAATTAATGTGGTCCATTACACTTTAATAGTACACTTGGTAAAGGCAGCTATGTGATCAGAAATACATTGATTCTTTTAACCTAATTAGAGTCCAGACATTTTTAAATATATATATAATAACTTCTTGAAACATTCTTGTGCTGTCCCTGAGTAAGTGGGTCAAGATTTTCCACCTTCTCTATTTAGCAACTTTTTTCAGGCGAAATATGTGAGAAATAGAGTATGGAGTGCTTCAAAGCTTTTGTGCATGGCACTGAAGTTGGTAAGGAAGACCTTGCAGGACTGGGAGTGGGTCCTAAGCCTTGAGTGAAAGTCTTGCACTTGATCCATATCTTTACTCAGAAGTAAATAACAGCTTGGTTGTAATTATATTTAATTGGAAATGAGCTATGTCCCCACAGTGTGTGTGTGTGTGTGTGTGTGTGTGTGTGTGTGTGTGTGTGTGTACACACACATACACACACACACTCATTCGATTTCTATACCACCCTTCCAAAAATGGCTCAGGGTATTTTACACAGAGAAATAATAAATAAATAAGATGGACCCCTGTCCCCAAAGGGCTCACAATCGAAAATGAAACATAAGATATACGTCAGCAACAGTCATTGGAGGTACTGTGCTAGGGGTGGATAGGGCCAGTTACTCTCCCCCTGCAATATGGAGTGACTTTGACCAAACTGTAAAATTATTGTGATACAATTTTATTCATTTTTGTTCTTTAGAACATATGTAAAAAGTTGAGAATTTTAACTTGAATTGAAATTGACTTTCTAATGGCATTAACATATGATAGATTTTTCAGAAATCATTCAAAATTTATGTTGTGTTCAATGGACATTGCTTCCTGACCTGCTTTGTATTTTGTACTTCCTGGCCTAATTTTGCCTCTGCCCATTAGTACCACCCAGCCAATCAGTTTCCCAAACAGCTGCGTTTCCATTCAGATGGCCATACCTCCAACCACCAAACATCCAACAAGGCAATACTACTTGGCCATTAGCAATTGGGAATGTTTAGGTGCCCATTCCTAAATTGGTTACAGGAAAGGAGCCTTTTGGGGGGGGGGGTCATGTTGTAAAAATTTACAATTTAGACTGTCATGTTGTAAGAATTTAGAAATTGATTTCATTTGGCCTTAAATATTTTATGATATAAACTGACCAAAGTTGAGAGGTTGAGTGTGGTTTGGAAGGTATGAGATCTGTAGGAAATGAGAACCCCGGGGCATTGAAGTGGTATGAGGTATGCTCAAATCAACCTCTCAGGGCTGGTTCAGATTAACACCTGCCAGAGCATGTCATCAGGATGGGGTAGGTTGTGCCAAGAGGACGCCTGTCAAGACATCTTTGAAGGATGTCCCAATGTGCTGTAAGGGCATCCCTTAATCACATGAGGGAGACATTCATTTGGATTACCCCTCTCCATGTGCACCTTGTTTAAACAGGGTTTTGATGTGCATGTACAGGTGCGACTCAGATAAGCGCCCCCTCACATGATGCACCAACAGCGTGTTGGGATGTCTTCCAGTGATGTCAGGATGGGCACACTCTTGGCACGACTCCATCCTGCTTGAATGTCGAGGCCTGTCTGAATCAGCCCACAGCGCACCTGCTTCAGAGGATCTGGAGTAGGAGGCCCTTCTTGTTCACCTCAATACTCATTGGCTCAGAGACTGATGATGCACAGAACAGTGATCAATTATACCACTGGCTTGGAAACAGGGCTAGCTTGCCTGCCCAAGGGACCAGGAGGAGATGGCATATTCGGTCATTTTGGTAACAAATTATCCACACACTGCATAGGGGAGGTTGCTATGGTTAATCAGACACACACATAAATAAAATTGTGGTTCAACCCATTTATTGCATAATGTATCTTCATTCTTGGAATTGGGGGCGGGCAGTTTTTTCAGACTGAATTAAAAAACCATGCTGTTCAATTGCCATCTTGAAATGTGATGTTTATTGAGAAGGTGGCCTCAATGCCTGTGTTCAAAGCATCTTCCTCATCATTTGTATTTACACTTGTTCACCATGAGAGCATTTTGCACCACTGCAAGTTTTATATGCAATAGCAATAGCACTTACATTTATATACCGCTTTATAGCCGGAGCTCTCTAAGCGGTTTACAATGATTTAGCATATTGCCCCCAACATTCTGGGTACTCATTTTACCGACCTCGGAAGGATGGAAGGCTGAGTCAACCTTGAGCCCCTGGTCAGGATCGAACTTGTAACCTTCTGGTTACAGGGCGGCAGTTTTACCACTGCACCACCAGAACTGCCTACCAGCCCATTTCTCCTGGAATGTGTCCACAGCTCTCTTTGCAGGCACCTTCAGCCACACTAAGCAGTGCTGGTGTTGCTGGAGATGAATCTGTGATCACTGGATAAATTTTTTCCCCGCTAGGATTTTCCATGCACATTCTTCAGTGCTGAAGCTGATGGGTTTGCCTCCTGCTCATATCGGCACTTGAAAACGCATCTTGGAGAAAAGACATTTTGCTGCAGGAGATGTTAGTGGAAATGGCTCTGGATTCTCCGGTAGCAACTGTGCAATTAAAAAATGGTTTGTGAAGCTCATCTAGAGCTCTTTCATGTGTTGCATCATTTAATAGAAGAGGTTTTTTTAAATCCTTATGCTTTGATGTCACCTTGTCTTACTTCCTTTTGAAGAATGACCTTTGCAGAAGCTCTGAAACACTGATTTTCAATTTCGTTTGCCAGTGTCATACCTTTACCTATGCTATATATAATCCAAAAGTGCAATCACAGCCTGTTATCATGTAAAGGAGTGTAGGGCATTGTAGGCAGTATGGGAGTCATGGTCTTTCCCCCAGCATTCCTGTTATGCTTGAAACTTCCTGAATAGACTACACTCCATGCACTCCATTTCAGCACTTCATGCGCACAACTCTTGCCACAGCCTGCACACCTTCCCAGCTGTCGCTGGGACAATACAGGGCTCTGCCTGTAAAGGAACCCCACACATATCAAAGGCATGCACTGCTGCATAGAGATGGTCATGATGGAAGCCACTGCTTCCATGGTTCTGAATGTGTTGTGTGCATTATTCAGCTTCAGACATTCCAAAGCACAGTCTTAGTGGCACAGCATGAAATAGCCCAGGAAGTCTGTAAAGCTCTACACATGATCAGGGTTCTGTGGGGAAAGCAGGCTTGGTTCTCATGAGCAAGAAAAACTGGGCTAAGGGTTCTCACGTGCGAGAAAAACTGGGCTAAGGGAGCCTGGCCCAGTTTTGCTCGCTCTTGAGAATCACCTCAGGATCGCATAACAGTCTTGAGATGGTGTATAGGAGAAGTTCAGCAGCTTCATCTTCACTAACTGCTAGACATGATCCCAGACTGAACGTGGGGCTTGTGGGATGAAGAAAAGGCAATTCTAGGTTTCATGAACTTTTTGGAATTGGTTATTATGTCATGTCATATGTGATGTCTGGGTTTTTGTTGTAGTTGTGAAGTCTTCCTAGTGAACCAGAGATGTAGGGAGCTTGCTGGCAGCCCCAAGATAGGCTGCTGCTGGCAGCCCCTACCCCACTTCTGGATACTTGTGTCAGCCATGCCTTCCGTGCCAACATCAGATGCATATCAATGCAGCGACATGGCCAGGACCCAGAAGGTGGGGCATGCCACCCCTCTGACATGCCTCCACATCCAGCTCTTCAGTCACCAGCTGGGAAGCAGCAGGAGAGGGGCTGCGTCTTGGGCTTCATTTGCCAGCTAGGTGTGGAAGGAGGACAAGGGGTGTCCTGGGCGAGGAGCGTGAGGGTGCCATGGCGGCCCCCAGACCTCAGTAGCCCCTTGTCCAATGGTGTTGATGCCAATGTATTGAACTATAACTATGTTGTTACTTTTAAGGTTTATTATATTATTTTGCACATTGTAAAACAAAACTTTTTTTTTGTAAAATTGAAGCACCCAAAGGCCCTTTATTCCTTCTTCATTCCAGAAGCTCTGGCATTGATTTATTTCCTGTTCAACATTTAGTGGGGATGATCAATGTGAATCCTATATTCCATCTTAAACCTCTTATAAGATGCAGTCTTGCAGAGAACATTTCACCATGCCCTTACACCCCTTCCCCCTTTATGCTGTCAAACTGGGTTGACCTGGTTGAGGCCTGAGGGGGGCGCCTGACCCACCATGGCTGTGGCAGTGACAGAGGGTCCCCGGTGGCAATGGGAGCGGCTCTATGGCAGCGCTGTCCCCTCTTGGCCCTGCTGGTGCTCCCCCTCTGCAGCATGGGCCAGTGGGTGGCCCAGTTCAGGCCTCCACACATGCGTGGAGGTCATTTGGGTGAACACACAAATTGTGTGATGACATAAATGGCCTCCATGCATGTACAGAGGTCACACAAATGGTCTCTATGCATGCATGGAGGCTGGAACCATAGGCCCGCAATGTGGGGGAGAGCACCAGCAGGGTTGAGAGGGGCCGCTACTGCAGAACTGCCACCGCTCAGTAGCCCCCACTGCTATAGGCCTCAACCCCTTTTTAGGTAGGGAATCCCCACCAATTGCTTTAAAGGGGACTCCTTACCAGATCCCCTTTTACAAGTAAAGCACTCAAACTGGTTGAACCGGGCCCAGTTTGGTTCAAACTCAGACCAGCCCCCTCTTTTGGGGGGCCATTCTGGATCAAGCTTGAACCAGTCAAACCGGTTTTGCATACTCCTAGTCCTGGAGAACTCAAAAGCTCCATTAATATGAAGTGTGCTCCACACTGCAGAGCTAAGAAGGCTCTCCACAGCTTCCCAGAGTACTGCCACTGTCACCATCAGGCTTTCAACCAACGTTCCTTATTCTTTGACTATAGAAAGCTATGCAGAAGAGCGTCCCCATCTAAAACATATTCAATTGTCACCCCATTTACAATTTGTTGCTGGTCAATAGAGGTGTACATCAGGGCAATAAACTCTAAACACTCTGGTCTGGTATTTTTGGTGTCTGGAATGTTGGAGACTCATCTGTTGCAAAGCTCATACCAGAAACTCTCAGAATCTGTCCTACACCATTACACGAATCTTTATAAATCCTCCAGCCACATATATTCACCTCCTGGTATTTGTTTTATTGTCATCTCTGCTGCTTGATGTTTTCTTTTAAATGAAAACTCTTACAGACTTCCCACTCATAGTTTCTAGTATTTTGTTTCCAGCTTCCCTTGCCATATCAATCTTAACTGAAGGCAAAGTCACTCACCATACCACTAACAATCTTCCTTAACTGAAAATTGCCTTCAAAAGGAGATCCATTTTGGAGTAATTCAAGAGCAGTTGCTGTGTGTGTCCTTGAAGGCACATCATGCCCTTGCACCAGTAGCTTCCTTATGTTGTTCATGACACAAATCTTCATTAGATCATCAGTTGAAATATTAATATCTGAACAAGCTAGACATGAATTCACCTATAACAGACACTGCATTTCTGTTATGCCACGACTCCTTCTCAGTTTCTTCAAATTTCTTCTTCTTCTTACATTTATATCCCGCTCTTCCTCCAAGGTGCCCAGAGCGGTGTACTACATACTAGTTTCTCTTTCACAACAACCCTGTGAGGTAGGCTAGGCTGAGAGAAAAGTGACTGGCCCAGAGTTGCCCAGCTAGTTTCATGGCTGAATGAGGATTTGAACTCAGGTCTCCCCGGTTCTAGTCCAGCACTTTAACCACTACACCACGCTGGCTCTCATCTTATCAGTCCTTTTGCTATGACTTGATCTGATGAGAGCCCAAGGAGTGTTTTCGAAAGATGGTGGGGGGGAAAGGAAAAAACGTCTATTGTAATGTATGCGAGGTGGTTGTCCTAAAACTGTTATGTTTACAGCACTACAAATCCAGACTGTGTACTCTGGCTACAGCTGGCTGGGAAGAAGGTTGGGACATTTAATCCCCAACACTTGTAGCCAATGGGAGGTGTCAAGGCCCTGTCCCCTTTGTGCTCTTAACTATGAAGGCCACCATGGAGGGAGGAGGACCCAAAAATGAGGATGACAGGTACTTTTAGCAACATGAAGTCATGAGATACCTCCACTGGGGCAGAGTAAGCTGGCCCTTTGTACTGAGGAGGAGAGAAGACAGAGGCTGCATTCACACATAACATGAACCCGGCGGTGAAGGGACCTCTGGACTCATTTGAAGTCTCTCCAAATGTGAGCAATCACAGCTTTGTGGAGAAATCTACCTGCGGTTCCCCTCCCCTGACAGAGATTTGTACCTTTGGTTTGCTGTGAGGTCCACCCACCTGGGCTTCCGGTTCCGTGGTGCCAGCATTACATCTGAATGCTGGCACTGCAGTTTGGTTGCTCTGCAATCATAATTGAGGAAGGAATCTCCTCCCTCACTCCAGCTGCTATTGGCTGTCAAGGCTATCCATCAGTCAAGAAGTAAGCTCCAGCAGCCAGTTCCCCCTCCTCTCTGCAGTCAGTGAGACTGCAGAGAGGGAGCTGTCCATGTTTTTCCAAATTCAGTTAGGAGAGTGGGGAGAGAGTGTGTGCAGAACTGCAGGATACTGGACATTTCATCCAAAGGTGGCCAATCACTCTAGAACAGCAAATGATGAACAGAAGGAGGCCATAATGCAAATAATATAGAATGGCTTGAGTTGTCAGGGTGTGTGTGTGATGTAACCCCCTCCCATACTGGCAAATGTGGTTCAATGTAACTAAGTGTAAACTGATACACATTGGTGCAAATAAATCAATAAATCAATCACATATACACTGATGGGGGCTCTCACTGACCAGGAGAGGGATTTGGTGGACAGCTCATTGGAAGTGTTAACTTAGCATGCAGCAGCTGTGAAGAAGGCAAATTGCATGCTAGTGATCATTAGGATGGTGACTGAAAACAAAATTGTTATTATTATAATGCCATTATACAAATTGATGGTGCAGCCACATTTAGTGTATTGTATACAGTAGGGGTGTGCATGGAACTGGCTGGACCAGTTTGGTTTGAGTCCAAACTGGACTTGAACCAGACCGGGCCAGTTCAGTCTGGCACCCCCTCTTACCCCCCTGGTTTGTTCAGGTCTGGGGGGGTCTGCAAATATTTTCCTTTTAAAAAAATTACTTACCCCCTTTGGGGGAGTTGTTGGAGGGGTGGGTGGGGGTCCATGGAGGTTCCCTCTCCCCCTGCCAGCCTCCCTTTATAGCCACACAGAGGTCAATTGTTCAGGCTCAGTGGCCTCCAAAATGGCCACTGCGCCAGAGGGGGAAGGCCTGAACGGGCCGAAGAGCTGTGGCGACATAAAGGGAGGCCGGCGGGGGGAGGGAGGAACATCCACAGACCACCCCCCCACCTCCTCCAACAACTTGCCCGAAAGGGGGTAAGCTAAATTGTTTTTTTAAAAAAATCTGCTAATCCCCTAAACCATTGGGGGGTGTTCAATCCAGGGTTGGACCAAACGGGATGGTTCGGTTGAATCCCAAACAGTCAAAGTGAAAAGGTTTCACGTCAAACACATTGTTTGCACACCCCAGTGTACAGTTCTGGTCACCATATCTCGTTAAGGATACTGTAGAACTGGAAAAGGTGCAGAAGAGGGCAACCAAGATGATCAGGGCCCTGGAGCATCTTCCTTATTAGGCTAGGCTACAACACCTGAGGCTTTTTAATTTACTAAGGGGAGACAGAAATGGCAACTCCAGGCTTTCCCTGCTTCATCTCTCAGTATGTGGTATGCAGAAATATGCTACCTCCGGACATGGTATTTCTGTTTAGCTGTAATGTCTAATAACTGTTCATATACCTAGCCTTCATGAATTTACCAAACCACTTTCTAAAGCCGATTAAGCTGCTAAATGTCACCATATCATGTGTTATTGAATTCCATGTAATAATTGTGTGTGGAATGGATGTGAGTGCTGGATCGTGGGCAGCCACTGGAGTATAGGTTGGAGCCTCAAGTCAGATCCAGTAAGCTCAGCAGTGAAGCAAAGGAACAGGCCAGGAACTGATGACAAGAAAGAAGCCAGGAATTGATGTTGGAGGCAAGGGGTAAAGGCAAACATACAAACCAGGGACCAGGACCAGGAGACAAGCTAGGGGTCAGAGTAGAAGCTCAAGGGTCAAATCCAAGCAGACAAACAAGAACCTGGAATAGAAAACAAGACCCAAACCAGAGCTAAAACCAGGGGCAGCCAGAACTGGGTTCAGAAAACATGAGCACCCTGAAACAGAGGCAAGGCCTGAATCCAGGCAGGAAGCTGTATATATTTCTTGACCTGGAAAGATCCAATGAAAAGCCTGGTTGGGCAGAGGCAGTCCAAGGCCTGAGGACTTCATGCTTGGCAAAGTGCTATAGTTCAGGTGGCTGCCACACGGGGCAGCAATGAGCAGATTCTCAAATTCCCCTTACTTACGGAGTGTCCCCTTACTTATGGAATGTCTATGGGAAAATGTTTTATTCTGTCCAGCCTAAATTTTGTTGGTTGGTTGGTTGGTTGGTTGGTTGAGCGTATTTTTATACTGCCCAAAACGCAAGTTCTCTGGGTGGTTTACAAGACTTACTGTCAACCAATGTTTTTAGGACAAATGCCAAATCTCTATATAAGTCATTGTATATCTAGACACTCTGGCAGAGTGTAGTTTGGGCTTCAGTCCTGGACAAATGATCTCTATGGGGAAAGTGCCAGGAAGGACTACATTTCCCAGGACTCCCTGTATGCTTTCCAAGACATCACTGGGGCTTCCCACATCTCTGCTTCCCTTTAAGAGTCCTTCCTGTCACTGTGCATAGCATCGCTCTGTGCTGAGATAAGTGGTGGTGGCAGCCACTTCTGTGCGGGGCCAATCTTGTCTGCATGATTTGGCTTCTGCCCTTTGAAGCTGAAACTTTGCACAGACCTAGTACAGACCTATGATTTCAATTAATCACATTTGTATTTCTTCTTTTGAGGAGCTGAAGTCCATCTCTATGAGATTATCTCATTGTATGTTAAAAATATATACCCAAGGACACCAAGGAATCTTCATGCCTGAGCAAGGCTTAGCAGCTTGGTTTCCCACAGTGATCGCCAGCACTTTTGCCTCTACATCAGACTGCCTCACACTGCCAAATAGGAAGTCACCCTGCTTTGTGTCTCCACTCCAAGTGACTCGTGGCTTCATTGCCAGCAGCCTATATCTGACTAACAAGTTGAACATACTGACAGGTTTTCTATTAAAACCTTTGAGACTGTGCCAGTTTTGAGATTAATACATGTGTATTTCAAGCATATAATAAATCATATTTTAAATGTCATGCCTCATACCTCTCACAGGATATGGAAACCTTAAGCTACAATAACTTATGAAATTCCCAACGTATGGTAATGCACAATGGCCAATGGACAAAGAAAAGTGAGGGTGATCGTCTCCACAATGTCAGATGGAGATCTGGAAGGAGTCACTCTGTACAAGCTTCTTACCATCAGAAGCAAAGGAAAAGTTGAATGAAAATTCATTACATCTGCCCAGTCCAACAGGTTTAACAGCATACATGAATCCAATATTCCCAATAAGTCCAGCATCTTTTTGTACAGTTCCACTGAGTGCAGAAGACCCAATCCAAGGAGGGGAACTATATATGAAAGCTCGAAGGATCAATGTTATTGAGTTGAACAGGTTCGGCATTCTGTTCTCTATTGATAAATATGGGCTTTAGGGAATATAAGTAATATTGTTCTACATAAGATGAAGGTCCGTGCCCTATGCACACTCAGTATCATGAATACAGCTTCCACCTGGATCAGCTAACTATAAGCCAGTTCAGACGTATCTCAGCCCACCACCACTCCTACACACAATAATGCTGGAGCCTTGCTGCAAATGCACTTGCCCCTATGTCACTCAAGGACTTGTTGAATACTCATGTGTAAGGGACAATGATCTGAATTGCCTTTCTACATGCACTGCAAAACCCTGTTTAAACATTCAGATGATCACCCTTTTCAGTTCAGATTATCCAGTTTGGTTTGGATGGTAACCCCTTACACACAACTAAAGGACATACCAAGAATGAGTCGATGCATCCTTGAGTGATGTAGGGTGGGTGCATTCAAAAGGAAGCCTTATGAATTGTCTTTCATGTAAGACCTCCTTACATAAAAGGCATATACTTTCTCCTTCTTTATTCTGTTTATGTGCTGAACATATACTGAGAGAAGCTGGACTGGAAGAAGGTTGAGCATGGTTTTACAGATGGAGGAAGAAACATCAATAACCTGCACAACGCTGATGACCCCACTCTGATAGCTGAGAATGTGGATGATCTGCAAACTCTAGTAATGAAAGTCAAGGAGCACAGTGAAAAATGGGACTATGACTAAATGTAAAGAAGACTAAATTAATGATAACAGGTACAGTAACCAGCCTCAGAATTGATAGCAAAGACATTGAAGAGGTGGATAGCTTCTGCCTTTTAGGATCAACCATTAACAGTAAAGGATCTAGCAGTCATGAAATACACCACAGACTAGCACTTGGTAGGGTTGCAATGAAGGCCTTGGAAAGGATATTTAGAAGCCATAAAGTGTCTACACCTACAAAGATTAGAATTGTTTGGACAATGGTTTTCCCTGTGACACTCTATGCGAAAGCTGGACTCTGAAGAAGCAAGATAGAAAAAGCATTGACACTTTTGAACTTTGGTGGTGGAGAAGACTTTTGAGGATACCATGGACAGCCAGGAAAACAAACAAATGGATCATAGAACAAATCAATCCAGAATTTTCACTCGAGGCACAAATGGACAGGCTCAAACTATAATACTTCAGACACATTATGCAAAGATCCAGCTCCCTTGACAAGTCCATAATGCTGGGAAAGTTTGAAGGAAAGAGAAGAAGAGGATGACCATCAGCAAGGTGGATGGACTCGATTATTACGACAGCAATGAATGCACCACTGAGAGACCTTAAAGGCCAAGTTGAAGACAGATCATCGGGATAATCTATCTATGTGGTCGCTTAGAGTCGACACCAACTTGACAGCACTCAATCAATCAATCAATCAATCAATCAAGGCCTCCTTACAAAAAAGTCTTATCTTTTTGAATGATAAATTTCCTTCATCAAGTCTTGTACATTGGTATACCCAGTGTGTAAAACAACAATGTGGTTGTATGCTCTAGGAGCTGGAGGCCATTTGAGATATTTTAAGTGCACTCATTTTTTGTTGTTTTGTTTTGGCATCGCCTATTCACACTAGCCTTTCTCCTCAGATTTTCTTATTTAATGATTATTGGTGTCCATACAGATCTGCTGAAATTCTCTCATAAATTTCACATCTGATAGAAATTCATCTGGCTTCCTTTGAAAATTCTCAAACGTTTTCCCTTGGTTCAAGGGACCCCTGAAATTCACTTCAAATTTCACTTTAAAATATTGGTGTCAATATTTCAACGAAGAATTTGCCAGTATGAACTGGCTCCAAGTACTGGAAAATGGAGTTCCTCCTGCAACCTCCTGCCAAAAGCAAGTGTTTTACATTGCTACATGAAAATATTGGCCAATTTTAAACATACACTAAGAGAAAAATACCCAAGAGTTTATTTGTAATCAACAGTACATTGTTGTCCAGATCTCCTCTGCAAATGACTATTTAATGGATCAGTAAACAGTTCTGTTTTTATAATACACTATCCCTAAACTGTAGATCACCTACCTAATTTCTTATTAAATTTATGAAATTAAACTTAATTAATTTATTAAATCAAACATTTAAACTTTTTAAAAGTTGGCTGACAATCAGCAAACATCCTGATACAATGGACAGCAGTCTGACATTTCATTTGCTAACTTGCTTCAATATGATGATGACTATGTATGTTCGTCCAACTTACCATTTTCATTAAGTTTACTAATGGGATTTGAAAATTTGATAGATCCTTGGCCCCTGTTAGCACTCCTTCCAGTACTAAATCCTTTGTGGGCTTTGTTTGATTTGGAGCTCTGAAATTTCATTTGCAAATTCCTGGTTTTCAGGAGGTGTGGGGCGGGGGAACCTTTCCAATTTGTTTGTGTCACAAGTGTTTCCCTACGTTAGCACCACAGGACTACAAAAATATAATAATATATCTAGCCTTAGTCTCAGTCAATTGTCTAATGATCAAGACATGCTAGAGCAATAACAAATATTTGAAAAATTCATTTAAAACATTATTCATTTATAAGGTTGTATTAATTTCTGATTAATGTGGCAGTGTGGATGGATGACTCAAAGGGAAGCAAGTCTATTGTACTCATTTGGAAGCTCATTAAATGACTCCATCTCTCATTGTATCCACCCACAAATGCTTCTCAAACCAAGCAGATGAGATCATTACTATGCAGATAAAAGGATGAGCCCACCATACAAATACAACAAACGCTTTAATGAGGGTAGCATTTTTAAACTTGTTCAAATACACTCCAAAGTATTTTAAGCATCAGTGAGTGAAATCTAAAACAAGACCCCTAAATTAAACCAAATTTAGTATTGCATTGCATTTAATTTATTCTGTGTGTCACTTTACTTCACATATCCCACAATTCTTCCTGCCTTTCAGCACACATACTTCTTTGTGCACCATGTTCCTCGGGATGGATTTGCCCAAAAATGTACATGATGATAGCTCAAGCCTACACAACTTGTGAGCCACCAAATGTAATGCAAGTCACTCGCATTAGGGAACATTATGAATTTCTCCCCATCCAAATTTCTCTCCATATCTGAGGATTGGCTGCATCATGTCACCCATTGTGTAAGGAACATAGGAAGTCAGAACATTGGTCCATCTAGCTCAATATTGTCTGCATTGACTGGCAGAGGCTTTCCAAGGTTTCAGGCAGAAACCTTTCCCACCCCTACCTGGAGATGCCAGGCATTGAACCTGTATGCAGCAGATATTCTTCCAGTGAGCTATGGTTGAGTTGACATAGCAGGTTGGCACTGATGCATTCATAATCTCTCATTCATTCTACTGTCCAAGATCAGTATTCCTTGAGGAAGCGATATATTTCATAGACACCAGAAAGATCTCAAGACTCCCTTTGCCACCACAGCAGCCAGATAAGTGGGTAGGCAGGTATTTGGAGGCTTACAGGTGAGAAAGACAGAGATATGTTGTGTGGATGGGAGAGCATCTTGAATGTTCACCAGGAGGTGGAGTGAACTGTCCCCTTTGGGCTCTCAGTGACATCATTTAGGGCACGGCAGAGTCCAAGTTGGCTCTTAAATGGACTATGAACAAACTGCTATTTCACCATGATTTTAAGGGGGAAATAGTTTCAGTTTCTGAATTCAGTTACAAGCCTAAGCAGGAAGTGGAGGTTTTCCTCATCACTACTTTGAGGCTTCTCCTGTTTCTAGAGAACCCTCCCTGCTGCCAGAGTAAATAGGGACCTGGTGGGGTGGGAGGGGACTGATATCAACAGTGAACCTCTTAATGAGCTGAGCCCAAGTTGTACTGGATGTGGACTTTCAAGCTGGGGGAGTCTCTATTCTGAAACCTGCCCCCACTTCCCAAAATTCACTGCCATCACTAGTTTTAATGATGATGGGAGTGGAAAACCTCTGTTCTTTGACAGTACTAGGAGGCAGCCCCAATATAGTAGTAGCATTGAGCACTTCTGTTTCATCTTCCTTCCTTTGTGAAATATTTGCGACATACAAAGATCATTGTAATCCTATTCACATTATGCTTAGTGCACGTAAATTCATGTACAGTGGACATGTGCACGGATTCACATTTATGTTCAATGCACATACAGTGGTACACTTTCTATCTGTACTCTGCATTTGAGGGATCCTATGTCCAGGTTTACTTCTAGAATATATACAATCATTCACACAGAGTATGTGTATGTGTACAGACACCTGCAGAGATGTACAATAGAATCTTTGAATAGGGTTCCTGTCTACAGTGTACACACATACAGGTCTGTAATGTATGCACATAGAGTTGTTCACACACATTCAACTCATGTACAGTAGTAAACGTCCTATCTGAAATGTCATGGTGCTGCATCCTTCTCCCCGTGCATTACTGAGGGGAATAGTGCCACTCCCTAGAATTACAAGGAGTGGGCAAGACATTACTTCCTTACCCAGGGCAAAGAAGGGTGTTTCTAGATGGAGAAAGATAGCATTTTAAAGCACTGCCACTGTGGCTACCTGCAAGGCAGTCAGTCTCCATGTAGAAAACAGAAAATAGCCCACTTCTTGGTTTCAGGTAAGCCCGCCCCCCACCAGCCCCACCAATAAAAGATGAAATGATACAGTATTGCTTATTTGATTTCTATACCGCCCTTCCAAAAATGGCTCAGGATGGTTTAGACTGAGAAATAATAAATAAATAAGATGGCTCCCTGTCCCCAAAGGGCTCACAATCTAAAAGAAACATCAGATAGACACCAGCAACAGTCACTGGAGGTAGTGTGCTGGGGCTCAATAGGGCCAGTTACTCTCCCCCTGCTCAATAAAGAGAATCAACACGTTAAAAGGTGTCTCTTTGCCAAGTTAGCAGTGGTTGTATTGTGTCCTTCCATTGGATAATTTTTTCATTAGGTTGTATCCCAAGAAGACTTGCAACACATTGAAGCTCTTCTCACGATCCATGAGAAGAACTTCTGTTGGGTCTGTGGGGAGAGCGGGCTGAGCCTGCTCTCCCTGAAGATGAGCAGCCGCTCGTAGCTGGGCAGCTGAATCGGCCGCCCACATGGCTGCCGGCATCGGGGGCTGCGTGGCCCCTGGAAGGTCCAGGATGCCCTGCATGAGCATGCGAGGCATCCTGGAGAGACCCCCGAGCCAGCCTCCCAATTGGGGGGTCTACTCGTGTGTTGCTGCGTGTCGCAGTGACACTCGAGTAATGAAATGAGGTTGACAGAGCGCTTGCTCTGTCAATCTCATTTAAGGGGAGGGTGTTTTAGGCAGGCTTGCTGCCTTGGGAGCACAGGACTCGCCCATGAGCCCAATGGTTCCCATGATCCATGGATGGTTCCCATGATCCATGGAAAGCGGGCTAAGCTCCCTTAGCCCACTTTCCGTGGATCATGGGAATAGCCTCATTGTTTGTGATTTCTGGCTCAGTCCAAAACATAGGCTTCCTGAATGGTTGTGAGGCAACCTGAAATCCCATAATTTATCCATAAAAATGAGTTCCAGATTAAAAAACACACACGTAAACTTGACTCTTGGCTTATAATTCACATTCTCTACAAAATCATGAATAAGTTATTGCTACTTTCAACTCTGTCTTTGGCCTGATATAATTAATTCATGGCACTTGTTCCATTGATTTTTTAAAAAGTCTTATTCCTTCCTACATGTTCATTTTTTAAAAAATAAAATAAAAATCCAAGACTCAAGTCAAGTTCCATTGCTATGGCAGTTAGACTTTTGGCCTGTTATACTGAAATTGCCTACATTTTTAAAAACTGGGTTTTTTAGGCCAAGACTTTCTTTTCTCTTCAGTAATAATAGGTTCCGCTATCCAAGTCTGTGAAAAGCTATCAAGAAGTACATAATAGCTTCTTTGTTCACCTACACAAGTCCCTTTATTACCAATACTTGGGAAAATCAGTATTGTTACATAAAGCCTAATTATTTTCTTCTTCTTCTTCAGCATCTGTAGTTTATGCTGTCATGTAATTTTAAAACCCAAATCAATATGAAATATAGAACAGGGGAATATGGCAGTGCGGGAAGATAGAAAGAAAGAAAGAAAGAAAGAAAGAAAGAAAGAAAGAAAGAGTCAAATTGACAGAGCCAGTATAACTGTGTGCCTCTCTTGACTTGTGTGGCGTTATTGAAATTTTATTGAATGTTGAATTCTGTCTCAGAGATGTGAACTCTTGGCGATTACTCTTCTTCAGGGATCTAAAGTGGATATTGCCAAAAGGGTAGCTGACACAACCCAAATCATAATATATCACAGGAGGCAAGGGCACAACACTTGTCTATACACGAGTCTCCAGGAGAAATACTCGCTCATTCCTCCTAAGGATGCAAAGGGTTGTTCTGAACTCATTCTGCATTCTACTTCAATGCCAAAGAAGATAGATACAATTCCATATTGGACCAAAAGAATTAGAGGCTACATTTTAAAAGCCAGAATGGAGTTGCCTGCTGTCCATGTTTCAGAAAACCACCAACAGAGGTGCTGTTACCTCTGGACCTCTGGGTCAGCGTCTCGGGCCTCCACACATACCTTAATCCTCTTTAGTCTGTCCCAGGTGGTATGGTTGCCATGGTGCACCACACTGCTGGCCCGTGCTGCACCAGGCGACTGAGCATGACTTCTGCTTTAGAGACAAAAGGGGGAGTGGGGAAAGAAATATGTGGGATGGAAATATGTAAAGTTGTGTGTTGAAATGTTTCTGCTAATGCATATTTGCATAGATATAAAGTAAAGAGTGCCATCAAGTCAATTTCAATTCCTGGCGCTCACAGAGCCCTGTGGTTTTCTTTGGCAGAATACAGGAGGAGTTTGCCATTGCCTCCTCCTGCACAGTATGAGATGATGATGCCTTTCAGCATCTTCCTATATTGCTGCCAATATACAGTGGTCCCTCGACTTACGAACTACTCGACATCCGAAATTTTTGACTTACGAACGGAAAAAAGTGCTGCACGCTTACGAATTTTTTGACATCCGAACGGCACTGGGGTGGGGGGTTCCACTTAAAAAGGGGGGGCTTTACTCACCCCTTCCATGAAAGTAAGGCACTGTACTGTACTGTATTCCTTGTAGTAATCGGGCGGCAGTTGCAGCCTAGAAGCCAGTTGCAGCCTAGCCGGCAAGGGGGAAGGGGACGGCAGGGAGTTCTCCTGCCGTCCTCTTAAATGGGGCTAGATTTGGAAACAACGGGGAGTCGGGGGACCTCTGGGGAGCTTCAGGGGGCGGCCGCCAGCCGAGGGGGACTGAGCTTGAAGGGGGCGGCAGGGACTGGGAGCGATCCTGCCGCCCCGATTATGGCTACGAGAAGTGGGAGCCCGCGCCAAGGGAGATTGAAGCGGGCGGCACCCTGCCGCCCGATTACTACAAGGAATACAGTACAGTACAGTGCCTTACTTTCATGGAAGGGGTGAGTAAAGCCCCCCCCTTTTCGCTCCGGAACGAATTAATCCGTTTCCAATGCATTCCTATGGGAAACCGCTTTTCGACTTACGAACTTTTCGACCTATGAGTATGCATTCGGAACGGATTAAGTTCGTAAGTCGAGGGACCACTGTAGTACCAGCAGGGATTCAGACCGGCAACCTTCTGCTTGTTAGTCAAGCATTTCCTCACATATACCTGTTTTATATTCTTACATTCTTGTGACTTCAGCTGTTGTTTGTGCCCTCAAGAGCCCAGTGTGTGTGTCACACTCTGTGTGTGTGTGTGTGTGTGTGTGTGTAGGGGGATGATGCTTATTTGGGGGGGGGGGGAGCTCCAAAGGCCTTTAGTTCCAGGCTCCAAAATTACCTAGTTGCACCTCAGATCACAAATGACCACAATAACTGCTCTTAGAATCACGGCCGGTGTCAGGAGTCAGAATCGCTGGGTGTAGAATCCAATGAATTAGGGTCTGTAGTACAAAAGGACCAGGTTGTGGGAGGGAAATCAGCACATCCGGTATTTAATAAAGAACATCCTTTGGACTGTAACATAGCAAACAATCCAGCCTGCTTCCCTGTCCCCCTGCTTATCATGCAGAAGTTCTACCCCACAGTTTAGCACTGCACTAGGCTGTAAGAAAGCACTGGCCTAGATCAAGGCATGGATTTCTTACAAAGACCACACTGGGTGACTGTGAGGATGCAGAGGCCTCAGAAGAGCTCTCTACCAATCCCCCAAACCACCTCTGTGCTATAGTGTTTTGGTGGTGGTGGTGGAGGAGGAGGAGCTCTCCTGGCTAAGAGAGAGCCCATTGTCACCTCCTCTCTCCCATCGCATCTGAAAGTAAGCCCATCAGAAACCTTAGGAGGCTCAGGTAGGAGGTCCATGGACAACAATTTGTTGAGGGTCTCCAGAAATCTGGAGCTTCGTGGAAGCCAGACAAGAGGAGGAGCCACAGGGAGTGCTGGGTGGCATGTTGCTTTCAGGTATGTCCAGGGCAGTTTGCAGGTACATCCCGAGCAGAGGTAAGCACCTACTAATTGATGCTTAAAGGTGCCTTTCGCCATCCCCCCCCCCCCCCCCGCGGCACCCGCACTGACCACCACTGCCTTCAAATACACTGCTTTTTTAATCAAGGGATCTTTGCAATGGTCTGCTCTGTCACAGAAGTCCTTTTCAGCTGTTCAGCAACTGTTGCTAATGGGGGCAGCTGCCCACAAGTTATATGCATCCATTAGAACACACATATGCTCCACAGTTCTTCTAGGGAACACTTTTAGGTGAGAGTGGAGCCTGCTGCCCCCTGCCACATGCATTCATTCTCCACTGATACTGAATGGCTGAAGCATTTATTAAGAGCAAATGAGGTGACTAAGCGGTGTTTGGATCGTACCACTTGAGAATGCAAGATCACATATACCTCCATAAACCTTGGCCAGAGAAACCTAGTCGGAAATCCTGATTTATAAAACACTGGTGCTAGAGACACTGGTGCTAGAGGAGAAGCATGGATGCTCCTGCTGCATTCTACTAATGCAGCTCAGTGATCATACGAGGAAGGTTTTTCCCAGTGACCTCTTGTTCAACCTGGAAGCACTTTGTGCTATGTGAAAACAAGGAAAACAAGTGCCTGTGGGTCAGGCAGCCGCCAGGGACATATTTTGCATGTCACAGAGAACTGTCGGGGACAGTGCACCTCTTCTGAGGGAAGAGGAGGCTGTTGAAAATTACCCCTCATCCATGTGAGCACCCACACTGTGTCAACCTAAAGGTAATCAGCAGCACCAGTGCTTTCTGCCCTAGTACCAGTGCTTCATAGAGAGAAGAGCTGGTTTTCTGGTAGGAAGCATGAATTGCCCCCTTGCTAAGCAAGGTTCACCCCAGTTTGCATTTGAATGGGAGACTCCATGTGTGAGCACTGTAAAATATTCCCCTCAGGGGATGGGGCCACTCTGGGAAGAGCATCTCCCGGCTTGCATGCAGAAAATTCCAAGTTCACTCCTTGGGCTCTCCTAGATAGGGCTGAGAGAGACTCCTCCCTGCAACCTTGGAGAAGACATTGCCAGTCTATGTAGACAATACTGAGCTAGATGGACCAATGGTCTGACTCGGTATAAGGCAGCTTCCTATGTTCCTGTGTAACAAACTCCGGATGTGGGTCCTAGATACTGTACTGATGAGAAGAACGTGAGCCTAGCTTTCTCCCAGGTCTGCCAGTTTATGAATGTGCAGGGAATTTTTATTTCATAGGAAAGCATTTAAATATATATGCCGACATGATGCACAAATTTATTTGTTTATTTACTTACTTACTTACTTTTGGTTTCTAATGGAGATGGAAATCTAATGGAAATCTAATGGAGATGGAGGGACTTGCGATGCAATTGCTGGAAACCTGGAAGCAGTAGCACCACTAGAGAGAACTGGCAGTTGCATTGCAAGCATTACTGCCGTTTTCCCCATTTGTGTCTAGCACAGCTGTTTCTGGGTCTACAGCAGTGGCAGTACAAGTCCCGCCAGTTCTCTTAAAACTGTGTCATGCCAACAATGAAATAGTAGCTGCCCGCCCCCCAACAGTCGGCAAAACTATAGGACAGGTCTAGCTAGGGGACTCTGATTGCTGAGCAGGCAATCAGAGTGTCAAAGGGACAGAGAATAAGGATGTGCACAAACTGGTTTGGCGCTCCTTTTCTGGAGTGCCAAACTGTTCAGAATGCCGCCATTTCAGCTGGTTCGGAGGCAGGAGGTCCTTTAAAGGGCAAGGAAGGTTCCCTTGCCTGCTACGCTGCATTCTCCCCACTGGTGCTCTCCCCCAAAGCATTGGTGCGGGGCTGCAGCGTACCTCCCTGCAGCCCCGGTCAGTGTAATACTGGAAGTGGCCGATGCGCATGTGCCACTTGGACGCTGCTCTGCAAATAATATCTGAATATGGTCACGGACAGGCAGATGGTCAAGTACCATTTTATGGAGGCAAGGCAAGGCAAGTGCTATTGCTATTGCTCCATCAAATGATGTTGCTCAGACTGAGGAACCAGTCCTGAACAGGTATTAAATGGGGCCAACTAGGCCCCTATTGCTTCCTCAGGTCACGCAGCTGAGAAGCTACAAGGCTAGTTCCTGCCGTTATAAGTAGGGATGTGCAAATCATTTTGAGGTTGGATTGAATCAACTCAAATTTGGTTGATTCAGTGATTTGACCTTGAAACAAATCTGCCCAGTCGCCCCTGTCCAAATTCAAGCTTGAACTGAATATTCCCAGATTCAATTTGAATCAATTAGAGATTTGAGTTTCCCTTATTAATTCCCCCTGATTCCGAGCTTTCGTGTTTGTTTTTAAAGCTAAGCTCTAGCCCTTGTGGAAATGGAGTTATGGAATAAAATGTGTGGTCACTATTTTTTGAAATGTTTAGACTCTTGGGTGTGTATGACCTTTCCTTATTCTTATTCTTATTCTCACTATGGAGATTCATTACACTCTAGAGAGTTTAAACATTTCAAAAATTCCTTAAAAATGAACTGAGTAGCCTACAGCCTTGCCGGGGGATTAGTGACACCCCATGTGCCAACTAGCCCCCATCCCATGAGGCAGTGGGGTAATTAGTTTATTTTTTTTAGAAATGGGGTACTTAGTTTATTTTTTAAGGGATTTTTGAAGTGTTTAGACTCTAAGGATCCATTACACACCAAAGAGTCTAAATACTTCAAAAAAAATCCTAAAAAATAAACTTAGTACCCCACTGGCTTGCAGGTTGGGAGAGGTGGGTTGTTGGCACCACCATTCATTAATGAGGAAATTTCACTACACACCAAAGAGTCTAACCACTTCAAAAATAGTGGCCACACATTTTGCTCCATAATTCCACTTCTACAAGGGCTAGAGCTTAGCTTTAAAAAAAGGAAGAAAGCAAGCTGGGAATCCAGCTTAGGGTGAGGGTTAGGACTGTTTTGAATCCCCATTATTCCCTATGGCAGAAATATACAAAATCACTAAAAACTAAAAAAAAAATCCATAAACAATCATCTGAGTGCCCCACCACCTTGAGATTTGGGTGGTATCTGGCACCCGTAGGACCTACCCACCACCCCACCTACCCACCACCCCACATTGGACCTTTAAAAGTGAGTCAAATTGATTCAAATGCAAATCAAATCAAATCCAATTTGAATAAAATCTGATCAGATTCAAGTTTGTAGATTCGAGTTTGAATAGAATCTGGCTGAGTCAATTCAAACTTGAATCAATTCACAAAAATCAATCAATGCACATCCTTAATTATAAAGGTGTTGCTGCACTGTAGCACTGAGATGGTTGATAACTCCAGCATCCTTGAAGCTGCTGGAAATAGAGCACCAGAGCCCTGCTTAAAAAGAGAAAAAAACAATGTAAAGTGTAAAAAAAAAAGAAGAAAGAAGAAGAAAGTCAGTGTGGTGTAGTGGTTGGATTAGGACCACAGATACCTGGGTTCAGATCCCCATTCAGACATGAAACTCACTGGATGACTCTGGGCCAGTCACGTATCTCTCAGCCTAACCTACCTCACAGGGTTGTTGTGAGGATAAACAACCATGTACACTGCTCTGGGCTCCCTGGAGGAAGAGTGGGAAAGAAATGTAAAAATGAATAAAATTAAATTTAAACACAACAGAGTCCCTGGTTCAAAGTCACTGGTGCCTTCCAGTACAACGACAATTTTATCACCACGTATGCTCTGTGTATCAGTTCCACTCCACAGTTTAGTACTGAACTAGTCTGTAACAAAGCCTAGCTTCAAATGTTGTCCTAGATAAGGAATGGATAAAATGAGTCTTGCAGTGACCTCTTGGATAACATAATGGATTATAATGTCCGGAGCAGAGACAAAAGTTCTCTGAGGAGAATGGTGGCCCAAATTCGGAAAGATTGCATTAGTAGGTGATCATGTTTATCACCATGCCCTGAAGAACTTCACCCCCTGATTTCGGCAAATCAAGTTTCTGTAAAGGTGCTCAAGCAGGTGTTGCACGATGGCCTTTTGTTCAGCAGGCAGCTATGCAAAGGGGGATAAGGGATGGTGGATGTTTCAACCTGCAGACAGGCTGAATGGTTTTAGAGCAATACACTTCAGCTACCTATTTAAAAAAGAGGTAATCTCCTGTACCCACCAGTTCCTCTTAAAAATTTCTAATAGGCCACATGACAGTACTGCAGGTGATACTTCAGATAATAAACTTAGCCTGCTTTTCATCTCCAATACCTTCTAACACTGCTATAAAATCAAATAATTATTTCTGTGCCTTTCTTGTGAATACTCTCTGTGCCACCTACTGCCTAAATGGAGTCTATTATTGCTCTTCCCAAAATAATAAATGTTGCTCCACAAAGAAGCAATGCATAAATATTTAAATGATGCAGAAGGCCACTATTATTGTACTGTGTGGGCTGCAAACCACATTGGCTCCATACTACTGATACCTAAACATGCAGAGCAGATAAACAGGGTCCCTAAAGAAGATCTGTTTATATGGAAGTTCTGTTTTAGTGTGCAGCATTTGCATAGAAATAGCTGCTTCCCCATTGGCCTGAGTGTTGGAGGATATGAAGGCAAAGAGCAGATCACAGATATTAAAAAGCCATGGATGATATGCAAGCTGTACATGAAAGGTGGTTTCTGCAACAGGCCGCAACCTGGTTACCTTGAAATAGTTCCATAGAGCTCAAGAGGTCTTCTGCAGATTCAGCACATAGAAGTTCTTCTCACAAGCAGTGAGAAGAGCTTCTTGCGGGTCTGGGGGGAGAGTGGACTTAGCCTGCTCTCCCCGCAGACAATCAGATATAGACCCCTTGGTGGCAGGATCAGCCACTCACATGATTGACGGCTCCATCACGGAGCCAGCAGGGGCTGTGGGGATCTGGGGCTGTGCAGCCTCTGGAAATCTGGGGGCGCCCGCTCCATTAAACTTGTATAAGGGGAGAGTGTTTTAGGCGGGAGCACCGGGCTTGCCCGTGAGCCAGTTGGATTCCACAATCACTGGAAAGTGGGCTAAGATCCCTTAGCCCACTTTCCAGTGATTGGGGGAATAGCCTCATAACCTTATATGTTGGTACCGTGTGTGTGTGTGTGTGTGTGTGTGTGTGTGTGTGTGTGCATGTATATCTAGGATTGCCTTTAGAAGCCTCTACAAGAGTACAGTACTACAGTTCGCTTTTTCTATCACTGTTGAGAGTGTGGTATAACCCTGAAAGTGTAAAAAATAAAGAACAGCCTTTGTGACGACAGAGATACATTTGAAGATAGAAGGGCGGAGTGGGGTGGGTGGGGCGGGCAATGACACTGAATGCATTATAAGTTGTGTTCTCACTACTAAACCTATAGATTTAGGTTGTCATCGTCATCATCATAATCAGCATCATGATTCTCACTGTGCTTTATATTTGGAAAAAGTAGCATTGATTGTCTCCCCCGCAATATATATTCACAGGCAAGTGCTGGGAGTATTCTAGTTGACAATTATGCAAGTCAATATATTTCATAAAAGTCAATATATTTAATTAATACTTTTCTCTCTTTCTGTTAGAATCATGTGCTGACATTAGGGATGTGCAAACATGTTCAATGTCGAACCAGTTTGGTTTGATGGTTCAGGGTCGATCCAAACCACCCTGTTTGGTCCGGCCCCATACTGAACCACTCCCCCTGGCCCATTCAGGGGGGTGGAGGTTACCCCTCCCCTGCCAGCCTCCCTTCTGTCCAAAACCAGCCCATTCAGCATGACCCAGGCCATGCAGAGGCCCATTGCATAGGCACGGTGGACTGAACCAAAATGAGGGGGTTCAAGGGGGTGCCAGACTGAAATGGCCCAGTCTGGTTCAAGCTGAACTGGACCAGCTGGTTCTGTGCACAGCCCTAGCTGTCATGCAGAGCAAGAGTGCACTGGCACAGTGAGAGAGCAGCCTAACAGAACTTCCCAATAAACTGTACCAGTGCAACCAGGAAGTGGCATTTTTTAATACTCTCCCCTTCCCCAGAAAGCCTTCTGTGCCACCCAAAAATATGCCCCCAATGGCTGCACAACTCTCAGGGACATATTTGCATTTGTGCTGAAATGGACTCCACAGTTATTGCAGAGTCTATTGTAGAGGTGTCCAGTAACTCCTCTTATAGGATTAAATTAGATCAGTTTCAGTTTGTGACTCCTGAGGATGTGGACAAACTCTTTGGACTGTGTGTCCTACAACTGGAGACCTTGTTCTGCTGTAATGCTTTTAATAGTTTCTTTGCAGACAAAATATCTTGTATTGAGGCCGACTTGACTCCATTGTTTTTGCAGAGTCTATGAAGGGGGTGTCCAGTAATCCCTCTTGCAGTATTAGGTTGGATCAGTTTCAATCTCTGATGCCCGAGGATGTGGACAAGCTGCTTGGGGCAGTACGGCCTGCCACTTGTTCTCTGGATCTTTGCCCGACTTGGCTGCTTCTATCTATCAGGGAAATTGTTGGAGACGGCCCAGTTAATATCATTAACTCATTGCTGAGGGAGGGCAGGATGCCTCCTTGTTTGAAGGAGGCAATGATAGACCACTTCTTAAGAAGCCTTCCCTAGATCCCTCAGTGATGGATAGTTATAGGCCAGTCTCCAATCTCCCATGGTTGGGAAAGGTAATTGAGAGAGTGGTGGCTTATAAGCTCCAGGCAGTTTTGGAGGAAATCTATTATCTAGATCCTTTTCAAACTGGCTTTACAGCAGGCTATGGGGTTGGGTCTGTCTTGGTCAGCATGATGGATGACCTTTACCGGGGAATCAACAGAGGGAGTGTGTGTCTGTTGGTTCTTTTGGATCTCTTGGCAGTGTTCAATACCATCAACAATGGTATCCTTCTGGATCACCTGAGGGAATTGGGGATAGGAGGCACTGCTTTCCAGTTGTTATGCTCCTATCTCTCAGGCAAATTCCAGATGGTGGAGCTTGGTGATGGCTGCTCTTCGAAATGGGAGCTATTATATGGAGTCCTTGAGGGCTCCATTCTGTCACCAATGCTTTTTAACATCTACATGAAACCGCTGGTTAAGGTCATCAGGAGATTTGGTGCAAGGTGTTATCAGTATGCTGATGACACCCAAATCTATTTATCCTTATCATCATCATCAGGAAATGGCATTCACTCCCTAAATACCTACCTACAGGCAGTAAAGGGCTGGATGAGGGATAATAAATTGAAGCTGAATCCAAGCAAGATAGAGGTGCTCATTGTGGGGGATTGGAATTTGAGGGATGAGTTAGATCTTCCTGTGCTAGATGGGGTTATACCCACACACCCCGACGGAACATGTACACATCTTGGGAGTGCTCTTGGGTCAAGGCCTGACCCTGGTATCTCAGGTGGAGGCCATGGCTAGGAGTGCTTTCCATCACCTTCAGCTGACTTGACATCTGTGTCCATTCATTGAAGAGAACAATTTCAAAACAGTGGTGCATCAGCTGGTAACCTCCAGACTTGACTATTGCAATGCGCTTTACATGGGGCTGCCTTTGTACGTAGTTCGGAAACTTCAGTTAGTTCAAAACGCAGCAGACAATCTGGGGGTCTCTGGGGGAACCCGGAGAGACCATATTATGCCTGTTTTAAAACAGTTGCACTAGCTGCCAATATGTTTTTGGGCAAAATAGAAAGTGCTGGTTATTACCTTTAAAGCCCTGAACGGCTACCTTAAAAAGTGTCTTTTTCTGTATGATCCCCATTGCACATTGAGGTCATCCTGAGAAATCCATCTCCAGTTACCACTGCTACATCTGGCGGCAACTTGGAGCTGGGCCTTCTCTGTAGCTGCTCCTGACCTATGGAACACACTCATGACAGATATTCACCATTTAGGCCTGGCCTTCCAGATTTTTACATTGTTTTAAAGTATTTTAATTGGTTTTCAATTGTTTTGAATTGTTTTTTTATTGTTTATTGTTATTAGTTTTTATGTCTTTTAAAACTTGCTTTGCACTGCCCAGAGCCTTTGGATGGGGTGGTCTATAAATGTAATAAATAAATAATAGATAATAAAGAAATAAACCTGTTCTTTTGACCCTTGCCCAACTTGGCTGCTTGCATCTGGTAATTACATTATCAGAGATGGTCTGGTAAATGTTTTAAATACTTCTCTGACAGGGGGCAGGATGCTTCCTTGTCTTAAGGAGGTTATTATTGGAACTTATCTGATGTAACCTGCATTAGACCCCTCAATGTTGGCTAATTACAGATAAATTTCTAATCTTCCATGGTTCGGCAAGATGATTGAGCAGGTGGTGGCCTCTCAGCTCCAGGAAGTCTTGGATGGCACAGATCATGTAGACCCATTTCAAAAATCCTGTAGTTTTTGAGTGGCTATGGGGTTGAGACTGCCTTGGTCAGCCTGATGGATGATCTCCAACTGACTGTCGACACAGAGAGTGTGACCCTGCTAATCCCTTCGGATCTCTTAGTGGCTTTCAGTACCATTGACCATGGTATCCTGCTGGGTCACTTGGGGGAGGTGGTGTTAGGTGGCACTGTTTTCCAGTGGTTGTGTTCCTATCTCTCTGGCAGATTCCAGATGGTGTCACTTGGAGACTGTTACTTTGCAAAGCGAGAGCTAAAGCGAGAAGTTCCACAAGTCTCCATACTGTCTCCAGATCTTTTAAACATATACATGAAACCTCTGGGAGAGATCATCAGGATGTTTGGTGAAGGGTAATATCAATATTCTGATGACACCCAGATCTATTTCTCCATACCAACATCATCAGTAAATGACATAACCCTTCTAAATGCCTGCCTGGAGGTGATAATGGGCTAGATAAACGGAAGATCTATAAACTTCTAGAATCTAGATCTATAAAAGTATAAACTGAAGTTGAATCCAAATAAGATGTGGGTACTCACTGTAGGGGGTTGGGACCCGAGACATGGTTTAGATCTGCCTGTTCTGGATGCGGGTTACACTCCCCCTGAAAAATCAGGTACGTAACCTGGGAGTGCTCCTGGATCCCAAACTCGGTTGAGGCAGTGGCCAGGAGTGTCTTTTATCGGCTTTGGCTGATACTCCAGCTATGTTCATTTCTGCAGGTAAATGGCCTTAAAACAGTGGTACACATGCTGGTAACCTATTGGCTCAACTACTGCAATACACTCTATGTGGGGTTGCCTTTGTACATAGTCTGGGAAATACAACTGGTACAGAATGCAGCAGCCAGATTGGTCTCTGGGTCAACCCGAAGGGACCATATTACGCTGATTTTAAAAGAATTGGCTGCCAACATGTTTCTGAAAGAAATACAAAGTGCTGGTTATTACCTATAAAGACCTCAATGGCTTGGGTCCAGGGTACTTATGAGCACATATTCTCTGTCATAATTCCTGAGGCCTATTAATATTATCTCGAGAGGTCCAGTTACGGTTGCCGCCAACTGGGCCTTCTCTGTGGCTGCCCCAGGGCTCTGGAAGATGCTCCCTCTTAAAGTAAAAGCATCTCCTTCCCTGCTTGCTTTTAGGAAGAATTTCAGGACGTACTTGTTTTCCCAGGTATATGTTTTTGTCTTTTGAGATAGCTTTTAAATTTGTTTTTACTTGTTTTGTGGATTTCAATGGTTTTATATTGTTTTACATTCACTATGTTTTAACTTTGTACAGCACCCAGAGAACTCTATATCAGGCAGTAGAGAAACAGGATAGGTAGGTTGGTGGGTAAGTAGGTAGGAAGATAAAATAAAGAGGGCTTCCTCAGGAAGGGGAAATTGTCAAAAATTACCACTACCTAGACGCACTAGTGCAATTAGTTGGGAAGGCTGCACTTTTGCTGCACCAGCGAATCCTTGCTGAATGTGACTGTCAGCCACTGTCTGAGCCTATCTACATTGCGACCTCAAAAGAAGGTTAAGCATTTTTGACTCTGTGTGTGTGTGCTTGTGTTTAATCACAGAATTAAATGAGAATTTTGAAAAATGCTTTAACTCAAATGATAAGGGGAAACGATCAATAGGCACTGAGGATGCTGTTGGGACATTAGCTCAGTCGTCTAGAACACTTACGTTTTGTACAGTGGGATTGTGAAGCCTTGTAAAATGCAACCATCATCACATCAAGTATTTTGTAGTTTTATCTATACCTGGCACTATTAAAGTGTCTGCCTGAGCACAGCTGACACCTCGTGAGATATAGCCTCTGTTTCCGTCATTGTTTTACTTCAGTGTTTTCAAGCAATTTGTTGTTTAACTGTCTGCAGTGCCTGTCTCTTGTTCCATTGCTGGTATAATTTCACTCAATTGCCCACTGTTTTTAGAGGTTCATGTTTTTACATTTTTCTTCCAAATTTTACAAGATTACATTTCAACAAGCCTGCCTTGGAAATTACCTCCCTTGCTAAACCCATTTCCTCGGGAACCAGCAATCTTTGTTGCTTCTTGTCACCTGTAGCCATTGCCAGGACTCGGTCCCATTTAAATGAATGAGAAAAGTCATCATAGAAGATTTATTTCCGCTGCCCCATTTTTTCTTATTTATTCCTAACATTCTGCCCATTCACCACAAGCTTTTCACATTTCAGAAAACATCTAGTCTTCCCGGAGAACAAATTGTGCTATTTACTTCTGTCCTCCAAAGAAACAAATAGTTTAGTAGGTGAAATGTCCGAACAATGAGTGGAATTTGGTGCTGGGCTTCTAACAGGAAAAAAATATCTTTGGAAAACCATTCGTGATGGAAATCATGACATTTCATGGAGCTGATCATAGGAATGCCAATATTTTGCCTTTGAGGAGATTCAAAGCAAATGTGTATCAGAGTGTTTCAAGTCCTAATAGAGGTATAGGCAGTTCTCGACTTAAGATATTCTGAGTTAAGATGAAGGGCACTTAAGGCTTTTGCAAATTGCCAACACGTTTCAACTTTACAACACTCACTGTGGAAGAGGAAGCTCCACAAGATGGCTGCTGGTGCATAGGCTAGAGGAGGAAGAGGAGGTGACAATTATGGCTCAGGCTCACATTGTCATTGAGGCAGGCAATCTTGGCAGCAGGAGCAACTGCTGAATCTGAGCCTGTGGAGGAACTGGCTAACTCACCCATCCAAGATGCTCCCTCCACCACCACTACTGCTGCTTTGGCTCCTCCTCCTTCTCCAGGCTCAGCTACTGTGCTGTGATGGCAATAGGGAAATAGTTGAGCCCATTCCCAGCTCACCCGCTGCTTCCTGCCCACCCTCTTTCTTTCCCTGTGTAACTGTTGCCCAGTAGAAGGAGAAGACTGAGGCAATCTACAAAAAGCGAGGGAGAGGGACTCAGGAAGGGGCTGGGAAGGGTGTAGGTGGCAAGGGTGAGCAACTCCTGACTCTCCATCATCAATATCTCTGCTGCATATCTCTGACTGACACACCACCAGCGTTGACAGCAGCAGGAAAAGAGATAGTCTCTCTTTAGTTTTCAGGAACCAGTTGTGTCATAAATCTGAGGACTTCCTGTTGAGCACAGTTGAATAAACCTGGAGTGAACTGTTTCATCCTAGGTGAGGTTCATCATTTATATCATCCTTCCAGATCAAGAAGGATTTTACCACACATCAGGTGTACACATTGGGTAAAATCTGTGGTCAGATGGTTGTCTATATTAGGGATGTGCATGGGTGTGTGCATGGAACCAACTGCTCCAGTTCAGTTTGAGTCTGAACCAGACCTGAACTGGATTGGGTTGGTTCAGTCCAGCAACCCCTCGGAAACCCCCCCCCCAGTTCAGACCAGTTGGGGGTGGTGGTGGTGTGAACTTTATTTTAAAAAAAACAACAAAACTTACCCATTCTAGGAGCAGGGGTTATCTGACTCAGCAGCAGTGAGGTGGGGGGTCTGTGGAGGTCCCCCTCACGCCAGCCTTCCCTCCTTCCAACTATGGCCCATTCGGCCATTCTTCAGCCCATTCGGGCCTTTCCCCCCAGCACAGTGGCCGTTTTGGAAGCAACAGCACCTGCGCAATGGGCCTCTGCGTGGCCTGGCATCCACCCAAGAGGCCTTAAAGAAGTCAAATATGAAATTACCGACCTCCTTGCAAAAAAGAGAAAAAAAATAACTTATCCCTACAATCAGGCTGTGTACCAAGGACTGTAAAGTAGCCAAGGTAGTACCAATTTTCAAAACAGGGTCCAGGAGGATCCAGGAAATTGCAGGCTGATGAGCGTAACGTCTGTTTCAAGCAAACTGATGGAAAGCATTCTCAAATATAAAATTGATTAAGCATATAGACCAGGTGAGAAGAACCAGCATGGCTTCTGCAAAGACAAATCTTGCCTCACCAACCTTTTGGAGTTCTTTGAGAGTGTCATCAGGCATGTAGATAAAGGTGATCCTGATAGTATATTTGAACTTTCAAAAAGCTTTCAACAAAGTTCCTCATCAAAGACTCTTAAGAAAACCTAGCAGTCAAGGGATAAGAAGACAGGTTCTTTTGTGGATTGGTATCTGATTGGAGAAAGGAAACAGAGGGTAAGTATAAGTAAATAGTTATCTAAATGAAGGGAAGTAAGAAGTGGGGTCCTTCAGTGATCTCTACTGGGACCAGTGCTTTTTAATTTATCCATAAATGATCTAGAAGTTAGGGCAAGCAGTAAGGTGACCATTTGCGGATGACACCCAACTATTATGTTAGTGAAAACCAAAATTCATTGTGAGGGGCTCCAAGAGGATCTCTCCAAAAGAGGAAATGGGCAAGAAAATGGCAAATGCAGTTCAGTGATAGCAAGTGTAAAGTGATAGATATTGGGGCAAAAATCCCAAACTTCAAATATATGTTGATGGGGTCTGAGCTGTCTGTGACTGTCCAGGAGAGGGATCTTGGAATCATTGTGGATAGCTTGTTGAAAGTGTTGACTCAGAATGTGGCAGCTGTGAAAAGGGCCTATTCCTTGCTTGGAATCATTAGGAAGGGGATTGAAAATAAAAATGCTAATACTAAAATACCCATTTACAAATCTGTGATGTACAGTTCTGGTTACCATATCTTAAGAAGGATATTGTAGAACTGGAAAAGGTACAGAAAAGGGCAAACAAGATGATCAGGGGCCTAGAGCACCTTCCTTACGAAGTAAGGCTCAACACCTGGGGCTTTTAGTTTAGAAAAAAGATGACAGAGGGGAGACATGATAGAGGCCTATAAAATTATGCATGGAACAGAGAGAGTGGATAGAGAGAAATGTTTCTCCCTCTCGCCTGACACCAGAACCAGGGGTCATCCCATGAAACTGATTAGGAGCAACAGAAGAAAGTACTTTTTCACATGAAACATAATTAACCTATTGAATTATCTGCCAGAAGATCCAGTGACAGCCACCAGCCTGGATGGTTTTAAGAATGGCTTAGAAGAATTCATGGAGGACAGAACTGCCAGTGGCTACCAGTATGGTGGTTACAGGCCACCTCCAGCCTCAAAGGCAAGATGTCTCTAAATACCAGTTGCAGGGGAGCAACAGCAGGAGAGAATCTTCTTGCCAGTGGGCTTCCCAGAAGCATCAGTGGGCCACTGTGAAACAGGACACTGGACTAGATAGGCCTTGGGCCTCATCCAGCAGGGCTGTTCTTATGTTTTTATATTTTTAAATATTTCAGCTCTAGGTGTTCCTTTGAGCAGGGAATCAGTCAAGATGCCCTTGGTGAGGGCCCACATTCCTCAGTGGGCCCTCCTCCTCCTACTGCTGGCTTCTTGCTTGCCCTGGGGTGGGGGGGGTGAGCAATCAGACAGTAGCAGCTGCCGCCCACCACCTCCACTGTCCCCACTCTCTTAATCAGCCCTTCTGAGCCAGAGGGTGGGTAAGCAATCAGCAAAAGTGAGAAGCAGCAGTTGCAGGGCCAGGGGGCTTTTGGAGATGGGCCCCTTGTTACGGCAGGGGCTTCAGTAGATGCTCAGCTACAGGGGTGGTGCAAGACATTTTGATCTTTGAGGTGAAGGCCAATCTCTCTCTCTCTCTCTCTCTCTCTCTCTCTCTCTCTCTCACACACACACACACACACACACACATACATACCTGCTGGTGGGTGCTTAGCCACAGTGGCTTCTAGTGCTGATCCTGGGAAGCAACTCTATGATCAAACTCATTAGACTGTGGAATTATAAATTCCCCATGAATTATCTCAATGAACTCCCCCAGGGGTCCTTTTTCTGATAACACTGGCAGGTTCCGGAGTAGAGAGATGACTTGGAGTTCCTTGTAAGCCACCCTGAACTTTCTAAAGACAGAATGAGTTATAAGTAAAGGTGATGGTTGCCATCATGCCTGTCCCCCCCCCCCCACACACACACATAAGCCATCAATGTTGGTGTGTAGTTTGTGGCAGACTTTGACTAAATAACCATGCAGTAGAGGTATATTGGAAATACCAAAATCACTCACAGCTCTAATTAAAGTTCTGAAGTACTTTAAAGAGCTTTTAAGGAGAACGAGACATCTGCAGGCTGATTTATTGGATGTCTGCTCTGCAGCAAGATGTCCATCTTTTGATGAGGTGTTTCTTTTTCCAGGAAATGAACTTCAGCGCTACCACCATCCACATCCCCCTCCCCCAACAAAATAGATTATGGCAGGCAAAAGGAGACTAATAACCTGTCTGCCTCAAAGGAATCTAGCTTTGTACTGAAGGTAAATGGAGGCCTTGTGCAAATGTTCAGAAAACTGGGCAACACTAGACCTGCAGGTATACTGGACCTCCAGGTTTATACCTGACTAGTGCTCAAGGCTGCCAGTCCCTGAGTGCAGAAGCAATCCATGGGCGTAATGAGAGGGGGCAGGGGGGGCACGTGCCCCCGGCGCCACTCTTGCTGGTCACGTGGGGGGGTGCCAAAAAGTCCCCCCGCCGATCTAGAATTTTTTTAAAAAAATAAAAATTTATTTAGCTTCAGGAGGCGTGTGGTGGCGCCCCCCCATGAGCGGTCCCTGCCGCGGCCGTGCCCCCCCCATTGCTTTGCTCAGAGTCAGCTGGTTGGCGGGCGGCAGCAGCCTGCTGGTGGGCACCGCACCAAACGCCTATTTCGCCTTGCCTTGCTATAATGCTGCTTGCCTTCGGGAATCGGGACGCTGGCTTGCTTCGGCAGGCCCTCTAGGGGGCGGGCACACATGCAATCTTGATCAGCGTAAGCTGGCCGAGTCGCACCGCTGCGCATGCGTGCGTCCTCCTCCCTCCCAGCATCGGCGTCCCCAGCACTCTCTGCACGTGGCGTCGTCGGAGGCAGAGCCACAGCGAGAGCGGGTGGAGAACAACAGACCTTGAGTGTTTGGTGGTCGTCGTCGACAAGGAGGAGGTGTGTGTGTGTTCTCTGTCTGCTCTTCTTGAAAATTTTACTTTAAAAAAAATAGCGCGAGAGCCAGCGCTGGCTGGCAGCAGCTGCTGACCCCAAAGTTGTCTGGGGCGCGGGCGGGTACAGGCAGCAGCGGGGCTGGTGGGAGGAGGAGTATTGGGAAGGGGAAAGCAGCCGCCGCAGCCCTGCTGCACTCCGGGCAGGATCATTTCATGCTGTGGGGTTTTTGTGTGTGTGTGTCCAGAAAAAGAGAGTGCCTCTCTCCCCGTCCTTATAGCGCCTAAAGTCTCTGCTCAGCCTTCCTGCCCGGGGCTGATTGAATGGAGAAGGAGGAGGGCGGGGGCTCCTCCAGGCAGCTACAGTCAAGGGTCGGCATGGCAAAACTGGGAGGCTGCGCTCGTGCGCCAAACAGGCACCACCACGAAAGGCGATCTTTGTCTGTCCCGCCCCTCCTCTCTGCGAAGTGCTTGCAAACCCACGGGACGCTGCTGAGTGACGACAAAAATGCAGATCCCCTTCAGGTGTCATGGGAGCCGCAGTGCCTAGTTAGCTAATTAACCCCTTTGTCTTTGTCTCTAGAGCTTACTGAGTTTCGCCGCCTTAAAGGAGAATTTAAATCAGGACAGACAAAGTGGGTGAGTGAGCTACGCTGCCTAGCAGGACAAGTATTGTAACTGGGTTCATCAAATGGTCACACGGTGACAGCACGGCCAGCAGAAACAGTGCCGGAGAAAATGCTGAGCAGAGATGCACCTTTTAAAGGGGTGATTTCATAGGGGGAGAGCTGCTACACCCACCCATAAGTACACTTTCCCCCTTCTGTGCCCCCCCTCAGTTTTTTTTTCTGGTGTCACAATAATATATGGAATAAGATGGTACTTTATTATTTCTTCTAGTGTCACCATTCTAATTTTAAAATAAGTAGTAAAGTGCTTAACATTGTGGAAGACCTCCTGCCCTGCTCCCTCCCCAGTTCAGCCATTCCATTGCACATACAAAGGAATGATTGCTGAGAGAGAAAGGGAAGGACAATAGAGCTGAACTGTCATGGAGAGGCTAATATAAATTTGTGAAAGTTTTGAAGTACTTGGCTTTTGTCTTAGATTTTTTTCGAAGAGCTCTCTATTAAAGCAGATAATAACCAAGCACTTCTGATATGAGAGCTGCGTTGCACTAGAAAAGCTTTAAAGAAAAATTAATAATATGGTACTAAAATCAGTCCACTTGGATATAATTCATGACCTTTATTTAGTGTTTGATAGTCATTGATTGATGACTCTCTCCCTCACTTCCTATCATCTATCTATCTATCTATCTATCTATCTATCTATCTATCTATCTATCTATCTATTTCCTTCCTTCCCTCTTTCCTTCTTTCCTTCCTTCCTTCCTTCTCTCTCTCTCACTTGCTCTCCCTTACTCCCTCACTTCTTGTCTATTTATCTGACTATGTATCTATCTCTTTCCTTCCCCCTTCCTTCCTTCCTTTCTGGCTATAAATGTTTACTTTAAGTCAAATGCAATTTGATGTTTCTGTACCTGACTTGGCTGCTGGCTTGTTGGAACACTGAGAAGGGGGTACAGAGGCTTATTGGAATGTTGGTAGCCCTGGTGTGGCTTGTTGTGCTATCAAGTTGGTTTTGACTCCTGGCAACCACAGAACCCTGTGGTTTTCTTTGGTAGAATACAGGAGCGGTTTACCATTGCCTCCTTCCACATAGTATGAAATGTTGCCTTTCAGCATCTTCCTATATCACTGCTGCCCGATATAGGTGTTTCCATTCGAACCCACAACCTTTTGCTCCCTAGGGAAGTTACTTCCCTGCTGTGCCATTAGGTGTGGCTTGTATTCCTTGTCAATCTAGGAGTAGGCAGTTGTGGTGTGTGTGTGTGTTAGGATCTTGATTATGGAAGTTGGCTGAGTGTCAGGATGGGACAGGTGTCTTGTGTGTGTGCTGCAGTAGTATTTAGGAACATAGGAAGCTGCCATATACTGAGTCAGACCATTGGTCTATCTAGCTCAGTATTGTCTACCCAGTCTGGCAGCGGCTTCTTCAAGGTTGCAGGCAGGAGTCTCTTGCAGCCCTATCTTGGAGATGCTGCCATGGAGGGAACTTGGGACCTAGATGCTCTTCCCAGAGTGGCTCCATCTCCTGAGGGGAATATCTTCCAATGCTCACACTTCTAGTCTCCCATTCAAATGCAAACCAGGGTGGACCCTGCTTAGCTAAGGGGACCAGTCATGCCTGCTACCACAAGACCAGCTCTCCTCCTCCACAACATAGGAGTACATACTGCATGTTGGCATCTGATGTAGGAATCTGCTTATGGTGGGCAAACATGTGTTATGTATGCACAGTATGTTGGGGGTGCGGGGGCGCAATTTCAGTGCTTGCCCCGGGCGCCGTTTTCCCTAGTTACACCTCTGCAATCCCTATGTTGTTGTGAATTTGTCTCTTAAATGAATAAAGTTGTGGCCCTTTCCTCCTATTTAAGTCTAGTGTCTTCATTGGTCTGGGTGCCGAGGTTCCTTCTTTGAAGGCTGGAAGTCTGAAAAACCACAGCATCAGACTTTGTCTCATTTCTCAAAGATCTGCAATATAGACTAATGATGCATATAGTATTTCATGCCAATTTTCCTGTTCAAAGGATAAGGGGGAATGGAAATGGAAACTGGTTCAGATCTGAATGGCAGCAAAAAAAGGAGTGTTTCATGAAGGTCCAAATATGAGTTTAGGACTTAAACAGATTCAGAACAACTTTGAAAACACATAGAATGCTACTTTAATGTGCTTAGGACTTTGATTTCCTTGGGGATGAAAGGCTTCAAGGCAGCTTAGGATATTTTTCTTTCTACCAACAATTGCTCGTTCTGCCTGAAACATGTACTAAATAACACAGCAGGAAGAGGAGGCAGTTTGTGAAGACCCTCAGGATGAATTGGTTCTGTTTTGGTCAGAGGCTTCTCATGCACCTCAATACTCCATTTTATTGCATGGCTTCTCTGTTCTTATTTTTCTCCCTCCCAAATTCAATGGTTATCTCTCTATTTCCACCAGACGTGCTACAAATTTAGGTGTTACTCTTCACATACATGAAACAAATGGATCAATTGTTCAAAATGACATTGCTTATTTCTTCAGAGAGCTCCAAAACTTTGACCACCTTAGATCAGGAAGCTAAGGGGGATGTCCTAATTTCACAGGTGCAGCTAGAGCATAGAGCATGCCTAATTAACTTACTACTAAATTACTTACTTACTACTAATTACTACTTACTTACTGCTAATTAACTACTAAAAGACGTGATGATGGCCACTAGCTTAGGACCAGTTCTGATGATACTTCATCTGCCAGCCCAGTCACATGTAATAAGAACATGTGAACAACATGAGAATAGTATGGCCATTCCGTACTATTCGGTGCACCAGGAGGGGGATGGATATGTGCACTTGTAGTGCACACACTTCTTTATCACATGTAGTTGAGCCAGTCAGAAAAATATCATCTGAACTGGCTCTTGGATGGCTTTCAATGAAGATTCATAAATTAACACAGGATAGATAGCTATTAGGATAGCTAAGTGGTGGTGCTGAGGACGGACAACTAGGAGAATGTTGTTGCCCACAGATCTTTCTTGTGGGATTCTGACCTAGAGGCTTCACGCTGGTCACTGTTAAAGGAGAATGCTGGGCCTGATACACCATTTACACAAAATGCTCTCCTTTGGTAAGACAAATGATTGTTCCCCCAATGTTGAGAGTTGCTCCTTTCTCTACAGGGGCTTCGGATCTCTCTTTCTTAAGACCTCATCTACTTTTTCACACTCATGTGGCACCGCTAAGCAATTTGCGAGCAGCACATTTGCCTCTCTGGCTTGGATCAGCAGTTCCTGGTGCAGTATGAGAGACTGTGTTCCTAGTTTTTCCCTTGCTCAAGGGATCCAGAGGATGGTGGCTTATGCACTTGGTTCCTGCCAAGGAGGAAACTTGATAAGCTTTGGATATTAGAGCATAGTAGAGAGAGTAGAAAGAGAGTGACAGAGAGGCAGATAAGACCGGTCTTCTTCCTTTTATAGCACTTGTTCGACACCCCCCTGGATGTCATATTGAGCCGCTAAAATGGCTGGGTTCAAGGCAAACCTGTTCAGCATCGAACGGTTCATGCGCACCCCTAATGAGGGTGTTCAGAAAAGAATCATAAGAACTTAAAAGAATAGCCCTGCTGGATCAGGCTTAAGGCCTGTCTAGTCCAGCATCCTATTTTTCACAGTGGACCACCAAATGCCTCTGGTGCAGGAACCCACAGGCACGAGGTGAGGGTATGTTGCTCCCCTCTCCTCTCCTCTCTCCGGCTGTTGCTCCCCTGCAACTGGTGTTTAGAGTAGGAATGTGCATTACTCTATGCATTTTGGCAGCTCGTGGGCTGGCTTGGCGGCGGAGGGGTACACTTGTAAAGGGGAATCTGGCTAGGATTCCTTTAATTTTAGGATTCCTTTAATTTCAAAGTGCAGGTGGGACAGGCAAGATGCTTAATTTTTACCTTTAAAATGAAGCCCCGCTGGCAGCAGGGGTGGTGGGGGCAGCTGCTACGGTGGCAGAGATTTGGGAGGTAGTGGCAGGGGCTCCTCCAACTGCCATGCCAGTGGGCAAAATGCTTATTTTTCATCTTTAAAATGTAGCCCCATCGGCTGCATGGGTCCAGCTGTGGGGCTTCATTTTAAAGATTAACATGAAGCATTTCACCCACCAGCAGGGCATTTGGAGGAGCCTCTCCTGAGCCTCCACCATGTCAGGGTCTGTCCCCCTACCAGCAGGGCTTCATTTTAAAGGAAAAATTAAGCATTCTTCCCCCACACCACTTTACAGTTAAAGGAAAGCCTTTTTGGATAGGAAATTGCCTGGCCAGATTCCTGTTTACAAGCATCTCCCCCAAGCTGGCCTGTGAGTCGGTTCCACGAACGGGGTGGGGGGCAGTCTGGTTCAAACAGTCCGATTGGCAGTGTCCCTTTGGGGCTGGGCCAGTTCAACCACAGACTGCCCAAACTGAGCCAACTCACACATCGTTACATTAAACTCTAATTTGAACCTTCAGTTTGTAGTGAATTTCACCACTCCAACCTAAGGTTTGAAGGCCACAGCATTATGTCCAAACGCAGACGCCATCATGACTGTGGTTTAGTGCTGTTTCCGGAACTTAAATCATAGAGATGGTGGCCCAGACCTGCCCAGGAATGCGCCCCCTCCATGCCTGTCATGCTTCTCAATGTCCTCCCCGGTCTCCACGCTACTCAAGCCTTTGCCCAGCAACAGGGCACATCCCATCCCAAGCCTCTAAGCCTGTCAAGTGGGAAACTCACATGGGGAGATGCCCTCTTCCCACTTCCTGGCACCACAAGCCAAGCTATCTGATTACATCACTGGGAAGATAACATATTGCAGGGCAGTGATACCTGGGGCCGGGTTTAAAAGGTAGTAATTCTTGAATTCCTCTGCTCTGTTTTTTGTACAATAAAGTACAAAAGAAGAAGGGGGCGGCAGCATCTTCCCCTTGGGCTAACACGTGTGATCCCTAGGTTTACTCATGAGAAGAGCCATCTACTAGGAGTAGCATTGCCTTGAATGACACAGGAGATTCCTCCTATGTGATGGCAATAGATGCTGCTGCCCAGTGGACCACACTCTCATGAGAGTGGAAAGTCATGGGGATGCCCCTTCACAACTCACAAGAAGTACCATCCGGGGCTCAGGGGACTCAGGCAGAATCACTAAGAATGTGCAATGACAGTCCTTATCCCATGGACTGCTATCTCATGACAAGTAAACTTGTGAAATTATATACATACACACAATCTCTATGGTGGCACCAGAGCTGAAGATTTGCAACAGAAGGGGTATATTTGTTTTAAAAGTCTGGGAATCCCTGCACCAGAGTAACACTTGTCTGGACATAGGCCTTTGTTTACAATAGCCATATGTTACGAGATACTGCATGCCAGATAATCATTTTCTCCCAAGCTTTTGGATTAGAAATCAGATGAAAAAAGTAGAATCTTAGAGTCAAATACTTAGAAGCAGTATTATATGCCTTCTGATACTAGCTAGATTCTTTAACCCCTATCCCCTTCTATAATTGGCTAAACAGCTCGGGAATCTCCCTTTTCTTTTTCTGCAACCAGAAAGATTCCTTCTTAACCAGAAAGCAAGTCATTTCTTAACAAATAGTTCCTGCTCTCTCAAAAGGGGAAACACGCACCCAGAAAAAGTACTGTGCTTAGCCCTGTGTTATCAACCGCTGTTTTAGTGACCCAGACAGAACAGAGGGTAACAGCTTGAAAAGGTTTATAAATCAAGTGGAATACAATGTCTCAGAAGATTGCACCTTGTGAAGCAATAGGACCTGCTTTTTTTTTTTTTAATGGTATTGTGTGTTTTCAGTAGGATGTTGGAACCTGTATTGTGAACAAAGCAAATGTGCAATATTAGGTGGGATCTTGTAATTCCCATGAAGACAAATTCCTTCACCTTCAAGGTACTGTCCAAGGACTTGTTCAGACAACCACAAGTTGGGGCTTCTGTTTCCATCAGTACTGGTTTTTCCACTGTGCAGACTGCACGATGTCCTGGTCATGTAAACTGGCCACTGTGAGCACAAACAGATGCCCTGCATGCACCAAGTAGTGTGAGTTTTCTCATATTTTGTTTTTTGATGTTGTTTGTTTGTTTATTTGACACATTTGTATACCACCCAAAATACAAGTCTCTAGACAGTTTACAACAAACTGTATATAGTTTTTTATCCATGTATAGTTTTTTGTTTGTATATTATATATTTTAAATCAGATCTGTCTTTATATTTTTAGCTTAATACTTTTAACTGTCATTTTTATTATATGTATTTTAACTTTTGTAAACCGCCTTGGGATTGTTTTTAATGAAAGGCGGTATATAAATCTAACAATAAATAAAACAATAAAAACAAAGAATAAAAAGGTTAAAACATAGCAGCAATTTAAAATATAAAACATTAACACTATTAAAACACAATTAAAACAGTATCTAATTAAAAGTCTGGGTGAATAAATGTGTCTTGACTGCCTTTTTAAAAGTTGTAAGAGATGGGGAGGCTCTTATTTCAGCAGGAAGTGTTTTCCAAAGCCATAGGGCAGCAATGGAGAAGGCCCGTCCCTGAGCAGCCACCATATGAGCCGGTAGCCACTGCAGATGAACCTCTCCAGATGATCTCAATGGGTGGTGTGTTTCATAGTGAAGAAGGCATTCTCTTAAATAGCCAGGGCCTAAGCTGTTTAGGGTTTTATAGGTTACTAGTATTTTTAAGCCCGTTAAAATAACGAGCGCTAGTAGGCCGGTCCTGCCGGCGCTGTTTCTCTCCCTTCCGGGTCAGGTCTGGTCCCGTCGCCGCCACCTCTCCCTTTCCTGCGGCCGGGCCGGTCCCACCGCTGCCACCGTTCCCCTCCCCGCGGCCAGTCCGATCCTGCCGCCATCGCCTTTCCCTATCCTGCGGTTGGGCCGGACCCGCTGCCACCATTTCTCCCCTCCCAGCGGCCGGGCCGGACCCGCCGCTGCCGCCTTGGCTTTCCCCGCAGCAGGGCCAGTCCTGCCGCCACCACCTCTGCCCTCCCTGCAGCCCAGCCGGTCCCGCGGGCGCTGCCTCCGGCCTCCCCGCGGCCGGGCGACCAACCGGCCAACATGGCCACCTGGTGCCTGCGGTCGTGTCTCCCTCGGCGTGTTCTGGGCATGCGCTCCACGCATGCCCAGAACAGCCGAGGGAGACATGGACGCAGACATCAGCCTTGGTGACACAGACGGACACGCCAGGGACTTTATTATATAGGATAAGCAAGACCTTTTATTTTGCACAGAAACTTATCAGCAACCATCATAGATCTTTTAAGATACAAGTGATATGGTCCCTCTGAGATGACTGAGAGACCAACCTGGCCGCCGCATTCTGGACCAACTGCAATTTCCGCACTATGTATAAAGGCAGCCCCACACAGAGCGCGTTGCAGTAATCAAGTCTGAAGGTGACCAGCAGATGTACTACCTTTTCTGAGGTCATGTATCTCAAGAAACGGATGCAGCTGATGTATCAGCCAAAACTGATAAAAGGCACATCTGGCCACTGCCTCAACCTGGACACCAGGGAGAGGTTTGTGTCCAGAAGCACCCCTAGTCTGCATACCTGTTCCTTCTGAGGAAGTGTAACCTCATCCAGAACTGGCAGATCAGAATCATCTCCAGAATCATCACCCCCACAATAAGCACCTCCATCTTATCTGGATTCAGCCTCAGCTTGTAATCTCTCACCTAGCCTATTACTGCCTCCAGGCAGGCGTTAAGGGAGGTTATGCCTTCTCCTGATGATGTTGTACCTAGCTGCTTCAGTTCCCATAGTTCTTCCATATGCCATGGAGCTAATTTAGAAGCAGGTCAGAAAGGATGCTTAGGAGCGATCAAGTATATCACCCCAGTGAGCTCATTATTCCAATTTTCCACCAGGGTGTCAACAAGATCCAACATTAGAGCCAACATTAAAGCCCTCCAAGTTTTCTTGGAATCCAGTTGGATCCAATAGCCTCTTTGAGTGGACCATCCTGATAGGCCCTTCACCCTGCAGATGTGACTAGGCCGCAAATTGAACTGACACCAGGTGGTGCTCCATCCATGACAATGGGGAAATAATCTGTGTCCCCACCCATGGAACACTTCCCTGATCAGAGCAAAATACCAAATCAGGTGTGAGACCAACAACATGTGTTGGCCCTGAGACTACTTGGGAAAGGCCCATAGTTGTAATGGCCGCTATGAACTCCTGAGCTGCTCCTGACAGTTCAGTCCCAACATGAACACTGAAGTCACCCACCACCATCAACCTGGGCATCTCCAATGCCAACTCTGCAACCAAATCTGACAGCTCAGTTAGGGATTCTGTTGGGCAGCGGGATGATCAGTACACCAAGAAAACTCCCAATCTATCCCAAGACTCAAGTACACACACTCAATATAGGCAGGTGCTTTGACAGGGATCCTGTTCTTATAAACCACAGCCACTCCACCTCCCCACCCACATCCTCTCACCTGCTCCACAACAGAGAATCCTGTAGGGAGAAGCTGGGACCAAACTGGGCCACTTGCCTCCCCCAACCAGCTCTTTGTAGTGCACACCAGATCTACTCCCTCATCCACAATCAGATCATGGATAATTTCTGGCTTATTTTGGACCTACCTGGCATTGCAAAGGAGCAAAGTGAGGTTCTGTGGGTAGTTGGCACTCCTCCCCAAAGTCAGAGAGCTGGCAGGGCAGCTGGAAGGGGAAACAGCTAATAAGTTACTGTTTTCCCTTCCCCTGTAATGGCCTGCTGATCTGCCAATGCTTTTTCTCTTTCTGCGTCCCACTACCACTGAAATAGCCATGCCCCCAGTTGAGGAGCCACAACTCCCACCTCTCCATCTCCTAATAAGCTAAGACACATTCCTCAGCCAAACAACAGAGAGGAAGTCCCAAGGCCAAACACAAGTCTTTCAAAACAACATTACTGCCCCCAGCCCTCAGTCCCACCACCAAAGGCCCAGCCACCCAAGGCCAGCTCATATTTGCATATCATTCATTCATTCATTCATTCATTCGATTTCTATACTGCCCTTCCAGAAATGGCTCCAGGCTGAGGTAAATCCTGACAGCCTTATTCAGGACTTCATCTGGAGAATATGAAAGTGAAACAAACAATTCTTTACAGACATATATTATATACATAATATGATATCACTGTGCTTTCAGATTATATGTTAAACTTATGTTCTTGTGGTAGCAAGCATGAATTGTCCCCTTTGCTAAGTAGGGTCCACCCTGGTTTGCATTTGAATGTGAGACGTGTGTGAGCACTGTAAAATATTCCCCTCAGGATGGGGCCACTCTGGGAAGAGCATCTGCATGTTTGCATGTAGGAGATTCCAAGTTCCCTCCCTGACAGCATCTCCAAAATAGAACTGAGAGGGACTCCTGCCTGCAACCTTTGAGAAGCTGCTGCCGGTCTGTGCAGACATTACCGAGCTAGATAGACCAAATGGTCTGTCTCGGTATAAGGCAACTTCCAGTGTTCCTATTTTATTTATTATTTATGATCCATGATTATGTAGGGTCCATCAGTTCTCTATATAAACCACTTTGGGAAATTTGGTGGAAAAGAGGTATATAAATATTCATAGTAGTAGCAGTATGTGAACTTTCAGGAAGAATAACCAACTCAGAGAACAATGATTAGCAAATCATGTTGATTGGTCAGCATACTGTCAAGCAAGACTCATATGCAAAACTTTTTGCTGATCAGCATCATTGCATATTATCCTGAAGATGCAGTGATCCTCTTCTTTAAGGAGCTGGAAGACTACTCTTAGGGGAAGAAAAACAGCCCTGTTTCACAACAGCCCTATTCAATCATGGTTAAAACAGAGGCTATACTTGTGTACAGCCTTTCAAAATGTGCCAAGTGCATGTCACTCACTTTTCATTCAGTGCTGCTCATGGTTCCAGTGGTGTTCTTCTGAAAAGACAAATGCTGTAACCGTGATGGAAAGAGTTTCTGTGATTGGGAGGCTGAGGTGCCCTAGAATCACTATTCTCACCTGACCATTGCTCACCATTCCAGCTGCGTTGTGCTCAAGTGCAAAGGACCTTTGCAGATGGTCCCACCCACATAGATCTGGCTTCTAAACACCTTCCTGGTGTTCTTGGAAGAAACCATTGGGAAGGATTCCCCATGCCACAGCTGTAACTTATGAAGAGGGGTTTGTGATTAAGGGGCAGCAGAAACTTCTTCTCCAGCGTGAATAATGGATTGTCCAGGACAGCCCTTTTCGATCAGTTTAATTTAGAGATGTCTTAGCACTGTTACCACTGTAAATTATGCAGAAAGTACACCTTTTGCACAGCATCATTTTTCATTTTTCTATCCACCTTCAGTGTGCATTTGTTTAATAGCAAATAGATGCTAACATGGTAATTATGTGTTTGTTGACTTTTTCCTTAGGAAATTCTATCAAGATATAATTATATTTTCTAATTATCTGATTTCCCCTTGTAATAGCATTTTTTTTGTACCCACAGGATCTCTTGTGCTGGTGCCTTTCAGACTCAGACCATGTAATTCTGAGCATATTGTTTCAACTCTATGAAACCCATCAAAAACGATTCACACTTTGCCATTAACAATGATTGTATCATTCTCCCCTAAAATACTTTGTTCATGTTGGTTTTTTATAATATCTACAACAGGGCTAATTAAATTACATCAGGAGGATATCCTCATCACTGATGGTTATGAAACCTTGGTATTTAGTCACTGTCACTCTAGTGTTTAATTTGGATCTAACCCTTCCCACATAAATTACTTGGAGAATATCAGTCGTGTTTTTGTTGAGGCTCTTTTTATGAGAACACAACAAATATTTATATACTTGCTGACCTGGCGCAAAGCATCTGCACCCCTAGTTATCTCTGTCTCTCCCCCATCCCTTCAGCCATTGTTTTCCCCTCCCTTCAGCCCCAGGTCTTTCTCCCCCCTCCCTTCAGCTCCAGTTTGTGCTCCCCCAACAGCTGGCCTGGCCACCACTTCCTCTCCCTGGCCTGGCCACCACTTGCTCCCTGCCCGGCGGCTGGCCAGCCTGGTCACCTCTTGTTCTCCCCACTCAAGGGCTGGCTGGCCAGCCACTTCCTATCCCTACTCAGCAACTGGCTGTCCAGCTGCTTCCTCTCCCCAATTGGTGGGTGGCTGGCCTGGCCTCCACTTCCACTAGTCGCCCGGCGGCCGGCCAGTTGGCCTGGTTGCCACTTTCTCTTGCCTCCAGGTGGCCGGCCTGGCCGCCGCTTTCTCTCACCACCTGGCAGCTGGCCTGGCCACCACTTTCTCTTGCTGGCCGCTCGCCTTCCATTCCCTCTCCTCTTGCTTGCGAAATCTCATGAGAGCTGCCACGCATGGGATTAGTGCCGGGTATGCCTTAGAGAAATAGATAGATAGATAGATAGATAGATAGATAGATAGATAGATAGATAGATATTGCTTTTCAACGATAGTTCCCAAAGCAATTTACATAGAGAAATAAACATAAATAAATAAATAAATAAATAAATAAATAAATAAATAAATGGTAATTCAGAATGGGCAGTTCTGATTATAAAGTGACATACTGGGCCAATTCAGATGCCATGCAGAATCTTGGTTAAAATCAGACTCCATGAAATGCACTACCTTCTTCCATGTCCATGCAAATGCCTACTTCTGATTTAAGAAACATAGCACATAGGAAGCTGCCTTATACTGAATCAGGCCATTGGTCCATCTAGCTCAGTATTGTCTGCATTAACTGGCAGTGACTCTACCCCAGCCCTACCTGGAGACACTGGGGAGTGAACCTGGGACCTTTAGATGCTCTTCCACGGAGCATCATGCAGATGCTCTTCCACTGAGCTATGGACCAGTCCCCTAAGGGGAATATCTTATGGTTGAGGGGTGTGAGGAGAAACAATAAAGTCCTCACATAGCAGAGCATGCTCTGGTGGTAAAGAAGTTTAACTAAAGAGATTATCTGGTGACAGGCATTGAGTCCAAAAACAAAGAAAGATGTATAAAGACATCACATATTAAGAGAGAGACATTGAACAACATACCCAAATGGGCACAAGTCTTCAACAACACCTGAACCGTTCTGACTCTTAACTGGCCAAGACAGACTATTAACAGAACTCCACATGCCTCTAGTGGCCAGAAGAGGTTAATGCAGTGCTAACGTAACCCCTGCTCTGTAAGGATTAAAACATTAGGTGATATAGGCTTGTCCAGTAGGGTGCTGAAAGTTGAAAAGAGACTACTACATATGGTTAAAAAAAGGCACAATTCTCAGAGGATCGAGAGACCTGCAGAAGAAGGTCCCTGCCTAGAGAACTACTGTGGGATGGTTGTTTTTGTGCAGTTTTCTCCCTGATCTTGTGTATTGCTTTGGTTTACCTTTTGGATGAGGTTTATACCCTTTTGGACCAGGTTTATAACCCTGCTATCCAAGTAAAGAGGCACCTTTTTGACATGGTGATTCCTTTTATTTAGCAGGGGGGGAGCAACTGGCCCTATCTACACCCAGCAGGCTATCTACCTCCAGAGGCTGTTGCTGGTATCTTTCTTATATTTCTTTTTAGACTGTGAGCCCTTTGGGGACAAGAAGCCATCTTATTTATTTATTATTTCTCTATGTAAACCACTTTGAACAGTTTTGTTAAAAAGCGGTATATAAATATTTGTTGTTGTTGTTGTTACACCCTTTTGGACCAGGTTTATACCTGTTTTGTGTATTGCATTTAAAACGAGCTTAGACAAATTCATGAAGGGCAGGTCTTTTAGTGGCTACTAGGTCTATTAATGGCTGCTTTCAGTTGCAGGGGAGCAACAGCAGAAGAGGGATGTCCTCACCTCTTGCTTTGGGCTTCTCAGATGCACTTGGTGGGACATTGCGTGAAACAGGATGCTGGACGAGATAGGGCATGGACCTGATCCAGCAGGGCTGTTCTGAAGTTCTTAGATACATGCAACACTATGTGCAATACACTGCAAGACACTCTCTCCCCTGCTGGCATTATATCTCCATAATTATTTTTATTGGCTATTTAGAATATATAGAGCTTGTTTACTTGAAAGCTAGGTCTTAGCTGCAGTTGTTAGCTAACTGAAGGTTTTAAGATTTAACTTCCAAGAAAAAAATTCAAAATTGGGTTAGTACTTACCTTTTCCTCATTCTGTGTGTCTCCTTTGTAATAACGGGGAAACCCAGAAATTGGCTGATAGCTGCTAATGTGACTAACAATCAGAATAAAATTTCTGATTATTTATTTATTTATTTTTAAGAAAATGAGATATGCATATACAGGCAGGCAGGCAGGAGGAGAGAAAGTGGGCAGAAGATGGGTTAGTCTTACCACCACCACCACCACAATTGCTTAAAAAACAAACACCCCTCTCACTGCCATTTGGAACTCTAGAAAGCTCTGAATTTTTGCAAAAGGGAACGTAGAAGTTCAATATGAACTGGCCTGACCAAGTTCAGGTTTGGACTCTCTTTGACAACCCCCCTCCCAATTGGTGATTCATGTAGAATGAGAAGGAAGGTGAATGACAGAGCATGTGAGCTTCCAGGATGGTCCTAAATAGAGTTAGAAGATCAAGAAGGTTCTGGGAGTTGGGGAGGGGTGAGCCTAAAATACTGGATCTGTTTTCCTGAAAATTGGTTTGTTTTCTGTAAAATCCTCTTATCTCCTAGGGCACAACTACTAAATCCATTTAATCTTTCATAATCATGTATAAAGAATGCAGGCAAAAAAGATGTCAGTATTTTCAGTAACAACCTATATTTCTAGAGATTTATAATATTCATGAAATACATACACTAGCATGATATTTTGCCTTAAAACTTTCTACTAAATTATAGCCATTTTTTCTGTTAAGAGGGGAATACATGTACCACAGAATGGTTGACTCCATCCATATACTTGAAGATATTTTCCCAAAATGCCCATAGAACACTTTCTCTTAAATTTTTAAAATGCTAAATCATTTCATCATTCTTCTTTGGTATGCGCTAGGAATATTTCCGAGATAAGAAATAGGTTAGATAGCCCGTTAAGAGTGCACCTTTGCCACATCTCTAGGAGATGAGAATAGGCTCCCATTGTGCTAAATGGTTCAGTTGTAACTTCTATATTCAGTCAGGGATTGATGTTTGATACCCTAATTGCACATTAAGTTTATGTCTATACATCTGACTATAATTAATGTTCTTTCCTGGTTTGAGATGAGGGAGAAAGCAGCAGGTGTGTAGGATGTTGTTTGAAATCATCTCTTGTTTCAGAGAGTGCTCTTTTCAGTTGTTGAGTATCTTTTGTCTTGAAATTTGACATCCTATTTCAATCAACAGGATCTAAAAAGCACCTCAACTTTGTTTATGCTCTTTGTTAGGATTTCTGCATCTCCTGTGTAGGGTCCCACCTCATCAACTATGTGTGGAAGTTTATTTACAAAATAAATCCCTTTTCCATGGAATCCATTTAAATCTCCCTTGATAGAATGGGATAGGTCTTAGACATCAGAAAGAAAGAGAGAGAGTAAGATGCTGGTTCAAACTAAGCTAGCAGCAGCACATGTGAAGAAGAGGGCATGTCATGAGCGCATGCATTGGGACATTCTCCATGGACATTCTGACATTCACCCAGCAGACCCCTTGATCACATGTGGGGGTGTTGTTCCAAATGCTCCCTAAGCACATGCTCCTTAAGTGTTTAGGGGGCATTTTGATGGAGGGAAAAAAATCCATATGTGGTCAAGGGAAGTACTGGGAGGGTGTTTGGATGTCCATGGGGGATGTCTGGAGGGGTGAAATCTCAGCACACACCCTCCTTCACTGCCTGCTGCTACCAGTATCATTTGAAAACAGAAGGCAGCTCCAAAGATGAAATGAGACAAAGAGAGAGAGAGAGAGAGAGAGAGAGAGAGAGAGAGAGAGAGAGAGAGAGGTCAATTGGTGCAAAAGAATAGCTGCTGGCAACAATCTATTGGTCCAAGTCAATTAGGCAGTTCACAAATTAGTCCACTTGCACTGCAAATGTTCACGTGTCTATCATCTTGAATCAGGGTAGATTACATCATCACAAGCTATGTCCTTGAGCTGTCCCTATGTATCCCTACACCTGTAGCAAATTTGGTTCAAATCAGTTAGCTGGTTCCAAGTTAGCCCAATGACTCTATTGTTCATGTGTCTGCCATCTTGAATGGGGGTGGATTACATAATCAGAAACCATGCCATTGAGGTGTCCCTGTGTATCACTCACTACAACTGTACCAAATTTGGTTCAGATGGGTTAGACAGTTGACAAGTTAGCTCACTTGCACCTCAAACATTAATGTGTCCGCCATCTTGAATTGGGGTAGATGGCCAATTGTGACCCAATTGTTCATGTGTCTGCCATCTTGAATTGGGGTGGATTACATAATCAGAAACCACACTGTTGAGGTGTCCCTGTGTGTCAGTCACTACAACTGTACCAACTTTGGTTCAAATCAGTTAGGCAGTTCACAAATTAGCCCACTTGCACCTCAGATGTTCACGCATCCACCATCTTGGATCCGGGTGGATGGCATCATTACAAACTACACAATTGAGTTGTCCCTATGTGACACTCACTACAACTGTACCAAATTTGGACCAAATAGTTTAGACAGTCCACAAGTTATAAAGTGGACCACAGTCAAAAGTGTATGCATCTACCATCTTGAATCAGGGTGGATGACATCATCACAAACTATGCCACTGAGAGATCCCTATGTGTCCCTATAGCTATACCCAATTCTGTTCATATTGGTCCAGGCATTGTGAAGTTCATAGGGACACACACATGCACACATGGACACACAGAAAGACACACACATGGACTGTCGGTGATCTCATAAGCCTACTGGAAAGAAGACTAACAATATTGTAGCCTAGCATGCAATGCCCAGGAGAAGTCAGTAGAGGGTGGGGCAGGTTGCCTATGTAACTAGGAGGAGCATTTGGACCGTTGCTGGAGCTTTTGGTGAGGCAGAGAAGTTGGAAGAGAGAAGAGAGAAAATATATTCTAAGGAGAAGAGTGGAAGACACTACAGAAGAAGCTAAGGTGAAAAAGCAAAGACCTAAAAGAGAGAGACTTATCTGGTGACACAGTTCCTGTAATGTATTTAGAGCAGCAGGGATCAGCATTTAAAGTGTCACACCCAAGTTTGGTGGGACTGTGGGAAGGCACCTCTAGAACTGGAGGAATCAAAGAGCCTCATCTCACAAGGGCTCCAGACCGGGCTGCAGGAAAGGTGAGTCAAACCTACCTTCCCTGCAGACAATCGATGTGACATTTCTGGGTGCGCTCCCCACGCATCCAGACGATTCCCCGCACACCCAGGCAGTGGGAATTTCAGAAGCCAGGATGTGTCATCCCAGTCCCTGGAAATACCATGTTGCACTGTGCCCCCTCCCCTCCCCAGGCTCCCCACAGTCTGACAGCCACGTCTGTATGTAGCTGTGGCTGCCAGACGATCAGGAAAACAGGGTCAAGGGAGCACTCACTCCCTTAACCTCATTTTAATGGGTAGCTAGTTAGGCGGGTTTGCCGCCACGTTTCACATGCACGTGCAAAACCGGGCTGGGCCCCCTTAGCCTAGTTTTGCATGCATGTGTTAATAACCTCTAAATATTATTGGTGATGTGCCTGCTGCCAGCTGGGGCTTGCTAGGGATCTCACCTTTTGGTAGAGCTTCATAGTACTGGGAGAGGGAGTTCCATTCACTCCACCTCCACCCGTAGTCCTTTCTTTCTACCAATATGGCTCAGCCTCTTTCCTCTTTCCGGAGGACCTGAGCAGCTTTTAGACTGTCCTCTTCATCATGGACTACTGCTGCCCTAAACAGAGAGAAACAAGCCTCACACCCAGTTTCCAGCTCCACTTCTCTCTGAGCCTCCCCCCATCTCCATAACCCTCGCTCCACTGTCTCTCCTCCTGGCCAAGTGGTGTTTGCTATCCTGTGGCATCTGGCTGGTATCGCTCCACCCGACTCCAGAAGCCCATGTCGCTACCTCCTTCTCCTCTGAGGCTGTGGAGGCCTCCATGAGAGAGTGGCTGCAATTATCCCATTCATCACCCCTCTTCTAGGCTGGGCTGGGAGACAACCCACTGGGCTGCCAGGGAAGTTCAGTGTTACCATTCCAGCCCCTCTGACTGTCCTGGTAAGCGAGGCTGGTGTCCAGACAATTATATACCAAAGAGGGTTTGTGTAATTATAACTTTTGCTTACGTTGTATTTTAGGGACTGGTTATTTCTTTACTTTATACCTGCTTCTTACTTCTGCTCATAAATCTTGTTTGAACTTACGCTGCTTGTTAGATCTCCTTAATTTCTGAGAACCCAGAGTCTATTACAATATTCTTGCTAAATTGGAGATGCCCCTTACTACAGCTACAATTGTATAAACAAACAGATATTTTATTTATTAATTTAATTTAATTTAATTTAATTTAATTTAATTTATATTCTGCTCTCCCTCCAAGGAGCCCAGAGCGGTGTACTACATACTTAAGTTTCTCCTCACAACAACCCTGGGAAGTAGGTTAGGCTGAGAGAGAAATGACTGTTCCAGAGTCACCAAGCAAGTATCATGGCTGAATGGGGATTTAAACTCCGGTCTCCCTGGTCCTAGTCCAGCACTCTAACCGCTACACCACATTGGCTTTGTTACCAGCAGCTACTCTTGCACACTGTTTATTGTACCAATTGACCTTTTGGGTCTCCATTTTCTTCAGCCGGAATCATTTGAACTGGCCTAAGGTGTATTTTAAACTAAAAGGTATTACGTTTTATTTCATATCATCCCTGCAGTGGTTGTTACTGGTGTCTGCCTTATATTTCTTTTTAGATTGTGAGCCCTTTAGGGACATGGAACCATCTTATTTACTTTTCTATGTAAACTGCTTTGAGAATTTTCTTGTTGAAAGGGGTATATAAATATTCATAGTAATAACAGTAGATAGCTTTTAGAACAGGATAACTGTGTACAGAATAAAGATGCTATAATTATTTATTTACCTAAATATATCCTGCTCTTCCTCCAAGGAGCCCAGAGTGGTGCATATGGTTATGTTTAGCCTCACAACAACCCTATGAGTTAGGTTAGACCGGGAGATAACTGACTGGCCCAGAGTCACCCATTCACTGCCTTCAGACATAATGCCATGGTGCTGAGACCTCTCCCTCTGCTCTCAAGTCCACATTCAAATGATTAGGGTTGTGCATTTTGTATTTTTTCTGTTTCGATTTGTACCAAATCCGAATCAACCCCATTTTGTATTTTGTCTGAAATTAAGCCTTCCAAATCACCCCAGTTTTGTTTTGTATCCGAATTAATCTGAATCTGGATCTGAATTAATTTAGATTTAAAAATGGGTCGTGTGGTCAAAAGAGTGGGTGGGGGTTATAGTGCCCAATGAGTGGAAGCTACCACAAAAATTTCAAAGGAATTGGGAAAACTGCTGGTTTTTGGTTAATTTTTGAAGTTTGCACGTCTTTCAGATTTTCCCCATAGGGTATGAAGTTGGTTTCAGGAAAAGTATAGCTTCATGCGGGATGGGGGGAAAGGGTGTCCCAGAGTGGAGTGTGGTTGGTGGTAGTGCCCAGTTGGTGCAAGGAAGCTACCACAATTTTTTCTGAGGAATTTGGCAAAGGGCTGATTTTTAAATAATTAATGAAGTGACATGTCTTTCAGATTTTCCTTGTAGGGTATAATGGAGGTTTCTGCAGTCCCATAACTCCACTTGAGGGGCACTTGGGTGGCCCAGAGCAAGTGGCGGTGTAGTGCACATAGGGTGCCAACCACCCACATGGGTTGCCAACCCATGAAGTACAGGGTTTTGTTCTAGAGGTGTTCTGAGAGTAGATTCTCTGGTAGCATATGAGAGTGGATTCATGGTTTTTCATTAAAAATCTCATTTGCTACCAGAGAATCTAAACTCAACACCTCAGAAACAACAAAGCCCAGTACCCCAATGGGTTAGCAATCCAGGGGGGTGGTTGGCATCCTCTGTGCACTACACCACCACTCGCTTCGGGCCATCCCAATGCCCTTCAGGTGGAGTTATTGGGCTGCTGAAACCTCCATTATTCCCTATGGGGTAAAATCTTAAAGATGCATAAACCTCAAAAATTCCTAAGAAATCAGCCCTTTGCCCTATTTGGAATCTGGGTGCACCACCCTTGGGGCACTGCCACCCAACCCACTGTTTTGCCCCTGAAGCCCCACATAAACAAGTTGAAAGAGTGAAGAGAATGACCGATGAGCCAGCGTGGTGTAGTGGTTAGAGTGCTGGACTAGGACAGGGGAGACCTGAGTTTAAATCCCCATCCAGCCATGATACTAGCTGGGTGACTCTGGGCCATTCACTTCTCTCAGCCTAACCTACTTCCCAGGGTTGTTGTGAGGAGAAACCTAAGTATGTAATACACTGCTCTGGGCTCCTTGGAGGAAGAGTGGGATATAAAATGTAAAAAAATAAAAAATAAAACTGCCTTGGTACTATGGAACAGCTTCAAATGTTCATTTAACTGAACTGGAGTGAGTCGTAGCCCAAACAAATCAGCCTACTGTTCAGAATTGTTGAGATTTATCATCACTGCATTTAAGAAAGTGCAAAACCATGGATCATGGTTACAAGAAAGAGAGAAGCAACTAAGATTCCGGGGGATGTCAATAGATTGACAGGTGTGTTCCCCACCCCCCTCCTTTTGTCTCCTGTAGTCCCATGTGGATGACCTGTCCCTGCAATGGCAAAACTTGTGAATCCCTGGCTTCAGGGGCGTAACAAGGCTGGAGTGGGCCCAGAGACAAAATTTTAAAATGGGCCCCTCGCTGATACACACACACACACACACACACACACACACACACTTCACATATGACTTGCCTCTGGGGGGTACCTCGAGGCGTGGGGGCCCCCAGGCAGCCGCCGCCCCTTGCCTAATAGTAGTTAGGCCCCTGCCTGGCTTAGACATCATGTCCCACCAAATTACATTGTGGCCTAAATTACATTAGACTGCTCAACTTGGGCATCAGACACCACTATAACTCATAAAAATCAGAAGAAAAACAAAATAGCTCTTCAAAAGAGCCCTGAACAAGTCAAGAGATTCTTTCTAAACCTTTGGAAAGAAAAACCTGTGTAATTTCAGAACTTTCCTAACCAGCTTCTCGAAAAGCTTCTCCACACAATTTATGCCATGACTTTTAGCAAGAGCTTTGGAATTGCATTGAGCTCCCAAAGATATTTGGGTATTTCTGTCTCAAGAGGCTGTCTTCCAAATCCCTTTGCAAGGTCAGTTTGCATTTCAATCACACTGAATACAACACTTAACTAAACTATTCACGCTCAACAGTTTTTGCATATCTTATCTTCTGCTAATCACTCAGTGCCTCAGCTGGAGTGCAGAGAGTCAGAGACGTCAATTTGAATTGCAATGCTTTTCCGAAGAACAAAGCATTCTGCCCGAAACAGTCATTTCGATTTGGAAACAAAAATCTCTGTTTTTTAATTCTTGATTTTGTTTTGGTTACAAAACCTCCAAAATTGCCATTTTCGGGCACAAAACGTTTTGTACCCGAATCGAAATGCACAAGCCTACAAATGATATGAAGTCTGCATGCTGACTGCAAAAAAGGAGGGAGAACTGGCTGCTGGGGATTTCTCCTTTCATGAAAGACAGCCCTGGCAACCAATGGCAGCCGAAGTGAGGGAGGAGCTTCCTCACTAAACTACAGTTCCATGAGGATCAAACTATTGTGCCAGAGTTTGGATGTAATGCTGGCACTGCAGAAATTGAGTTTACAGTGGCAAAATTCCACTCCAAACCAAAGCTTTCGATTGGAGTTCGGGGAAGGAAAGTGTGGGTCCCTTTCCGCCATGAACTCTGGTTGTCCACACATTTTGATATATGGCTATGGAAACCTCTGTTGCCAGATTGGAAACCAGAGGTGAAGAGATCCCTGGTTTCTTGTTACTTCTGAATACAGTCAGTGAGTTTCATGGCTGAATCAGGATTTGAACTTGGGTCTCCTTAGTCCTAGTTTAACACTCTAACCATACCTGTTGCAAAGGAGCAGTGATTAGAATTTAGGTCCCTCCCCTGATTAATCTACATTTTCAGTTTCCCTAGACTATTCCCCAGTGGTTATTCATGTACACAGGCACAGTCTTGTTTGTTCCTTGATGGAGGCTGAGTTCAGGCCAACGCTTTTAACCAGGTCCCCCCTCATACCAGCCCAGGTGCCCAGTGAAGTCTTCCTCTCCCTGTTCTACCTGGAGGCAAGTTATCTCTGCTGCTGCTGCAGATTCCCTTTTTGATCAGAACATCTCCAGCCCCAGGCTCAGACAATGGATGGCTGCTGTGATTCCAGCTTCTTCCTCCTTTCTTCTCCCTGGTCTTGCCTCACAGTCTCATCTTCTAGCCTTCCTCACAGCATGGACCTTCCATGACCATCTGTTGAAACTCAGGGAGAATCAAACTTTGAGAGTGATTGTAAGGTTGCAAGATCAGCTGGAAGTTGGGAGTTGCAGATGTTAAGTTTTTGAATATGGCGTTTGAATGTTGGGTAAGGTTTATTCAGTGTTGTATGGTATGACTTACAATAAGAAATAAAATCCCTAAAGATAGATATCTTACGCGCTGTATTTGAGTTTAATGTAACTGGGAATTGTTATGCATGTTAGGACTAGGGCAAATGATCTGTGAAGTCTCAAAGAAAAGATTGATTCCAGAGCAATAACTTATAACACCAAGTACAGATATTGATCTGTAGTCCTCAAATAAGTCCAACACCTCTCTTGAGAGAACATCTCCATTTAGCCACAGAGAATCCTATTTAAGAGAGACTGATTCTCCACACATGGCAAACCTAACCTCTTTTTCAGATAAAATGTGAATTATTTTCCATGGGATTTACTTCCATGTTTGTTTGGTTTTTGGAGGGGGGCAGATCCATCTGATTGCTACCTAAGTCTTTTGCATTGCTTTCTGTAGTCTGTAGACTAGCATGGAGGCCAAAATAGACCATTAACCTATGTAAATATTTTGCACTAGCACACCTGGATTTATATCTTCTGAGAAAACCAGTGGCATGCCATGTAAAATCCACCTATCTTTGAAGAGTGTAACCTAATATTTCTGTCAGTAAATATTTCCCAAATCCTCTTTGAATGTTTTCCTTTTAAAAAGGGGGAGGGGGGATAAAAATGCACCAGCTGTGCATTTCAACCTGGTGTGGCTGTAAAAATGAAAGTTTGAGATGGGAGTTCTAATTTGTTCACCTGCTCTTCAAACTTGTTTCTTTAAAGCTTCTATTCACAGTGGATGTGCCATTATCTCTCTGTCTAAGTCCCAGTTCTGTCACAGAAAGCTTCTTGAGTCATGCAGGGGCACCGTTTTTTATTAGTTCTAACTCATAAGTGTTCATTTTCTCTTTGAGAAAATACAGTCTTTGTGGATGTGAGCTCTCCATAATACCAAGAAGGATCTCCTTAAAATGAGAAGTTAAGTGTCGGTTGCTTTGATGATAGATATTTCAGGTTCATGACATTCTGTTCACTCCCCCCCCCCTTCACATTTTCAAACCCTTTACTATGGATTTATCTACAAGTGAATATCATTTTATTCCTATTTCTTCACAATAACAATGCTGAGAGCAGAGGATTGAAGACAGCATGGAGTAGAAACTAAAACCCATTTGCATCATCTCTGGGGGAGCTTTATCCAGCTCTGTCATTCAGTGAATCTCGGGTTGGTTGTCTAATGGCTTATTCAGATGATCTTCTAAAGCTCACACCAACTGCAGTGGTTCTTTTTACATGATCCTCCTAGAGCCATTTCCAAACTGATGAAAATGGAAGGAAGATAATATCCTATTGAGTTGTGCTTCCTGTTCCCCAAGTTTTCACATCTTGGCAAAAAATGACCATAGTGGATTCCTCTTGTTCTCCCTCTGTTGAAGCTGTGCACATTTGATTTCAGATTAGATTGGGAAGCACAAAGGATAGAAATCACATGTCCAGTGTGCTTTTCTGTTCTGTTCCATCCTGATTTTATAGCAGATGATGCATTGAAAACACATGGGAGGGGCAGATTACATGGAGCATGACCATACCAGGGTCACGGACCCCAAGAAGGGTGAGGCACCTCCCTGATTGCTGGATACAAGAGATTATTAATAGGGAAGCGCACAAACTGCTTTTTGTGATTTGAGGACAAATCGAATCAGCCAGATTTGATTTGAACTTGAACCTGCAAACTCAAGTCTGATCAGAAGTTATTCAATTATATTTGATTTGGATTCAAATCAATTTGACCCACTTCTAAAGGTCCAGGGGGCACCAACATGGGGTGGTGTGTAGGGCCTCATGGGTGCCACCTACCACCCAACTCAATTGATTTTAATATATTTTTCCACTATAGGGAATAATGGGGATTGGAAGCAGCCCCATTACTCCCTGTGGATTGTGCCAAGGTAGTCAAAAGTGGTTGGGTGTAGGGCACATTAAGTGCTAACTAGCCCCCCCCCCCCAACGAGCAAGGCAGGGGAGTACTCAGTTTATTTTTTAGGAATTTGACACTTCAGTTTATTATAACTTTTTATCATAATGAATACCTATGAAGATTCATTACACACCAAAGAGTCTAAACAATTCAGAAATTCTTTTAAAAAATGAACTGAGTACCCCACTGCCTTGTGGGTTGGGGGGTAGTTGGTACATAGGGTGCCACTAATTCCCCCACCCAACCACAAGCCAGTGGGTATTCAGTTTAATTTTTAGGAATTTTTGAAGTGTTTAGACTCTTTGGTGTGTTATGGCTTTTCCTCTTTGGTGTGCTATGACTTTTGGAGTGTTGTGACTTTTTTTTTTTTTTAATGACAATGAATTCTTCCTGCCCCCTGCTCTTTTTAAAGCCTATCATTTTGGTGCTGCATTTTATTTATTTATTTATTTATTTAATGTATTTATCTCAGAATGTAAATGGCATGACAAGCCATGGCAAGGCTTAAGCATGACAGCCTTAATCCCTACTGCCAGTTTTCTAGGGCCAATTGTAGAATTTAGTGGTAATGAAAATGCACTCAGGGTCACCACTGCTCCTTTACCATGGGGAATAATGGGGAAATGAAGCAGACCCATTAATCACTGTGGGTAGCACCAAGGTGGTCCATAGTGGGTTGGGGGGAAGGACACATTGGGTGCCAACTAACCCTCACCCCCACAACCCACAAACCAGTTGGGTACACAGGATTCTTTTTAAAGCATTTTTGAAGTGTTTAGACTCTCTGGTGTGTGGTGACTTTTCCTCATAATGAATGCCTATAAGGATTCATTACACATCAAAGAGTCTAAACACTTCAAAAAATTCCTAAAAAATGAACTGAGTTCATTTGAAGGTGGGAAGAAATTAGTGGCACCACATGTGCGAACCCCAGCCCATAAGGCAGTGGGGCACTCGGTTCATTTCTTAGGAATTATTGAAGTGTTTAGACTGTTTGGTGTGTAATGAATTTTCATAAGGCTTCATTATGAGGAAAAGTCATAACACACCGAAGAGTCAAACTTCACAATTCCCATCAGTTGAACAGAACAGTGACCGTATGTTTTGCTCCATAACTCAATTTCTACAAGGGCTAGAGCATAGCTTTTGAAAGACAGAAAGAAAGAGAAAGAAAGCTGGGAATCTGGGGGAATGAATAAGGGAAACTCAGATTTTGAATCAATTTGAATCAAATCTGGGGAGATTCAATTTGAACTACTACTAATATGAATATTCATATTCTTTTCACCCAAAGTTCCAAAAGTGGTTTACATAGAAAAATAAATAATATATAATACATAATTAATTTAGATGGCCCCCTGTCCCCAAAGGGCTCACAATCTAAAAAGAAATATAAAGCAGTTACCAGCAATAGCCACTGGAGGGATGCTGTGCTGGGGTTGGATAGGGCCAGTTACTCACCCCCTGCTAAATTTAAGATAATCACCACTTTAAAAGGTTTCTCTTTGCTCTCTTTTCTTCCCAGGCACAGCACCCAGAATGACTTCCTTCAACTTTCATCAGGTTTTTCTCTTGAACAGAAACGTCTCAATTCACCTTTCTTCTGTGACCATGACTACGCTAACCATGCTGAGCTCCTTTGACACAAAACAACATTCTGAACTTTGCAGGAGCACAGTGGCTTAGCCTTTACCCAGTATACTCATGAAATGTATGCACCCACTTTGCTGGGGAGGCTTTTGCAACATCGAAACTGGCTTCTTGTTGCCCTTTGCTGGACAAGAGATGAGCAAAACCCATCCTGTGAGATTTCAGTAAGACAGCATGTATTGACTTATCCAGATGGAATTGAAATGGCAAGCGTAAAAGCCAGTATCAAACTACTACTACTACTACTACTACTACTACGAATTTTTATATACTGCTCTTCAAGCAAAGTTCACAAAGTGGTTTACTACTTCCCCAAAAAAGTATATTCCACTCTTCAACCAATGTTCTCAGTTCTCAACACAGAAAAATAAATACATAAATAAGATGGCCCCGTCTCCAAAAGGCTCACAATCTAGAAAGAAATCCCTGCTAACTTGGCAAAAAAGCACCTTTTAACATGGTGATTCTGTTTATTTAGCAGGGGGAGAGTAACTGGCCCTATCCACCCCCAGCACAGTACCTCCAGGGACTGTTGCTGGTATCTATCTTATGTTTCTTTTTAGATTGTGAGCCTTTTGGGGACAGAGATCCATCTTCTTTATTTGTTATTTCTCTGTGTAAAGCACCCTGAGCCATTTTTGGAAGGGCGGTATAGAAATCGAATAAATAAAATAAAGATAAAAATAAGACAAATACCAGCAACAGCCACTGGAGGGATGCTATGCTGGGATTGTATAGGGCCAGTTGCTCTTCCCCTGCAAAATTCAAGATAATCACCACTTTAAAAGGTTTCTCTTTGCTCAGTTAGCAGGGGCCTCGAATTTGGTCAGGGGTGACTGGGCAGATTTGTTTCGAGGTTGAATCACTCAATCAACCAGATTCTAGCTGAATTGATTCAAACTCAAAATGATTCACACATCCCTATTGAAATGCCTGTCCTTTTCATTTTAATGGGACTGCTTTGAGTAATTTTTCTCATCAGGTCAGCCATTAGAGCGATTCTCGCCCTTGGAGTCCTGGATGTTGTTGGACTACATCTCCCATAATCTCCGGCCACAATGACCAAAGTATAACTCAGGGTGATGGAAGTTGCAGACCTGTGATATTTGGGGAACCAAGGTTCAAAAATCTAGGAGTCCACTATGAACTGTTATGAAGGAAACTGATGATGATGCTCTTTTTATAGCTCCTCTCAGTCAGGCATGTGAAAACAGACTATTTGTTGTTTGTTCTTTCCCTCTCACCCACTTCCTCCCCCACACACGCTCCATAAGAGGCATTTTCCGTGCTCCAAATGTGAATTACCCACTGACACTGCCATTATTTTCAAACGTTTCTAGTGTGATTCTGCATTTGCTTCCTATTGTGTGAGTTCAGAAGGGGGCCCACCATACCTTTTAAAAAAGAATGGCCTCCAGTTAAACTCACTAAAGGGTTCAAGGCCTCATACGGCAGGGAGCAGCTGATGCAAAGGGCATTGTCCTGTCCTGATGGTGCTTCATGCTGTTCAGTAACTGCTGGCTAATTTTCGCTCCCTTATTTCACATCTTTTAACTTGAATTATCTTCCTAAACTTGAATTGGAAGGCAGTAATTGCACAATCAGTCACCTGGTGGGGGGAATGTGTTTTCTCCCCTCTCTGAGATGGAGCATGTGTTTCCACAAGAAACAACCAAAGTACAGATGTTGGCTCACTGACATGATGAAGAAAATGACTCCGAGCAGTCCTATTGAAATTAAACACACAAGTTAGGCATTTAATTAATTTCAATGGGATTGCTCGAAGTAATTTTCCTCATCAAATCAACCTTTGTATTTTCTTCATGGATAAAGCATAATGTTAGAATCATTGAGTTAGAAGGGCTTCTCGTCCAACCCTCTGCTCATTGGAGGAATCTGCTGCAGCACCACAGATAGACAGCTGTCCAGCCACTCTCTGAAAATGCCTCGCATAGGGGAGCTTACTTACCACTGCACATGGCAGACTGTCCCACTCTCATTTAAGTGTGCTGCCATCACCACGTGGCCATATTTCATTGCAGTGTGGTTATTTATTTATTTATTTCATTTATAACCCACCCCATCCAAAGGCTCTGGGTGGTGCACAACAAATTCAGTGTGGTGTCACTGGAATGCCGCTTAGTGATGTGCGGTTCAGTCCGGATCCGGACCGGTTCGTCCCGAACCGGTCCGGATCCGGCGGTTCGATCCCGGACCGAATCGGGCCCTTCTGGGACCGATCCGGACCGAATCCGAGTCGGTTCGGCTCCGAACCGGCTCGGGTTTCCCGAACCGGTTCGGGAGTTCGATTGAGTCTCTGGAGTCAGTGGAGTGTCCCTTTAAAGTTTGAAGTGTGTCCTCCATTTTGTGGCTCATTCCTGAAACTTTTGCTCCTAGCATCCATTTTGTGATGCTATTTTCAGGCATTGTATTGGCTGCGCTATTGATCCTTTGATTGGCCAGAATGAGTCCTTTGGTCTGGTAGGCTGCTTAGCTGTTGCACTGTTGAGAGCTGGCACCCTGTTGGCCGTGGGGGGAGTGCAAAGGTGGGGGCTCCCAAAGGAGGGAATTTCAAACCTATATAAACCCAAGCCTCTTCTCTGGAAACTTCTCTTGGCTGCAGTTGTGGGATCATCTCTGAGACCTTGCTTGCTCTTTTGCTGCTGGTGTCTGCTGTGAGTCCCTGCTGACTGTGTGTCACATTAGTGTGTGTCTGTCTCTCTGCTCTCTCTGTGTGTTGTTGTGTGCCACCTTGTCCATCTGCCCTCTGTCTGTCTCTGTCCAAACCTCTTTAATACTTTCCCCTCAACTTTTGCCAACTTTTCCTGTTGTGTTTTCTGTTCTCTTCACCCTTTCTCTCTCAACCCTTCTCCCAAAGTTTTGGCTTTCCCTCCTCCCCCCCCCCATCTTCTGCATTGCTTTCCTGTTTTTGTGCCTTGCCTGCCTTTTGTTCCACTTTTTGAGTTTCATTCAATTATTGCTTCTGTGTAAATTTATATATTTGCTGATTTTGGTTTTTAATTAATAACTTCTGCTATTGTTATTGCTGGCTGCCTGTCTGAGTTGTGTTTCTGAGGATTTAGTTTATATTATTGCTGCAATTTGATTCCTTGTGTTCTGATTTTGATTGTTAATTTGTTCCCCTCTGGCCCTGCTCCTAGCTTCCCCCCTCCCTCCCTCCCTCCCACCCAGATAAGATTGTTTCCCTCCTGTGCTGCTGCCTGTTGAGCCTTGCATTCTTTGGATTTCTTTGTGGAATTAGGTTCTGGTTTTGGTTTTGCTCCCTGTGTGTGTCCCACCCACTCCCCCAGTCCCTCCCCCTGGTAGTTGTTACCCCCCCCCGCCCTGAGACTTTCTGGCTGCCCTTTGGTTTCCTTTTTTTTACTTTGTGTATAGATTGTTCTGATTCAAATTTGATTGTTCCCCTGTGTGGTCCTGCTCCTAGCTTCCCCCCTCCCTCCCCTCCAGAAACCCACTCCCCCCACTGCCACCTCCTCCTCCTCCACTCCTGCCCTGCCTGCCCCCTCCCACCCAGACTGAGTGTTGTTCCCCATCCTCCCTGGTGCTGCTGCTGCTGCCTGTTGAGTCCTGTCTTAGTTACTTTGGTTTTTTGTGTGAAATCAATTAGCTTCTTTTGGTTCTGGTTTTGCTGTGTGTGTGTCCCATTCCTCCCTGCTGGTTGTTGTTGGTTCCTCTCCCCCCCCCTGACTTTCTGCCCATTGTTCCCAGGTGGTTTTTTTTTTTTTTGGACTTTTTTTCATATTGTTTGGTTTGCTTTGATTGATTCATTGATTGTTCCCCTCTCTGTGTGGCCCTCTGCTCCCAGCTTCCCCCCTCCCTCCCCTCCAGAAACCCACTCCCCCCACTGCCACCTCCTCCTCCTCCACTCCTGCCCTGCCTGCCCCCTCCCACCCGGATTCATCCCCCTTGACGCATACTAATCCCCCCAAAACACACCCTGCCCTCTGGTCTCTCCCCCTCTTGCCCCCCGACTCCCCGCTACATACCCCAGACCCCCTGAAACACACTCCACCCCCCAAACACCCTCTGTTGGTCTCTCCCCCTCTTGCCCCCCTGACTCCCCGCTACATACCCCAGACCCCCTGAAACACACTCCACCTCCCAAACACCCTCTGGTCTCTCCCCCTCTTGCCCCCCGACTCCCCGCTACATACCCCAGACCCCCTGAAACACACTCCACCTCCCAAACACCCTCTGGTCTCTCCCCCTCTTGCCCCCCGACTCCCCGCTACATACCCCAGACCCCCTGAAACACACTCCACCTCCCAAACACCCTCTGGTCTCCCCCCCTCTTGCCCCCCGACTCCCCGCTACATACCCCAGACCCCCTGAAACACACTCCACCCCCCAAAACACCCTCTGTTGGTCTCTCCCCCTCTTGGGACCGTCACCGCTGCTGCTGCTGCTGTCCTCCTCCCACACCCGAATCCCCCTCCCTGCTGCTACATTACAGCTCCTCCTCTCTTCTTCCTCTCTCTCTCTCTTTCTCTCTCCTCATCCCTTCACTTCTTCTTCCTCCCACAGCTGCAGCCACACAGTATCCTACCTCCGACCTCACCTGGAGGTCCCCGCCATCGGTTATTTTTCTTTTGAAAGTTGTTTTATTTCATTTGTCTCTGCTTGGGGGTGAGTTGAGCAACAACACATAAATAGTGTGGTCTCCTCACTTCTGCCCTTCCATCGTTGAACTACCCCGGTTGCCTGTGCCTCGTGCGGCCGCCCTGTTGTGTCCCAGCCCAGGGGGTTGGCTGTTGGCGGCGCATCCGTGACCAGCAGTGAGCGGCAGGAGAAGGACCGGAAGAAGAGGGGTTAGTGCGTGTGCAATTGTGCACCTTTTGTTGCCCCCTTTCTCTCCCTAGCTGGCGGTTTTAAATAGGGACACCCCTATCTTGAAATGCATTTGGGTGTGGGGAGGAGGGAGAGGAGATGTACCGTTGCAACTTGTGTCTTCATGCCCAATAAAGAAATTGCTGCTGCTGTGTGTTGCGTTGCATTGCATGCGTCTTGCAGGTGGTTTTTGAACAGGTGCCTTCTTCCAGAGTGTTTCCTTGCCTCTGGGGCAGTCTGAGTGGGGTCAGGGGATCGGATGCTGCCACTACATGCTGGGCCAATGCCATGCCAGAGTGCTTCCTTGCCTCTGGGGCAGTCTGAGTGGGGTCAGGGGATCGGATGCTGCCACTACATGCTGGGCCAATGCCATGCCAGAGTGCTTCCTTGCCTCTGGGGCAGTCTGAGTGGGGTCCTGGGTTCTGATGCTGCCACTACATGCTGGGCCAATACACACATATGATGATGATGTTCAATCCATGATGCTGCCATCAAGTGTTTGCTGCTGCTTGCTTGCCATGGCATTGGGCGGGCAGAGTCACAGAGTGGGTGGGTTCAACCTCTGTTTAGGTGTGACTGGGTTCTGGTTTTGGTTGTGTGCAATTTAGAGTCACTAAATAGGCTGCATTGAGTTTGATGCTCCCCCCACAGGAGCATTACTTGAGAACCACCCCCCAGAACCCACACTTTGTGTTCCAGTTCACTAAATAAGGCTTTCCTCCTTTGATCTGCAGGTTCCCAAGCGTTGACTGCGTCCCTCCCCCACCCCCGGTAGGTGCTGTGCCCTCCCCCCATCCACTCTCCCCCCCAAAAAACTTAAAAACTTGCCACCCACACCACAACTACTCCACCCAACTGCCCGTGCCACCCACACCAGGGGTCCACCCTTTAACCCCCTATTTTTTAAAAAAACCCTCCCAGACCCATCTCCCCAATTGGCTTGGTTGACTCCCGAGTCCCAAATTCTAAAAGGACACCCTCCCCCTCACTTCAATTGGCTTCCCCCCCCATCAAAAAGTCTTCCTTCCCCCCCCCAATTGGCTTCCTTTTTTAAAAACAAACTCCCCCCCCCCGCCGTCTCCAAATCAGCTGCCTTTTTTTTGGCCCCTAAGCCCCTCCAAATTATTTTTTTGACCCTGTCTCTGGCCTTCCTCCTAAAGTCTCCCTCCTTCTGACCTAGCAGCATGTCTGAGCGCCGTGTGGCGGGCAGGGCTCGCTCAAGGCTGGCAGGCAGAGGTGGGAGAGGCCAGGTGCGGGGTGCGCCTGCGGCACGGGGAGGGAGAGGACGCGGGGAGCCTGAGGACACCCCAGTTCTCCCCATTGGAGAATTCTTTGCTCCAGCCCCATCTTTGGTGCGCAGGATTCAGTTCCCCACGCCTGCTGCCGCCAATCGCGGCAGAGGCAGAGGCACCGTTAGGGCTGTGGCGGGTCCCTCCTCGCCGGCGGCACCAGGTGCTGCTGAGCTACCGCCAGTTGTTGAGGTGGAGGAGACTGTGGAGTTGGAAGAGCAGGTAGAGGGCGGTGAGGACCGTGCGGCTGGCAGCGATGCAGCCAGGTTCTCCCTCCCTCTGGGGCCCCTTCCCCCTATCCTTTCGCCGCTCAGTGGGGCCCCCCCTCGTGAAGCCCGACACTCTGGTGGGGAGCGGTCTGGCGAGGTGGTGGAGGAGAGGCCTGCCTCTCCGATGCCAGTTGAGCCGGGCCCTTCCTCCGCTGTGGAGGGCGGAAGGGGCGGGTTGGGTGGCAGCAGTGGGCAGGCAGCGGTGGCCGCCCCCCCCTAGGACTGCAGCCACCCTGCGAGAAACGGCCTAGGACGGCGCCCAGGGCGCAGGAGGCCAAGGGCAGTGGTGCATGGGTGCATTTTGAGGTCCCTCAAGATGACCCATTCCACGCCCGCTGTGTCCACTGCAGGATGCTTGTCAGCCGTGGAAGGGACCCTGCGCACCTGGGTACGACGCCTATGTGGAGACACCTAGAGCGTCACCACCCAGGTCTCAGGGGACAGGCTGGCAGCACTAGTGTGCCTTGTGCATCTGCCACTAGGGCGGGCAGCGGCAGTGTGCCAGCCAGCAGGCAGGCTACACTGCCCGTCCAGCGGTGGACGCAGTCCTCGGGCAGCCAGCGTATTGTTCGCGTGGACCATCATCACCTCACCCGCCTCATAGGGGAGATGATTTCCACCGATGACCAGCCGTTTCAGGTGGTCGAGAACAACGGCTTCCGCTGTATTCTCCAATACCTGGCTCCCGAGTACGTCATCCCCTCAAGGACGACGTTCAGCCGGAACGTGGTCCCCTCCCTGTACCGCCGGTGCAGGGAGCTCGTGTCGGCCGAGCTGCGTGCAGCTCCGGCCGGGACAAGCGTGCATTTCACGACTGACCTCTGGACCAGTGTCAGTGGGATGCACGCTTCTTTCCTGGCCCTCACTGCCCACTGGTGGGGACCGGAGAGTGAGGGGACCTCCGCGGGCGATGCTTCCGGGTCCGGCGCGGCTCCCGCTGCACTACGGCACAGGTGGGCCGTCCTGCACGTGGAGACGATGGACACGAGGCACACCGCGGAGGAGGTGGCGGCCGTACTCGACCGCCAGATAGAGGAGTGGATTGGCGGGTGTCCACACCTCTCCCGCGGCTTCATTGTCACCGACAATGGAGCCAACGTTACCGCCGCTGTCGAGACAGTCATGGACTTCGTGAACATACGGTGTATGGCACACACGCTCCATCTGACCGTCAGGGACGCCCTTGGCCTTAAGGAGCTGAAGGCGTCCCAGGAGAAGGGGGCCCGCCCCATCCCAGCTGCTGTTGCTGCCACGGCCACGCTTGTGGATAAGTCCCGCAAGCTGGCCGCCCACTTCCACCGCAGTGAGAAGTCCAGGAGACTGCTTCGCCAGAAACAGGATGACCTTGGCCTTCCTCGCCATCTCATCCCTACGGATGTGGAGACGCGGTGGAACTCCACCTTCCTCCTGTTCCAGCGCCTGTTGGAGCAGGAGAGAGCCCTTGTCGCCCTGGCGAGGGACGAGTCCTTGGATGTCTGCGACTTCTCGAACGCAGAGTGGAAGCAGATGTCCGAGGCGGTGTCGGCACTCGAGCCCTTCCAGCTTGCCACGAAGGGCTTGTGTGGCGACACCACTCCCTTGAGCCAGGCGCTGCCCACAGCTGTTGGTCTCGAGAAGCTGATGGGTGGACTCCATATCTCTCTGACCACGCCAGAGGGTCGTGCTCTGGCTGGGAGGCTGAGGTCTGGGGTTGACAAGCGGCTCGTTGATGTGCTGGGAGACAGGGAGGAGTATGTCCTCGCTTGTCTCTGTCACCCAGCCCTCAAGGGCAATGCCGTGAGTGCCAACGACTTGCCCAGGTGGAAGGGCATCCTGGTCGAGAAGGTTAGGGAGGAGGAGGCCGCTAGGGCCCGCAGAGACCAGGGTGTTGGTAGTGGTGCGGGGGCAGCCCTCGCGGCCCAACCCGCACCCAGCAGCAGCATGGGCGGCCAGCCGGCGTCAGCTTCCCCTTCCCCTCCCTCTTCCCAGTCCAGCAGCGCGGCATCCCAGGCGGCGCCATCGCAGCAGCCATTTGCTACCGACTCGAGATCCGCCCAGTGGTTTCAGCGGTTCTGCTATGGCGCCATGCCTGGTATGCGGGAGGCTCGACCTGCCAGGCCCCCCTCCAGTGCTGAGCAATGCGTTGCGCAGTACTTGGAGGAGCCTGTGGAGGGAGACGGCGTGGACTGCGCACAGTTCTGGGCGAGCCGCCGCCAAGTCTGGCCGGACCTGGCGGTGGTGGCTGTGCGCCTCCTCTCCTGCCCCCCAACCAGTGTCCAGAGCGAGCGGGTGTTTTCACGTGCTGGGGACGTGGTGACACCCTCTCGCTCCCGCTTGGACCCTGGTCTGGTGGAGCAGCTGGTCTTCCTTAAGGTGAACCTCCCCCTGTTGGGCTACCCCAAGCTGCAGTTTGAGACGGGCGAGTGATTACCGTGGGTTGCCCCATGGTTGGTCACCTGCCTGGCTCGACCTCTGTGCTTATCCCTACCCTCCCCCCTTCCACCTCTAGCTGAGCTGACGTGACAGATGCTGAGCCGTGCCAGCCAGTCGCAGCGTGTAGTGTGCCCACACAGAGATGCAGTTGTAGTAGTAGTTGTAGTGCTGCGACTGGCCAGATGTTTACAATGCCCACGCCCACCTAAAAAGAAACCCAATGCTGACCAGCACAGGCCCTTTATCTATCCACCTGTCAGCATTTGGGGACCTGGCGTGGGCACGGCACACCCCCCCAAAGTAGCACAGCCCACGGAGTACTAGACTTAGCGGCAGCGGCGGGTATACGTTCTAAAATGCAGTGTAGATATGTAAATACTGTATGTAAATAAACATGTAAATAATTTTTTCTTTAAAAACCCCATGTCAAAATCAAGCCTCAAAATTATGCAAAAGAAAGAAAAAAAGGTGACAGAGGGAGAACAAAATGATGAATGCCAAATGAATTGATTTTATTGAAAATGTTGCCAGAAATCATGTGTGGGGGGCTTGGTTTACATGGAGAAAATGACTGGGTGATTTTTTCAAATGAAACGAATGAATTATTATCATCTTATGTTCATCTTGATTGTGGTCACTGTTGATGTTGGCTGATGGCAAAAAACCCAAAACCATCAGAATAGCAATGAACTGGCTGCCAACACAACATATTGATTGATAACTGTGCAGGGGGGGAATTGGGTCTGTGTGTGTGTGTGTGTGGTGCAGGCTCAGTCTGTCTCTTCCTGTTGTGTGTCTGTCTGTCTGTCTGTGTGAATGGATGCCTAGCACTGTCTCTGTGTGTGGATGCTTTCTGTGTGTAGTGTGTGTCAGTCTACATGTTTTTTTTCCTCCCCCCAACTCCCTCCCCCCCATGCCTCCCTCCATCCTTCCCCTCTCATCCTCTCCCCTTCCTCTTCACCACCTTCCATCCTCCCTCCCTTCCAGCCCACCACCGCCTCACCTGCCCCCAACCCCGGTCTGCCAGATGATGAGAGTCTGGTCTCTCCCACCGAAGCACACACGTGAGCACTTGTGTGCACAAATATGTGGCTGACCAACTCTGAGCCGGACCCTCCCCCCTTCAATCCCCTCTACATCCCTCTCCCCCTCCCCTTTCCTCCCCCCTGCCTCCCTGCCTCCCTCCCTGCCTCCCTCCCCCCTCCTAGCTAGCAGCGCACACATACACACACAAAACACCTGTGGTGGCAATCACCACCAGCACACATGCACTCACACTGGTGCCACCACCTCTGCCTTGGGCCTCTGTGTCCTTGAGCAGATATGTGGTGGTGGACCAGAGAAGCATTTCTTTCCAGCAAGGCAAAAGGCATGCACTCACTGCACACACACACACACACACACACACACACACACACACACACACACAGGTGAAAAGACGAGAAGAGGCAACTTCTAGAACCAGCAGCAGCAGGTGAGTGTCGTGTAATTGTGTTGCTTCCCAAGGCCACTGCCCATGCTCAATGCTCAGTCTGCTGAAACTAAAGAACTAGATACAATCATCCTTCCTCACACGCAGCTCAGCTGCACAGCACACTGACTAACTAGACACTACAGCTGGTGGTAGAAAAAACAGAAGTCTAGATTCTAGAAGATGTCCTGGTGGATTTTAAACTTTCAAATCTGTGCTAGGATTGCCTTGCCTCCTCCTCCTCCTTCTGCCTGTAATTGTGCCCTCTCCCCTTGCAGTTGCGCCGTCGTGATGGGTTGGTGATGTGCGTGCGCCGTCTACTTAGCTCTCTCCTCCTCATGTTGGCTGGGCTTGCCAGGCACTGGCTGGCAGCAGCTGTTGGCTGTGTGCTAGGCTCAGGCTGTGGCGCGCGTGACTGGACTGGGAATGTTATTGTAGCGGCAACACTGGTTGTGGTGGTAGCAGTAGTAGCTGTTGTTGTTGCTGGGCTGGTGGCTGCTGGCCTGTGCTGACTCTGCGCACTTGGTCTGGTCTGGTCTGGTCATTGGGATGCAGATGTAGGGTGTGTGTGCATCATCCATGCGGAGCATCAGAGCAGAGCAGAGCAGGTTGGCTGGCTTCTGTCTGTCGGGCCTAGTCAGTGGCAGGCACTGAGTGAGGCGGTGGTTTCTTTGGGCATCACGTCACCCATCATGCAGAGCGGCAGGTCTGCTGCTCTGCTGCTCCGCCTCCTGCTTCTTCTCTGTGTGTGCTGCTCTTGTGCTTAGTGTGCTGCTCCGCTGCTGCTGCTGTGCTGGCAGGCAGCACAGCAGTGGCCTTTTTGTTAGATCAGAGAGTGGGTGTTGTCTCTCTGAGTGTCCTCCTCTTACTTGCTTGGATAGGAGTGGTGGTAGTAGGTAGGCATTAAGATGGACTGACTAGGTGTTACGTGTTAGGGCGCCCAGAGAGAGGGGCCAAAAAGATGGGGTGGCAATTGTTGGGTTGCTCCTAGTATTATTGGTGAATTTCTGAAGAAAAAATTTTTTTCCATTGGCTAGAATGGGGGTTCGGGGCTGCCCCAGACCCGCCTCTGTGGGGTGGCAGCACCGCCAAAGTGGGTCCAGGGCCATGGCAAAAATGCCCTCAGTCCCTCCCAGCAATCCCCGTAGAGATAGAAGTGATGGTTCTGTTGTTTTTCTGAGGTGTTCTGAGTGAGTGTGGATTCTGTGATAGCAAATGAGAGTGGATTCATGGTGTCTCATTGGAAATCTCATAAGCTATCATAGAATCTACACTCAGAATACCTCAGAAAAACAACAGAACCATCACTCCTATCTCTACGGGGATTGCTGGGAGGGACTGAGGGCATTTTTGCCATGGCCCCGGACCCACTTTGGGGGTGCTGCCACCCCACAGAGGTGGGTCTGGGGCAGCCCCAAACCCCCATTCTAGCCAATGGAAAAAAAAATTTTCTTCAGAAATTCACCAATAATACTAGGAGCCACCAATTGCCTTGGGATTTTTGGGGTGGAGGACACCCATGGGTGGCTACCACCCACCCCAGCTTTTTTGCCCCTAAGGGCTCCACATTGTGAGTTATGGGCAAAAAATTATTTTTTGAAAAAAAATTGTAAAAAATCAGAGGAAGGTCCAATCGACTTGAAATTTGGGTGGCAGGTAGAACACAATGTCCCCTTCAAAACCAGCCACTTTTTGTGATCCGAACCGGTTCGGTTTGGATTCGAACCGGTTCGGATCCGAACCGGACCGGGGTGGTGGTCTGGCAAAACCAAAACCGAACCACCCCGGTCCGGTCCGGACCCGGTTCGGACCCGAACCGAACCGGGAGAACCGGTTTTATGCACATCCCTAATGCCGCTCCTGCCCTCATGCATGAAGCAGCTGATGGGGTAGGGGTGGATTTGTGCCCAGCCTTGAAGGAGCTGGACGCACATGCATGCCATCGGCTGGGCACAAGGCTGCACACCAGTCAGCTGTGGGCAGGATGCCAGCCTTTAGGGGTGTGCAAACTGGCTCGGAATTGAGCCAGTTTGAAGGCTCAGACCAAACTGGATCCGGTTCAATTCGAGGTTGAGCCAAATCTCTCGGGCTGGTTTGGGCCTGGTTTGAGGGCAGGGGGACTTCCCTAAGTGTAGTGGGTAGTAAATCTAAGCACTCACAGTTGGTGCCAGCGGAACCAAAGGCAGTGCAGCTACTCTCCCTACCCACACCAGCCTCCCACCGAGGCGAGCCATGGCCCTTGTCCGGAGGGGGCAAAAATGAACCTGGAAAACTGGTTTTGTGCACATCCCTACCAGCCTTATTGTCAGATCCCTCCCACTTCCCTGCAGTCAATGCAGGGTATCCATCTTCCAGCCACCCACCTTTTATTTAATGAGGGAATAGTTGGTCACCTTGTGTCTTTTTAAAGACAATGGTGGAATTTGCTTGTCTTCGTTCTTCCAGCACCTTACAATTCTCCAGGAGTTCTCAAAGGTGACAGACAGTGAAGGTGTTTTCACGATCAGCCCTAGTGAGGTCAGAGAGCTGTAGCGTGGGTACAGCTGGTTGTGAGAGAACTGCCAAGATTGCAATCCCAGTCCTGGTGCTTGTCTCACAGGTAGCCCAGGAATCCACGCAGACCTCCAACCTCACCCCTCAGTTGTGTGGAAGCTCAGGCTATCAGCAGGTCCTCCCAGGAAGCCATATGGAAGATCAAATTATTGGTTTGATATTGTTCCATAGAACAATGTATGTCATAGCTTCCATAGAGCCAGAGGGAAAGAGCAACCAGGGAGCATGGAGCTCCCCCAATGTACCGTGTTCCTTGCGTGGTGTATTGGAAGATACCAGAGGGTGCAGTCTGGTTTCCTCACTGCTGCTCAAAACTCTAGGACCACACACTCACTGGTCATGTGGGTGCATGGGCTGCAGTGGCAATGGCAGCCTCGAGTCATCTGGAGGAAAGGAGGGAGGTGCTTCCCTAACCTCCAGCCAATCCAATTTTGGCCATGATATGAGAACAGCCTTAGTGGCTCTAAGATTGCCTCTGCAATTTCCTTCTCTATTCAGGGATGTAATTCATCTGGTCCTAAAGACTTAAACTCATTTAAAGTAGCTGGGTGTTCTCTTTTCATCTCTTTAGAGTCACAATTCTTTATTCATACAACTTTCTAGACTGGGCTACATTTCCCTTGTGGGGAAAGATGAATGAAAATAGAAGTTAAGCTGCTCTGCCTTCAATCCATCACCTGTAACAATTGCCATCTTCCGCAAGCAACAGACGTGCCACTTCCTTTACCTTCTTCTTGTTTCAGATTTATCTGAATTGTTATTGTTTTTGGAGCCCCTCATAAGCCTCAGCTCATTCTGGGCTGCAGCCTTCCTTTCACCACCCCTACAAGTTCAGACTACTCTTTTGTACCTTTCCTTGGATTTATCCCTCTCCTTCCATTTCCTATACATACCGTCACTGTCCTTTAATCTGATTGGTTGTGGCAACCAAAGTAATTTTGTTTATGCTTTCCTGTGTCAATATTGTAGACATGCTGATCATGTAAACTACTGGGATTGCATAAATTAATTCTTAAATTATAAATATCAATTCTAGACATTGTCTTTTGCTGAAAAGTGGGTGTAAAAGAGGTCCCCACTTCCAAATATCAATTTATACATTGCCGTTTTGCTTGGTAAATACATCACTATTAATTTGTGTAAGCATGCATGACAGATACAAGAGAAGATTTTTCTTTTTAAGATATGTCATATGGTTCAATGGCATTCTAAATGCAAATGCAGATCAAAATGGAAGGTGTTCAGCAGTCCATAAATGAAACAGATGTTTCTGGGTTTCAGTCCTTTACTATTATTATTATTTCCTCTCAGAACACTGTGAAGAATATAAACCACTGGTTACAAAATGCATGCTGCAAAAAAAAAAAAAAAGTTTTGAATAGTGAAGAGCTCACTGCTTATTTCCATCTTCTCAAGCATGAGAAAAACAAGCTCAAATATTGGAAGCATTTAATTCAGAGTTCTTCAACTGATTTCCATGAGGTTGCTGTTGTCACAGCCAGTGTTTTGAAAAGGCAACAACGGAGAATTAAGTGCAACATACATGCAAATATTCACACTGATAAGCCAGTGCCGAGTCATGGCCCAAGTCTTGGGTTTCGATTTCAGGAATCTAAATTTAGGGCCTAACTTGTCTATGATGGCAGCCTTTGGTAAGACCTTGCATCACATCATAATCTACATCACAGTGTTTTTGTGAGGATTAAAAGGGGAAACTGCTTTTATGCTGCCCTGAGCTCCTGCATGTAACACCTGTGTTAGCCCTCCTCAAAGTCTAGGGCAATATATTTATACCCTCATGTCACAGCACTGGGCATAAGAACAAAAGAGCAGCCCTGCTGGATTAGGCCCAAGCCCCATCCAGTCCAGTGTCCTGTTTCACACAGAGGCTCACCAGATGCCTCTGAGATGTCCACAGGCAAGAGCTGAGTGCATGCCCTCTCTCTTGCTGTTGCTCTCCTGTAACTGGTACTTAGAGGCATCTTGCCTCTGAGGCTGGAGGTGCCAGACTAGTTGCTATTGATAGACCTGTCCTCCATGACCTTGTCTAAGCCCCTTTTAAAGCCATCCAAGCTAGTAGCCATCACCACATCCCGTAGCAGAGAATTCCAGAGATTAATTATGAGCGGTGTGAAAAAATACTTATTTTTGTGGTTCAAAATTGGGACTTCGGTTTCATGGGATGACCTCTCGTTCTAGTGCTGTGAGAGAGGGAGAAAATCTTCTCTCTGTCCACACTCTTACTGCGTGCATAATATTTTATACACATCTATCATCTCTCCCCATATTTGCCTCTTTGCCAAATTAAAAAGCCCCAGATGCTATAGCCTTGCCTCATAAGGAAGGTGCTACAGGCCCCTGATCATCTTGGTTGCCCTCTTCTGCACTTTTTCCAGTTCTACAACGTCCTTCTTAAGATACAGTGACCATAACTGAAAGTACTCAAAATGTGGGCACACCATAGATTTGCAACATAGATAAGCACATTATATTAGCATTTTAATTTTCAATCCCCTTCCTAATGATCCCTAGCATGGAATTTGCCTTTTTTCACGACTGTCATGCACTGAGTAAACACTTTTAATCAGCTGTCCATCATGACCCCAAACTCTCTCTCCTCACCAGTCACTGACAGGGATGTGCACAAATCGATTTTTTTGATTCGATGTGTGCCCAAAACAAATCACCCCTGATTTGTTTTGTATCCAGATCTACCCCCTCCAAATCACCCCAGATTCTGTTTGTATTTGCTTTTATTTGATTCAGATTTGGACAAATTCAGACCACTTAACAAGGTCCTGGGGGCACCAAATTGGGTGGCGGGTAGGTCCCCATGGGTGCCACCTTCCACACAGATTTCAAGGCAGTGGGACACTTGGTTCACCTTTAATGAATTTTTAAAGTTTTTACTGATTTTGAATATTTCTGCCATATGAAACAATGTGGATTCGAAGCTGCCATATCCTAACCCTAACATGGATCCGCAGCATTTATTTATTTATTTATTTTTAAAAGCCAAGTTCTAGCCCTTGTAGAAGTGGAGTTATGGAGCAAGGCAGGAATCTGGATGCTGAAGTCCCAGAAGAGATTTGTAGTGGTGCTTCTGGAGATCTAAGCCAACAGTTGGAAATCCACAATTTTGGCTGAACAACCGCAGGAACCATGAAAAAAGAGCTGGTCTTTGGTTGCAAGCATGTATTGTCTCCTTTGCTAAGCAGTGTTCACCCTGCTTTGTATTCAAATGGGAGACTACATGTGTAAGCAATGTAAGTTATCCCCCTTAGTGGATGAGGACACTCAGGGAAGAACATCTGCATACTTGCATGCAGAAGGTTTCAAGTTTCCCTCATGGCATCTCCAGTTAGGGCTGGGAGAGACTCCTGCCTGTAACCCTGGAGAAGCTGCTGCCAGTCTGGGTAGACAATATTGAGCTAGATGGACCTATGGTATGACTCAGTGTAAGACAGCTTCCTATGCTCCTATGTGGCCTACTCAGCTATGGGGTAACTTGATGGGGTCAGAATGGAGTGAAATTAGCAAACACTCTTAGCAGGGAGGATTAGACTCTGTATTCTGCTCCATTCCCTGCCCACCAACCTTTCTGACAGTAGATCTGTATTTGTAAGTTTATTCCCATTTATTGTGACATTTCTCTTTTCATATTAGAGCTGCCTGTTTATCAGTTTTGCATTGCAGAACCTTTCTCCCCGAACTTTAGCATAATATGGGTTCAGAGATTAGCAAAAGTCCGGCAACTGGCTTTTGAGAGAGACAAGATATTTGATTCCCACAATCACAGAAACCATGCTATAAGGAGGTAAAGGTCTGCCCTGTAATATATACTCTGAAAGAACTGGAAGTGTTATGATCCTTATGGATGCATAACCAGAGCACCTGTTGGCGAGAGGGAGGTACTGGCAGACAATGGCTACATTCGCACGTAACATGAAACTGCAGCTAAATGGGTCAGAGGTTGGAATTCGTGTACGTCCAAATGCGTGAAACGGCAGTTTCGAGGCAAAAGTGACCTGTAGTTTCCCTCGCCAAACTCCAGTTTGAAACTTCAGTTTATTCTGGTCTTAAGTCCAGTTTATTCTGGACTGTAATACAGATGATTGATTGACTGATTGATTGAACCTTCAGTTTGTAGTGAGTTTTGCCACCCCAACCCGAGGTTTTGTGGTGGCAGCAATATGTCCGAACATGGACACTGCCATAATCACAGTTTTGTGCTGATTCTTCAACTGTTATCATAGAGAGGGCGGTCCAGACATACCCAGGATCCCGTCCACTCCATGCCTGTGGCACTTCTCGCTGGCTGCCTCTCTAAGCACTTGCCATACCCCCTCTCTCTGATCCAATAAAGCAGTTGCCAGACAAAAGGGATGCTGCTACAACCCATCCCAAGCTTGTAAGCTTGTCAAATGGAAAAGTCACATGGGGGGATGCCCTCTTCCCACTCTGTCCCTTGTTACCCCCTCCTGGCAATCAGAAGAGAAAGGGGATGGGGTGGCAAGACGGGCACTATGTGCTTAGCTCTCCTAAAATGAAGTGAGCAAGATGTATGTTCACAAGCACATGCAGTAGTGATGGCGACATAAATATGGCAATCCCACTAGATCATTGGGATGGTAACATATGGCAGAGCAGTGATGCCAGGGGTTGGGTTTAAAGGGCAGCCCCACCCAAGAATTCTTGGATGGCTCAGTTCATTTTTTTTTTTTTACAACAACGTTGGGGAAGGGGGGCCTAGCCCTTTCCCCTTGGGTTACTGTGCATGGTCCCTAGGCTTACTCATGAGAAGGACTGGGCAGCAGGATCATCAGCATTGCCTCCAGTGAAAGGAGCAATTTTTCATGTGTAATGATGATGGATGTTGTTCCTGAGCAGGTTGCTCTCTCATGAGAGTGGAAGGCCATGGGTATACTGCTTCACAACTCATGAAAAGAACCACCCGGCGGGTGGAGGAAGAGAAGGATCAGGCAAAATCACTAATAATGTGTGATGAAAGCCCGTCTCTCACATGAGTGTGAGGCCATGGAAAGACAAACACACATCCAGGCTGGAGGGCAGACGCTACCCAGCCTGGTTGCTGCACACCAGCAAGTTGTTAGGATGCGCACCCTGCCAACTCCTCTTCCTGTCCTGGCAACTGCCACAAAAAAGCAGTCAAAGAGGGCCCTCTGGCAACCCATCCACCCATTTGAACATATCCATCTTTATTTTTGCCTGAAATGGCAACCCCACTCTCCTAGGGTCACTGGAAGTTGGGCTCCCCACTCCCGTGATTACCTGTGGCAGCAGATCTGCATATGGCGTAATGCCAGTCCAAACCTGGGAAATCTGAATGAAATTAAAGCTCTGTCCCCGGCCCTGATATTTCACCAGTCTGCCTACCTGGTAACTCCTGGACACATGGAGCATCAAATTCTCCTTTGGGTGTGCCAAAGGCTTCCCTAGAGAGGAGGGGATCACTGTGCAAGAGCTCTATCATTAACCAGAGAGAATGGAGGCCCCACACAGGTGGGGGTCCCCTTCTTTGGATGGCTCAACTCATGAGTGCACCGTCCAGTGGCAGACTAGAGGTTGGTGAGCCTGAGGTTCTCCCCAGTACACTGACCCTATCATGAGAGGGCTAATCGCCTGCTTGCAAGATAATAAGGAGGCAGGTGTGTGGTTTGGTCTCTATGGACTGCTTTGGCAGGGTGAGCTATCATAAGATCATCCTTGGTCACAACGGGCCAGACCCCAGGATCCTTTGCCTTCCCTCACATACATATCCTCTCCTAGGAGGTCATCATGTTCCCTTTCCTTCTCAAAGTAACAGAAAAATAGCACCACCACCCCCCCCCCGCCAGCATCCCCCCAGTGCCAGAAATTGTGCTTGTGGAAGACTGTTTTGTTGCGGGCCTCTTACAAGGGCAGTGATGCAATTGCTGTCAGATGAAGGGCTTCCATGGCATTTAAAAGGATTGAAATACCCTTTCCCTGCTGAGGATGGGTGGTTCTTTCTGAAAAGGCATGATCATCCTCGGCACACTGCCTTGAAGATCATGGCCAATGGCTGCCACCCTGCAGACATTCTTATGTCTTGCCCACAGTCTGATGATGTGAACACTATGGAACTTCTTGGGATGCAGACTCAGTGGACCAGGAAGAGGGAGGGGCAGGTTCTGCTTCAATTTTAAGTGTTTTTCAAAGAGGAGGGCATGTGACAGTCATATCAGACTGTTTACCGCATATACCTGAATCCAAGATGAGATTTTTTTAAATCAGTTCTTTCCTATTAAATATATGGGGAGTTGTCTTGAATTTAAGTCTTCTTTCTTTTAGGTAAATACAGGTATAACCAGCATTTAACCTGTATGGTTTAAGGCATCGTGTTAAATTCAAAGTTTCCTTCTATTCTGGTAAATATGGTACACATACATGAGTGTATGTGAGTGTTTAAACTCAGTGATATCTGCAGGAGTTGTTTGCTCTCAAACAGGTGCCACGTTGATGACTAAGATCAAAATAAATGCTTAGTCGTAGCTAATACAGAGGCTGAATTTCTGACAAGATGATATCCATGGTGCAATATAATAATCTGCTCGCCTTGATGTGTTGTCTCCCCAAGTTGTCATTAGCCGAGGAGAGAGTGTCATATTTTCCCTCAGCATCTTTATTTCCATGGCCAGATCTTTTGTCTTGCATCTCTTGTCAAAATGTCAGCCACACAGGGCGTGATTCTTTTCCCCTTGTGACAGAAAATATTCTTTAAAAGATGTTGTTAACTTCAGTATCTTGTGTTGCTTTAAAGTGAGAGCTTTGAAGTGATGTTGTTACACTCTAAACCTGACTCTGGGGTAGATGATATCCATTTCTGTTATCACTGAACTCTTGTTCTTTTAAACGAAAAAGAAATAATATGGTTTGGGCATAGTAAAAGTCTTTGCAGCTCTGGTAGTTTCCGGCTTTTTTATATGCCCACTTGCTGTTTGATTTTTTTTTTTTTTTAAGCTCAAGTGGAATCAGGCCTCAGAGAAAATATCTTTTTAGACGAGGATAAGTTTAATTGTGCTAAAGAGCCATATGCATGAACCTCTGTTTGTCATCTAACCAGTAAAGATCAAATGTTATTTAGTGCTGCTGATTTGAAACTGAAATGGACAAATACAAATCAGTAAAGTAAAACCAACTCAGCCATAGGGGATGAGCCTAGCGGTCCGGGGAATAGGGGAATCTGCTTTTAAAATCATTTTCTAGTATTATGTAACGCATTTGCTTTTAACTGTGCAGAGGGATTCCTGCAAATTGCATCAGAGCCACCTCCTGTAAATAAGCCTCAATTGTTTAATTTTGTAAGACATTCCTAGTAGTTAATGACAAAGGCTAAAATCCTGACTAAATTACTCACAAGTATTACTCAGGAGTTACTCTAAAGGACCACTAAGTTCCGATAGGACTTCCTTTGTTAAATTTAGTCAGGATGTCAGCCAGTAATTATTAATGTATAGTGAACATACATAATGTATAGTGATTTAAAAGTACCTTGCGCCTCTTTGGTGAAGGATCCTTTATAAATAAGTGAAGCATTATTTGAGCACCTTCTTGAACATTTTTCTAAAAGCTCTACACATATCAAAGCCTGCTCATTCAGAAATCCATGCTATTGGAATTCACTATGACTGCCTTCAGATGTAAAACACACAGCTTCTCCTGCTGCTCTCCCATCTGAATTTGGACAAGCTCCCTCTCTGTGGTTTCACTGACTGCAGATAGGAGAGGGAACCGGCTGTCAGGGCTTTCTTCTTTACTGAAGGACAGCACAGGCAGCCAATAGTGGCCGGGGTGAGGGAAGAGCTTCTTCCCACAACTCAGGTTGCAGAAGGGGTAGACTGTGGTAACAGTGTCCAGATATAAAGCTGGCACCAGAGAACCGGAGGTCCAGGTGGTGGACTTACTACAAACCAAAGGTACAAAATACAGTTCAGGGAGGGAACTGCAGGTCCTTTTTTTTTTTTTTTAAAGGAAACTGTGGTTGCCCACATTCAGACATACAGTTTCCAATAGTGGAGGTCCCTTCACCTCCAGTTTTGTGTTATGTGTGAAGGTGGCCTATGTGGCCTTCAAGCAGCCTCCAAAAGGCAATTTGGATTGGGGACACCATGCAGGGGAATTGTTATTGTTAATCCTTTCTCCTTATGCCAGTTATCTGATATCACCCTCACACACATCCTCTGAAGATGCTATGAGTTGTTCTGGTGATGACAACATAGGGGAACAATTTTGTGCCCCCATGTTTTCTTCTGCATGGTTAATAGCAGTTTCAGGAGCAATCTTAATTGGACTGAAGTGTGGGAGAAGGGGTTGGTCTTATCCCCCTGCACACCATGACCCCATTCCAAATCACTCCCCCCACCAGCTTTCTGAAAAAGAAAAATTAGAGTAGGAGTTCCTGCCATAGAATTCCCACATCACATTTGGTTTGACCCTCACTCTGTTTCAGCCTTACCTACCTCACAAATGTGTTGTGAGGGTAAAATATGGAAAGGGCGAGAAATATATACACTGCCCTGAGCTCTTTGGAGGAAGCACAGAATTAAAACGTGTAATAAATAATCCTCCGCAACCTGATGCATCTGATCTCACCATCCAGCTGATTTGGATGTTCTCCCAAGCACCTGCCCTACTATAGTAGAATGCTTAATCATTTCTTGCAATTTGGATGGAAATTCCAGAAGACTGACGGGGTCTCCCATTGCAGTCCCTGCAAAACAAAAACAAATGGGGACGCTGAGAACAAATGCAATCAATGAGAAAACACATCAAATTAAAATGAACAGGAAATGAAACAAAAATGAAACAAAAATCGTGTTTAAAAAAACAAAATGAAATTAGGGGCTGAAACGATGCATAGTTGTTCGGCTTCTGCAACACTCTGCCTTGGGGCGGCTTCACAAATGGAAGGAGCCCCAATGCTGTTCCAAATGAGCAGCTATGCAAGCAGCACTACCACAGTTTCCCCCATTGCAGTGAATGTGGGGAAACTGCAGTAGCACTGTTTGTGCAGCTGCTCATTCTGAACAGTGTCGGGGCTGTTTCTGAGTCTGCAGGAGTCCTGGGGCAGAGCGTTACAGTGATGGAACAACTGTGGATCATGTCAGCCAACATTTTAGGGATGTGCATGAATCACAATTCGACATGTGAATCTAAACAAATCCCTGGTACTGTTGTAAATCTGTTAGCTCAGCTAACCCAACAGGATTTACAACCCCCTTCAGCTCTCCCCCTGTGAGTAGCAGCAAAGCTGCACGAAGGAAAATAAAAGGCTCACAAAGAAAATAGTAGTAAACAAATCAAGTCCCCTGAACTGAACTAGGTACGATAACTACATAACTGAGTAATAACTGAAAAGAAAACAACAGAGCAAAGAATGAAAAAGAACAAAAAGGACACCAGAGCTAGAAACTAACGGAACAAGAAGACAGAGCAAGAAAGAACAGAACAAGGGCAAACTGGAACTTGAAAAAGTTGAAGGAATTCAAAATAGAAATGCAATCCACTAACAGCTGCTAACAGCATCTGAGCAAGTCACAGACTGCTTAATATATGGTTCAAGAGAACCAGCAGCCAATCAGGCTTCCCTGGGTCAGCACTTCTGCTTCCTCTCTTGTGATCTCCTGCGCCTTCATGTCTCCCACTGAACTTTCTTCTTGAGACATCTTCTCAAGACAGGTGAAATCTCAGCCTCCTCCTGATCAGTCTTCATGTCTGGCAGCTGTTCCGATTCCTCAGCTCCAGAGTCTGGTCTCCCTGCCAAATCCTGTTGCTGTGCCTCTGAGCCCTCACTACCAGGAGAATCCTCCCGTTCCTCCTCTGACTCTTCTGAGTCAGAAGTCTGAGCCATGACAGGTACCTTTAAAATGGAGGAGAGCCGGTGCATACCTGCTCCTCCACCGCTTGCCACCACTTCCTGAATTGGTGGCTCTCCTCCCAGGTATCTTCACACGTTGGCAGGGCTCTCCCCCAGCTGCCCCAGCATGGCGCAGTGGCTATGCTGACCATGCAAATGGCCATTGCACATGCATAGAGGAATCTGGGGGAGAGTGCTGTACCTGATCTCCTTGGTTTTAAAGTTGCTGGGGATGTGTTTTGAATCACTCATTGAATCATGATTTGTGTACATCCCTACATTTCTTTCTTACACATTTAGTATTCTGAATGGAAGAATCAAGCCATGGGAGTCATATGCAACACCAGTCTGGGTGCATAGGACTGGATTATACTGGCAGTAATAGTGCCACCATAGATCGAATGGGGAGTTGTTCCAACTTTCTGCCTTTTAGACAAGCCACAGGCAGAAATTCGTCAAGGGCATCTCCAGCAAGTGATTGGGAAGCTTCACTTGTGGAATTTCTGCCCAAAGGCATGCCTCCCCAGCTGAAACTCAAGCAGATAAGATCAAGGCAAAGGGTGAGTGCCTGCAGCCTCATTCCTAAACCAGCATAATAGCATGAGACTGTATTAAGTCTTTGTCACTGATATGGAGTGAAAGTTAAAATCACTACCATTCTAAATGAACTTGCAATTTCCATGCTTTTTGGAGTTTTTAAATGAAAATTCACAGCATTTTAACCAAAGGCTTTTGGATGACTGAATTCAAAGAGTAGATTGGTTGTCTTAGACTGAGGCAGCTATCTCCTCTATGGTTCAAACAACATAGCACTTTCCCCCAAACTAAACTCTGGGATGTTCTAAAATGTGGTACACTGGATTTGCTCTGGTCCCACTGCCATATACTATATGGCAGTACTGCAAGTAGACTATGGGTAGCTTCACACAACACTGCAGCAAGTTAGGTGCCTTCACTTGCCAGGTCCTGATGAGTCCTCCTGTCCTCCTGTAAGAAGTCACAAGTTCGGCACAGACCATGTCATCTGAACTAGGAAGTGTTGGGTTGCTGAGCAGCACTTCCCTCTGTCACCCAACATCTGCCTTCAAATTTTGGTTACAGATGTTGGGTGGTGGAGGGAAGTTCTGTTCGGTGACCTGACATTTCTGGGTTTAGATGACATGGCTCACACTGGGGGCATCTACCCTGCTAACTGAGCAAAGAGACTTCTTTTAAAGTGATGAGCAATTGTCCCAATCCAACCCCAAACACAGCAGCCCTTCAGTGGGTCTTGCAGGCATCTACCTTATGTTTCCTTTTCTATTTTGAGCCCTTTGGGAACAGGTTCTGTTTATTTATTTCTGTGTAAATTGCTTTGAGCACTTCTGTTGAAAAGTGTTTTATAAATATTTGTCATAGTATTTCTCCCCATATAATCGCAAAGGTTGTTCTCACAACCAGCTCTACCTGGTAGGACATGGCAAGCCCAATTAGGGCTGGTCATCTGAAGCCCTGGAATTGCTCCCCATCCTGCTCCTCTGGGTAGCCCTGATTAAGCCTACCCAGCTTAAAGTGAGGCAGGAGAACAAGCATACGCTTCCTACCTCACTCACTAGTGGTGTGGAGCTCTGTGTGGTGTCAGCCATCTTCATGACAGAGCCTGAGATAGGAATGGCCAGGAAGTGTGAACCTTCTGCAATGTACCACACTGCTCATGAGGTGCATTCTGGGATGCCAGAGGATTCCCAGCTCCTAATTGCAGCCCCGAAGAACACTGCTGTGATATTTGTGAGGGTGCATGAGCAACAAAGCCCAATAATGGAAGCATTTGTGTGGGGGAAGCAGATAGGTTCTTGCCTCCCGTCCAGTTAGGTCCCATTTGATTATGTGAAGGGGCTCACTGTCTTGGAGTACAAGGCTACTGAAATTATTGTCAACCAAATTCATGACCATCTTTGACCCCAAAGTAAAGAGAAATATTTGTCTCAGAAAGTGGAATGGAAGAAAAATAGGTCTAATGTTCTTAGTCTGTTGTCAAAGGATATATGGGAGAATGCGTGCCTGTAATTTTAGTTTATTTCTTGTCCTATAAAGAACTATTCTCTGTAAGAACTATTTCTACAAAACAAGAGCGGAAAGGAACTGAAGAGAAATTGCATCATATTGAAAAGGGGAAGTATATCCAGTCTCTCCAGAGATTACTCCAGATAATTTTGATGAATGGTCCTCTCATCAAATTGCTTTCAGACTGTTTAGAAGTGATTTCTTCTGAAATGTGATTGTGCCACTAGAGGTAATATGAGCACATTTTGTCTGGCTTCATGCTTGTTCGGTTTGGGAAAGCTACTGAGGCACAGAAATGGCAACAGCAGTAGTGAACGTTTTATTTTTGCCATGGTGAAAAATGTATTGAGAGGGGGAAAATCATTAATTTCCTTTCCATCTTGAAGCCAGCAAATATTTATGCAAGTAGGAACAAGCCAGTATTGTAAGAGAGGGAATGTCCAGATGCAAAAGAAAATAGGGCTCCTGTCTCTTTAACAGTTGTGTAGCAGGGAGAATTGTTGCTGATACAAGTTGTCATACGTTGATGGGAAAAGCTGCACTTGCTGAAATTCCATTTTGTAAACAACTGTCAAAGGTACTGTAGGCTTCATTTTAGTTAATGTATTTATTTAAAGAAAAGGTAAAGTTGTGCCATTGAGTTGGTGTCAACTTCTGGTGACCACAGAGCCCTGTGGTTTTCTTTAGTGGAATACATGAAGGGTTTACCATTGCCATCTCCCATGCAGTATGAGATGATGTCTTTCAGCATCTTCCTATATCGCTGTTGCCTGATATAGGTGTTGCCATACCAGCAGGGATTTGAACCGGCAACCTCTTGCTCCCTAGGCAAGTTCCTTCCCGGCTGTGCCATTAGGTGGCTAATGTATTTATTTATCACTTTTATATACCACCTTTCTGCCAAGGCACTCAAGGCAGTTCACAGTTTATGATAATGGCCTTACAATGTAATAGACACAACACATCTAGTCCAGCTTCTTTCCCCAGCCATAGGGGAAAGAGACAAGGGTGGTGGTGGGGAATAAGCAAATTCAGGTACCATGGCCACTTTCTCTGGAGACAGTTCTTGGGAAGAAGGACCCAAGCAGACATTTCTCAGAGCTAGGGCAAAGGAAAGATCTTGCTGTATCACCTCTGCTTAGGATGTAGCCAAGTGGAATGGATGCTGTAGATGGTTGGAGACAGTTCTGGAAGTGAGGCAGTGTTCCTTCTAACAGAGATTTGCAGATGTTGTTGACTACAACTCCCAGAATCCCCAGCTGCAATGGCTTTTGCTTGGGGATTCTGGGAGTTGTAGTCAACATCTGGGAATCCCTGTTACAGGGAACACTGAAGGGAGGCAAAATTTAATTTTGCCCGTTATCCTTCTTCCTTTTTTGCCCTTGAACAGCCTAGATGTAAGCAAACATCAGTGCAAACCTCAGATGTGAAAACACCCTAATGATGAGGTTGAAGCTCTTGGGAAGGAAAGGAAACCGATGGGCATTGATTTCACTAGGGCATTTTCTTTTAAATCGTATTATTTATCATATACATTCTTCCAGAGTTGCTGAGAGATTCCCCCTCCCCTTGGCCTCGTGTTGAGGGGAGGGTGCTTGTCCCAGCCCAGCTCAGCACGAGGCCTAAGAAGCGGCCTGATTGGCTGGCTGGGTTTGGGGGGCGTGGTTTCGGCTGCAATCGGCCGTTCCACGCCCAGCAGCTTCAGTTCGCTTTTGGCGATCGTGCAGGAAGGAGCTCTTGGTCTGGGCTCCTTCCATCGGAGAGCAGGGGGGTTCGCTCAGCAGCGGGCGAGGTGGCTTTTCGGCGGCATGTAGCCGTCGTGCAGGCCAGAGGTCTGGGCGGATCGGTGACCGCCCGCTGTGGGGGGGCCATTTTTGGCGTTCGGGCTGGTCGACAGCGTCAGCGGGGCCTTTTTCGGCCCTTTTTCGGCCCTTTTTCGGCCCGGGAAGTCTTCTCGTCGCGGCGTGGCCTAGCCGATACAGGGCCGTAGCCCTTGGGTTTGTGGGGCTCCCTGGCGGTTGGGGGGTGGTTTGACGACACTGGGGGGGGCTCCTCCAAATGGGGATTGGTGTCCCTTACTTTTGGTTTTCCCTCTCTCTTTCCCTTTGTTCTCTTTGTGATTTTAGGTGCCTTGCTGGCAAACGGGAGTAGTGTTTGCTTGGGATTGCTGGTGGGGGGTGCTCTTCTATAGCATAGCTTTTAGGGGCTTTCAACGGTTGGGAGTTCAGTCTGGGTTAGGGGCCCCCTCCCTTTTCTTTGCAATTTTCTTGTGGGCTTGGATTTTAGGTATAGGGTGGTGATGCCTAGGAAGGCTAAGGAAAAAAAGGGGGGGGCAGCCCATTCGGCAGCCTAGAAGGCCTGCCCCCCCGCCATCTTCCTCGGAGGATGATGATGAGGAATTGGGCCTTATTCAAAGCTTGATTAACAGGATGGAGGCATTGGAGAAGGCCAGGGCTGCCCCATCAGACAAGGGTGCAGGGCCCTCTGGCGGTGGGGGTGTGCCTCCGCCCAAGGTTCTTCGGCGGAGCAGGGGCTCTGTCCGGAGCCAGTTATTAACATCCCTTTCTAGCAGGCTGGAGGCATTGGAGAAGGGACTGAACCCTGCCGGCCCTGCCCCCCCCCCCGGCGGGCCTGTGGCACCTTCTGCACCTGGAGGACCAGCCCCTGGACAGCCTGCTCCTGCATTGCCGCTTCCGTTGCCTTTGGATCCGGTTCCGGAGCTGCCTCTGCCGTCTCTACCTCAACCTGCTACACCGGTTGACCATCCACCTGCGGACCCGACTCTGCCAGTAGTTCCGGGTGAGCCAGCAGCACCTACACCTCCCGGTGGCACCGGCCAGTGGCCTTCTGTTCCCTGGCCGATACCTGCCATGGGGGGCTGGGGACCAGCTCCCTACTGCTCCCCTTACACACAGTCATGGGGCATGGGTTTCCCTTTAGCTTTTCCTGGGGTCACTGCTGGTATGCAGGGCGCTGCAGAGCAGGTTTGGATGGGCAATAGATCTTTGGGTAGTACGTTGCCTCCTCCCAGTGGTGTTCCCACCGCTGCTCAGGATCCTAATAGCAGGCCGGGTTATTACCCTATGGGGGTTTTACCTTCAGCGCAGCACGCTCCCTATGGGGGTATGGGGCTCCCTCTGAGGGATCACTTGCTGCCTTCCACTAGGGAAAAGATCCTGAAAGGTGAGTATGTGGACATCTTTAGCTTGCTCTTTAGGGAGCCAGAAGTTAAACACAAGGAGAGGGAATCGTGTAAAGAGCATGAAGCCACTAAGCGAAAACCAGTTGAAAAGACCTGGAATAATTGGTTATCTGGCTTCACTTTATATGGGGGTGATAGTGCAGGCACAGCCGGTGCTCTTGAAATATATGGATATTATTCACCGTGCGATTTCTGATTTTGCCGGATCCTCCTGGATCCGTTATGATGAAAGTTTCCGCATGAGGGCGGCCTTGGATCCCACCCTACCATGGGACACACCCCTCCAGGAATTATGGCTGGTGATTATGTCCCCGGCTCGTCCTGTTGAGGGAGACTGATCAGATAGTGGACATTTGTTGTCCAGGCCTTCTGGTGTTTCGCCGGCACTGGGGGCAGGCCAACAGTGGGTTCAACCCCACCTGGTCTGCTGGGAGTATAACTCTAATGGGAAATGCTCCCGTTCCCCCTGTCATTTCAAATACGCTTGCGGCGTCTGCGGGGGTAAGCACCCAAGTGCCTCTTGCCCTAGGGCAAAGTTTAGCAGTCCCGGGTCCAAGTTCCAGGCTGGAAACGATAGGAAGGGCGGTCCTCCCCCACCCCCTATGGGTAAGGGGTCCCAGCCCCATCAGGCTTGAGGTTCTGGAGCAGCTGTTGCTGGACTACCCTGATCGGTCTGCAGCTGTTTACTTGTTCATGGGCTTCAGGAATGGGTTTTGGATTCCTTCTTCCTCTCGCCATGGGATAGGTAGTCCCCATAACCTTAAATCCATGATGGGCAAGGAGGATATAGTGCTGAGGAAGATTAATAAAGAGGTGGCCGCTGGAAGGGTACTGGGCCCTTTCGATGGTCCCCCTTTTCCCAGGTTACGTGTCTCGCCTCTAGGGGTGGTCCCTAAGAAGGTCCCTGGTGAATTTCGATTGATTCACCACCTTTCTCATCTTAGGGGGTTGTCGGTCAACAACGGTATCCCTGATAGTCTTTGTTCCGTCTGCTATACTTCTTTTGATGAGGCAGTCAGGGTGGTTAGGAATATGGGGCCGGGTGCCCTCCTGGCCAAATGCAATATTGAGTCCACTTTCCGTCTGCTACCTGTCCACCTGGATGATTTTGAATTACTGGGCTTCGCCTTTGCGGGCTGGTTTTACTTTGGCCAGGCCCTGCCTATGGGTTGCTCAACTTCTTGTGCAGCCTTCGAGGAGTTTAGATCTTTTCTGGAGTGGGCGGTCAGGTGGCAGGCAGGCCTTCTATCCACGGCTCATTTTATAGATGATTTTCTTTTCATTGGCAGGGGCGATTCAGGGGAATGCCACCATCTGCTGCGCTCCTTTATGGAGCTGGCGGATGAGCTCAGGGTGCCGCTGGCTAAGGATAAGACGGAGGGGCCGGTTACTCGGCTATCCTTTTTGGGAATAGAGCTTGATACGATTGCAGGTTGCTCTAGGCTACCTCAGGCTAAGCTGGCTGTGCTCCTGGAGCTGGTTCGGTCATTGGGGCGTGCCCGCAAGTCCACCCTTAGGGAGCTCCAGGTGGTGGCAGGACATCTCAATTTTGCTTGTAGGGTTCTGGCCCCTGGCCAGGCTTTTCTGCGTAGATTATGTGATCTGACGGTGGGACTCCGTGCCCCCCATCACAGGGTGCGGGTTACGCAAGGTGTCAGGGCTGACCTGGCGCTTTGGGAATCCTTCCTGCTAGGTTTCAATGGGGTAACCTTCTGGAGGAATGAGCTGCTTATTGAAGCCGATCTGCAAGTTCATTCAGACGCAGCAGGTGGTGTGGGGTTCGGGGTTTACTTTAGGGGCCGCTGGTGTGCTGCCTGTTGGCCATTGGAGTGGGTAGAGCAGGGGATAGTTCGGGACTTGACTTTTTTAGAGCTCTACCCAATTGTAGTGGCGGTTCACATTTGGGCTGAAGAGTTTGCCAACTCTTCAGTTCGATTCTGGTGCGACAACCAGGCGGTTGTCGAGGCTGTCAACACACAGACCTCCCATTCTCTGAGGGTCATGGGGCTAGTGAGAGCCTTGGTTTTGCAGTGTCTACGGGCTAATATCCTATTCCGGTCCCGCCACGTCCCAGGGATCCGGAATGACATAGCTGACGCCCTGTCTCGTTTTCAGGTAGACAGATTCAGGGAGTTAGCACCCGAGGCTGCACCACACCCGGATCCTATGCTAGCCTTCCTGTGGCAGCTTGGCAGGCGGAGGCAGAGAAGGCCATAGCGGCGTCTCTGGTGCCCAGCACCAGAGTGAGCTACACAGCCAAGCTTGAGGCTTTTTCCCTTTTTCGAAGGGCTGAAGGTTTGCCTGAGTTTTGGCCTGTTCCGGTGGGACAGTTGCAACAGTTTTTGGTCACTTTACATAGGGCAGGGCATGCCATGTCTACTCTGGGTGGCTATTTGGCCGCTCTGGCCTTCGAAGCACAGGTAAAAGGGGTTAGTGACTTTTCCTCTGACCCTTGCGTGTGGCGCATGCTGGAGGGCTGGGCTAGGGGGGACCCTGGTACAGGAGATTCTAGACGCCCGTTTACACTGGACATGGTGGCCGCCACGCTGGGTCGCCTAGCAGGGTGCTGCACAGATTCCTGGAAAGTTTCCCTGTTTCACACGGCTGTACTAGTGGCCTTCTTTGGTGCCTTCCGGCCCGGGGAGCTATTGCCGCGCAGTAGGGGCTCCCCTAGGGACCGCTGCTTGCAATTCTCCGACCTGACTTTCTTTGGAGATGAGGCTCGGTTGTTCCTTCGCCGCTTTAAGACTGATCAGCATGGCAAGGGTCAGGTGGTGTGCTTAGCGGTGGCTGGGGACCCCCAGCTGTGTCCCGTGGCTGCCTTGCAGCACTACACGGGTCTGGGTCCTGCCTCAGGGGGATGTTTGTTCGTTCATGAAGATCGAACTCCTTTAACTCAGTATCAATTCCTGGCAGTGGTCAAGAAGGCCCTGGTGGCAGCGGGGGTTCCTCTTGAAAGCCTCACTTTGCACTCATTCCATATTGGGGCAGCTACTACTGCCACGAGTATTGGCCTTCAGGAGGCCGAAGTGCGGAGGAGAGGCAGGTGGAATTCCGTGGCGGTCAGATGCTATGTGCGCTGACAGCGGACACTATCAGCCACCATTGATTTGTGTTTTCTTTTGGCAGGTGCTGGGGGAGCAGCGGTTCCAGTCCGGGTCCTGATGTGTGGCCATTCGCTGGTCTTTTGGGCCTTCAAGCAGGCCAGCACCTGCCACTGGGGATCGCAGTTGGGGTTCGGGAGAAGGGCCTCGGTGTACTGGTTGGGCATGCGGGGCATGCTCTGGAACCAGTTGCTTCCTGCGATTAGACAGCATTTAGTTAGTTTTCCTGCACCCAAGATTTTGGTCTTGCATCTGGGGGAGAACGACTTAGGCCAGCGGACTGGCCTGTCTATTGTTCAGCAAGCCTCCGCTGATTTGGCTTTATTGTGCAAGTGGATGCTGGGAGTGTGCATTCTCTGGGTTAATTGGCTTCAACGCAGGGTTTGGAGGAATGCCCTTTGTGGGCTGAGCTTGGAAAGAGCACGGCGAAAGGCCTCGGCCGCAATCAGTAAATTGGTACTAGCGGCTGGAGGGGCCATAGTGCGGCAGCCTGACATAGCTGCCCGCTTTCTGGAGTTATACCACGCAGACGGCGTTCACCTCTCAGAGTATGGTTGTGATTTATATCTACACAACATCCAGCGGGGGCTTGCTGAGTTTTTAGGTGGGCATGGGGCAGGGAGGTCAAGCAATGGCTGACCTCCCTGGGTGGCAGTAACAGTGCGGGCTGGGGGTAAGTGAGGTATAGATTATTGGTGAGCACCCTTGCATATTTAAAGGTGGATTGGTCAATCGCTCCTTTGTGGCCTGTGCGGCATGGGGAGAAATTTGATTGCCATGAAACCTGCTTCAGGACTTCACCAACCTTTGGGCTGTGCGGTCCGGGGTGGTGGTGGTGAAGACCTGGAGATGTCCAGATCCTCTCTTCTAAGGGGGTGGTTGGCGTTGAAGTAATGGGGTGGGATGTACCTGCCTCTTTCCTGAGCCAGGGTGTGTCACCCAGTGAGGCAATGGGTAGGACGGGGGAATCCTAGCCCATGCCTAGGGGCCCGCACTGTTTTCTGATGGTGATTAATCACCTGCTGTTCAGTCCGCCATGCCTGTTGTTCTATTAATAAAGTGTGGCCCTTTTCACCCAAAAATGTCTCTGTGTCTTCTTGGGCTGGGATCTGGGGACAAGTTTTCAATATTAGCTGAAGCTGAGAGCCAGTGTGATGTAGTGGGTAATGGGTAGACTGCTGGACTTGGACCAACAGCCCAACAATTCTGGGTTCAAATTCCCATGGAGCTATGAAATGGATTGGTGGCCTTGGGACAGTCACAGTTTCTCCGCCTAACCTACCTTAACAGTGGTTGTGCGGATAACCCCAAGTATGATGGAGTCAGCACCAACAGTGTTGGGAAATGCAGTCGTGAGGTCCTAGAAGTCAAATTTAGGCTGCTAGGTAGCATATTGAAGTCCAGGACCTCTAGGGTAGCATTCTCTAAAGTGTGTTGTTTCACACGCAGGGCCAGTGAGACTGGCGGATCTGAGGAGTCTCATTACATAAATGATATGGTGGTGCCAGGAGGAGGACTTTAGATTTGTTAGGTACTGGGATACATTTTGGGGCAAGCAAAGCCTGTATAAAAGGGATGTACTCCACTTGAACCAAGATGGAACCAGACTGCTGGTGCTTAAAATAAAAAAAGTGGCAGATCAGCTTTTAAAATTACACTTGGGGGATTGTCAACAGGAACTTGTGGTATCTGGTTCAGCAGGCAACATCCCCTAAGGAGCGTGGGTGCAAACATTTCAGATAACCTAGAAGAGGAACAGAGTAGAACCATCAATAGAGCAGATCAAAGCACAAGACAGCTGGTCAAAAAAGTCAAATGATGCCAACCCCGGGTAAGAGATTCTTTGTATAGGTGTTAATATACCAATGCCGGAAGCTTCTGAGCCAAGGTGGGCAAGCTGGAGTGGGCGACAAAATGCACATGCAGTTCAATGCAAGCAAGTGTAATGTGATGCATATTGTGGCAATAAACCCAACTTCACATATACACTGAAGGGGTCTGAGCTGTCAGTGACTGCCCAGGGGGAGGTCTTGGGGTCAGTTCATTGAAAATGTCAACTCAGTGCCTGGCAGCTGTGAAAAAAAGAGGCAAATTACATGCTAGGGTACATTCGGAAGGGGATTGAAAATAAAAATGCTAATATCATAATGCCCTTATACAAACCTACTTTGCATCCACACTTGGAGTATTGTGTACAGTTCTGATCACCATATTGTAAGAAGGACATTGTAGAACTGTAAAAGGTGCAGAAGAGGGCAACCAAGATGATCAGGGATGGTTGCTACTAACCTGGTTGCTATAGGCCATTTCCAGCCTCAGTGGCAAGATGCCTCTAAAAACCAGCTGCAGAGGAGCAACAGCAGGAGAGAGGGCAGGTGCTCAGCTCTTGCCTGTGGGCTTCTCAGAGGCATCTGCTGGACCACTGTGTGAAACAGGATGCTGGACTAGATAGGCCTTGGACCTGATACAACAGGGCTATTCTTATGTTGTTATGTTCTCATGATTCCCCCAATGAATGGATAAAATAAAAATGAGGTAGAATATAAAAATAAATAACTATGAACTATTGATGTTAAAGAACTTATAATTTAACCTTCACTTTCTAAAGCTTCTAGGATGGCTTGCTGTTAATAATTAATACAATACTAAAATACTTTCTTTTTTTTTGCAAAGCATTACTAAAACCAGCAGAAGGTATCATTGGATTGGGACAGAAGTAAATAAGACCCTGCTTAAGATTCAGTTGCATAGAGCAGTGCTGCCCAACCAGTGTGCCATTGCATACTGGCTGGTGTCCACTCTGCTTCACTCTGCACTAGTTTCCAAAGTAGGGAGTTAAAACACCTTTATTTGGGAATTCCCATATGTTTTAGGAGGGATGTGCCCTTCCTGGTGTATTTGCTCTATGAGGGACGAAAGGGACAGCTATGGATACGGATAAATATGATATAAGAGTAAAAATAAGAAAGAAAGTGAATTTATTTTTTTATAATGTTCAGCTTTGCCACTGCAAGAAGGAAGGCGTCAGGGAGGCAGTGTGCCTCTGTTTTTTGTTTGTTGGTTTGTTTTTTTGTTTTTAATGTGAGTGTGCCTTGAAATGAAAGTGAAGGTTGGGAAATTCAGGACCAACAAAAGGAAGTACGTCTTCACACAGAGCATAATTAACCTATGCAATTCTCTGCCACGGGATGTCGTGATGGCCACTAGTTTGGATGGCTTTAAAAGGGGCTTAGACAAATTCATGGAGGACAGGTCTGTCAGTGGCTACTAGTCTGATGGCCTTAGGCCTCCTCAGAGGCAAGATGCCTCTCAATACCAGTTGCATGGGAGCAATAGCAAGAGAGAGGGCAAGCTCTCACCCCCTTTTTGTGGGATTTCCGGAGGCATCTGATGGGCCATTGTGTGAAACAGGATGCTGGACTAGATAGGTCTTGGGCCTGATCCAGCAGGGCTGCTCTTATGTTCCTATGAGATGAAAAATGTTGTGAAACACTGGTGTAAGTTTTCCATAGCAGAGTTTGCTGCCACTGTAAAGGCCTGGTTGCTAGCCATCTGACTCTGTTGCTGAAGTCTCCCAGAGAAGGGCTTTAGAAGACAACCTTAATATACGGGCAGGTCTATGTGGGAGTATATGGATAGATAGATAGATAGATAGATAGATAGATAGATAGATGCTGGTGCTGTATCCAAAGACACACACTTCAAGGTAAAGCAGCAGGAGACTCCATCTGGAGACTCCATCTCATCAAAGGCTCCAGTTTCATGATGATGCTGATTTGAAAGACAGCTCTCCCTGCATGTTAGTTTCTGTGGTACCCTTGTGAAAGTCAATGTGATCTGTTAGAACCATCTGCGAGGCTGTAATAAGAGTTCATCCATGCAGGCAACGTCCACTGTGTTACAATTACCCGCTGCGTTTGTCTGTGGCAAGCTACAGCTGCAGCACAGCACTTGCCAGGTTTTGGTGTCATGTGATTCAGACAAAAGCTGCCGTACGGGAGGATGCTGTAGATTTGCTTATCAACATGCTCATCCTGTCGTGTTTCAAAGAGAAGAGAAAAAGCATCAAATAACCTCTTCTCAGTTTGGGAAAAAATAATAATTTGCGGTGTAGGGTTTTGTTTGCTTTTGGACGCTCAGGGCATATACTGGGGCTGGGGTGTGAGACACCCAAAGAAACTGCATGGAAATTTATAGATCTTGTCAGGGCTGATTTTGAAGAAGGAATCATCCTCAGGATATGTTTTTAAATGTCAGTGCCTTATTACATAGGAGAGGAGAGCTGGTCTTGTGGTAGCAAGCATGACTTGTCCCCATAGCTAAGCAGGGTCTGCTCTGGTTGCATATGAATGGAAGACTTGATGTGTGAGCACTGTAAGATATTCCCCTCAGGGGATGGAGCCACTCTGGGAAGAGCAGAAGGTTTCAACTTCCCTCCCTGGCTTCTCCAAGATAGGGCTGAGAGAGATTCCTGCTTGCAACCTTGGAGAAGCCACTGCCAGTCTGTGAAGACAATACTGAGCTAGATAGACCAATGGTCTGACTCAGTATATGGCAGTTTCCTATGTACATAGGGACATAGGCACATGGGAAGATGCCTTATACTGAGTCATACTATTGGTCCATCTAGCTCAGTTTTGTCTGCACTGACTGCCAATGGCATCTCCAAGATTTCAAGCAGGAGTCTGTCCCATCCCTACTAGAAGATACCAAGGACTGAAACTAGGACCTTCTACATGCAGAGCAGATGGCCCCATCCCCTATTCTAGAATAGTGGGGGGTGGGGGTGGGGGGGGTAAAGGGAAAGCACAAATGCAGTCCCCCACTACTATAAATTATGCAGTTGAGTTTCCTGCATTTGGGGAAATTGCAGAGGTCAGCACACCTGGAGTGCAATGGATGAGCCTCACCCTAGGAAAACCACCTTCATGATCATGGTGTCTCCCCTGCCAGGTAATTATGGACAATTAAGAAGACTGTATCCCAAGTAATTGCCCACAGTATTCAGTGTTTGCATGCCAGTGATCTATGGTTTTGTCAGTAGCATTGTCACGTTGGAATTGGGACTTACTTGGGAATCAAGTAGCTCCAGCTCTCTCGAGAAAGTCAGCTAAGCCATATGGTATAGGCAAAGCACCTTCATGTTATTTACTTACTTACTGCATTTACAAGCCAAATTTCTGCCAAAGCATGTAGATTGGCATATTAAATAATGGCTTACAGTCTAAGAAACTTAAAGGGGGAGAAGCCACAGGGAGGAAAGTTGAAAATAGACATTTTTAGGTACCAACTCTTTCAAAATGTGACAAAGTTCAGCTGAAAGGGTCACTGCAAGTGAGGGAAGGAGGTGAATTGTAGTTGGACCCAGCCAAGCCAATGGAGGGAGCCCCACAATCTCCCCTCTCCCTCAGATGCAGCCAGGTGAGCATCCCATTCTGGAAGTGAATTAGCCAAATGGCTGGTGTTCTCAGCTGAGCCAATGCATTTACCAGAACTGGCTGAAGACATCTTGAAACCTCAAGAACGGTTCTTCACAGCATGACCCACCATGGTGGTTGCAACCCATCAACCATGAATCATGGATTGGCTTGTTAAGTGCTTGGCAATTCCAGCCCCCTCTTTTGGGGGCCTCGACTTGCAGTGAAATTGGGAGATTTATGGAACCTCTGGTAGACAACTATACATTCCTGGTGTGCTGCATTCAAGTTTAGCAGGTCCCCAGGTATGCAAATTGTGGAATCCAAGGGAAAGAGTTGTGGTATGCAAGGACAAGGCAGTGGAGTGGAATCAGGAATGAAATAGATATTCTGTTCAGAGAGGCATGCTCAGACTGCTCTTGTTGCTGGCTGGGTTTTTTGTGGGTTTTTTTTTTTTTTTTTTAAGCTTGCCTCTACTCCAGAACTGGAATACAAGTAACTAAACCCCCATTCAAAAACTGGCCTGGATCAAGGAATTGATTAACCAAAAACACCACACAAGCCCGCTAGACAATTCTGCATCCTGTTGGTCAGAGCAATGGACTCAAAGTCCCTTGCAGTATTGCCAAAGGCAATGGGCTTGTTCTCAGATCTGTTAGCAATTTTGCTGACCCTCTAAAAATTCTAGAACCCCAAATGTAGGTTTCTTGTGCAGGAAGGTTGGCTCTGCTCCTAACATACATTTACAAATATCTGAATGAGTTTATTCATCAATATACTGCACTGATTTTATTTTTAGCATGGGACTGGAGGAGATTCAGGAATAGAGGAAAGGATCAAGTCCTCTTCTTTTGCATGTTAAAAAGCAGGCAGATTTATTCTTGTTTCATCAAAATTGTCATCAGATTGACCCAAGGGCAGAAATTAAGATTGTAGTCAGTATTTTTAACTTCCACTTTCTTTTATATACAGCAATCTTTTCATCCAAGTTTTTTAATCTCTCTCAGTGCTGCAATCATCTTTATCTTGGATACTGCTAACAGTCGTGGTGAAATCTCTTGATTAATCTCTTTCAATACAGTTGTCTGGCTAACATTCTCACTTGCCCATATTTTGTAAGCTGCGTTGTCTTCTGAAATAATCTTCTTGACTCTGAAGTCTGACAGTGCAATTGTTTGAGCATTAATAATAATCTCTTTGAGAAATGCCTTTAATGATAACATAATATCTCCATAATGGCCCATTGCTCTTTGATATTTATATCTCAAGTGAAATCTTGTGGAAGTATATCCCTTACAGCCTTTTCTGTCTGAACTAATCCCTCTCTGTTTAGATTCTCTTTGGAGTCTGAGTGTTTTCTCCATTATTTGTGATCTGCCTCATTTTGGAGAGGCATGTCTGTAGCTCGTGAAAAGGCAAGGCAGATCACAACTAATGGATTATTCCAAGTAATGCTGGAAGGCAAGGCAGAGGCAAAGCTATAATATGCCTTGGAATCCACCCAAGAATTCATTATAAATTGGAGATGGAGAAAGCATGGACAATCTCCTCCACTCTCCTAGCATTCAGCCATGCTTCATGAGCTTCCACTTGATGTAGTCAGAGCAATATTTTTGGGTTGCAATAGGAGCTCCAGTGATAAAGCCACCTTACCCAGCATCATTTTGCTGCCCATAGGCAAAAAGGCTTTTGCTACCTTTTTACTTTAAACAAAAAAGCGTTGCCTTTTTAAAAAAATAAGGTAGAGGGGGGGACTTTCTCCTCACCCACTCCACCCTTGCTGCAGCCACCGCTGCTCACAGAGAGGGGTGGCAAAATTTGAGGAGGGGCAAAATTTGCTGCTCCTCAAATTGTGCCACCCTAGGCGAATGCCTACTCTGCCTCTCCATTAATCCAGCACTGCCCAGAATGACAGAATTCATATCAAAAGAACCTCCTCCCCATACTCCATCCCACAAGTGCTGTCTGAGAGTGCTTGTAATGTCTAATTGGATCTTTTCTCTTTATGAAAACAAATGAAAGGAATTGCTGAAATCTGCCCAGAGCCATATACGTTGAAATAAAGCCACACATACCCCATTCTTTTTACTAGTACGCAGACTCACTCCATTCCATTGGTGTTAGGAGTAAACCTGCTGCCCTGTTCCAGCATGGTAGATCCATGCATAGAAACAGGATTCCTTACTTGGTTAGGAATCACATATGCAGGTCATACACAGTGATCTGTAGCCACACTGTACTATATGTAAGGCGATGCACAACCCCATCTGTCTTGCAATTTGGAAGGGAATGCATCTCCCTTTGTGCTGACTCAGGTGTGCAGCACATTGTTCACCATCATTCTCTATGGATTGGGGCCTGGATCCAGTGTTTCTGGACTGGGACACAGACACACACACACACACAAACACACACACACAATCTACAAATGCAACTCTGCACTGTGAGTGGAGTTTTATTTTCATGTCAGTATAAATTACAGAAATTAAAGCTGTCTGGTATTTTATGACACATTTTTGCATATGAAGATGTATAACTGTCACCATAAAGAACAATTATGTAGTCCATCATGTTAGGCACTTTGCCACTATACAAACTTTGTAATTCCTCTGCAAAACAGGCAAAAACATCTGATTTTTGTCATACTGATTGCCCTATTATAATTGATCTTTTTAAAAAACAACAACAACATTTACCTGCTATTTTACAAAATTACTCTCTTTCCAGTGAAATAAACATCCTTCCTCAGTTTTGTCTTGACTTAGTGATCAAGCCTTCCAGAATTGCCAGATATAACAAAATAAGTAGAGTTTTTATAAAGCAAAGCAGCACCTTATTGCAATTATTATCCACAGTAAAGTCATATCAGGTCCTTCTATTGTCTAGCACTAACATCTCTGAACAAAAAAGTTGATAAATTAATGCACTTATTAGATATGGAGAGGTCTTCATGTAGCATAATTTCCCACAGATGGTTAAGTGGCTGTTGTCCATTTGACTTGACTTAATTTATAGATGAGGTAATCTTTGCTGGTGAGATCAACTTCTAGAATCTAAACAAAGAGGATTAAAAGTGTGAAAGGGTTACTCATTCCTGTTTAGGGAGAATTCATTTTTTTTTTAAATGCATGGTGTGTGAAAGTAAAGCCAATCTCTGTCAAGAATGTGTTACTCTGGAACACTATTATGAAATGCCACCCACTGCAACTTGATAGGAATATATCAGGAATAAAATTTAACAGATTAGTAAAATATGTATGTGCTCTATGTCTAGTGAGTTATCTGCAAAACAAGACACACCAGATCATATGCCTGCTGGAAGCCAAATGCTCTGAAGTGAAGTTCTGCCTCCTATTTTTAGAGTCTGAAGTCCTGAATCCACTTCAAACCCCAACAGTCATGGGGGCTATTCTTACGATCAGAAAAATCGGGCTAGGAAAATCCTAGCCCGATTTTTGTGATAATCAGAACCACCAGGCTCGCAGCATCTTCCTATATCACTGCTGCTCAATATAGGTGTTTCCCATAGTCATATGAAGCATTAATGTTATCATACCCCAGTCTTCTTACGCCAAATCTGCAAACTGTTTTGGGGGAAATAGTTTGGAATGTGCTCCATGGCCATATTTCCTGGGTTAAGAATGATCATTTGAACCAACCATGCTTTTTAAAATTTGAGTCTCAGCATAAGCAGACACCTTATACTGAGCAGTAGTGGCCAGTAAGGTCTGCTCAGAGGCGGCGGGCGGGCAGAGGGTCGTGGGATATAACTTTTTTTTAAAGCCAAACTTTCCCGCTGGCAGCACCTGACAATTCTTAGGGAACCAGCGGTGGTCAAGCCAGCATCCCTCAGGGAAAGTGTCCTACCCCTGATGCTCAGCTGGCCTCTGTACATGTGCAGCAGCAATTGGAGTGGTCAGTACAGCAACAATTTCCTGTAGTGACTACTCAGCCGGTCACATCACATATGTGGAGGCCAGCTGAGTAGTAGAGGTGGGGCACCTTCCCAGCAGGATGCTGGGTCAGTTGCTGGTTACCTAAATCCAGCGTTTTAAAGGTAATATCCCACTACCCTCACCTGGCCAGAGCTGGCCTCACTGGCCTCCACTGATACTGAGTCAAGTCACTGTTCTATCTAGCCGCCCAGCACTCTCTACTCTGAGAGCTGCTCTCCAGGTTCTCAGACATGTCCCTTAGCAATCCTGCTCCTTGGGTTATCTTTAATTGGAAACTTCTAAATACAGAGTTATGCACTCTTCCATTTAGCTATGAGCCCTTCTCTCAAGGACTGTGTAGAATCTCTCTGGGGGGGGGGAATCACTAGTCCTATTAAAAAATCTTCACACTTCCCTCTAAATTTCTTGTATGTTTCCCTTGACCAAGAACTTCCAAGTTTGATTTGACATTTCCTTTTAGGCAAAATTAAAACTCCATTCCAAGGTACCCCTGCTAACTTGGCAAAGAGGCACCTTTTAACGTGGTGATTATCTTTATTTAGCTGGGGGAGAGTAACTGGCCCTATCCACCCCAGCACAGTACCTCCAGTGACAGTTGCTCGTGTCTATATTGTGTTTCTTTTTAGATTGTGAGCCCTTTGGGGACAGGGATCCATCTTATTTATTTATTATTTCTCTCTATGTTTCCCTGAGCCATTTTTGCAAGGGTGGTATAGAAATTGAATAAACAAACAAACAAACAAACAATGATCAATTTTGCCCACTGCATGGAGGGAGCTTCTTCACCAGTTGAAGTGAGAAGCACATTTCACTCATAGGGCAGCTTTACACGTAATGCAGCAAGAAAGTATGAGGGAACCACCAGTTTCCAGCAAGTGCATATTCCCGGAGCAAGTAAGAACTTGCTGGTCTTGTGGTAGCAAGCATGACTTGTCCCCTTAGCTAAGCAGGGTCCATCCTGGTTGCATATGAATGGGAGACTAGAAGTGTGAGCACTGTCAGATATTCCTCTCAGGGGATGGAGCCACTCTGGGAACAGGAGAAGGTTTCAAGTTCCCTCCCTGGCTTCTCCAAGATAGGGCTGAGAGAAACTCTTGCCTGCAACCCTGGAGGAGCCGCTGCCAGTCTGTGAAGACAATACTGAGCTAGATAGACCAATGGTCTGACTCAGTATATAGCACCTCCCTATGTTCCTAATATCCGCCTCATTCCATGTCATCCAAACCTGGAAATGTTGGGTTGCCAGCGTTACGTCCCTTCTTCCACCTGACATTTGTAACCTAGATTTGGAGTTCGGCAGTGGAAGTTGGGTGGCGGAGGGAAGTTAAAACTGGCAGTCTGTCACTTCCAAACTTGGATGACACAGAAAGTGGTAGAACTACCAGCTTGTGGCAGTAGGAAGGCTCGCCAGGGATTGGCACCTCTCCTGTTTACTTGCCACTGTTATGCATGAAGCTACTCATAGTAAAATTTGACTGTATCAATGCCTTCTGCAGGTCAGAGGTAGGGACGTGCAGACCAATCCTGAGAAACAGCATTGATCTCCGGATCTATCTCAAAGTTTTGCTAATTGAGCTCAGGTGAGATATGTCTGAAATACATTTTAAATAAGCATTAGTGTGCAAAATAGCTGCAGCAAAGATAAGGCCTGACTTCTAAGTGTACGTCATAGCTAAATTGGGAAATCATAGTTGGGCTCAAAAGCTGCATAGATCTTTTTGCTCTAAGGAAACTGCCACTGAAAAATAGCAGCTTTGTTAGTGAGCCATTAGTTTGGGCCGTTCACATGCTCTGTGAGTGGGGTGAGGAGGGAAATCGGTATTGCACCAACCTTCCCCCCAGATGATCCTGTTTCTTGTTTTGGCCATGACCGGCACTGCCAGGAGCCGCATAGCCATCTGGAAGCCAGGGAAACACAGCCCAGCCTCCAGAAATCCTCCAACGCACCACAGGAAGAGTGTGGTGCATTGGGGGATTTCTCTGCAAGCTGGGGAAACATACAACCAGGTACCGGGATATAACAGTGCGCTCATGCCCTTTTACATTGGTAATAGCCTGGGGCAAAAACTGGGCCTACCTGTTCAAGCCCAGGATCAGGCTTGATCCTGGTGCTCCACATGAGCAGCCCTACCCGGAAAGGGCTGTGCAAGCCTGATTGTATTTTAAAAGCTTGGCAACAGAGCATAAGAAAAGAGGATGCAAGGCAACTCAAACCAACTCACCCTGTTTGAGTTGGGAAGAATTCCACTGTGTATTATAAGGCAAAGTTATGCAAGAGTGACGGCAGAAATGGGACAAGGATAACAAGGAAAGGATAGTCATCCAAAAGTTCAAAGGTAGGCAGATGATCAAAGTTTACACACAAGAAAAGAAATGATTCTATTCAAGTTGAAGATAGGACACTGTAACCCAAATAAATGTTTAGCTTTAATTAAAACTCCAGGAAACAGACTTTTGTGTGCCAGGGAAAGTTGTGAAAGTCAGAACTCCCCTCCCTTTCGGCTTCAAATGTGAGGTGCGGAGAGAGAGAGAGAGAGAGAGAGAGAGAGAGATTTAGCTATCACTATAGTATGGAATATCTCAATTTCATTTCAAAATGTCTCTTGTTATATAAAAAAAAGGAGAGGGCAGGTAAGATAAGATACCTTTTAAATTACTGCATGGAGATGTGGTGTGAAAATATTTTAGATTTCTAAAGCTGGTGGGGGAAAGCTGGAGAAAGCTGAAACCTTGAAAGCATTTTCTCCAAACTGATAGTAATAGCAGGTCAGTAGAAGAAGGCATAAGGCTGGCAGGGAAAATGAGAAAAAGGGGTTGCTGGGAGAGATTAACTCAATGTGAGATGCATTTTATTTGAGGAAGGAAGCAAGAGCTGCTACAAGAAGTAAGTCGGTGACTTACAGAAGTGGCTAATGGCAATACATGTTTCCTGTGAGATTCATTGAACAGCAATTAGTTCACTAATACCAGGATATGTAGAATATAAAAGGAAATCAAGCAAAAAGTACAACTCAAAAGAAATAAAAGGAAATATAAATGTAATATTTCCATCAATTCCTTGCCAGGAGAACTGTTCAGAAGACATGATAGGCCACTTATGACATGATATGTTATGCTAGGCTACTTTTTTTTGAATATGTTAACCGTCTTTAACACTGGGAATTTGTTAGAGTGGTATTTTTGCTGCAGTGGGAGATGAGATTCTCTCTTTGCCATAGCAGAAGTGATGGAAAGACCATGATTACAGCAGCAGAGACTGAAGAAGTGAGAGATGACAGGTAGTTAGGGCATCACATGGGATGCCAAGCACCCAATAGTACCCTAGTGATGCGCCCTTTGATTCTTATGTCCAAGCTGAGGAGCTCCGGAATTCAATGTTCTGTGAATCTGGGAATGTATGCATACCATATGTACATAACACACCCTTGCATGCTTCGATCCATGATAGTTCCCAGCTGTCTCCACAGTTGATCGTGGAAGCAGCACAGAAGGCTATGACATCTTCACAAACAACATCCTGGGTTTTGGTCTGAGAACATCTTTTCCTCCGAGTTGTGGAAGAATCCCGCCCCCATAACAATGCACATGCATCCCGTTGTGTGCTACAGTGTTGAACTGGGAGTGGGGGACAACTGATGGGTTCTGAGTATGTGGCTCCTTGAAAGGGGCAGGGAGGGGCAGGGGCAGAAAAGGATTAGTCACTTTAATTGTGGATAGGTTGTCAATAGGTCTCCAGCTCATATGCACATTCACTAACTGTATGCACATTGCCTTGCAGAAAAATACACATGCTGGCTGACATCCAGAATAACCCTCTACTGACATACCAGTTTTTTTCTGTTGCGTGTGTGTGATTCTGAGATATCTTCCCTTTTCTCTTCTGTGCTGCTTATGCCTCCCAAAACTATGTCCCTGAGAGTTGAGGAACCCTTCCAGAGATAGCTTAAGGAGGCATAAGTGGCTGAAGAGGAAAGGGGAGATTGCTGAAAATTGCCCTCCTCACCTCACACACTGGAAAACCTGATGTGTCAGCACAGTCTGGATGTTGTTCACTCTTTCTTAAGCACAGTCATGTGGCTTGTGTCTAATACTGGCATAACTTCTAGCTTGGATTTATATTTGAAAGTCTGCTCTATGACACTGCATGCCATGTGCTCCAATACTGAGTAACACAAAAAGAGTCTTACCAGATAAAAGGAACATGATCACTATATTGGTTCTTGAATAACAGAAATGTAAGTGACTTTAAAAAGAATTGTTTCCACCAGTAATTCAAAATTTTGACCTACCTGGCTTGAAGCATTATAGACAGGAGTAATTTGATCCACAATCCCATTATAAGTAACAGCAACACTTGTAACTGGGGCTGCAAGGCCCCAGATATGAAGATAGCCAATTCTCAAATTAATTGAGTCAGTTAAATAATTGTTGTTGACCACAGTAACATCCAAGGTATTCTGAGAAACAGAGAGAGAGAATATACTTCTTTAATAAAAATGCAGTCCTATATACTTCAGGCAGATCACAGAATTGGGATGTTCTAACTTCTAGTCCAACTGTTTCTGCACATGTGCACATTAGCCTCAAGTGTACACATGTATGTTCATAATGACTTAATATCCTCAAGTGATGACATTCATGTGTGAAACAGATCAAGCAGTAAGACAGATCTTTCTGTACCTCAAAACACTTCATCCAATCAAGTGACCAATGTGCCCAGCTAAATTTTTGACTTTGATAGACCCTTCCATGTTTCCTAACAAGCTGCTTCTGAAACTCCTTTCATTTCAAAAGAGGTTTGACATGGTCTGTTTTAAAAGAAACACATACATCCCAAATTCCCTTGGGTTTGCAGAACTAGCCTGAGGTTCTTTGGATCCACTTTCCAATGGACAGATACACTGCTGATTGATCCGTATGCATATTTGAATCACACAGAAACTCTAACTAAAATGTTTGTAAACTGACACAGGTAAATACATACTTGAGCAACTTGAAAGGTTGCAAAATAGTAGTTGCCATTTTCATATGTATCTGCAAAAAGGGGAAAAATTGTATTTTACTTCTTCAGAGTATACGTTATATACTTATGTGAGCCTGGCTTTTGGAACTGCTCACTCAGCTACCCACCCTGTTCCAAGGAAGTGCCTAGAGAGGGGCCATAGCAAAAGTTGACTCCTCCCTATAATAGTTTCTGGAGCTGAAAGGTGAGTATATGAGTTGTTCCCACCTTGGCCTCAAAGCCATTGGAGGAACCTATTAAGGGGATGAGCAAGATGACATCAGAGCCAGTGTGTGTCACAGGCAGATTTGGATGATACTTTAAAGCAATATTTAAACTGTGTCTTTAGAGGAGATGTGAGTGGTCAGCGCAACCTTCATGACTATCCAAAAATGGAATAGTGAGCAGATGCTCCTCCTCTTACAAAGGCCAGAGTCTATCTTCTGATCAGGCCCCAAATGAGTTTGTTCCTTCTTCCCTTTGGCCACTAAAGCTATCATGTGCATTTTTATGGGTGGGGGGAATGGAGAAATTTGTCTAGAAGAAAATGCATTCGACAAGGTCAATTCCACCCCTGGAAACTACTGAACTGCAAAAAGGGCAGAAGTCAAGAAAGAAAAAAGTGTGGCACATATCAGTCCTACAATGGCCTGGTATGGGCATAATGATCCCATGGTGTGTCCTTGATCTCTTGACCTTGTTTAAGAGATCAGGAACATGTCATCTGCGTAGGCCAATGTGAATTGCCATCCTTTAATCCCCTTGCTGGTTCTTAGTCTTTCTTTCTATGTCCCAGGATCATAGTGGCATGACATTTCTCCAAAAGGTTTTATTTGAGTTCTGGTATTTGCACATGGACTGCAAAGTAGATGGACAGGCAAAATTAGAATGCTTTGAGTGCTGGATTTGGGCTTGGGAGTCCTTGGTTCTAGTCCCTGCTCAGCTATGAAGCTGACTAGGTGAACTTGGGCCAGTCTCTGGGCACATTCAAATGGCCACTGGCTAATAAGTAGGAAGGAAGTGCTGGTTCCTGCTGAGTGCACATTTCTGGTGCGAGCTAGTACTTCTGCTCATTTCTGTATTGTGCAAATCTGGAAATGTTGGGTGGACAATGTTGGGGCCCCTCCACTATTGGATATTTGTCCAGCATTTGTAACCAATATTTGAAGTAGAGTAGAGGATGTCAGATGCTGGAGTGGACCTAACATTGTCAATTTGACACTTCTGGGTTCATAAAACATAAAAATAAGTAGAAGTATTGACTCATGCTGAGATTGCTCACTCACTGGGAACTGGTGCTTCCCTCCGTCCTATTTATTTGCCAGCAGTCATCTGTACCTGCCCTCTGTTGCAAAGTCTTAGTATATATCCCATGAGAATAAAATAGGATAACACCACCCTATCCTTCATAGGGGAAGGATGAGATACAAATAAAATAATTAACACAGGAAAGAAGGGATCTGATACCAAGACACCTACCAATACTAACACCATCATCCCAGAAAAGTTGACCTTGGGCAACCCCGTTATCATCCAAAGCAACTGTGAGTCCCATCGGATTCAGACGGCTGAAAGAAAAAATATATTGTTTTAAAAAGCACCTTTTCGGGAAAGCCTATCAACTTCAGTGCATTTTTCCTATTATCAAAAGAAAAAGAAAATATCAGCATGTTAAAGACCTTTTGTCCAAGACACTTGAAATCTGATTTCAGCCTTAGGTCAGAACTTTACTGATGCAAACAATTGTTTAACAGAGTTGTAGAGACCCTCACTGCAAGGATGATTCACACACTGATCACAAGGACCAGGTTCACCTCTTTGAGACCCACATCCTAATGATTGGATTTATGGAGAGGGGGGAAGCAGAAGGTTTATTTGTTTGTTGGTTTGTTTGTTTACTATTTGTATTTTTATACCACTCTCTGTCTCCTAGTGAAATCTAACTCAAGAGGAGGAGGAGTCAGTCTGCCTTCTGGAACCTGAAGACTCAACATGAAGTCCTCCTTTGTTTCTGGAGTAAGCAATAGGATCTGCTAGATAGCTTCTATATTATATTTTTGTTTAGTGTGGACGCCCCAGTCCTTTTCAACCTTGCTTCTTTTCTTTGTAACCTAGTATTACTACGATGATTACAACAAATATCTATACCACTTTTCAACAAAGGTTCTCAAAGCAGTTTACACAGAATATAAGATCGTTCCCAAAGGGGCTCACAGTCTAAAGAGAGACACAAGAGAGAAGCCAGCAGCAGCCACTAGTGAGTAAATAGGACCAGTTACTCTCCATCAGCTAAATATAAGAGAACCACCACTTTAAAAGATGCCTCTTTGCTCAGTTAGCAGGTATTAATGGGTAAAGCAAACCACTTTTTGACTGCATACTGCTGGTCTGTGCCTAATGGACCTAATCTCAAATCTCTCCACAGCTTAGCTGTTCAGAGCATGTTATTGCCAAGAGGGGATAGCTCTAGGGTAACGGTCCTTCTGCTGTCAGGAGGAATGATTTTCAGGGATGAAAAAACTCACTGGAGTTCTGATAAACCAGCAGCATGCTAATGGGGCATTCTGGGAAAACAAAACAACAGCTCCCACCTTATCAGAACTCTGCTGATCTTCATTTCCTCTCCCTGCCCCACCAAAAAAGGGGCCCATTGTCCCCAGCCCCCAGCCCCCCAAAGACACAGACAACAATGTAGTGGGTAAAAAGGGCCGCAGCTTTATTGATAAACTACCCTGTTTCCCCGAAAGTAAGACCTAGCCCGAAAGTAAGACCTAGCAGTAATTTCTGATGTACTGCTAATTGCCCTAGTGCATTTTGGGGGGCTAAAATTAATATAAGACACTGTCTTATTTTCGGGGAAACACGGTATAATCGGATTAGCGGACTGCGTAGGGTTAAGCCCACCTCCCCAAGACAGTGCGGGGCCTAGCAATGACCGGGTTCAGACTACCACGTCCTCCCCCGCACCTTGCTTGGGTGACACACCCTGGCTCAGGAAGGCAGCAGGTGGAAAACCTGCTCCCTCCTCTTCATGGTCAACCCCCAAGGGGGCCTGGATCCTTCTAGGTCTTCACACAACCAGGACCGCGCAGCCCATGGGTATGTGAAGTGCCTGAAGCAGGTTTCATGGCGAATCGTCCTCCCTGGGCCACACAAACCACAAGGGAGCAATTGACCAATCACTCGTTTTAACTGTCCAAGGGTGCTCACCGATGTTCCATCCTATCTACTTACCACCCATCCCGCACTGTCCCTGCCAAGCCGTGACCTAACTAATTAACCCTTAATGCTAGGGTAGCAGAATGGAGTAGGTGGAAAAAACCCAACACGGCCAATGCGTTGGGAGCCAAAAATGCCTACTCGGCCCCCCAGGAGGGCGACCAGCCTCTAGACCCGCTCAGATCCTGGGGAAGGGATGGTGGGGGAACCAAACTCTGCACTGAGCGTTTGGGGCGGTGAGCCGCAGGAGCAGCAACCTTAGCCCCACCCCACCAAAAGCTGAGGCCAAATCAGGGGCTTCCTAGGGCCCGTGCTAGGGGCTGAGACAAATCGCCCTCCTCTCAGCACAAGGCCAGGGGAGGGGGCATTTTGCAAAAATGCAAAATTTCAAAAGAACCTTTGGGAGATACTGTGTACATTTGAGGCCCTCTCAAAAGATCCTTTTCCACACCAGAAATGTTGTTCTCACTCCTAAGTTCAGCACAGGTGTAGAGCAAATCCATAATCAAGGACTCTGTCCAAGACGACCTCTAAGCTGGAATCAACACTGCTATCTGTTTCGTTTCAAAGTCTGTCACTTTAATCCAACAATCCTCTTTTATGGGCTATGGGGTCCTGATGGGCACATGGAACTTTCCACTGAATACGTGGGAGCTTGTCATGCACTTCACAATTTACACACAACTCTGGATGAGAGAAATAGGCATGGTATTCAGTTTCTCCTGTGAAAAATTGATACTTACCTGGCATTGGTAGTAATACCTGGCACTTGCCAGGGAATGATGTGACCACCCCGGACGTGAAGATTTATATGCTCCAAAGGTGCTGGGAACTCGTGGATCTGTGCTCGCACTCCAATGTCTTTTCCCTACAAGAATATTAGCAGGAATTTGAAATGGTACTTATTCCCTCTTGCTCATAAACATAAAACACAACTCTTCCCATAGTGCTGCAATGGTGGTAGAAGCTGCCCCTTTTAGAATTATTCCTTCTATGCACATTTTATATGAACAGAAGCCCTGTCATGTATCTGATTTGGAAAGTAAAATCATATTTCATGTGAATAGTTAGAACAGGCAAAAGTTTTGAATCTGCAGTGTCTGGCAGAATCTGGGTGGTTGGCAGACCTTAGTGAGAACAACTGAGTATGTAAAACTTGTAAGTACATAATACTGCAAATTTATTTATTTCAAAGAGAGAGTTGAGTATGTACTTAACATCCCTCCTGCCCTCCATTAAAAGCAGTGAGTCACAGGGGAAGCAAAAAGCAGGGGAGTAACAGCAGGAGAGAGGGCATGCCCTCAACTCCTGCCTGTAGGCTTCCAGTAGCATCTGGTGGGCCACTGTGTGAAACAGGATGCTGGACTAGATCAGCCTTGGGCCTGATGCAGCAGGGCTGTTCTTATGTTCTTATGAGTTCTAGAGCATACTCTGTCTCCGATGAGTGCCTTCAAAATCAAGTTTCTTTTGCAAAGCTGGGCAGGGAGGTCTTGATTTCCAGGAGAAAAGCAGCAAACTGGAAGATGGAGCCCAGAGCCATCCACTGAAGCTAAATGCTAGGAGATTCGGGTTAGATAAAAGGAAGTACTTCTTTACACAATAAGGTATTTCACACAGTGGCTGGGAAGAAGACAGGTACCTACTACATTCCCCCACATGATTTGCTTCTCTCTAGGGTGCTGCCGCTTGTGTGCCCACACAACTGGCGTGGTGGCGGTTGCATCACATGGGACTGAGAGGAGGAAGTTCTCCTGCATCCCACAATGCACTCCTCAGGCAGCAGAAAGCATGGCTCCTCTCCCTGGCTGTGCTGCAGCTGGGGCTCAACAGCTGCCACTCCTGGCAGCTGTCTTCAGAGCCCAATGGAGCACACAACCAAAAAAAGTGAGGTAAGATGGACTCCTTTTGAGGTAGGATGGATCTGGGCAACTTGGGGCTGCAGTTGCTGGGTCAGGGGACCACCTGGTCTCCCAGATGACATGGGCTACTTGGGTAGGAGAGATTTTACCCAAGCTGCCCGTGGCATATAAACAACCTTAATGCATAGCTAATCTATGGAATTTGCTGCCACTGGATGTGGTGATACCCACCAATCTAGATGGTTTTAAAAGGGGTTAGACAAATTTGTGGATGATAGGGGCTACTAACAGCTACTAGCCCTGGTAGCTGTATACTTCTAGGATCAGAGGTGGCATGCCCATGAACACCAGGTGCAAGGGAACACCAAGAGAGGGGTGGTTTCCTTCTTTCCCCCAATTGCAGGCTTCCCAAGTGTATCTGGTTGCTCACTGCTTAAGGCAGGATGCTGGACTGGATGGGCCTCAGTAGGCCCATCCAGCAGGGCTGTTCTTATATTCTTATGTTTCCCTCTCCCCACAGATGTTTCTCCCCACATTTTTTCCCCCTCACTGTAGCTTTTAGTTCAGCCTATTACTGGAAAGACTGCTGGAAGGAGGAAGATGGAGATAAAAGGTAGCAGGCAAAGAAATGATTAAGTGCCCTCTCAGCCTCCACTGGAAATTAAGGCCCCATTTACCAAAGTACAAGTGTGCCAGTACCTTGTGGCAGGTGGGATATGTAGCACCACCCTAAAATGTACTTTACTTTGGTTGGATTATGTCTCATTTCACCCTTGAACTGATTTGTAGAAATCAACAGATGTCTGAAAACGTTAGACCATGGAGCCCATGATTTAGCTTTGTGTACAATCTGCAGTCAGGTCTTTTGATTTGCAGTTATTTTTCAAAAGATTTTTTGCTTACCGAATGATAATCATACCACCGTGTATTTGGTAAATAAGCTCTCACTGTCACAGCACCCTAGAATATAAAGAGATAAAATGAAGTGTCAAATGAAGACAAACTGACCATAATATGGCCATATTAAGGTATTAATCTATTAATCTATTAACACTAAAAGGGTAATAGTTATTTTAATTACTTACTTGGTCTAGTACAGGACTGATCAGCAATGCTGGGCCCCATAGAAATTGTCTGTAGATATCCCATGTGTTTTTGTCCTGTGGAAACCTTGAAGAAACATTGCCAAACCAGGATTATTTAATGTCTTAAGCACAATTCAGCTGACAGAAGAATTGTGAATGAATGTATGTAGGACCTATGAAGCTGCACGAATAAACGTTCAAGAAACTTGTGCATATGCAGATGTGAGTGCATCAGACTCTGTTCAGTGCAGACTCCCAGAAAGGTTGGGGTCTGAATAATCCACAGAGAACCCTACAGAAGCTCAGTTGGATGCATGTTGGTTCCTTGAAGTTATTCAATGGAATGTGAAAATCATGGCTTGTTCCTAATGAACAGAACCAGCAACTCCCACTTTTGGGGTTCATTTATGTTTATTTTGTCTAGAGAGTGCAATCGTCTCAATACACTATAAACTAACTCTAAAGCTTCATCGAGAAATACTGGCTTCTTGATTTTGTAAGGTACCCAAGTAGAATATTTATATATCTCAGCATTCAAGTGTGATATTCTGATTATTCTGAAAATCTCCAGTGTTTAGTCTCTTTGTCATCACAAAAATTTGGGGGAATGCAAGAAAGCTATATCTTCTAGTTTTCAATAATGAAGAACTGAGTCATAGATAGACTATGTTTCCAAATTTCAGGCAGGTATGATGTGCCCAACTCGTTCATTTATATCCCTGCTCATCCATGAAGCTCCTAGTTAGGTTGCAAGCTGCTGCACACTGTATTTCGAACCCCAACAGTCTAATTGTTGAAAAATATACCTGCACTTTGCTTGGGAGAGAGAAAGAGAGTCTCTATTTTTCACTCCTTTAAAAACAGTAATTTGCATCCATCTACAAGGTGAACATCAAACCTTTGCTCACTTTTCTCACAATGACAGGAAGCAATCTTGCTATAGTGCCAGATGCTATCATCCAGCTGCTTAGTTGCAGAACTGAAAGCATGGCTCTGTCAATTAACTGAGCAAGATTATTTTCATTATTCATTGGAACACTTGTTCCAAATAGATGTACATTTCCACACGTGAAATGGTTGAGGAGCAAGAAAAGGGGCTTCAAATAATTAAGGCTGTCTCCATGGTCCCTGTTTGTGTTTGAGCCTTTCTATATACTTTTGAAGCAGCTGAGTGGTGATGAACAGGGGAGACATAAATTCCTATTTGGATCTATAGATCAGCCCTATGGTTTCCAGTCTTGTCCTAGATCCCTAAAGGAGTCTCCTTTCAGCTCCAATCTCAAATCCTCCATGAGGATGCTTTGAATCTTTTGAACATAGGAAGCTGCCATATACTGAGTCAGACCATTGGTCTATCTAGCTCAGTATTGTCTTCATAGACTGGCAGTGGCTTCTCCAAGGTTGCAGGCAGGAATCTCTTTCAGCCTTATCTTGGAGAAGCCAGGGAGGGAACTTGAAACCTTCATACTTCTAGTCTCCCATTCATATGCAACCAGGGTGGACCCTGCTTAGCTAAGGGGACAAGTCATGCTTGCTACCACAAGACCAGCTCTCCTCTCCTTTGGAAGGACCAGTGGAGCCTGATAGTCAGCTGATTGATAGGATGTGTCCTGTCACATCTATTTAAAGTCCTAGAACTTGGTATGGCACTTCATCTTCAACTCCTGTGCCTTTCAACTCCAGCCAGGATGACATCGGTTACTACTGCTCCCAGCTTCTGATTAGTGAATCATTGGGCCCGTTTGGACAACAAATAGAACACAGGGTAGGCTTGCCCGAGGTTAACCTCGGAAGCCAAGAATAATACCACAGACAATCTGGATTGCCTCACCAGTGACCCCCCTCCCTTTTCCTCTGAGCACATCACTTGTCTGGCAAACTTTGGCCCTGATGTAAGAGGGGAAATGCTTGCGAGAGGAGTTTGAGCGCAAACCCGGGTCACTGCATTGGAATGACACAATGCGGTCAGCAGAGCTCCAGTTCTAGCAAGCTACCAAACTTCAAACTGAAGGTTCAATCATCAGTTTGAAGGTGGGAATGGAACTGCGGTTTGGGGAAAATCCTGCATTCAGACAAAGAATACCAACTTCAGGTGAGTGTGACTGAGGACTGCTGTGTCTTCTGAACTGAGCCTTTCTATTGCTGTGTGGGTGATACTGGAACCAGCTGAAAAATGGTTACAGTCTGATTTGCTAAATGGTGTTGTCTTGTGCTTTGTGACTGGTTTGGTGAATGTGGCAGTGAGGGGAGCAATGGTTGGTTAGTTGGGGTTGGATAGTCCAAAAAGGAAAAAAAAAGAAAGAAAAACTCAGCATCTTAAGTCCAACTTGAGCCATGGGGAATTTGACCATCAATGTTGCCTTCCACATTTTGCCACTTAATACTTACTCATTTAGCAAAGGACGTGCAACTGTGCTGCCAGTAGCATGGGCATTATGCATCAATGTGTAAAGATAAGGTAGCAATCTATATCGTATGCTGAGCACATTTTTAGATATAGTTTCAAATGTTGAGTTAAATGACACAGGATCTTGCCTCTGCAAAAGAGATGAGATGTTAATTCATACTACCGAATATTTCTCCCTCTCCCTCTCCCTCCAAAGGAAAATGAATTTAGTCATCTATCAGAAGGCCTTGGGCATGATCCAGCAGGACTGTTATTATGTTTGAAGGATTTCATACTTAATAAAGAAAAAAGTGTTTCATGAACTTTCACAGAATCCAGAATAAGCTAATATATGTGAATCCAATAAAAAGGGATAGCAAAATGGCTATATTTTGTAGTTCTGCTATATTCAGACTGGAAAAAATCTGTAAACCTGTGCTTAGTTAAAATCTCTAAAAATCCTTCAAAAATTCCTTTCCCTTGAAACATAATATAAGCTGGTCAATGGAATAGTAATATGGCTTCCCTTAGGGAAAATAATGCTTATGTAACTTCTGTTTTCCAGGATACTCTCTCAAAGATCATTCTAATAAGCATTTGAAGATATTCTCAAATGTACCCATCAATGATTCAGGGTCCTCTTTTCTCCATGTGACCCATTAAATGGTAGTTATAGCCATATGAATTGTGTGGTTAGCATACACAGAGAGATTTGTATTCATACACACACACATAGGGGAGATATGATAGAGGTGTATAAAATGTTGCATAGAGTAGAGTGCTGACAGAGATAATTTTTTCTCCCTCTCTCACAACACTAAAACCAGGGGTCATCCCATGAAACTGAAGGCCAGGAAATTTAGGACCAATAAAAGGAAATACTTTTTCACACAGCAAATTAATCTATGGAATTCTCTACCATGGGATGTGGTGATGGCCACTAGCTTGGATGGCATTAAAAGGGGTTAGACACATTTAAGGAGGACAGGTTTATCAATGGCTACTTGTCTGGTGGTTATAGGCTATAGGCAACCTCTAGTCTCAGAGGCAAGATGCCCCTAAATACCAGTTGCAAGGGAGCAACAGCAGGAGAGAGGGCATGCCCTCACCTCTTGCCTGTGGGCTTCTCTGAGGCATTTGGTGGGCCACTGTGTGAAATAGGATGCTGGACTAGATAGGCCTTGGGCCTGATCCAGCAGGGCTGTTCTTATATTCTTATATTCACAGTAGGAGGATTGTCAGTGGCTGCTCAGAGCATCATTCAAAAATTGCAAGGTAGGCATGTATTGCAATCTCTCGCTAAAGGGCATTCACACCACAACCCCCCTTACATAAATGTAGACCACAACGTGCCACCTGCAAACAGGTGCACCACAGAGAAAATATCTACAGAAAAAGTGTTCCAGATGACATAAGCAAATGAGCCAAGCAACCCATGACAAGGCAAGGGAAGCTGAGCAGCCTGGACCAGCCTGACCAGCCAATCAAATGGTGGGAGTGGCCAAAAAAAGTATGGGGATGGCTCTGTTTTTCATGGGATGCTAGATAGAGTTTCTCTTCACATTAGGTGCCCACTGTCTCTGGCAGGGCTGTGACCCCTACTGTAATCCTTTCATGGATGGTTGGGGTGGGGTAGAAAAAATTATCGCCTTTTGCATTCAGTGAAAACTGGAATGAAGAATCGGAACTCCTGTCTCCATTGGCAACATCATACTTTCTCAAGAGGCTATCATGCACGATTAGAGCAAAAGCACTGTTACGTGAAATATACTGCCAAAATTACTTGACGTACCCTAGTCCCCATCACATTGTGATTTCTAGAGAATGTGTAAAATGCTCCAAGCTCCATCCATCGGGCGCACATTTCATAGGTTGTGTCATTGAAGAAGCCACAGATGTCAGCACCGCTCTATAAACATGAAAATGGGTGGGGGTGGGGAGAGTTCTCAGGTCACACTCGATTGCTACAAGTGTTTTAAAAGAATTTCAGATAGAAAGTTAATCCAATAACATCACTTACGTAGGAGATTCCAAAGAGACCGAACTCCAGGATACCTGTCAAAATGAGATAGAATAACATTTTTATATAATTTATCTTTTAAAAATGTGAAATAAATACTATATTAAAAATCAATACATCCAAGTGCATATACAATAACAGCAACAAATATTTAGCTACTGCTTTTTGACCAAAGTTTCCAAAGCAGTTAACATAGAGAGAGAATTAATTAATTAATTAATTGATTAATTGGATCCCTGTCCCCAAAGGGCTCACAATCGAAAAATGAAAAATAAGATAGACACCATAATAGTCACTGGAGGGATACTGTGCTGGGGGTGGATAGGGCCTGTTACTCTCCCCCTGCTAAATAAATAAAATCGCCACATTAAAAAGGCGCTTCTTTGCCCAGTTAGCAGGGGTTATACATGTCGATAATAATGATTCTAAGCAGAAACATGTGCTTTCCCATTGCTTCAGGGAGTATTTGGTGCACCTGGGCAGCTTCTGAGTCCATGTTTGATTTTCCTCTCTACAGGTACATAAGGCTAGTGCCTGCCCGAGGTCACTGAGGGGGAAGGAGGTATTTGCTGAGTTTAAACAGTGGTTCTGTTTGACATTTCCTAGCCTTAGGAGCATGCACTCTGCACTCCCTTCTGAATATAGCCTGATTCAGACATTTTGCTGCATGAGTGTATAGATGTCTGTACACTCGTACATGCCTTTGTGTGAATGACTGTACCTGTGTTCATTTAAAAAGTGAACCTGGATACAAGCCGTTCAAATGCATGGTACAAATAGTAAATGTGCTTCTCTACCTCCGTCCAACATAACATGTGGATGACTGTACCTGTGTACAGATATGTAACTGTGCAAACTGGACACTCATTGTATGAGTGTTGAACACAATGTGTGAATGGGCCTTGTGAGTTGGAAAATCCTAATTACAACTGTTGGTAATTAGAAATAAATCAAGATCAGACATGATGGCTAAATTGATTGATCTTGGTTTATTCTAACCAAAGTTGTAGAATAAACCTGAAACCCACCTGAAACCTGGGATTCAGATCTCAGTTTATTTCAGGTATGCCCAAGGCACTTCCAATGCTATGAGATATTGCGCAGAACTGAAATGTAACTTTATTTCTGTGTGATGTCTGAACCCAAGCAACATATATTTCCAGTGAACCTCATTCATGAACAACCAGCAAGCTTAGAATAAATCCTCTAGTCCAAACCTGCACAACATGAGGCTCAGGGGCCAGATCCAGCCCACAAGGACTTTTGTACTGGCCCCCAGGAAGGAATATCCAGTAGCAGCAGGAACCATAGAGAGCTCTTGGATTGCTCTGCTTACAAGTAGCAGTGGTTTGATGCAGTTGACCACTTGGGACCAGATGTCCCCTGTCCCTGGGCCAGAGCCTACTGACACCATCCATCTTTCCTCTGGCCTTTCCCCCCCAACTCCAACTCTCTGCCACCCTACTTTCATTAATATTTTAATAATTAATCCTAATGTAAAAATCAATGCACTGAAAATTGTCCTTGACCCTGCACATCGAGTCATGGTTAGTTATGGCCCACAGGGGGCATTTCAGCTGTGCACCCCTGTTCTAGACCAATGGAATACTAATGATTTGATATAGTAGCCTACTGGGTCATAGTCTAATTAGAAATGGAAAGCCCATACAGATGGCCATTTTATCACATACCCTACCACACCTCTGCACCTCTTGTGTAAGGATGATAAGGAAAATTATCCTTATCTTCCTTAGCAGTTATCCAGGTTATCATGGTGCAAGACTCACCCTAGAGCAGTTTAGTCATCTGTGCATGCTTATGATCTCTTCTACATTTACAGTATAGTTACTGGTACTGGGGAAGTGAATGGATTTCATTACCTTATATTACACAATTTTAAGTAAATTTCTAAGATGTATAACTTTTAGGGAACACTATGAAGCTATATATCTTTACAATGATTACTTCTTCATATGGATGCTTTAAAATGTTTAATGTTTCCTCAAAAAAAAAAGTTCTTATATTTTAAAAAAACAAAACACCATAATGATGGGTTGACTCCCTGCCCATCCACTCAAGTAATAATTGTGGTAATCTAGACCAGGGATTCTCAACGTTGGGTCCCCAGATGTTATTGGACTTCGGCTCCCATAATCCCCAACCAAAGGCCACTGGAACTGGGGATTATGGGAACTGGGGATTATGGGAGTTGAAGTCCAATAACATCTGGAGACCCAACGCTTAGAATCCCTGATCTAGACTAATTGCCCATTATCCAGATATTGGGCAGAATATTGTAATTGAGTCTAAAGTGGATTTGGCCTCCATTGGAGTGCCCTTCCCTGCTGCATCCCTTTTCTTAACTTACCAAACCAAGAGACGGATGGGAAAGGCTCATATCAGGTGCTGTCATGGACCTCTGTTAGGCCAGGATGCTACTTGAGCATGCACAACAGTGACCATAGCAGCTATGTTTTCCATAATTTCTAGCCTCTGTTCCCTGGGCACCGCAAAACATGTTCACAGAAGCCTTCAGGAACTAATGGAGGCCTTATCATGGTGTCTAATGTGAACTTTGACCACCAGCTAAGGACCACCAGCCAAGACACACTCCATTAGACTTGAGTCCAGGCTCCAATGTGGTCTGACTTCAGTCCTAATTGGGTCCTGGGGGACAGAGACTGGGAATTTGCCATCCAAATTGCCCTCCTTTAAGATTATACCTCAAAACTAAAGAAGCAATGTTATCCATTTGAAATTTTGCGGGAAAACAATATAAAACTGAAAGAAATTCGTACCAATAATGGATTTATCAAGCTGATCCCATCTTGCATAGTTATCACCGAGCCAATGTCCTGCCCATCGTCCACTGGATGGATAAGTTGAACGGGTAATAATGATCCCACGTTCTCCTGTTGCATTGCGCATACCACTGATATGGAGTAAAGGCACACCAAATAGAATGATGTAAGTTCAAAAATATTTTGCATAGCAATACATGCCAGTTTACACTATTCTACTAAGGATAACATTATATGTTATGCACATCATCTGGCTGCTGTTGAAAGCCCACATCTTCTCCCCCTCTTTCCCATGCTAAACTAAAGCTAAAAGGAGCTTTGTGGTCTCATGATATTGTGAATCTCCCTTGAGAAATATCAGCCAAGAGAATTTGGCAAGATGATTGTACTAACCAATTTTGTAGGTGAGGTTATCATGCCATACCCTTGTCTGAATATACTAGACTTTTAAGCAGATAAACTGTACAAATGACTTACTAGTAGGTAGGTTTTGCTTGTGACCATCCATAAAGGTTATGCACATTGTAGTGACTCACAGGTGTCCCGTCAGGCAGCTGCTGTTCATTTTCCATGCAAATCGTCACAAGATCCAGTCCCCTTTCTCTTAAAACCAAAGCTGACAAGGAGATTATGAAAGGCCATAGAATTAGTTGGTCATCCATAGCCTTTAATACATCAGGAAAATAAATACTCATTCAAGTTAGTGCTTGACCACTCCCAGAGGGGTAGCTGTGTTAATTACAGCAAAAACAACAAGAGTCTTGAAGCATCTTTAAGACTAACAGGTGCATTGTAGCTTAAGTATAAAAAATAGGGGTTTTCTTTAAAGGAGGACAAAAGAAGACCCACCACCATTCCTTCAAAATTTTCTAAACCTATATCCCATTTTCTCTGCCAACAATGATGGGAAATGTATGGATCAGCACTAGCACAGAACAGATGACTAAACTGGGGGGGGGGGAAGCATTTCTTTATTTCATATTGATTACAGTGACTGTAACAAGTATCCATTTCTATTTGAAGGGAAGTATACAGAGGTCATAGTATTTTTAAACAATTAATATATAAAATGAGGTTATATATTTTTAAAAAAAGAGTTGTTGTTTGTTTGTTTGAATGATGCGAGTCTAGGTTATTAGGATAACCAATTGAAAAAAATTGTTGTGTCCAGTTGAAGCCTTCAGTACCATTATGTTAAAACTAACTGAAGTTGGATCAAACGTGATTAATGTTAGAGACTGCTCTTACCTGGCATGTATGGAGGATGGTTTAATGTCTGATTGTGGCAGCCACCAATATTTCCATCAATGAAGTTGGAGGGTTCATTCATGTCCTACAGTATGTTTTGAAGATAAAAATTCATCACCTTTCAGCAACTCTGCAGTAAATGGATTGTAGATTATAGCCAATGTTACATAACACCGCCATCAAAGAACACCATAAACATACTGGCCTACTTGATGGGGAGAATTACTCAAAGTAGTCCCAATGAAATTAAAAAGACAAGTAAGACATTATATAACTCCTCATTTTAATTTCAATGGGACTACTTTGAGTAATTTTCTCATGATGCCAGCCATTACAATTAATCAACTAATTATAGTATTCCTTCTCAAAATTAGCATACTGTAGGATTAGTAGCAACTAAACAAAATGACAATGGGGCTATTCTCATGATCAGCAAAAGTCGGTCTAGGATAGCCTAGCCCGATTTTTGCTGACTGTGTAAACCACCGGGCTCAGAGACAAGTGGCTTACAAGTGGCTAGCCTGCTTTTTTAGCCCTCCCCAAAGCCCAGGTTTGTGGAGCGAGCACTTCACAAATCTGGGCTTTCCAATCGTGAGTAGTCACAGCGCGGCTCTGCGCCTCAGCTACTCATGAGTAGACTCTGGGAGGGAAGGCGAAAAGCCACCTCCCGGGTCCGGGGTTCTCCCCAGTATGCCCTGCGCACTCGCACAGCGCATACTGGAACTTCCAGGGGCCACGCGGCCCCCGAGCTCCCCAGCCCCCGCCAGCTCCATCACGGAGCTGGCAATCATGTGGGCAGCCGATCCAGCAGCCCAGGGCTCCCTCCCCGCTCGTGTGCGGGGAGAGCGGGGTTAGCCCGCTCTCCCCGCGCGCACTCCAAAACTGGGTCTCACTGATCGTGAGACCTGGCTCAATGTGTCAGAAACCACAAAAGGCCTAATGAACAAGTACGTTTTAACAAACCATCTAACTCTCAAAAGATCTGGTTGAGGGATCTCCCTTTAGAGGACATTGCAGAGAATAGGCCCTACCACCCTGCTCTTGCTTTAAAGCAACTCCACCAAAGACAGAGGTGGAACCTGCAACAAGAGTTCTCCATATGATTGTTCGTCAGAGGGGAGGGGATGCATACAGGGGTAGGTCCTCCCTGAGAGATCTCATATTGAGGATAATTAGATTTTAAGGATCAAAATTCCAGAACTTTCAACTCAGCCCAGGTTGACATATGAAAAGGAAAATTTGACCAAGTTTTGACATAATGGCAAACCAGAGGCAAATGTGCCAGGTTCAAGATTGTTGTAGCCCAGATGCAGAAAACCACAGTTTTGTTGCCAAACCACAGATCGGTTTTAGCTCCCAAACCTTTAAGCTCAAACTGCAAATGAAAGATTTCCTGAAGTTTAAATTAATTAAGGAAATATTCCTAGCAAATAAATAAAGTAATTTTTTAAACAAAGAAGCAGAAAACAGTGCTTAGTACTCACAGTCCACAGACCATCAAACTTCAGGACATTGGCATAATAATTCTCTATTTCTCTTTGCCACCATTGTGATGTGGAATTTCTGAGGAAATCTGGGAAAGCAACGTACGCTCGGTACAGCTGAAAACACAAGAAAAGAGAATGTGTGAAGTAAATGAGATTGCTGTGTATTCTACCTCTCTGCTTTGACCAGCTCTACAAAGTTCTCCATGGAAGAATAAATGAAACCAAATGAAACCTGTGGGCATGCACCATCATTACTATAACTAGCATGGTGAACATGAGGTTTAAAATAAAAAGGTCAAGGAAATTTGTCAGGTCAAGATTTTCTGTAACAACAGAGGAATAATAAACAAATGTGGTAAAAGAAATACCTGCAGTTGTATTTCCAAGCTTGCATTTTCATCAACTATTACATTGGGATAATCTGGCCACACCTAATTAGAAAAGGGAAAGGGGAAAGTTAGGCTTGCAAAATAGCATATTCTCATTATTCATGAGACAACAGGAATTCTTAACATATATCTTCACTCTACTTCCCCTTAGCATAGCTGATTGCCTATCCATCAACAATATAGATGCATAGAATAGACACATCGTATTGAGATAAATCTCCTGGTCATAACAAAGAGCATACCAAAGACATGTCAAAGTACTTGTGCAAAGTCAAAAGTCCCAGTGGACCTTTGACTTTTGGGTGGGGAGAGGTGATGGGGAGAGCGACAATCACACACCCCATGCAATGTGATAACTTCCTTTGAAAGTCTTCTCAAGTGCACTTGTGTAATTTTGACTTAGTTTTACCAGTACATATTTTTTTTACAGACTACACACACACACAAACACACACACAGCCCAACTGAATTTAAACCAAACCAAAAATCCTGGCTGAGTTCTAACAAAGCTCAGAGAAAATCCTACCACCCTGCTCACTAGGAGGGGTCAGTCTGGGAGGGCAAGGTTGTCCCTCTCCTTTGTAGAAGCTTCTTGTTGAAGACCCTGCTTACTGTCCCAAGGGAAAGCACCATCCCTAAGGTATAGAATGCCCTCTGGGAGTCACTAGAGACTAGGAATATAAATACCTTGTTTAGGCATGAATCATAGAATGGCAGCAAAGAAATGCCAAGGAAACTCAAGGAGCTTCCAGTCTCAATTTAAACATTGTCCACACTGAGGTTTTATTGCTAGACAAAAGCCTGTGGTGGGCCAGCCTCTGTTTGAGCATCAGGAAGACTCCCAGTCCTAAGCCCTACCAACCAAACCATTTGCTCCACTCTTCTTTTCAAATGACTGACTAAAAGATTTTCCCCAAACACAGCTAGAGTGGAAAGATGCCCTAATCACCTGTCAAAATAATCTCATGAGTTTTGAACCATTACCACTTACTGAGCCCTGCTAAATGGGCAAAGAGGCAGCTTTTCAACATGGCAATTCTCTTTATCTAGCAGGAGAGGAGTAACTGGCCCTATCCACCCCCAACACAGTACCTCCAGTACCTGTGTCTATCTTTTGTTTATTTTTAGTTTGTGAGCCCTTTGGGGACAGGGATCCACCTTATTTATTTATGATTTCTCTATGTAACCACTTTTGAAACTTTTGAGAAAAGTGGTATATAAATATTTGTTGTTGTTATTGGACTGCTTGTTATTGGACTGGTTCTGGTTTATGTTCAAGACAAACAAGGAGTTTCTAGCGTGCAGTTCATTGAAAAACAAGTAGTTCTGGTAAGAACTAATCTGCCTCCTTTCCATTCACTATTGCTACAACTGGACTAAATTTAATCCAAATCATTTAGGCTGTTCACAAGTTAGCCCATTTGCATCTCACATGTTCATGTGTCCGCCATCTTGAATTGGGGTAGATTACATAATCAGCAACTATGCCTTTGAAGTGTCCCTATGTGTCCCTACAACTGTAACATATTTAGTCCAAATTGGCTACCACTTGCACCTCAGTCACACATCTGCCATTTTGAATTGGGGTGGATGACAACACCACAAAATATGTCATTGAAGTGTTCCTATACATCCCTGTAACTGTTACAAATTTGGTTCAAATCAGTTAGCTGGTTCACAAGTTAGCTCACTTGTGCCTCAAACTGCCATCTTGAATTGGACTGGATGACATCATCACAAACTATGGAGTTGAGGTGTTCCTATGTGTCACTCACTACAACTGTACCATTTTTTAAAAAAATCGGTTAGACTGTCCACAAGTAAGCCCACTTGCACCTCAAATGTTCATGCATCCGCCATCTTGAATGAAGGTGGATGACATCATTACAAACTATGCCCTTGAGCCGTCCCTATGTGTCACTCACTATGAGTGTACCAAATTTGGTTCAAATCAGTTAGACGGTCCACAAGGTAGCCCACTTGGGCCTCAAACGTTCATATGTTCACCATCTTGAATCAGGGTAGATGACATCATCACCAGCTATGCCACTGAGGTGTCCCTATGTGTCCCTATACCTGTAGCAAATTTGCTTCAAATAGGATAGATGGTTCACAAATTAACCCACTTGTACCTTAAATGTTTAGGTGCCTGCCATCTCGAACAGGGGTGAAGAAAATCATCACAAACTATGCCGTTGAGGAGTCCCTATGTGTCCCTACAACTCTAACCAATTTGGTTCATATGGGTCCAGGCATTGCGAAGTTGACGGGGGTGGGGGACACACACGGACACAGACGCAGAATGCCAGGTGATCTCATAAGCTTACTTTCCTTAAGGAAAGTAGGCTAAAAAAAAACCAACGTTCTCTGAACAAGTTTTGAGGTTCAGGTTTGGTTTAACTTCCCAGAATAAATTATCCAAATGCCATCAACCTAAAGAAGAGAGCCTTATGTTGTTTGTTAGACATTGAGCCCATTCGCATGACACAAGTGGCCTGGGTAGAAGAGAACTGATCCAAGCAGCCCATGTCATACGGAAGACTGGGAGGCCTCCCAATGCAGCCCCAATCCAGTCCCCAGACAAATAGTGAGGTAAGGGGAAGGGAGTCTATCCTATCTCATGTTCTGATTGTCTGCAGCACCGGAGCTCTGAAAACAGCCGCTGGGAGAGGCAGCCATAGAGTCCTGAGTGCATCTCAATGACCAGGGAGAGGAGCCCTATTACACTGGTGAGGGATGCCTCTCTGCTCCCCACACAGTACATTGTGAAAGGACTTCCTCCTTTCAATTCTTCCTCCCAATGTACCCAATGCTGCCCTGATCGTATGGGTGCATGAGCAGTGGAAGAGGCACCTACCACTCCATCTGGAGAAAGGGAGGTCTCCCCATTTGGTCATGTGAATGACCTCATTGACTAGAATGTGATTGCTTTTTCTTCTAATGAGTTTGTCAGTAAAGGTCCCTGTAAGTTTAGTTTTTTGCTTATTCATTGTATATAATTTATACCCCACCTTTCAGAAAAAACACTCAGTTCCTGTTATATACTTCCTCCTACCCAGAAATCAAATGGGATTTGGGATGTACCAAATCAGCTGATGACAGTTTGCAATGGTACCTTTGCCCAGGCAATCTCTGTGCTTCCAGGCAACGTGATGAAGACATTCTCCTTCACTCCATTGGTGAATGTATCATATGGTTCAGTTTCATTGCCTGATATGGCTGGATCCTAAAATGAATTGAGAGTTTTACTGCTACAGTAAACCAGCAGATAAATATGGTAATTATTTCGTTCTTTCACTCATTCATGCAATGTTTGTCCTGCCATTCTGCTTGCAAAAGCCACCGAGGCAGGTAACGAAACGATAAACATAAAGATATAAAACCTTTTAACTGAACAACTTAGTTAAAAAACAAACAACCCATAAAATGACATTCTTTATAAAAACAACTCATACTATGTGCAAGATTACTTTAATTATTCCCACTAGACTCCACAAACCTTGTGGAATAGAAAGTTGTTGGTTTTTTTAACTTGAAAAATTCCAGTAAGCTTAGTCTGGTGGACATCCTATGAGACAAAGAGGCTATTCTCACAATGGGGGAAAACCGGGCTAAGGGAGTCCAGCCCGGTTTCCCCCCATTGTTTGAACTGCCACGGCGCCTATCCGCCTAAAAACCCCTACCCTTAAATGAGGTTAACAGAGTGAGTGCTCAGTTAACCTTGTTTGCTTGATTGTGTGTCACCTGCGGCTGCAAGCAGCCATGGCTGACACACTTGGGGTGTGGGGAGAGGGGACGGGAGACCCCAGGAAGGCACTGCGCAGTCATGCAGTACCTTCCTGGGGCTACCTTCCTGTGTCTCCTTCCCCCAACCCCTGGAGCTCCCAAGGTAGCCATGGCCAGGTGCAGGACTAAGTCCATTTTCCCCACATAACCCCATGAGGCTCTACGCATTGGTCATGTGTAGAGCCTCAAAGCTTTCTAGAAGGAAAGCATCACAGCGAACAGGGGTTTTATGTTCTGATCTCTGGTAGATAAAATTATCTCAAGTCTGGGAGGGTTATACAGGAGCTCCCCACTCCATAAAGCATAATCAGCTTATGCCAGGGGTCCTTAAACTTTAATCCCAGCCACACTGGGAGTTGTAATCCAAGAATATCTGGAGATCCAAGGTTGGGACACTCTGACTTATGGAATTCATTAAGTTGAGAAGTGGTAATGGCCACTGGCTTAAAATATTTTTTTAATGTATCAGAAAGCTCCGTGGAGGATAGGTCTAACACAGGGCTGTACAATTGTTGGCCCTCCAACTGTTGCTGGACTACAGCTCCCATCATCCCCTGCCATGGTGGCCAGTTGTCAGGAATTAGGGGGGTTGTAGTCTAACAAAGTTTGTGCAGCCCTGGTCTAACAGCGAATGACCCCAATAGATAAAAGGGGATCTCCAGGTTCAGAGGAAATCTGTTTCTGAGCACCAGGTGATTGGGGGGGGGGTAGGAGGACAGAACCGAAACACTATTGCTTTCATGCCCTTTTGTGGGCTTCCCAGAGACACCTGGCAGGCCCTGGTTTGGAAACAGGATGGTGGGTTAGATGGACCCTTGGTCAGATCCAGCAACTCTTAATTACATGATCACCTGACAATGCACAAGGATAGCAACTGAAGAATAATTAAGCTCCTAACCAGGATGATGATGAACCTGGAGCCCTCTGATTTTATTTGATCAACAAACGCAGGAAGGTCAGTGAAGTTTTCACCCAGAGTGAAGTCCAGCTTCCGTTTCATGTAATCAATGTCTGTATATTGCACATCCTGTGTTAAAACAAAAGTAGTGAAGACACATACAAATAATAAGGCAAGAAAGGCGTGGCGATATATTATGGCAGAATTTTGTGAAGACTAATTTTGAGAAATCTCAACATGTTCCAATTCAAAAGTTTAAGACAGAAAGCAGAGGACTGGAATCTATCTCAAAAATGCAATAGAAAGTTAAGTATGACTAAGGGCCTCATAATGATATTATTTTTAGATATCTCTGTAAAGCTGCTTTAAGTGTACACCTAAAAACATAAGCGTGATTGTGGCAAACAGATATTTGCAAACGTGTATCTTGCAAATCCACTCACTGGATTTGTGGTTCTGTGCTGAACATACACTATCTGGCAAACTTGGGGTTCTGATGGCATTATACCCCAATTCACATTTTTATCGCATATACAATCTGTGTACCGTAGTGATGTACATGAATTATGATTCAATGAGTGATTCAAAACATAGCCCTGGCACCTTCAAAGGGAGGAGAGCAGGACCATACCTGCTCCTCCACTACTTGCAACAGCTTCCTGTATCAGCAGCACTCCACCCCAGCTGTCATCTTGCACTGATGACGCTCCCCCAGCTGTCCTCATGTGATGGCAGCACACACATGGCCTCCACGCATGGATCTGCTCTCCTCCCTTTTAAAGGTGCCAAGTTTCATGCACATTCCTACACTTCCTATCCCTACCTTAATTTGAGAGAGTCTGTCCCCAAGTTCACTTTTAAAATAAATGCCTGCACAGTCATTCCCAACAAAACAAAAATGTGCATCTGTATAGACACTTGAATGCATGTACAACATAATGTTTGAATAGGTCTAACGTTGCACATACAACTCCATTGTGTGTATAACTGTCACCATTAGGATGGTTCTGTGTGGAAGTAAAGCTTGTGTGTTGAAAAGCTCAAGGAGGGTGATATATACCCTAAGCTCATCCATGGATTTTTGTCAGTTAATGCAGGGCCACTCACTCAGTACCAAAGGTAAAGGCAAATTTGCCCTCATTCCAAAAATATATCCAGCTGCAGTATTTGTCCCTAGAGGAGTGGCAACTATTCACTTATATGGGATAAAGCAAACAGGTACACTCAAGGGCATGTCCAGGATGATAGGTGATCTATTTATTGATCCTGGTGACCTAAACCCTAGAAGTTAAAGCTATGGATTTCCCCACTACTTCATCTGCAATCTAGCTTCTGTTTCTTGGTCATCCCATAAAGTAACAGAACACTGGTTTCAGTTTGATGGTAAATCTGCTACCTGCACAGCCCTCTCCATACTCTCCCTTACTGGAGTACAAAAACCAACACATTGGAATGGCAAGAAACTAACATAGGGGATCTGTGCTTTCCTCATTTCTTCATACAGACTCCTGACTTCAGCTGTATTTTTGTATCCATAGCGGCACAGCTGGAATCCCAGTGCCCAATAGGGTGGCATGACAGGTCGTCCAATCAGCTGTAAAAAAATAGAATAAATATATTAATATATGCTATCAGGATTGCAGGTAGTGAAGAAAAGCAATCTATTTTATGGTCCCAAACCCAATCCAGTTCTAGTAGCAAATAACATGCAACTACTCATAGTCCTAGATAGAGCATGTGCCTTCTGCATCTACATAAAAAGATGCAGACAGTCAATTCATTTCTGTTTGGGATAAAATGCATTGAGATTAGATGCACATATGGAAGTCTGTTTGCAGGAACAGATTCCTTTGCTGCATCAGGGCACATAACTGCTAATGTCAAAGCTGGCTTACTGCAGTGTATTCTTGAACCACTTCTTCTGGAGTTGGCCCCAAAACCATGTAAAAGTCCAGAATTCCTCCGATAGTGCGATATGTCAGAGCAGGTGTTGGCTGGAAGGTGACATCTGGAAAATTCAGAAAACAGAGTGAGGAATCAATCATCAATTACAAAAAATGAATCAGTCAGCAACAAATGACACTGTATTTGGAATGCAAAGGAGAGATTTCTTACCCATAGCATTACTGTTGAGCAAAAGAACTCCATGAGCACTTCCGTCATTTTCCATTCCCATGTAGAAGGGGTGGAAGCCATATGAATTCAGTTTGTACTGTGGAAGAAAGAATTGGGGGGGAAATAATGTCCCCTGCATCAAATAATACTAAAGAATAAATGACCTAAGAAAATATGACACGTGCATCCTTATCCACTGATTTGCTTTTGGATTTCAGGTGGAATAATCAAGAGAACCACTCCTTGCTTCAGGCTTCCTATTTAAAGCAGCTGACATCCTGACTACTGAAGGACACATGTAAAGAGGGTCTGCAGGGACACAACTTCGGCTCATGTACAATGCCACCAGTCCCTCTACATGCACACAACTGAACAAGTGAGCCAGACATTCCACTTTTCCTGTGCTCCAGAAGCACTCTGGGAAAGAAGAAGCATTCCAGTGAGGGTAAGCAATGGAAAAGAATATTTGCCAATACATCAATTATAATGGAAGAGAATATTTGGGGGGATTATTCAATCCATTATATTAAATGCATTGGCGAATATTCTTTTCCAGACATCAAGGGACATGACATGTATTCCCCATCTTCCAAAGAGCTTCACAGGCAGGGTAGATAGAGATGCTGCCTCAGTCTCCAAGCAAGGTCTCAATTCAGCTCTTCAACCACTACACCATGACTACACCGGCTCTCAAAACTCCGCAAGCAGAGTTAAAAAGACCAAGATTTTGAGAATGTGGTATTGAAAACATGTTTTTTCCATGCTGCGCTTTGGCATGTCCTGTCTCAAATTAAATTCAAAGTAGCCTCTTATTCCCAGAATCCATTTTATATAGCAAATGAAGATTTTCTGCATTCCAGGATTCATCATTTTCTTCTTTTTTAAAAAGACATTTCACACATGGCCATAAGCCTAAAGAATAAGTTTTAGCAGCTTAGGAAAGAAACTAAGTCCAAAGCCATCTCCTTTCAAATTGACACAGAAATGTAAAAATCAGGAACTTTGCTTACACCAGGAGGTTGATCTTTTGTGAACATTCCCCAGGTCTCCCAGTTCATGTCCCTCCGGAAGTGTGTATGTTCAGTTTCTCCAAATCCGTATACATATTGTGATGGCAGGCGAGTCGCAATCTGAATGAACATGTCACTAAAGGTGAAGCCGGGTACCTGTGAATTCCAGCTGCAAGAGAAGGATGGTTACTCCATACCATGCAGGACAGCAGATGCGAAAAGTGGCCGATATACCACAAAAAGAAATGTCAGCCCAGGAATGTACTGCACATTCGAGTTGCACATATTACCTCAATGCAAAAACTGCACAAATTATGTTATAGAACAGTAACCCAATTTCATTGGAAATAAAGAACTTGGTGCAATTTGTACAACTTGTGTCCACGAGGCATTCCAGGGGTAATGTACCCTTGTGCGGTATCAGACAGTGGAAGGAGACTGTTTCTCTGAGAAGAATAGAATAGCCAGGAAAATTCCAATAACTGGATCTCCAGGTACAACTTTACTACCCTACTTTCCGAAAGGGTGGTCAGTTATCTTAGATGTCATGAAGAACCAAAAGAGAGAATTGTAACATTGCAGCCAGGATGATTTTCATGAGCATTAACACACACAAGAGATCACAGAATTGGTACACATGGAACTGATTATCGAGCAGGGTGAGTCACTAGAGGTCTTCAAGTAGAGGATGGACAGCTCCAGATTTCCTGCATCAAGTAGGTCATTGGGCTAAATAGCCTACAAGACTCCCCACCTGTGCCCCCACAACTCTATAATCCTAACTACCATGGCATTTAACAATGGAGATACCAAGATAGCTGTCCTTGAAGGTCATTCTGATATTACAGAGCACTTCAGGTCTAACGGCGTCAATAAAGTATAAGCAATGGTCCACCATTCCACTCTAATGGGGTTGAAGAATTATTACCCTAGGCACCAATGTACAGCACAAGACAGACTAAGTGCTATGCAAGCAAGACCTTACAGATTTAGTGTAATTCACCCCTCTACCCATGCTGTGATTGTGTCCCAGGCACGTTGGGAAATAAGCTTGGAATCTTCACTCTAGGGTCTTTTTTCTGATGAGGGATGCTAAAGTAAACTGATCAATAGGGGCAATCATTTTACTTACACAATGGTCCCTGTCTTTTTGCGTTTGATCTGTATGCCAAATGGATTATTCACAACTCCCACTTCATAAAGCCGATCAGCTTCTGTACTCTCTGGACTGCTTGGTGTGAAGAGTGGTACTGGAACTTCGTATCTTTTGTGGCCGGGATCAGAGATCTATGGAGAAGACAGCATTCTTCAAGGTACATAGAATTTGCAAAAAACCCACACACATATATATCTGATATCAGAACACCCTTCATGTTTAATGGAGTCAATACAGAAGGCTAATTACATGATGATACTCCCTCCTTCCAAGTTTACCCTCCCCTCCTACCATGTGGCAGATCTCCAAATGATGTGCATTAATGTTTTAGAGCTTCTTCCCACACATACTCTGCACGGTGGTATCTGCACATCAGTCTAGATTTCTCTGGCCTGAGCAGCACTGGTGGTGTAGTCATGGCAAGCAAATGTATTTCAGTGACTTAGGGTAGAGTGCTTTTAAATGCTGCCTACGTGGCATAGACTGGTTCCAAGAGGATGGGTTTTCCAGTGGCTGCCACTTGTGGGCTCTCATACATATCTCTGTTTTCAGACAAATAGATTTAACATGGGGTGGGAAGTAAGTAGATCTCAGGAGAATGGAGATTACCTTAAACTGTAGCATGTGGTTGGAATGGTAGGTCACTTCCAAGAGAAGCAGGTCTATAGGTGAAGAACCATTGTAGGGATTAGGGATGTTGGTGTCCCTATGGAGATCAGCGGTCAAGCCTTGAGCAGAGTTTCGAATATTACTGATGGAGTAACCATAGTTGCTGGGATAAAAACAGTTTGGTACACCAGAAGTAGCGGCAACCTGAAATAAAATGCGAACTTCATTTAGTCAATCCTATTTGACTAACAGGAAAACATAGAAGGAATATCTTTTCTTCTATGTTTTACAGAAGGAAACGTAAGAGGGACCTATCCCCTAAGGGGGATATTTTACAGTGCTCACATGTAGTGTCCCATTCAAATGCAAACCAGGGCATATCCTGCTTAGCAAAGGGGACAATTCATGTTTGTTACCACAAGGCCACCTCTCCTCCCAAATTGTCTAGAGCTTCCTCTATAGACAGGCTGTAAACTGAATGGGCCACAAACCAAACAAGCATAAGAGCCTTCAGTAATTTTGTTTTGCTCACTACAAATCAAAATAGTTTTGGAAAGTGGGGAAACCCTTTTGGAGAAGAAGAAAATGTTTTCCTGTTGATGAAAACAAGCTGAGAGGATTTCTGGTTGATCTTTCTTGGAAGGAAAATTGCAACAGCAGCAGCAGCAACCAAAAAAAGATGCCCTATCACCTTTTTCACCAGTTCCCTTTTCCAAGCACATGTCTACTCCTCACCTTCCAGATGCAGCCCCGAGCTTCACAAGTGCTTTGAGTTGGTTCTGGGTATGGATAACAGTTAAATTTTTCAAAGTCTGGTATATTTGTTGGGTCCTGTGTCCAAGTTAATGTATATGCTTCTCCAAGTGCAAGCTGAAGGCCAGTAATGTGCAAGACCTTTGGGAACAAAAACAGAAACATGAGCAATCCAGTTTGTCATTCTTTTGTTCGGTGCATTCAATAGAAGCTTCATATTACAAAGGTGGATGAATTTCATCTGGTTCAATGAAGTAGGTTGGGCTCTATAGCTATAGCTCAGATATAGATGCAAACATATATGGAGGCATGTGATGATAACAAAAGAGAATGGATTAGGAGTGTGCAAGCCAGCTGAGAATCAAGCCGGGTCAAGCTCGAACCAGCTCGGCTCGAAGGCTCATGCTCGAACCAAACCCGCCCCATAGAGAGAGGAGCCAGTCTGAATTCAAGTTGAGCCTTGCAGGGTTACAAGTAAAGGGCTTTTCTGATAGTAAATGTCAATGGGGGAAGGTGGAGGAGGAAAAAGGTAGCCTTTAGTTTTAAAAACAAGCCAGCGGAGGCTCCTCCTGCCAGCCTCCCAAATGACAATATGGGCAGGCTATGGCCTGTTTCCCGCCTCTGTGCATATGTGGCCGCCATGCCACGTGATAATGACCTCCATGTGTGTGCAGAGGCCATTTGCATCACCATGTGTTTTCTTTTTAGAGGTAGATACTACCCTTTTCCTCACCCCATCCCCACATTTAGTATCAGAAAAGTCCTTTACTTGTAAGGGGGAATCCTTGTAGGATTCCCCTTCACAAAAATACCCCTCGAGCAAGATCGTGAGGTGGCTCAAGGGCCAAGCACCCCAGGAAAACCAGTTCCGTGCACAACCCTAGAATGGATCAACTTTCTGCACTTCTTTGTCTGGAGCAAGCTTGGGAAACATGCATTTCCCAAAGGACAGCACTCAAGTGGGATTGGTGGATTCATGCTTAAGCAACTTCAGTAGCTCAAATGAGTGGAAACTGGGGTCCTGTTCTGGGCAAAGAGATCACCAGGAGTAGGAAGAGGCAGGGGAAAACCTGAGTGTGAATGGAAAGTTACACAGAAAGTCACCTCAGCAAGTGCTGGCTTGCTGAGGATTGTAGCAAGCGGTATATCCAGGACTTTGAAAGGGTTCCCAGCTCATTACAGACTAGGCTTGGCAGCTAATCTGGATCGGAGTGGCACGTTCATCTCCAGATATATTTGACAAAGGTTCATGCAACACTTCCCAGCTTCTATCAGTGGTTCAGATTACTGTCTCAAGGCTTCAAAGGTCTTGGCTGTCATTCCATAAAGATTAGCTCACAACACCTACTTTCCCCAGCAGATAACCAGCCTCAAAACACCTATAAAAACAAACTACACTTGGATACAAACACTGTTGTTCTCCCTGCCTTCAAGTAGATGAGCATAAGTGTGTGGAACTGAAACATGCATGGTTTATCAAAGCAGGTAACTGGGGAGTCTTCCATAAAGTTCTACTTGTCACACTGGGCTTAAAAACCTAAAAGTCCAGCTGATTCAGAGGCAAAGAAGAAAAATCCCCCAAGAGCTGTAGATGGTTCAGAAGTTTCAAAATTATTTTTCTTACCTGATTTGAAACATCAAAGGTCTCATTATGACTGGATGGGATCGCTGTACCATTCTGAAGAACTACAACTTTAGTTGTGTTGGAGGCTACTACTCCTAGGATTTTAATTTCAGCAAACTTTAAGTTGTTTGGGTCAGAATAACCCTGGTTGGTAACACTGATATGCAAGGCATTCTGAAAAACAGAACATGGTTCAAATATTGTTATTTCTTTTGTGACAGCTTGCCACAGCCTCCCTCCGGCTCCACATCCCCCCTTTCAACACACACACTTTTACTGGGTCAGTTGCATCCAGCTGACTGGAAGTACCAGTGCAACATCATAGATGTCCTGGCAAAGAGCACATGGCAAACATCTTTGCTTATGAACACAAGGGACAATCCAACAGAGCATCCATGACAGATGTTCCATGGATGTGAATGGTAGGTACAATGTTCCTTAGAGATTATTCCTATTTACTATTTCATTCATCGATCGTTTATGTCTTAGAAATGAGGGAATATCACAGTAGCTGTTTGTTTGTTTGTTTGTTTGTTTGTTGGGTCACTCTGCTATATTCACCATGACCTAGACAATTTCAAAATGTTTTACAACTGATACCACATTCACTTGACAATAGGCCTGTGAGATAAGCTGTGATTCTTCACATGGTACAGACGAAGAACAGAAGCTGACAGACATCATAAGAAAATACAGTGATTTCATAGCAATGATGCAACTTCAGTGATGCATCTTCACTTCACTGGAAGTTGGATCTTGCAGTCCAACTATTTCTAGGGGACACAGTTCTTCCATTGTTAGGGATGTGCACATACATCCCTCCAATTGCCGTGCACATTGCTACTTCAGTGAAAAGTGACAGTGCATGTTCAGGACCTTGGATACAAGTACTGAACATACATACAAGTACCATTTCCTAAATTGTTAATTTGCACCCTAGCAGTGTTGTACATATTCATTTAAAGACAGTCATCCAGATTAACACTGCAATACATTGGGTTATTAGCCAGCTTTTCTGTTTTCTGCCTGCCTGTCTACCATTCCCAGGCTCTCTCTCGTGCCCTGGGTTTCCCTAGTCTGGTTTAGGCTGCACGTGAGAACAGCCTCACTGTGTTATTCATTCAAATATAGCCCAGCAAGGAGCAGAAGCCTAAACTGCATAATATTTTGCAAAAAAGTTACTATCTGTTTTTGTTTTTCTGCTTTCTCGTCTATTTCTTCTTTTTGTGTTTATTTTTGTGGATCCATAATAAATCTGTTGCTATATTCACAACACTTATCTATGTGGGTATTTGCTGGATCTCTAAGCATTGTGTTTACCAGCAAATGCTTTCTGAAATATTAAAATACTATGGCTCTGAATCCATAATAATATTAAGACGGACTCTGCTAGATGAGACCTGAGGTCCATCTAGTCCAGGAGGAATAATGCAGTTGACATCCATGGGTCTGAAGCCTTCCATTCCAAATTGGTCCACATCTGAGTGCATTACAGTTACTGGTAATTACAAGGTTCCATTATTTTGTGTATCAACTAAAATATCTGCTGTTTTAATGCATGAAGCTTCTCCATACTTTGTTGAACAAAGAGCAGGGGGACAAACATTGACACTGAATTTGTATAGTCTACAAGCTTTACATGATGCTGGAAATGCACTGTTTAAAAATGGAAACGACTATGTTTATTATTGCAATCATATAAATAGCACTGCTTCTCAATTAAATTGCAGGCTCAATAACAGTGGGATCATATCATCAGAAGATTTAAGCAGTGCTCTGGTTATTTTCCCGTTCACTGGAGTTTTCCTGATTCTCCAGCAAAAGACAAACCATTCATTTATCCACTCAGATGAATTTCCAACACAAGGGCAAAGCTAGGCAAAGACAGTGGATGACATCCAGACTAGCACTGCACTGGTGTAACCAATATGCGGGTGGAATCATACATACCTGGCTAGCATTAAATGCGTGCAAGAGGTAGTGACCATTCTCATATGCATCTGTAATGAGAAAGCAGCAGCAGAATAATTTTGTGAATTTATATTATATGTATGACAATCTGCTTTAATTTAGGATCATCAGCCAGTCCGTAAAGGCAGCAACAGGCGATGTGCACGAATGGGGTGTGCACGAACCATTTGATGTGGAACCGGATTGTATCGAACTGGGCTGGTTCAGTTAATTTAATCTCTACTCCAGGGTTCTTCATCGTAAGGCTCGAGAGCCAGTGGCAGCTCCCACTAACCCTAAGAGTGGATCCCTGATTAATTGCTTATTGGGCCTGTGTGACGCTTCAGCCAAACTGAATCCCCTGCACAGTCCTCCTGGCACCATGTAGAAGTGACCTTCCCCACCAGTGCTTTCTCCAGTGCTGCTGGAGCTCCTTTAAGGGAAACTGAGCCCTCTGAGCCCCAGCACCATCTTGGAAAGTGTGCACAGAGTGTTAGGGAGGGGAGTTCTTTCCATACAGAATTCTCAAGAGAGGTTTCCAAATCTCTTATAGGGCCCTCTGTGGTTTGTATGAAAGACCTAAACACCCCTCACCCCACCAAGCCATTCCCAAACTCAGAAGACTATTATTGAGAATGCTTTTTTGTAGGGTTTAGTAAATGCACACCAGTGATGTAGAAGGGGGAAACGGGGCATATGAACTGAGCAACTGAACACTGCGACAGAACAGGCATGTACAATTCTTTTTTTAAAAAATCAGAAAGAGGAACCATGGAAGGCTCCTAATGCACTGCTCACATTTCAGAAGCAAGAACCATAATACAGAACTCCAAAATCAAGGAAGCATCAGTGCTATTTGTCAATGAAACTCATTGGGGCCATTCACACGACCAGGTGGGCAGAGGAATGAGAGGGCAGGGGAAAGACTGTGGAAATCTTTCCTCCCCCCAACCCGCCGAGATGATGCATTAAAATGTTGCTGGGACTGCAAACTGAACTCCCAGACTATAGCTGCTGAGCTAGGCAGTGCAGAGCTCTGGAGAGCAGGACAACACATCCCGACCACCAGGTATCTCAGAATGTTCCATGTTTTGAGCACGGTGCATTGAGGGATTCTTAAAGGAGATAGCCCTTCTAGGCACCCATCTCTGTGTCTCCTGAGGCTGAATGCAGGCAAGAGAGACAAACAATCCCAGACCAACAATCCCAGGTTCATGGCTAAAAAGCCATGCTGGGCTTCCCGAGTCTGTTCTAGGTTGCATGTGGAAACAGCCACATTCAGTGTTATGTAAAGACCAGTGACTAAAATAATACATTTACTTACTTAAACTCATTAGGGGAGCTTGAGCCAATCACTGTTTCTCTGACCAAGCTTTTATCATGCAAGAATAAAACAAACACCACCTGGAGTTCTAGTGAGGAAGAATGGGATCCAGGAAGCAGAAATAACCAAGAAGGGACCAGAATTTGGTCCCTTTCTGTCTTGCAAGACACTTACCAATACTAATCCCATCATCCCAGTAAAGTTGCCCCTGAGCTTTCCCATCATCATCCAAAGCAACAGTGAGTCCCATTGGATTCAGACGGCTGGAAGGAAAAGGAAAATGTTAGGAACGGTTCCTTAGGAAATATGTGTCAAATTCAGTGCACTTTTCCATCTCTGAAGGGAAAACACCAACATGTCAAAGACCTGTCCTCCGAGTGTGTTCATCTATTCATTGTGACATTTATATACCACCTTTCAGAAAGTATCTCCAATCACAATGTTAAAACAATGATCATATCAATAACAATTCAAACCTGGTCCTGCTGTGCAGGATTTGGATCTTGCCGTGCTGGAAATGAAACTCCAATGCAGCATGACACAAAAGGTGTCCTGATCCAACCAAGAAGATGGGTGTGCAGAAGCAGGCTCAGCTGTACCCCTCACTTACTGGATCAGGAATCACAGTGCATTTAAAATGTGTATCCAAAGGTGGGTGCTGTCAAAAAACCCTTTTCAGAAAAATAAAATAAAATTTGACGCAACCCTATTTAAAACCCTGAATAGAGCAATCTGTTGCTCTATTCTGGGTTTTAAATAGGGTTGCGCCACATTAGTGAAAGCACATCCATTCCACTTGCATCCCTTTAAGCCAGCAAACCTTTTTGGGAGGTGCAGAACCTTTGATGTGCACATGTGATTCCTACCCTCAGTATGGAACTTCCCAATTACTATTGCCCCAGCAGGGAAGTTGTTGGGAGTACAACACCCAATGGCTCCAGCCACTGAGGCTGGGAATGATGGGAGCTGTCGTGTCACAACCTCTGGAGATGCCAAGTAGGGAACTCGGGCCCAGAGAATGGTCTGTAGTCAATGTGGTTCCATCTTTGAACAGTAGGGCTGACCCTAGCAGAATGTCAACCCCTGGGATCTCACACATGCCAGCTTGAGCTTCGTGGAGATAGTGTGATGTACAAATGTAATCAATCAATCAATCACCCACCAAGGAGGACAGGTGCACGTGCACAAGGGGATATGCTGTACATCACAACACACATAGGGCTGTGGATGAGGTAAGTGGGGATGTGCACCATTATGCAAGCAAAGGAACGCCAGGCTATCCCTTCAAATAGCCTCTGTGCATGTGCAGAGGCCATTAAAGGACATCCTGAGCCCCTGGTGGCGCAGTGGTAAAACTGCTGCCCTGTAACCAGAAGGTTACAAGTTCGATCCTGACCAGGGGCTCAAGGTTGACTCAGCCTTCCATCCTGACGAGGTCGGTAAAATGAGTACCCAGAATGTTGGGGGCAATATGCTAAATCATTGTAAGCCGCTTAGAGAGCTCCGGCTATAAAGCGGTATATAAATGTAAGTGCTATTGCTATTGCTATTGCTATCCTGGTCCTGGCGTGAGCACTGCGTGGTTGGCCTGTTACAGGTATGGATGGCGAGTCGAGTCACTGCCGACTCACCCTCACCACTGTGCGATCTGCAATTACCGCTCCAATGAGCAGTTCAAGAGCACCTCTGCATCTCTTGTTTTTGGAAGGAGTGGCTAGTGGGCTGCAGGGGATGGCGGGTTGGGTTGCCGCCTCCCACCTGCTCTGTGGGCTCTGCACAAAAATTGGAATTTGGAGTCACCCCAACACCCCTTTTTTAAAAAACAAAACAAAACAGAAAACCGTGGCCACAGCAGCACCGCTGCCACTGTGCTCAATTGAAAAGAGGTTCGACTCCCCACGCCTCTCAAGCTGGGCCTGAACCCGTTTGGACTTGAGCCGAACTGGGGCCTGGCTCTATGTGCACAAAACCAGAGCGGACTCAGTTCGGCTCATGTCCAGTTCCATTTGAGCCAAACCAGGTTTTCCGGTTTCGTGGACACCCCTAGAGGGAAGCAGGCATGAAACTCAGTTTGATCTAAGAAACATTTTTACTTACCTAGCATTGGTAGTAATACTAGGCACTTGCCAGGGGATGATGTAACCACCCCGGATGTGAAGATTGATATGCTCCAAAGGTGCTTGCAACTCTTGGAACTGTCCTCGCACTGCAATGACTTGATCCTACAAGAATATTAGCAAGCATTTGGAGTGGCAGTATGTTCAGTCTTGCTCCCAAAATTCGAACACAACTCTTATAATAGTACTCCCCCAGTTTGAAAATGAAGGCATACAATGGAGGTGGAATGTGTCGTAATTTTCTCAGCTGGTTTCTCTTTGTCTGGGCTTACCCACTGCTTTCTCTTTAACCTCCCCCCTCCCATCTGCTGATCTTCCTCTACCTCAGGTTCTAACCTGTATTTCCAATGGATACATGAATCTGAGACCTCTGTTGGGTATGGGGTGGGGGTGGGGGCTTGGAAAGGAAACATGGTGGAAAAGGGCAGATTCTTCCGACTGACATCCCCACTAGAAATTGAGTTTTTTCAGCCACAGTTTGCAAAGGACTGGCTTTAGCCAAGTAAGGTAGGCATGAATTGGAGGTGTAATGTGGAATTCGTCCTTGAAATGCAATCATTTTTAAGCGGGATGATGCCCTGTATCTGTACTACAAGCAAGTCTTTAAAGTTACTCTTTAATTTTCCCCGCTGTAGTTGCTTACCGTATGATAATCATACCAACGTGCATTTGGTATATAAGCTCTCACTGTCACAGCGCCCTAGGAGTTAAAGGGAGAAGTGTAAAATGAAGACAGTCAGACAATATTACGACTGCATTGATGTATTCAGATATTCATTCTAAAAGCACTATAGTTCTTTAGATTGCTTACTTGGTCTAGCACAGGACTGATCAGCAGTGCTGGGCCCCACAAAAATTGTCTGTAGACATCCCATGTGTTAGTGTCATTCGGAAACCTTGAAGAAACATTGCCAAATCCATATTATTTCATCTTTCAAACTCACAACAACCTGCCTTTAGCTAAGTCAGAATATCGGTCCATTTAACTCACTATCATCTCAGGGGTTTTCCCTAGTCCTAGCTGGAAATACTCAGGATTGAACCAGCCACTATCTGCATGCAATGCAGGTGCTTTGCCACTGAGCTATGGACCTTCTTCTGCCTCACTGCCTCAATATAATATCAATATAATTATAATACATTATAAACCAACTCCTATTAAAGGCTTGACCTACTTCTTTATTTTTTTTTTTAAGATTGCAAATGTTGACTTTCATATTCCATATGCTACCTAGGTAGAACACTTATCTGTCCCAATACTTCAGTAAAAGTGCTTCTGAAAGTCCCACATTATTTAATGTATTTGTCCTCACAAGCCCTGATGGATGCTGGGAAGCCATAGCATTTTATTGGACATCTTGCCTTCCTACTCTCTTTTGCCCATGCGGGAGGTCATGGAGCCACCTCATAGATCACCCAGTGTGCTCTGTGCCTTCCTCTGTGGGGAGAATCAATTGGTTGGGGTTGCCAGGGCAGAGGTTGGTAATAACAGGCAGAAGAAGTGGAATTATGCAGATTGTTTTTGACCCACCACAGTCGGGATTTGATCTGGGGCAAAAAAACCATCATTGATTCTTCTGATACAGCGAATGATACCATCCTCTTGCAACTTATCCCCGATAGCATGTTGCCACTTCATACTTACTCATTCAGCAAAGGACGTGCAACCGTGCTGCCGTGTGCATGGGCATCATACATTAGTGTATAGAGATAGGGTAGTAGCTTGTATCGGATGTTGAGCACATTCCTAGAGATATCTTCAAAGGTTGAGTTGAAGGATACAGGATCTTGCCTCTGAAAAATATATGAGGTAGTAATTCATACTACAGACCATCTCTTTCTCTCCAGCACCTGCCCTGTTCCTACTCCATATTAAGATGCTTGTGGGCATCCACCAGAAGGTTTTCAAACTCAGAAGACAAAGAAGCAATCACATCAAGAACTTTCAGAGGAAGAAGAATAAACTACCATATGTGGACCCAATAAAAATGGTATAACAAACTTACTGCATTTTTTTGGTTCCCCTCTAAAGGGGACTACATCTGAAATAATTATAATTATAACCACCACCACCACAACCATAAAATTGAAAAGGTTGTAGAAAATGAAGATGCACAAATATTATGGGACTTCCAACTACAAACAGACAAACATCTGCCACACAATACACCAGATAGAACTGTAGTCGAGAAGAAAGAAAACCAAGTTAAAATAATCGACATAGCAATACCAGGGGATAGCAGAATAGAAGAAAAAGAAATAGAAAAAATAACAAAATACAAAAATCTACCAATTGAAATTGAAAGGCTGTGGCAGAAGAAGACCAAAATAATCCCAGTAGTAATTGGAACCCTAGGTGCAATTCCAAAACACCTGAAGAGCACCTCAACACCATAGGGGCCACAGAAATTACCATCAGCCAATTACAAAAAGCAACTTTACTGGGAACAACCTATATTCTGTGACAATATCTATAATAATAACAGCAACAACACTGAAAATAAAATAGGGATGTGCAAAACGTTTCGGGCACAGAACGATCTGTGTCAGAAACAGCAAATTTCGTGTGATTCGGGGCCGAACCGAATCACCCACGAAAAGATCCGAGAAATTTCGGGCACGAGCCGAATCACCCGAATTTCGGGCCCAAAAATTCAGGTGATTCGGACCTCCATTTTTTGCCTTCTTTCCCCCCCTCCGTTTTGAGCTATTACGTCTATTTGAATTTCCCACCTTTTTTCATCCCATTGACTTCAATGCAAAAAGGTTGGATGTGACGTCTGCTCGAATTTTGGGTCCGAGCCGAAACACCGAAAATCTGAATTGCACACCCCTAAAATAAAATTCAGCCATCCCAGGTCCTTGGGAGGGACTCAATGTCTGAATAAAACAAACCAGTCAATAACACTTATCTGACTGTGTAAACAAAAATAAATAAATAAATAATGATGATGGAGGGAGAGGAGAAGGAGGAGGCGGAGGCGGAGAAGTAGAAGGAGGGATCTGTGAGACTGATCTATAATGCAGTCAGCTAAACTTTCTGAAATCATCCTATCAATCTCAAGAGTCTGTGGAGTAGAATATAAGGTAAATGGAGTAGTAAATGGGACGTTAATGCTGATGTTACTTTTGTCTTCCAGACCCTGAAGCTGGGATACTCTCTCAAACATATTCCTAGTGAGCCTTTAAAGATACTTTTAGATGCAATTGATGCTGACAAAGTCTCACATTACCTTCATCTGACAAAGATAGCATCAGTCACTAGTGAAGGGTGAATGTAGGACACTGTACAGAGGACTGTATTTCTATACATACGAACACACCTGGGCCAAGAAGCACCTTTTAAAATGATGTCTATCTTATATTGAGCAGGGATGGAGCAACTGCCCCTGTTCAGCCCAGCAGAGAAACTCTACCAGTGTGGCCATTGCTGGTGTCTTCCTTCTGTTACGTTTCAGTTTGTGAGCCCCTTCAGGACAGAAAAACACCTTCTATTTCTTTGTGCTATATAAATCATTCTGAGAACTACTTTTTTGTTGACAAAATAGTTAACAAATATATTCATCGCAGTAATAATGATCTTGTGCTCTGAAAGAACATTTTGCATTATATTCTGAAAAAACATTCAACCACAGCAGAGGCAAAAGCAAACATTTTGGCCAGCAATTCTTACTTTGGGGATAGTTTAAAAAAACAGAGGAATCAAGAACATGATTTGTATCTCTAGGAACACCTATGAAATGGACGGGAGTTATGTAGCAGCTGATCATATCACCATCCAAAAGTCAGACTAGAATGAACAGCTACGTCATGCCACCATTCTTCTTGCTTGAATCAAGCAAGGTAAGGCAAAATAAACAATATGGCAAAATAAACAAGAAGCGGAGCCAACCACGTAAGGAGGGGTGTGGTATTGGAGTAGGCATGGGGGAAAGTGTGGGAATCGCTCTCCTTTTCATTGGCAAAATAATCTGTGTTCATCCTGCCCCTTATGAGCCCACTTGCTATGTCTGGGTTTTGCCTCTACCTCTGATGTTCCTGGCTGTGCAGTACCCTGCAAACACCACATGGTCTTGACAGGGTAGAGGAAACTCTCTGCTTCCTTGCCAACAAAAATTGGATTAAATGACCAAAAGAAGATGGACTGTCTCCACTGACAACTCCACAAACATTCTCAGGAAGTTACTATGAGAGTCAGTCTACTACTGCATAATATATACTGCCCAAGATGGTTGACGCACCTTAGTCCCCATCACATTATGATTCCTAGAGAAAGTGTAAAATGCTCCAAGCTCCATCCATCGGGCACACATTTCATAGGTTGTGTCATTGAAGAAGCCACAGATATCAGCACCGGTCTTTAAACATGAAAAGAGACAAAGATTAGAAGTTTCCCAAGTGATAGCTGATTACCACAAAATGCTTGCTAGAATTTCCGATACATAGTTAATCTGATAACAGAACTTACGTAGGAGATTCCAAAGAGGCTGAACTCCATGATACCTGCCAAAACGAGATAAATACATATGAGATTTCATATATATGCATGAGTAACATATGAAGTATGAAAAATGCAGGAGAATTTTATGTATTTTATATCGCATTTATTTCATATCTATCTACATGAAATACATGCTATATAAAAATACAAATAAAAATTTTCTACATTTTCCGTACTTCAGACATTATCATAAACTCACATAATACTGGTTTACATATTCCAGTGTAATGTAATTCAGGTGACGTCAGACCCACCTGTGATGCTGTGGGGCCCTAAAACAGCCAAGGGCAGCAGTCCCGATACTGCCCTCTTGCATGGGAGGAGAGCTGGTCTTGTGGTAGCAAGCATGACTTGTCCCCATAGCTAAGCAGGGTCTGCCCTGGTTACATATGAATGGGAGACTCTATGTCTGAGCACTGCAAGATATTCCCCTTAGGGGATGAAGCCGCTCTGGGAAGAGCAGAAGGTCTCAAGTTCCCTCCCTGGCTTTTCCAAGATAAGGCTGAGAGAGATTCCTGCCTGCAACCTTGGAGAAGCCACTGCCAGTCTGTGAAGACAATACTGAGCTAGATAGACCAATGGTCTGACTCAGTATATGGCAGCTTCCTATGTTCCTATGACTTCTTTATAGCCCTGTCGTGGTGCAAGCAGATCTGGTGCTTCCCATGTTATGCTGTGGGGCATGGAAGTCACTGACTCCAAATGCCAAGTGTTGTTTCATTGTACCATAAAGCAATGTTTGTGTGTGATTGTGAAACTTGAGCATGAGAAATTAGCAAAGTTAGAATTGACATGTAAAGCAAAAATGACCAGATACAGTAGCCTAAATTACACACATACAAAGTTGCCTTATGATCAGACCATTGGTTCATCTAACTCACTGACTGGTAGAAGCTCTCCAGGTTTTTGGACAGGAGAGTTCCTTATGATAGGAAATGGTGACCCCACATGACCATTTTTTTGGTTATCATGTAGTCTACCACTATTTCACCATATTTCTCACCAGAAGTGTTCATTCATAGACGCAGGGGTGTGGTTTGAGTCCAATTCTAATAGAATGTGAGGAAAAGGAAGATCCTGGGATTCCCCACTGTTTATTTAGGATTCTGCTCAGTCACTAAAAGAACAGTGCAATCAATCTTATAATTCATTGGGAAGCATCACAGGAATAGTACTGAAGAGTTTGCCTACCAATAATGGATTTGTCAAGCTGGTCCCATCTGGCATAGTTATCACCGAGCCAATGTCCTGCCCATCGTCCACTGGATGGGTATGTTGAACGGGTGATAATGATCCCACGCTCTCCTGTGGCATTGTGCATACCGCTGATGTGAAGATACAAATATGCACAGGTTACAGCTGTCACTAGTTAAAAAAATTATCTTACAAAAAACACCTTGGCATTCTACTTAAAGATTCCACTGAGATCCAAATTAGATGGTTAAAGTAAAATAAGGCTCGCAGCCATATATCTTCTTGTAAGGCCTCCATTCCCTACAGTAATATCTAATAATCTAACACATGTGGCATGTCTTCATCAAGTTACATGTTTCCCCATCCCCTCAGACAGAATTAGGGGTGTGCATGGAACTGTCCATGGAGGTTCAGTTAGAATTAGAACTGAATTTGAACTGAACTGCTGGTCTGTGAACCAGTCCGTTAAAACTGGGCGGTGGTTCGGTTCCAACTCAGACCTGCCCTCCGGGAGGCGGGGGGGCTGGTTCAGCTTGAGCTAGAACCGGTAGAAAATGGGCTGGTTTGAATTGAACTAGGTTTGATTCAAACCGGTTCTACACACTGGTTCGATCTTTATAGAATCTAATGAAGTGGAGTCAGGGCAGGGGAATTTGCATTGTGAGGACAATGAACCAGAATACTGCTGGATACAGAGAAGAGAAATGAAAGGGTTTCTGGGAAGTGGCTTTTGGCACCTATCACACATCTCCCATAACATCTAGTTCAGAGCACAATACAGACAGTATCATATTGATATTCTTTTACCTATATCAATAACTATCAGAGAGGGAAATATTGTTTGTTCAAAACAACCAGAACAATAGACCATGTAAGCAGGGTGAGGCAGGAAAACTGAGACTATAGAGTTGGCCAGCTTATATGTTTATACTGATACAGTCTGCTTTGCCTTTCACTCTAACAGATTTAATTGGAATCTTTTTCATTTCTGATACATTTCAGATTATAGACTGCAGAACTGGAATTACCCATCTTATGGTTTTCAGTTCTTAAAAAATGCTCTACTGCAGGTGTCTATTCCTGATAACACGCATTGCAAGCAACATGAAAAAATACTTTTGTCCTTAAGTTAAAGGTCATATCCTTAAAATATGAAAATAGGACCAGATAGTAGCTGTGCTTGCACAAATGAACAATAGTGTAAATAACGAGAATTTCTCACATTTACCCTAAGGAGATGGGTTATCACAGAAATTTGGCTAAAGTGAAATCCAAAGCAAAAGATTTTACAATAATTTCAGGGGAAGCCAAATATTGTATTTTAAGACTAGTAAAATTCCCTGGATGGTGTGGAGGTCCACATATCCTTGTTAATCCTTTTACCTAAACAAAACCTGAAGCCCCTTTGGAGGTTCCTCATAATGCTAAATACTTGAATAATGTCATCAAGAGACACCCAAAGGGTTGAGATAATACTAGTGAAATTTATCAGGGTTGCGGGGAGCAGGAGTTCATACAGTGCTACCAGAGATGTCACCCCATTTTCTAAGATAAATGATGCAAACTACTTACTAGTAGGTAGGTTTTGCTTGTGACCATCCATACAGGTTATGCACATTATAGTGGCTCACAGGTGTCCCGTCAGGGAGCTGCTGTTCATCTTCCATGCAAATCGTCACAAGATCCAGTCCCTTTTCTCTTAACACCAAATCTAACAGGGAGATAATGATAGGCCAGAGAATTAGTTGGTCATCCATAGCCATTAGTCTATCAGGAAAATAAATACTAGTTTAAGTTATCTTCATCAGTGCTTAATCCCTTTCTAAGGGATAGCTGTGTTTGTTGCAGTAAAAATAAATAAATCTTGAAGTCTTGAAGCACCTTAAAGAACAACAAACATTGTAGCATAAGCTTTCATGTACTAGAATCAACTTGATCACATGCTATGAAGTGTTATCCTCAGTAGGGGTGTGTGTGTGTGTGTGTGTGTGTGTGTGTGTACATGCATGTGCATTTGTGTGCGTGCACATGCACACACGGACACACACACACACACACACATATAATGTGTGCACACAGACACACATGGGTAACAGAAATGTGGCATAAAAATAGTTTTAAAAGATGACAAAGAGACCCAACACCACTACTTTGCAGTAAGCCCAGAACAGAATACCACTCCGATCAGAATGCCACTCCTACCCCTGAAACATTTGCCAAACCCACACCCCATTATCTCTGCCTCTGAACAGGGTAGCAAAAATGGCAGAAAATGTTTGGGTCGGCACTAGCTCAGAACATAGGAAAAAAATTGGGAAAAGAAACCCTCTTTATTCTATATCGATTTATCTCATATTGATTATGGTATCAATTTCTTGTTACAAAAATGCAACAACTGTATGCAGCAACTATTGTATGCTGTATACTTCTATTTGAGGGGATTATGACAGCAATGAATGCACCACTGAAAGGCCTTAAAGGCCAAGCTGAAGACAGATAACTCTGGAGAGAAGCTCCCTATGTGGTCGCTAAGAGTCGACACCGACTTGACGGCACTTAATCAATCAGTCCATCCATCCAGAGGTAACAGTATTTTTAAGTAGCTGATATATAAAATGAAATTATAAATGAAACAAAATACTTAAATGGCATGAGTAAATTACTAGATTATGGTCCCAATCCAGAAGTTAAATCTGAACCAATGGGAAGAATTAGTGGTGACCAACTGAAGCCTCATTGCTTTCAAAGGTATTGCATTAAAATCAACTGTATCAGGATCAGACTTGATGAGTGTTAGAGTCTGCTCTTACCTGGCATGTATGGAGGATGGTTTAATGTGTCATTGTGGCAACCACCAATATTTCCATCAATAAAGTTGGAGGGTTCATTCATGTCCTACGGTAGGTATTAGAAGTTAAAATTTTAGTACCTACTACTACAACAAATATTTATATACTGCTCTTCAACCAAAGTTCTCAAAGCGGTTTACATAGAAAAATACATAATATATAAATTAGATAGTCCCCTGTTCCCAAAAGGCCCACAATCTAAAAAGAAACATAAAGCAGAAACCAGCAACATCCACTGGAGGGATGCTTTGCCGGGGTTGGATAGGGCCAGTTGTTCTCCCCCTTTAAATATAAGAGAATCACCACTTTAAAATGTTTCTCTTTGCTCAGTTAGCAGGAGTACTTGTTCAGTTAGCAGGGGTACCTTTCAACAAATCTGTGGTAATAGATCAAAGATTGTAACCAATGTTATATAACAACACCATTGCAAAACACCATAAACATATTAAAATTAATCAGTTACCTAAGCACAGTATACATTCTGAAAATGAGCAGATTAAGGTTTAGTCGCCACTAATCAAAAATTAAATGAGTCAAAGATCACAGAAGGCCTCATGGAAAAGGTGTGTTTTCATGAACTGCCAAACTCAACAGAGCCAGACTGCAGGATCTCCCTTTGGAGGCCATTTCAGAGCAACAAGCCCCGCAATTGGCAGAAGGCCAATACAGGTAAAGGTATCTTGACTAAAGATAGAGGTAGAACCTGGAGCAATAGCTCTCCATCTGAGCTTAATTCAAGGGGGATTCATAGGGGAGTAGGTGCTCCCTAAGTTTAGCCCAGATAGAGTTGACCTGAAGCCAGAGTCAAAAATGGATGATTCAGAGCCATGATTTGCTTTTCAGCCAGGTCAGCAGTTTGATGGAGATTTTTGGATGGATTAACACTGACATGTGGAAGTTTCAACAAAAGCCAGTGGAAAGACCTTGACTATCTCATTGCTGCCTCCATGAGAGGAGAGCTGGTCTTGTGGTAGCAAGCATGACATGTCCCCGTAGCTAAGCAGGGTCTGCCCTGGTTGCATATGAATGGGAGACTAGAAGTATGAGCACTGCAAGATATTCCCTTTAGGGGATGGAGCCGCTTTGAGAAGAGCAGAAGGTTTCAAGTTCCCTCCCTGGCTTCTCCAAGATAGGGCTGAAAGAGATTCCTGCCTGCAACCTTGGAGAAGCCATTGCCAGTCTGTGAAGACAATACTGAGCTTGATAGACCAATGGTCTGACTCAGTATATGGCAGCTTCCTATGTCTGAATATAAGCTACCGTGAGAGGGTCCAGTCAACCAAGCTTCTTGATACATTGCTTGTATCAATCAGAGTTTGCTTGCATACCCACAACAGAAAATTTGAGAACAGAAAGGACAGTATTAGAAAATGCGCTGTGTCATCATTAGCCAATACTGAACTTATTTGATTAATGAATATGAATTTGGCTGAGTTGCTAATCATCATCATCATCATCTTTATTTGTTATCCGCCCCAAAACAAATTGTTCTCTGGGCAGCTCACAACACATACAATAAAAACACATAACCCATTAGATCATAACAGACAAAAACAGTGAAAATACAATACATAGCAGCATTAAAATCTCATTTTAAAATTAGTTAAAGATCAGATAAAATCTGAAAAGCTGAATTAAAGAACCCAAATTTAAAATGCCTGAGTGAACAAAAAGGTCTAAGGGAGAATTAACCATTCAAAAACCTGAAGAGTTGGGATAATTTGGCTAAGGTATAAAGTAGAGGAAACCCCTTTGGAAGGCCTTTGGGGCCTTTTGGCATTTGTTCTTTCCCTTTTTTAGACTAATAGTTTTTCAAGATGAAAAGAAGCTTCTTTGAGAGGCTTTCTCCCTTTTTAGCCAAACTTTTATTTTTGCTGTAACATTTTTCTTATATTAATAGAGCACCTCTAACGTCTGAGACTTCTAGAGACTCCTCAGTGTGACGACTAGTAGATATCAAATTTTATTGCTTGTATTTTGACTATGGGTTTTCTTTAATACTGCCGTTTGCTGGAAACAAATATTGCTTCCAAGCTCTATTTAAGCAGGAGGAGGGAAGAAGTTTGATTTAACTGCATAGTTGTATGAAGCCACTTTAATTCACTTCAGTGAAGCCAGTGAGTCAGTGTACTGTGAGTTAATGTGTGCGCCTTTCCAGCTTCACATTCTCCCACTGGTTTAGCTCCCTGGGGCAAATAAAAGAGCTGATTTTCGGAGGTAAGCAAAAGGAAACTTGGAATCTAAAGAGAGGACTGGGGAGAATTGAGTTCAAATCCTTGTTCAGCCATAAAACTCACTGCATGATTCTGGGCCAGCACTTCTCCCTCAGCCTAGCCTGCATCACAGGGTTGTTGTGGGGGCAAACATGACCACGTACACTGCTCTGGGCTCTTTGGAGGAAGAGCAGGATATAAATGTAAAAATGAATTTTTAAAAATCAATAAAATGGAAGCTTTCCCGAAGGTTGAATAACATACCTAGGAAATAAATGCCAAGTATATTTTTAAACAAAGAAGCAGAAAAGATAGCGCTTAGTACTCACAGTCCACAGACCATCAAACTTCAGGACATCGGCATAATACTTCTCTATTTCTCTTTGCCACCATTGTGATGTGGAATTTCGGAAGAAATCTGGGAAAGCAACATAAGCTCGGTACCGCTGATAACAAAAGAAAAGAGAGAGTGTGAAGTAAATGAGATTGCTGTGTATTCGACATCTCTGCTTCGACCAGCTCTACAAAATTCTCTGTGTAAAAATAAATGAAACCAGATAAGACATGTGGGCATGCACCATCATTGTTGTAACTAGCATGGTGAATATTAGGCTTAAAACAGGAAGGTCAAGGAAATTCTGACCAAGGTCAAGATTTTCTGTAACAACTGAGGAATAATAAATGAATGTGGTAAAAGAAATACCTCTAGCTGTATTGCCAAGCTTGCATTTTCATCAACCGTTACATTGGGATAATCTGGCCACACCTAATTAGAAAAGGGAAAAGAAGCAGTCAGGCACACATAATTTGCTACTCTATGATTCATGAGACATGCTGCTTTTGAAGCACTAATTCATTTCTTCATTCCATTCACCTGCTGTATGTCTGACTGCATGTCCACAAACAACATAAATGCATAGAATAAATGCATCCTATGGAAACAAGCCGCCTGGTCGAAATCCAGAGTACATGGTGAGCAAGCCACAGTGCTTCTGTGCGACTAGTGGGGATTTTTAGTTGGGGGTGGAGAGTCATAAAAGAACAGACTCCATGCCTTATGGCAATTTTGGAAATGTCCTCCAGTCATATTTGAGGAAGTCTGAGAAGTTATTTTCCTAAACATGCACATCTAGACCATTATTGAAACTGGATGAGGCAGCAGATTGAGAAGGGCAGTGAAATGCTTGCCCACCATGTCCACAGGAATGCTGCAACTGGTAGCCCATCATTTCCCCAAACCCCCCTGGTGGTGGCATGTTAGCTGCCACATCCCACTACCTCTGCTCTCCAACCTTCTACTTTGCGTTGAGAAGCAAGAGAAAGAAGTGGAAGAGGAAGGGAGAGGAAGAGGATTCTCCTCCATACTTCCATTTCTATTCCATTCCTACACATGCTCAGAGGATTCACTGAAAGCAGTACAGATTTGGTCTAAAAATGGCTAACCCTTTGACTTAGTTTAAGTAATCAGTCATCCTCTAAACAGCAGGTCTTAAACCCGCCCCGCCCCCCAATAGAGACTAATTGCCAGGTGGCAGGTCTCATAAGTTCCTACACAAAAATCTTGTGAAATTTGGGATGTGGCAAATGGTTTGCAACAGTACCTTTGCCCATGCAATCTCTGTGCTGCCGGGCAGCGTGATGAAGACCTTTTCCCGCTCACCACTTAGGAATGTTTCATATGGTTGAGTTTCGTTGCCTGATATAGCAGGATCCTACAGCAGACAAGACAGTTTTACTGTTACAGAAAAGCAGTAGATATGCATGCTAATTATTTCAGTCATGCATTTTATTTGCCTCCTGTTTTTCGTCTTCCAAAATCTGGCTGAGGTTGCTAACAAGGCTAAACATCAAAATATACAACAAAACTTTAAAACAAACCCATACAAACAGATCCAGCAGTCCATTATATCACATTCTTCAAAACATAACAATACATGCCATGTGTACAATGCCAATTCACTCCAAAGATTCCAAAAATATCACTTGTTTTGACACACTTTCTAAAACCTTCTGGAGGCTGTTCACATGAGTAGCCCTACCCAGGCTTGGGCAACATTACCTGGGTAGGGCTGCTCATGTGAACTACTGGGATTGTGGAAGATACCAGCGCTGCCGTCTGGAGGCCGGGATGCATTTTCCCAACCAATAGAATGCTGCACAGCTTGCTGGGATTGCCTACCTGCTAGTTCACAAGCATGGCAGAGGACGGAAGAAAATTTTCCAGAACGAAGGTAGCACAAAAAAAAATGTTCTGTGGGCAGTGCTCTGATCTCTCTTAGAGAATGAACACATGAGAAAATGTCAAGGCAGGCAGTGGGAGGTTAAACAGGAGAAGATATTTCTTCATAGTCTGCATAATTAACTTGCACATTTCATAGCCATAAGATAGTCTCACTGGCAGTGGCTTAGATACCTTTAAAAAGGCATCCAGTTAAATGTTTAGGTTCAGATGTAACCTTTCTTCTAGATCCTGGGAGGCAAATGGGACCAGAGCTCAGTGGAAGAGCATCTGCTTTGCATGCAGAACGTCCCATGTTCAAGCCCTGGCATCTCCAGGTAGGGCTTTGAAATATCCATTGGAAGCCCTTGAAGAGCACTTCCACACAATGTAGACATTAAGGAACTGGATGAACTAATAGTTCGACTTGGGATAAGGCAGCTTCCTATGTTCCAAATGTCAGGAGTATGTCAGTCTTCATGCCCTATTTTGTGGGCATCCTGGTGGCCACCGGCTGACCATAACTGCAAACAGGAATGTTGAACTAGATTGACCTCTGGACTAATTCAGCAGCACCTGGAAAAGTAATACATACTACCTGGAAAGGTAATACAGAAAGATGACAACAGAAGTTACAGGTTAAATTACTAACCAGGATGATGATGAACCTCGAGCCCTCTGATTTTATTTGATTAACAAACTCAGGAAGGTCACTGAAGTTTTGGCCAAGAGTGAAGTCCAGTTTCCTTTCCATATAATCAATGTCGGTATATTGCACATCCTGTGTTAAAACAAAGACAGTGATGACATATGTGAAAATCAATCAATCAAAAGTTTTGTGATATGCTATGGCAAGATCTTAGTGAGTTTGGTTTAGGGAAATTTCAACAGGTGGCCTCCAGACCTTCATTGGAATGGTATGTCATTGCCAGAAGGTCCTTCTATGAGAGGATGGAGAGTTTTACTCATTCAAGGAGCCTTCCACTCTCTTTCCAAGCATGGGAGAACTTTCCATCAATGGTTCCACTCTGCTGAAGTGCTGGACGATACCCAATAAATTTAAGATTCAAAACTGAATCTCAAAAGAGACAAAACATAGGGTGGTGGATTGAGCCTCGAAATCTCTAAAGCAGCTTAGAAAAATTTTAAACTCCACTTGGCAAACTAGACGTTTCAGATGTAGATGTTCAGTGTACTGTGGACTTAAAGATGTAAAGTCTTAAACATAGTTGGGATCCTGACTAGTGGTGCTCTTGTGCACTGAATAATGTTGTGCTAGTACAAGAAGCCAGCATAGCTGAGTAAAATCATGGGCTTTTATTTCAGAAATCTGCTAAAGTTCCCTTTGAAACATACAGTATGAGGTATGCCACAGGATGCACACCTATTGCACATAACGCACTAGCACAACACAAGCTCTAGACTTAATACAACTAGTCTTGTGCTGGTTCAATGGTACTCAAGATGCTGGCCCATGCATTTAACTGTCATTGGGTGCTTTGTACTTAGCTTTTTCAGGATTGTTCCCATTCTCAGTAGCATATAGCTTCACACATTTAAGAGAATAGATCAGAATACCCAGTTGTTGATCCAGCTAAGCAGAGTTCTGTAGATCTACCTATTGCTAATGGGAATTCCATGTTCATTTCAATCAAGGGGACAATTATTACCTTTGGTAGATATATGTTTGCATCAAGAGAAAGCACATAGATAGAGCTGCCTGTATTTTTAAGTTACATTTTTTACTCCACTGTGATCATCTCCACATCTTCTAGTGACAGGTATCAACCATAAATCTCCCAATCAGCAATGCAGAAACCAAAAAAGACACCAGCAAGATATGCAGCATGAGCATTACCTCTTCTCCTTAGCACTGAAAATTATTGATATGTTACACCTTCCATAAATGTTAACACATTTTTAAATTTAGGCAGCCAGTTTCCCCCATGGCTGTAAATTTGATCAAGGTAGCAAGTCTCTACAAAACAAACTGAAGCCATGGACACTTGAAATCCCAGCAGATCATTAATTACAGGTCCATTACACGGCAATGGATTAGGTTAAAAATCTAATTGGGCAATTAAGTGTATGGGACATGAAAACCCCACTGAAAAATATTATACTGGACTTCAATTTCTTTCGCTGCTATTAGTGCACACTTGGATTGAAATGACAGTTGTGAACAAATGATTAAAGAATATAAGGAACTTTGACATCCATTTTGGAGTCTTCAAAGTCAGTTCTATAATCATATACCAAATTAACATTGGGCTGGATCCAAAGAACCATGCAAGCACTCATATGCCCACCACTTGTGTTTGCAAAGGAGTTTACCTGGTGTAACCACAGTCAAGGTTTACAGCAATTCCCATTAGGGATGCTGGCAAAAATCCTCCGAAAGATTTCAAAATGAATTTTAAACAATTTTAAACAAATCCAGATTATTCTCCAACTCTGACAAAAATCTGACCAAAGAATTATTGAGTACCCTTGCTACTTATTTAATATGAGGGTGAATTAGACACTGAAGGAACAAAGACAAAGAGTGTGGGTAGGCAGCTCAAATGGAGGAACTGAAGGGGATTGGTTTCCTCTCCTAACCCTCTGTTTTTGCCAATTGATTGATTAATTGATTGATTAAGTGCCATCAAGTCAGTGTAGACTCTTAGCGACCACATAGATAGATCCCCTCCAATATGATCTGTCTTCAACTTGGCCTTTAAGGTCTCTCAGTGGTGCATTTTGCCCATGCAGCAGCTGAATTCAGTTTAACACTCCTGTGAGTGATTGAGCTCCATTGCATTAAACTGGGCCAAATGCTTCCCCCTGTCAAGGAATGACTTCTCAAAAATTGGGACAGGAGACAAAGGAATAACCCAAGGGTGATCTTCTGGCCCTGAGAGTCTCTTGCAGGGGAGGTACTTTCATTTCACTGTTTTCCAGGGGACACCCCTTGGAAATTGAGATTTTCTCTGCGTCTTAGTTTAAAGGAGTGCCCTTGGAAAAGAGCGACGGTGAGGTGGAAGACACCTCTCCATGAGGATCCTCAGGGTCAGATGGTTCCCTGTGGGCCTCTCATGCCCCCATTTCCCAAGGTGCACAAATTTTTAAAAGCCTTTTAGCTAAACAGCAGAAGCATTTCTCCTTCGTATTGCCAGGAGGCTGAAATACAATTGCTGAGTATATCTGAGGCAATTCTAGGGGAGGTCATTCATCTCTAGCTCTCACACTTAAAAGCTTCTGTTTGTGCCAGTTCTTGACCTAAGAGTCAAAGGAGATTTTTAGATTCAGTTTTTGGATTTCACTTGCCTTGGGCAATGCTCACCCACAAAGTGCAAAGCAGCCCTTCTGTAAGTGGAAGCCATGTTTCATATAAAGAACCTGCCTTTAGAGGCAGCCCATCCAAGCCTTGGTTATCCACAGTTCTTAGGGCTTCAAATTATCTCTAGGTCTTCACCAGGAGAATCCTAGATAGTTATTCTTTTATTTGAAAGTAGCAACCCATTCACACTTATCAACAGTGACCACTGTCAAGAAGCAGGGGCAGTGTGTTGCAAGGACACTGTGGGGCAAAATACACATGCTGCTACTCTGTGGGATTCGGATGAAGAGAGGTGAGGCAATCCAGCCCTGGGGTCCAGGAAGGGTTTCCCCATGCTGAAACGGTATCCCTCTCTGCTGCACATTCTTGCTGTATCCATTCACTTGTATGGGAATAAGTAAATATGAATAGGTGCACTCAGGGCCACCATTAGGTTAGGTTAGAAGGTCAAACCTGCTACCTGCTCAGCTCTAGAAACGAAGCCTGTACCTCTCTCCATACTCTCAACTCACTGGATACCAAACAGCAACACATTGCAATGGCAGGAAACTTACATAGGGGATCTGAGCATTCCTCATTTCTTCATACAGACTCCTGACTTCAGCTGTATTTTTGAATCCATAGCGGCACAGCTGGAATCCCAGTGCCCAATAGGGTGGCATGACAGGTCGTCCAATCAGCTGCAAAAAACCACCAACCACAACAAATATATTCAAAACATGCCATCAGGATTAGAGGTAGGGAAGAAACACAATGTACTTCAGGGTCCCAATCCAATCCTATGTGAATATAACTAGTAACGTGCAACAACTACGGCCCCAGAGAGGGCAAGTGCATCCTGCAACCACACAAAAAGATGCAGACAGACAATTCAGTTGGCTCTGGGGTGAAAGCATGATGTGGATGTGCATCTAGATTACATGCTTGTGTGGAAGCCTGTTTGCAGGAACAGAACTCCTTTGTTAGATCAGGGCACATAACTGCTAATATCGGAGTTGGCTTACTGCCGTGTATTCTTGAACCACTTCTTCCGGAGTTGGCCCCAAAACCATGTAAAAGTCCAGAATTCCTCCGATAGTGCGATATGTCAGAGCGGGTGTTGGCTGAAAAGTGACATCTGGAAAATTCACGAAACAGAGTGAAGAATCAATCATCAATTACAACAAATGAATCAGTCAGCAACAAATGACACTGTGTTTGGAATGCAAAGGAGAGATTTCTTACCCATAGCATTACTGTTGAGCAAAAGAACTCCATGGGCACTTCCGTCATTTTCCATTCCCATGTAGAAGGGGTGGAAGCCATATGAATTCAGTTTGTACTGTGGAAGAAAGAATTGGAAAAAATTAATGTCCCCTGCACCAAATAATAAATGACTGAAGGCACTGTCATAAATACATCCTTATTCACTGATCTGATTTTGTATTTCTGGTGGAATAAACAATAGAGCCACTCCTGGCTTTGGACTTCCTATACAGAACAGCTGGCATCCTGACTACTGAAGGACACATGAAAAGAGGGGCTGCAGGGACACAACTGTGGCTCACGTTCAACTTCCCCAGTCCCTCTGCAATTGGGAACAAGTGGTCAAATGTCCTGGCTCTGCAGAGGCGTATCTAGGAAAAACAGCACCTAGGCCAAGCACTGAAATTGCGCCCCATGTCCAAACATCTGACATCCATTTTTCAGATAATTTTACCATAATATCAGCTCAAAAACACAAGTCAAGCTCGTTAATCTTTTAATATTTCAAAAACTATTTAGCAGTGGACATAGCCAGACCAAAAAATGCTGGAAAACTACAAATTTCAGTATGCTGGAGCTCATGAAATACCCAAATATTATGTGGAGGTGTACTTGGAAAACTAAACAGAAGTGCCTGTCTCATTCTCTACTCTGCATTGTAGCATCACTATTACATAAGTTTTAAAAATCAATGGAGAATTTGACTTTTCCCAGATACTTTGTAAATAATTAAAGGATATGCAGAGCAAACTGTGTCACTGCTTGGAATATAATCTAGTATTTCAGAAAGACAGTTAAAATGAGAGAAAGAAAGCAAGAAACTCCCAGTGGGCCTTAATACTAAGGATTTCACACTGTTTCAAAGATAAACTCTTCATTATTAACCATATTATTAAGACATCGCATTTAACTCACTTATCACAAGAAGCAAAGTAAGAGCAAATGAATACAATCCTAGCTCATAAGCTTCAGTTCAGTATTCACTAGCCCTGATTCTCTGTACATAGTGCCAAACTGAATATGTGTACAGTGACTTATATTATATTTTAAAATTATTTTTAATCTGTAGCCCCTTCGAGGGGCTTCCTAAAGGCCTTGGGGAGGTTGCAAAGGTTTCCCCTCTCCCCGCTGGCCTCTAGGGCCTCACAGGGACCATTTGAGCATGTGCGGTGGCCATTTTTTAATATATATATTTTAAAAATAATGAAAACAAAATGGCCACCGTGCAGGCTCAAATGGCCTCTGCGGGGTCTGGCATGGCCTAGGGTATCAAAGAGGCCATTTGAGCATGCGTGGTGGCCATTTTGGTTTTGGCAGCCATTTTTTAATTTCTTAATTTTATAAAATGGCACCCCCTTCAAGTGGCGCCCGGGGCAAGAGCCCTGCCTACCCCACCCTAGATATGCCCCTGCCGCACTGTCCATGCTCTGGAAGTACCCTGGAGGAGAGGAAGTCTTTCAGTGAGGATCAGCAATGTATTCCCCCTCTACCAAAGTAATTCTGCAGGCTAGGTAGGGACGTTTCCCCCAATATGTAGATCTCCTTGGTCTCAGTTCAGCTCTTTAACCATTGCACCACACTGGTTCTCAGTCGCTACAAGCACAATCATTTTGGGAATCTAGTACTGGGGAAAATGTTTCCATGCTATTCATTGGCATGTCCAGTCCCAAATTAAATTCTAAATCACTTAGCCCCAGAAACCATTTTATCTAGCAAATGAGTATTTTCCACTTTCTGGGATTCATCATTTTCTTCCTCATTAAAAATGCATTTGTTACAATGCATTTGTCAAAAGAAGCAAGCATGAATTGTCCCATTTGCTAAGCATATGACCCTCCACCCTTCCCCTCAAATCATTAAAATGGTCAAAAGGCTCCATAATGCACCGGGCCAAGTTCAGTCCTAACTCACTGGCCACCTTTTAAAATTTATTATTATTTATTTATTATTAAAAAATTTATACCGCGCTTCCAAAAGTCTCAGGGTGCTTTACATTAAAACAAAATTAAAATCAATTAACAATTAAAATAAAAATTATGAACTGCATAAAATAATAATTAACAATTAAAACATCATAAAACACCAATTAAATAGCCAAAACAATTTAAAAACAACTTTTAAAAAGCTGAGAAAGCTTGTTTGAAGAGATGTGTTTTCAGAAGTTTCTTAAAAATTGCCAGAGATGGGGAGGCTCTTATCTTAGTAGGGAGCGCATTCCACAATCTTGGGGCAGCAGCTGAGAAGGCCCATCTCTGTGTAGCCACCAAACGAGTTGGCGGCAACTGGAGACGGACCTCCTCAAGTGACCTCAAAGGGAGATGGGGCACATAGCGAAGAAGACGTTCTCTTAAATGCCCAGGGCCTAAGCCGTTTAGGGCTTTGTAAGTTATAACTAGCACTTTGTATTTTGCCTGGAAACCTATTGGTAGCCAGTGTAGCTCCATCAACAGAGGAGTAACGTTGTCTCTCTGAGATGACCCAGAGACCAACCTGGCTGCCGCATTCTGAACCAACTGAAGTTTCCGGACTATGTACAAAGGCAGCCCCACGTAGAGCGCATTACAAAAGTCCAGTCTGGAGGTTAACAACAAACGTACCACCGTTTTGAGGTCATTGATCTCGAGAAATGGGTGCAGCTGGCGTATCAGCCGGAGCTGAAAGAAAGCACCCCTGGCCACCGCCTCAACCTGAGAAACCAGGGAGATGTGTGAATCCAGAAGTACTCCCAGACTGCAAACCTGTTCCTTTTGGGGAAGTGTGACCCCATCTAGAACAGGCAGATCAAAATCGTCTCTAGAGTTCTGACCCCACACAATAAGTACCTCCGTCTTATCTGGATTCAGCTTCAATCATCCCTCATCCCTCCCTCATCCAGCCCATTACTGCTTCCAGGCAGGCGTTTTGGGAGAATATGCCAGCTCCTGAAGAGGTTGACACGGAGAAGTAGATCTGGGTGTCATCAGTGTACTGGTAACACCCAACTCCCAATCCCCTGATGATCTCTCCCAGCGGTTTCATGTAGATTTTAAAAAGCATTGGAGAAAGTACGGAGCCTTGAGGGACACCATACTTAAGCTCAGATTTTGAAGAGCAACAATATCCAATCAACACCATCTGAAATCTGTCCGAGAGGTGGGAGCGGAACCACTGTAAAACAGTGCCTCCCACCCCCAACACCCTCAGACGTTCCAGAAGGATACTATGGTAGATAGTATCGAAAGCCGCTGAGAGACCCAAAAGGACCAACAGAGTCACACTTCCTCTGTAAATTCCCAATTGGAGATCATCCATGAGGCCGACCAAGGCAGTCTCCACCCCATAGCCCGCCCAAAAAACAGTTTGAAATGGGTCTAGATAATCAGTTCCCTAGATAACCAGTATTCCTTCCTAGATAATAATCAGGAAAATAAAAGGCTCACCAAGATAATAGTAAATGAATTAAGTCCCCTGACCTGAACTAGGTACCCCCCTCTAACAATAACTGAGTAACAAGTGAAAAGAAAAACACAAAGCAAGGAATGAAACGAGCGAAGGACACAGAACAAGGAATTAATGGAACAAAGCAGGAAAGCATAAACAAGGCAAACTGGAACTCGGGAAAGTTTGGAATTCATAGAGCACACTGTCTGCGGACAGTGAAAGTTGCAAACAGCATCTGAGCAATTGGGAGACTGGTAAATATATATGGCTCAAGAGAACCAGCAGCCAATCAGGTTTCCCTGAGTCAACACTTCGGCTTCCTCTCTTGTGATCTCCTGCACCTGCGTGACTCCCACTGAGCTTGCCTCTTGAGACATCTTCTCAAGACAGGTGAAATCCCAGGGTCCTCCCCATCAGAAATCATGTCTGGCAGCTGTTGCGAATCCTCAGCTCCAGAGTCTGTTCTCCCTGCCAAATCCTGTTGCTGTGCCTCAGAGCCCTCACTAGCAGGCGAATCCTCCTGCTCTGACTCTTCTGAGTCAGAAGTCTGAGCCATGACAGTAGGCCTCACCCAAGCAGCTCGTCTACATCATCAGGAGTCACAAACTGAAATTGATCCAGTCAAATCGTATAAGAGGAGTTGCCGGACACCTCCAATTCAGACATCAAATTAATTTTGGAGTGTCCATCTAAGTCAGCCCGAATACGAGAGATTTTGTCTGCGAAAAAATTCTTTAGACACAATGCAGCGGGTAACTGATGATTCTAAATTCTGATTCAAGGGAGGGGGGCAGATACTATTCCCCTCACAACCCTGAACAACTCGGCTGGACGAGAAATCGCAGAGGCAATACGGGCAAAAAAGAACTGCTTCTTTGCCACACATATTGCCTGAGCATAGATCATGTCATAATCTGTCGGATTCGAGTCAAGTCTTTCTCCACTTGCGCTCCAGTCGCCTACCTTGCCGCTTTAGCCCCCGTAGATCTTCCGTATACCAAGGGGCCTAGTTTGAAGCAAGTTGGAGGAAACGCTTAGGAGCAATCGTGTTTACTGCCCTGGTGAGCAAGTTGTTCCAATTCTCAACCAGGGCATCAACAGTATCACCAGCAGAGCCACATTGAATCTCTCCAAGGCTTCTTGGAATCCTACCGGATCCAATAACCTCTTCGGGCGGACCATTCTAACAGGCCCTTCGCCCCTGCAGAGGTGGGAGATGGTTGTAAGTCCAACCTTAACCAGATGGTGGTCCATCCATGGCAATGGAGATATCACAGGAGTCCCCACCCACAGAACAACACCCTGATCAGAATAATATATCAAATCAAGTGTGTGACCTGCAATATGCGTTGATCCTGAGACCGCTTGGGATAGGCCCATAGCTGTCATGGCCGCTATGAACTCCTGAGCTGCCCCAGACAAGTTGGTCCCGAAACAAACATTGAGGTCCCCCAATACCAGAAGTCTGTGAGACTCCAACGCAAGTTCCACGACCAAGTCCACGAGCTCAGTAAGGGATTCCCTTGGGCAGCGGGGCGATCGGTACACCAACAGAAGTCCCAATCTATCCCTGGTCCCCAAACTTAAGTACACACATTCAATATGGTCTGATACCCTAACAGGGACCCTGGTAAGGGAGATGTTATCCTTATACACCACAGACACTCCACCTCCCTGCCCACGTCCCCTCACCTGCTCCTCTACAGAATAACCTGGAGAAAGAAGCTGGGACCAGACTGGGCCACCAGCCTCCCCCAACCAATTCTTGGTGATGCACATCAAGTCAGCCCCTTCATCCATAATCAAATCATGGATGACTTCAGGTTTATTTTAGACCGACCTGGCATTGCAAAGGAGCAAGGTAAGGCTATGTGGGTTGTTAGCAGTGCTCCCCAAAGTCAAAGAGCTGACAAAGCAGCCAGAAGGGGAGACAGCTATTAAATTTCTGGCTACCCTTCCCCTGAAATGGCCTGCTGACCTGCCAACGTTACTTCTTCTATTCCCCACCACTACCGGAATAGCTGCCCCACTTTCCACGAAGGCGCCCCCTGTCTCCCCATCTCCAGACAAACCCAAACACATTACAACTACTTCAACCAAGTCTCAATAACAAAGCTGGCACACATACTACAACAACTCTTCAAACAGCCAAACTGAAAATAGAATGGCCCAACCCTCAGCCCAACACCAAAGGCCGGCACCCTTTGGCAGCCGCCTGCAGGCTGGCCGTGCCGTGCCACCTGCGGAAGCCCCCTTCCTTAAAAAGCCTCCAGGGTCCTTCCTCTCACGAAGGACTCTGGGCAAGGCCGATGTAATCAATCAGTGCCTGTGGGTGGTATTAGTTCAGGCACTTGGAGGAAGGAAGGTTCCCAATCAGGCAGCAGAGCTGTGCTGGTCTGAGTTGTCCGGCCAGTTTTGAGGCCGGTTCCATTTGTGTTTGAACCGGTTGAACTGAGCCAGTTTAAATCAAACCTGGTTCAATTCAAAACAGTTATCCACACTTCTAGTATAAGGCAGCTCCCCATGTTTCTGTGTTCCTAATAGTTTTAAGCAGCCTGTTTTCTTTTCTAAGTCCAAGGACACCTCCATTTCCCCAAAGTCACATGAACTAAAAGTGCTGCAGAAAGGTAAAAATCAAGAACTTTGCTTACACCAGGAGGTTGATCTTTTGTGAACATTCCCCAGGTCTCCCAGTTCATGTCTCTCCGGAAGTGTGTATGTTCAGTTTCTCCAAATCCATATACATATTGTGATGGCAGGCGAGTCGCAATCTGAATGAACATGTCACTAAAGGTGAAGCCGGGTACCTGCGAATTCCAGCTGCAAGAGAAGGATGGTTACTCCATACCGTTCAGGACAGCAGACGAGAAAAGTGGCTGACATACCATCCAAGTGTATGCCAGCCCAGTAACACTCTGTGTGCATGCAAGCTGCACAAATAGTGTAAATACAAAAATTTGCATATATTACAAAAACAAGAGTAAGCCCACTGAAAATATATTAGGCTTACTCTTGTGTACAATTTTTGCATTGGTACAATTTGTGTCACATGCAGTATCACTGGGACACTGAACCCTTGCATGGTATGCTGTCCTACAGAAGGAGGCTGTTTCTCACAGAAGAACACAACAACCAGGAATGTGCCAATAACTGGGAGATCCAGGAGGTACAACCTACTACCCTACTGTCAGACAGGGTGTTCGTTCTTTTTTACCATGTGGGTGCTCAACTTACATGTCATGATGACACTTAAGAGAGAATTGCCCGATTCACAGCCAGGATGATTTCCATGAGCAGTAACATGGACTAGAGATCACAGAATTGGTACATATGGAGGTGATTACCTAGCGGGGTGGATCACCAGACTGGATAAAGGATAAACAGCTCATGATTTCCTGAATCAAGCAGGGTATTGGGCTAAATGGCCCACAAGCCCCCTCTTTCTCCCCACACAACTCTATGATTCTAATTACCATGGCATTAGCTATGACAATACCAGGATAGCTGCCATTGAAGGGTACTCTGATAGTACAGTGTCCTTCAGTTCTAATGGGTTCAATACAGTACAGGAAATGGTCCAACAATCCACTCTAATAGGGTGTAAGAATGAACAGCATTATGTACAGCACAAGGCAGACCTAGTGCTATGCAGGCAAGATATCGTCGGGTAATTCACCCCTCTACCCATGCTGTGATTGTGTTCCAGGCGCATTGGGAAATAAGCTTGGAATCTTCATTCTACGGTCTTTCCCCTGATGATGGAGGCTAAAGTAAACTGATCAATAGGGGCAATCATTTCACTTACACAATGGTCCCTGTCTTTTTGCGTTTGATCTGTATGCCAAATGGATTATTCACAACTCCCACTTCATAAAGCCGATCAGCATCTGTACTCTCTGGACTGTTTGGTGTGAAGAGTGGTACTGGAACTTCGTATCTTTTGTGGCTGGGATCAGAGATCTATGGAGAAGACAGCATTCTTCAAGGTGCATAGAATTCACAAAACACACACATGATCTCTCTGATATTACAGCACCCTTCATGTTTAATGGAGTCAATACAGAAGGCCAATTGCATGATGATACTCCCTCCTTCCAAGTTTACCTGCCCCTCCTACCATGTGGCAGATCTCCACATGATGTGCATTAATGTTTTAGAGCTTCTTCCCACACATACTCTGCACGGTGGTGTCTGCACATCAGTCTAGATTTCTCTGGCCTGAGAAGCACTGGTGGTGTAGTCATGGCATGCAGACTTTCAGTGACTTATGGTAGAGCGCTTTTAAATGCTGCCTATGTGGCATAGACTGGTTCCAAGAGGATGGGTTTTCCAGTGGCCGCCACTTGTGGCCTCTCATATATATCTCTGTTTTCAGACAAATAGATTTAATATGTGGTGGGGAGTAAGTAGATCTCAGGAGAATGGAGATTACCTTAAACTGTAGCATGTGGTTGGAATGGTAGGTCACTTCCAAGCGAAGCAGGTCTATAGGTGAAGAACCATTGTAGGGATTAGGGATGTTGGTGTCCCTATGGAGATCAGCGGTCAAGCCTTGAGCAGAGTTTCGAATATTACTGATGGAGTAACCATAGTTGCTTGGATAAAAACAGTTTGGTACACCAGAAGTAGAGGAAACCTGAAATAAAATGCCAACTTCATTTAGTCAATCCTATTTGACTAACAGGAAAACATAGAAGGAATATCTTTTCTTCTATGTTTCACAGAAGGAAACATAAGAGGGACCTATCCCCTAAGGGGAATATTTTACAGTGCTCACATGTAGTGTCCCGTTCAAATGCAAACCAGGGCATATCCTGCTTAGCAAAGGGGACAATTCATGTTTGTTACCAAAAGGCCAGCTCTCCTCCCAAATTGTCTAGAGCTTCCTCTATAGACAGGCTGTAAACTGAATGGGCCACAAACCAAACAATCATAAGAGCCTTCAGTAATTTTGTTTTGCTCACTACAAATCAAAATAGTTTTGGAAAGTGGGGAAACCCTTTTGGAGAAGAAGAAAATGTTTTCCTGTTGATGAAAACAAGCTGAGAGGATTTCTGGTTAATCTTTCTTGAAAGGAAAATTGCAACAGCAGCAGCAAGAAAAAAAGATTCCCTATCACCTTTTTCACCAGTTCCCTTTTCCAAGCACATGTCTACTCCTCACCTTCCAGATGCAGCCCCGAGCTTCACAAGTGCTTTGAGTTGGTTCTGGGTATGGATAACAGTTAAATTTTTCAAAGTCTGGTATATTTGTTGGGTCCTGTGTCCAAGTTAATGTATATGCTTCTCCAAGTGCAAGCTGAAGGCCAGTAATGTGCAAGACCTTTGGGAACAAAAACAGAAACAACATGATCATTCCAGTTGGTCATTCTTTTGTTCGGTGCATTCAATAGAAGCTTCATATTACAAAGATGGATGAATTTCATCTGGTTCAATGAAGTAGGTTGGGCTCTATAGCTATAGCTCAGATATAGACGCAAACATATATGGAGGCATGTGATGATAACAGAAGAGAATGGATTAGGAGTGTGCAAGCCAGCTGAGAATCAAGCCGGGTCAAGCTCGAACCAGCTCGGCTCGAAGGCTCATGCTCGAACCAAACCCGCCCCATAGAGAGAGGAGCCAGTCTGAATTCAAGTTGAGCCTTGCAGGGTTACAAGTAAAGGGCTTTTCTGATAGTAAATGTCAATGGGGGAAGGTGGAGGAGGAAAAAGGTAGCCTTTAGTTTTAAAAACAAGCCAGCGGAGGCTCCTCCTGCCAGCCTCCCAAATGACAATATGGGCAGGCTGTGGCCTGTTTCCAGCCTCTGTGCATATGTGGCCGCCATGCCACGTGATAATGACCTCCATGCGTGTGCAGAGGCCATTTGCATCACCATGTGATTAATTTTTAGAGGTAGATACTACCCTTTTCCTCATCCCATCCCCACATTTAGTATCAGAAAAGTCCTTTACATGTAAAGGGGAATCCTTGTAGAATTCCCCTTCACAAAAATACCCCTCGAGCAAGATTGTGAGGTGGCTCAAGGGCCAAGCACCCCAGGAAAACCAGTTCTGTGCACAACGCTAGAATGGATCAACTTTCTGCACTTCTTTGTCTGGAGCAAGCTTGGGAAACATGCATTTCCCAAAGGACAGCACTCAAGTGGGATTGGTGGATTCATGCTTAAGCAACTTCAGTAGCTCAAATGAGTGGAAACTGGGGTCCTGTTCTGGGCAAGGAGATCACCAGGAGTAGGAAGAGGCAGGGGAAAACCTGAGTGTGAATGGAAAGTTACCCAGAAATTCACCTCAGCAAGTGCTGGCTTGCTGAGGATTGTAGCAAGCGGTATATCCAGGACTTTGAAAGAGTTCCCAGCCCGTTACGAGACTAGGCCTGGCAGCTAATCTGGATCAGAGTGGCACGTTCACCTCCAGATATATTTGACAAAGGTTCATGCAACACTTCCCAGCTTCTATCAGTGGTTCAGATTACTGTCTCAAGGCTTCAAAGGTCTTGGCTGTCATACCATAAAGATTAGCTCGCAACACCTACTTTCCCCAGCAGATAACCAGCCTCAAAACACCTATAAAAACAAACTACACTTGGATACAAACACTGTTGTTCTCCCTGCCTTCAAGTAGATGAGCATAAGTGTGTGGAACTGAAACATGCATGGTTTATCAAAGCAGGTAACTGGGGAGTCTTCCATAAAGTTCTACTTGCCACACTGGGCTTAAAAACCTAAAAGTCCAGCTGATTCAGAGGCAAAGAAGAAAAATCCCCCAAGAGCTGTAGATGGTTCAGAAGTTTCAAAATTATTTTTCTTACCTGAGTTGAAGCATCAAAGGTCTCATTGTGACTGGATGGGATCGCTGCACCATTCTGAAGAACTACAACTTTAGTTGTGTTGGAGGCTACTACTCCTAGGATTTTAATTTCAGCAAACTTTAAGTTGTTTGGGTCAGAATAACCCTGGTGGGCAACACGGATATGCAAGGCATTCTGAAAAACAGAACATGGTTTGAATATTTTTATTTCTTTTGTGACAGCTTGCCACAGCCCCCCTCCGGCTCCACATCCCCCCTTTCAACACACACACTTTTACTGGGTCAGTTGCATCCAGCTGACTGGAAGCACCAGTGCAACATTATAGATGTCCTGGCAAAGAGCACAGGACAAACATCTTTGCTTATGAACACAAGGCACAATCCAACAGAGCATCCATGACAGATGTTCCATGGATGTGAATGGTAGGTACAATGTTCCTTAGAGATTATGCCTATTTACTATTTCATTCATCCATCATTTATGTCTTAGAAAAGAGGGAATATCACAGTAGCTGTTTGTTTGTTTGTTGTTTGTTTGTTTATTGGGTCACTCTGCTATATTCACCATGACCTAGACAATTTCAAAATGCTTTACAACTGATACCACATTCACTTGACAATAGGCCTGTGAGATAAGCTGTGATTCTTCACATGGTACAGACGAAGAACAGAAGCTGACAGACATCATAAGAAAATACAGTGATTTCATAGCAATGATGCAACTTCAGTGATGCATCTTCACTTCACTGGAAGTTGGATCTTGCAGTCCAACTATTTCTAGGGGACACAGTCCTTCCATTGTTAGGGATGTGCACATACATCCCTCCAATTGCCGTGCACATTGCTACTTCAGTGAAAAGTGACAGTGCATGTTCAGGACCTTGGATACAAGTCCTGAACATACATACAAGTACCATTTCCTAAATTGTTAATTTGCACCCTAGCAGTGTTGTACATATTCATTTAAAGACAGTCATCCAGATTAATGCTGCAATATGTTGGGTTATTAGCCAGCTTTTCTGTTTTCTGCCTGTCTGTCTACCATTCCCAGGCTCTCTCTCGTGCCCTGGGTTTCCCTAGTCTGGTTTAGGCTGCGTGTGAGAACAGCCTCACTATGTAATTCATTCAAATATAGCCCAGCAAGGAGCAGACGCCCAAACTGCATAATATTTTGCAAAAAAGTTACTATCTGTTTTTGTTTTTCTGCTTTCTCTTCTATTACTTCTTTTTTTGTTTATTTTTGTGGATCCATAATAAATCTGTTATTATATTCACAACACTTATCTATGTGGGTATTTGCTGGATCTCTAAGCATTGTGTTTACCAGCAAATGCTTTCTGAAATATTAAAATACTATGGCTCTGAATCCATAATAATATTAAGATGGACTCTGCTAGATGAGACCTGAGGTCCATCTAGTCCAGGAGGAATAATGCAGTTGACATCCATGGGTCTGAAGCCTTCCATTCCAAATTGGTCCACATCTGAGTGCATTATATGTAAGGATGTGCAAAACGTGTCGGGCACAGAATGATCTGTGCCCGAAACAACCAATTCCGGGTGATTCGGAGCCAAACTGAATCACCCATGATGAGACCTGATAATTTTCTGACACGAAACGAATCACCCCTGTTTCGGGTCCGAATTTTTTGGGTGTTTCGGGCCTCCTCTTTGTGCCCTAGAAAAGTGCCCACCTTGTCTTCTTCTTCCCCCTCCATTTTCAGTTTGACGTCTCTTTGAATTTCCCGCCTTTTTGCCTCCATTGATTTCAATGCAGAAATTGCTTTCCTTTTACTTTAATTGAAAAAGTCCTGGGGCAAAAGAGTGGTGTGGTGTGGTAGTGCCTAATGGGTGGAGGTCACCACCCCAATTTCAGAGTGATTGGGCAGAGGGCTGATTTTTGGTGAATTTCTGAAGTTTACGCGTCTTTAAGGTTTCCCCCCATTAAGTATAATGGAGGGTGTATCGCTTCACGTCGGGGGGAAAGGGGTGGCCTAGAGCGGTGTGGGGTTGGTGGTAGTGCTGGGTAGGGGCAAGGAAGCTACCTGAATTTTTTCAAAGGATTTGGGCAGAGGGCTGATTTTTGGTTAATTGTTGAAGTTTACACGTCTTTAAGGTTTTTCCTCATAAGTTATAATAGAATGGAGCTTTCAGCAGCCCCATAAGTGCACTTGTGGGGTGCTGGGGTGGCCCAGAGCGAGTGGTGGTGTAGTGCACATAGGGTGCCAACCACCCGCATGGGTTGCTAACCCATGGCGTACAGGGTTCTGTTGTTTCTGAGGTATTCTGAGTGTAGATTCTATGATAGCACATGAGATTTTCAATGACACACCATGAATCCACTCTAATTTGCTATCATAGAATCTAAACCTTAAAGACATGAACTTCAACAATTAACCAAAAATCAGCCCTCTGCCCAAATCCTTTGAAAAAATTCAGGTAGCTTTCTTGCCCCTACCCGGCACTACCACCAACCCCACACCGCTCTTGGCCACAGAACAGAACAGGGGTGTTTCGGTTCAGATCCGAACCGAAACACCGAAAATACCGAATTGCTCACCCCTGCACCTTGTAGTAATTACAAGGTTCCATTATTTTGTGTATCAACTACAATATCTGCTGTTTTAATGCATGAAGCTTCTCCATACTTTGTTGAACAAAGAGCAGGGGGACAAACATTGACACTGAATTTGTATAGTCTACAAGTTTTACAATATGCTGGAAATGCACTGTTTAAAAATGGAAACGACTATGTTTATTATTGCAAACATATAAATAGCACTGCTTCTCAATTAAATTGCAGGCTCAATAACAGTGGGATCATATCATCAGAAGATTTAAGCAGTGCTCTGGTTATTTTCCTGTTCACTGGAGTTTTCCTGATTCTCCGCCTAAAGACAAACCATTCATTTATCCACTCAGATGAATTTCCAACACAAGGGCAAAGCTAGGCAAAGACAGTGGATGACATCCAGACTAGCACTGCACTGGTGTAACCAATATGCGGGTGGAATCATACATACCTGGCTAGCATTAAATGCGTGCAAGAGGTAGTGACCATTCTCATATGCATCTGTAATGAGAAAGCAGCAGCAGAATAATTTTGTGAATTTATATTATATGTATGACAATCTGCTTTAATTTAGGATCATTAGCCAGTCCGTGAAGGCAGCAATAGGCTAGCACTCTCAAAAATTTCTACTCCAGGGGTGTGCATGACCCATTTGATGTGGAACCGGATTGTATTGAACTGGGCTGGTTCAGTTAATTTAATCTCTACTCCAGGGGTCTTCATCGTAAGGCTCGAGAGCCAGTGGCAGCTCCCACTAACCCTAAGAGTGGCTCCCTAATTGCTTATTGGGCCTATGTGATGCTTCAGCCAAACTGAATCCCCTGCACAGTCCTCCTGGCACCATGTAGAAGTGACCTTTCCCACCAGTGCTTTCTCCAGTGCTGCTGGAGCTCCTTTAAGGGAAACTGAGCCCTCTGAGCCCCAGCACCATCTTGGAAAGTGTGCACAGAGTGCTAGGGAGGGGAGTTCTTTCCATACAGATTTCTCAAGAGAGGTTTCCAAATCTCTTATAGGGCCCTCTGTGGTTTGTATGAAAGACCTAAACACCCCTCACCCCACCAAGCCATTCCCAAACTCAGAAGACTATTATTGAGAATGCTTTTTTGTAGGGTTTAGTAAATGCACACCAGTGATGTAGAAGGGGAAAACGGGGCATATGAACTGAGCAACTGAACACTGCGACAGAACAGGCATGTACAATTCTTTTTTAAAAAAATCAGAAAGAGGAACCATGGAAGGCTCCTAATGCACTGCTCACATTTCAGAAGCAAGAACCATAATACAGAACTCCAAAATCAAGGAAGCATCAGTGCTATTTGTCAATGAAACTCATTGGGGCCATTCACACGACCAGGTGGGCAGAGGAATGAGAGGGCAGGGGAAAGACTGTGGAAATCTTTCCTCCCGCCCCCCCCCAGATGATGCATTAAAATGTTGCTGGGACTGCAAACTGAACTCCCAGACTATAGCTGCTGAGCTAGGCAGTACAGAGCTCTGGAGAGCAGGACAACGCATCCCGACCACCAGGTATCTCAGAATGTTCCGTGTTTTGAGCACGGTGCATTGAGGGATTCTTAAAGGAGATAGCCCTTCTAGGCACCCATCTCTGTGTCTCCTGAGGCTGAATGCAGGCAAGAGAAACAAACAATCCCAGACAAACAATCCCAGCTTCATGGCTAAAAGCTGGGCTAAAAAGCCATGCTGGGCTTCCCGAGTCTGTTCTAGGTTGCACGTGAAAACAGCCACATTAGGTGATATGTAAAGACCAGTGGCTAAAAGAATACATTTACTTACTTAAACTCATTAGGGGAGCTTGAGCCAATCACTGTTTCTCTGACCAAGCTTTTATCATGCAAGAATAAAACAAACAACACCACCCGGAGTTCTAGTGAGGAAAAATGGGATCCAGGAAGCAGAAATTATCAAGAAGGGACCAGACTTTGGTCACTTTCTCTCTTGCAGGACACTTACCAATACTAATCCCATCATCCCAGTAAAGTTGCCCCTGAGCTTTCCCATCATCATCCAAAGCAACAGTGAGTCCCATAGGATTCAGACGGCTGGAAGGAAAAGGAAAATGTTAGGAACGGTTCCTTAGGAAATATGTGTCAAATTCAGTGCACTTTTCCATCTCTGAAGGGAAAACACCAACATGTCAAAGACCTGTCCTCCGAGTGTGTTCATCTATTCATTGTGACATTTATATACCACCTTTCAGAAAGTATCTACAATCACAATGTTAAAACAATGATCATATCAATAACAATTCAAACCTGGTCCTGCTGTGCAGGATTTGGATCTTGCCGTGCTGGAAATGAAACTCCAATGCAGCATGACACAAAAGGTGTCCTGATCCAACCAAGAAGATGGGTGTGCAGAAGCAGGCTCAGCTGTACCCCTCACTTACTGGATCAGGAATCACAGTTCATTTAAAATGTGTATCCAAAGGTGGGTGCTGTCAAAAACCCCTTTTCCAAAAAGATGTGGTTCCATCTTTGAACACTAGGGCTGACCCTAGCATAATGTCAACCCCTGGGATCTCACACATGCCAGCTTGAGCTTCATGGAGATAGTGTGATGCACAAATGCAATCAATCAATCACCCACCAAGGAGGACAGGTGCACGTGCACAAGGGGATATGCTGTACATCACAACACACATAGGGCTGTGGATGAGGTAAGTGGGGATGTGCACCATTATGCAAGCAAAGGAACACCAGGCTATCCCTTCAAATAGCCTCTGTGCATGTGCAGAGGCCATTAAAGGACATCCTGGTCCTGGCGTGAGCACTGAGTGGTTGGCCTGTTACAGGTACGGATGGCGAGTCGAGTCACTGCCGACTCACCCTCACCGCTGCACGCTCTGCAATTACCGCTCCAATGAGCAGTTCAAGCGCACCTCTGCATCTCTTGTTTTTGGAAGGAGTGGCTAGCGGGCTGCAGGGGATGGCGGGTTGGGTTGCCGCCTCCCACCCGCTCTGTGGGCTCTGCACAAAAATGGGAATTTGGAGTCACCCCAACACCCCTTTTAAAAAAAAACAAAACAAAACAGAAAACCGTGGCCACAGCAGCACCGCTGCCACAGTGCTCAGTTGAAAAAAGGTTCGACTCCCCACGCCTCTCAAGCTGGGCCTGAACCCGTTTGGACTTGAGCCGAACTGGGGCCTGGCTCTATGTGCACAAAACCAGAGCGGACTCAGTTCGGCTCATGTCCAGTTCCATTTGAGCCAAACCAGGTTTTCCGGTTTCGTGGACACCCCTAGAGGGAAGCAGGCATGAAACTCAGTTTGATCTAAGAAACATTTTTACTTACCTAGCATTGGTAGTAATACTAGGCACTTGCCAGGGGATGATGTAACCACCCCGGATGTGAAGATTGATATGCTCCAAAGGTGCTTGCAACTCTTGGAACTGTTCACGCACTGCAATGACTTGATCCTACAAGAATATTAGCAAGCATTTGGAGTGGCAGTATGTTCAGTCTTGCTCCCAAAAGTCGAACACAACTCTTATATTAGTACCCCCCCCCCCCCCCCGGTTTGAAAATGAAGGCATACAATGGAAGTGGAATGTGTCGTAATTTTCTCAGCTGGTTTCTCTTTGTCTGGGCTTACCCACTGCTTTCTCTTTAACCTCCCCCCTCCCATCTGCTGATCTTCCTCTACCTCAGGTTACAACCTGTATTTCCAATGGATACATGAATCTGAGACCTCTGTTGGGTATGGGGTGGAGGTGGGGGCTTGGAAAGGAAACATGGTGGAAAAGGGCAGATTCTTCCGACTGACATCCCCACTAAAAATTGAGTTTTTTCTGCCACAGTTTGCAAAGGACTGGTTTTAGTCAAGTAAGGTAGGCATGAATTGGAGGTGTAATGTGGAATTCGTCCTTGAAATGCAATCATTTTTAAGCGGGATGATGCCCTGTATCTGTACTACAAGCAAGTCTTTAAAGTTACTCTTTAATTTTCCCCGCTGTAGTTGCTTACCGTATGATAATCATACCAACGTGCATTTGGTATATAAGCTCTCACTGTCACAGCGCCCTAGGAGTTAAAGGGAGAAGTGTAAAATGAAGACAGCCAGACAATATTACGACTGCATTGATGTATTCAGATATTCATTCTAAAAACACTATAGTTCTTTAGATTGCTTACTTGGTCTAGCACAGGACTGATCAGCAGCGCTGGGCCCCACAAAAATTGTCTGTAGACATCCCATGTGTTAGTGTCATTCGGAAACCTTGAAGAAACATTGCCAAATCCATATTATTTCATCTTTCAAACTCACAACAACCTGCCTTTAGCTAAGTCAGAATATCGGTCCATTTAACTCACTATCATCTCAGGGGTTTTCCCTAGTCCTAGCTGGAAATACTCAGGATTGAACCAGCCACTATCTGCATGCAAAGCAGGTGCTCTGCCACTGAGCTATGGACCTTCTTCTGCCTCACTGCCTCAATATAATATCAATATAATTATAATACATTATAAACCAACTCCTACTTAAAGGCTTGACCTACTTCTTTATTTTTATTTTTTTTAAGATCGCAAATGTTGACTTTCATATTCCATATGCTACCTAGGTAGAACACTTTTGTGTCCCAATACTTCAGTAAAAGTGCTTCTGAAAGTCCCACATTATTTAATGTATTTGTCTTCACAAGCCTTGATGGATGCTGGGAAGCCATAGCATTTTATTGGACATCTTGCCTTCCTACTCTCTTTTGCCCATGCGGGAGGTCATGGAGCCACCTCATAGATCACCCAGTGTGCTCTGTGCCTTCCTCTGTGGGGAGAATCAATTGGTTGGGGTTGCCAGGGCAGAGCTTGGTAATAACAGGCAGAAGAAGTGGAATTATGCAGATTGTTTTTGACCCACCACAGTCGGGATTTGATCTGGGGCAAAAAAACCATCATTGATTCTTCTGATACAGCGAATGATACCATTCTCTTGCAACTTATCCCCGATAGCATGTTGCCACTTCATACTTACTCATTCAGCAAAGGACGTGCAACCGTGCTGCCGTGTGCATGGGCATCATACATTAGTGTATAGAGATAGGGTAGTAGCTTGTATCGGATGTTGAGCACATTCCTAGAGATATCTTCAAAGGTTGAGTTGAAGGATACAGGATCTTGCCTCTGGAAAATATATGAGGTAGTAATTCATACTACAGACCATCTCTTTCTCTCCAGCACCTGCCCTGTTCCTACTCCATATTAAGATGCTTGTGGGCATCCACCAGAAGGTTTTCAAACTCAGAAGACAAAGAAGCAATCACATCAAGAACTTTCAGAGGAAGAAGAATAAACTACCATATGTGGACCCAATAAAAATGGTATAACAAACTTACTGCATTTTTTGGTTCCCCTCTAAAGGGGACTACATCTGAAATAATTATAATTATAACCACCACCACCACAACCATAAAATTGAAAAGGTTGTAGAAAATGAAGATGCACAAATATTATGGGACATCCAACTACAAACAGACAAACATCTGCCACACAATACACCAGATAGAACTGTAGTCGAGAAGAAAGAAAACCAAGTTAAAATAATCGACATAGCAATACCAGGGGATAGCAGAATAGAAGAAAAAGAAATAGAAAAAATAACAAAATACAAAAATCTACCAATTGAAATTGAAAGGCTGTGGCAGAAGAAGACCAAAATAATCCCAGTAGTAATTGGAACCCTAGGTGCAATTCCAAAACACCTGAAGAGCACCTCAACACCATAGGGGCCACAGAAATTACCATCAGCCAATTACAAAAAGCAACTTTACTGGGAACAACCTATATTCTGTGACAATATCTATAATAATAACAGCAACAACACTGAAAATAAAATAGGGATGTGCAAAACGTTTCGGGCACAGAACGATCTGTGCCTGAAACAGCGAATTTCGTGTGATTCGGGGCCGAACCAAATCACCCACGAAAAGATCCGGGAAATTTCGGGCATGAGCCAAATCACCCGAATTTCGGGCCCAAAAATTCGGGTGATTCGGACCTCCATTATTTGCCTTCTTTCCCCCCCGCTCTGTTTTGAGCTATGACGTCTATTTGAATTTCCCACCTTTTTTCATCCCATTGACTTCAATGCAAAAAGGTTGGATGTGACGTCTGCTCGAATTTTGGGTCTGAGCCGAAACACCGAAAATCCGAATTGCACACCCCTAAAGTAAAATTCAGCCATCCCAGGTCCTTGGGAAGGACTCACTGTCTGAATAAAACAAACCAGTCAACAACACTTGTCTGACTGTGTAAACAAAAATAAATAAATAAATAATGATAATGGAGGAGAGAAGGAGGAGGAGGAAGAGGCGGCGGAGGAATTGGAGGAGGAGGAGGACTAGGAGGAGGAGGAGGAGGAGGAGGGATCTGTGAGACTGATCTATAATGCAGTCAGCTAAACTTTCTGAAATCATCCTATCAATCTCAAGAGTCTGTGGAGTAGAATATAAGGTAAATGGAGTAGTAAATGGGACATTAATGCTGATGTTACTTTTGTCTTCCAGACCCTGAAGCTGGGATACTCTCTCAAACATATTTCTAGTGAGCCTTTAAAGATACTTTTAGATGCAATTGATGCTGACACAGTCTCACATTACCTTCATCTGACAAAGATAGCATCAGTCACTAGTGAAGGGTGAATGTAGGACACTGTAAAGAGGACTGTATTTCTATACATACGAACACACCTGGGCCAAGAAGCACCTTTTAAAATGATGTCTATCTTATATTGAGCAGGGATGGAGCAACTGCCCCTGTTCAGCCCAGTAGAGAAACTCTACCACTGTGGCCATTGCTGGTGTCTTCCTTCTGTTACGTTTCAGTTTGTGAGCCCCTTCAGGACAGAGAAACATCTTCTATTTCCTTGTGCTATATAAATCATTCTGAGAACTACTTTTTTGTTGACAAAATAGTTAACAAATATATTCGTCGCAGTAATAATGATCTTGTGCTCTGAAAGAACATTTTGCATTATATTCTGAAAAAACATTCAACCACAGCAGAGGCAAAAGCAAACATTTTGGCCAACAATTCTTACTTTGGGGATAGTTTAAAAAAACAGAGAAATCAAGAACATGATTTGTATCTCTAGGAACACCTATGAAATGGACGGGAGTTATGTAGCAGCTGATCATATCACCATCCAAAAGTCAGACTAGAATGAACAGCTACGTCATGCCACCATTCTTCTTGCTTGAATCAAGCAAGGTAAGGCAAAATAAACAATATGGGCAAGAAGCGGAGCCAACCACGTAAGGAGGGGTGTGGTATTGGAGTAGGCATGGGGGAAAGTGTGGGAATCGCTCTCCTTTTCATTGGCAAAATAATCTGTGTTCATCCTGCCCTTTATGAGCCCACTTGCTATGCCTGGGTTTTGCCTCTAACTCTGATGTTCCTGGCTGTGCAGTACCCTGCAAACACCACATGGTCTTGACAGGGTAGAGGAAACTCTCTGCTTCCTTGCCAACAAAAATTGGATTAAATGACCAAAAGAAGATGGACTGTCTCCACTGACAACTCCACAAACATTCTCAGGAAGTTACTATGAGAGTCAGTCTACTACTGCATAATATATACTGCCCAAGATGGTTGACACACCTTAGTCCCCATCACATTATGATTCCTAGAGAAAGTGTAAAATGCTCCAAGCTCCATCCATCGGGCACACATTTCATAGGTTGTGTCATTGAAGAAGCCACAGATATCAGCACCGGTCTTTAAACATGAAAAGAGACAAAGATTAGAAGTTCCCCAAGTCATAGCTGATTACCACAAAATGCTTGCTAGAATTTCCGATACATAGTTAATCTGATAACAGAACTTACGTAGGAGATTCCAAAGAGGCTGAACTCCATGATACCTGCCAAAACGAGATAAATACATATGAGATTTCATATATATGCATGAGTAACATATGAAGTATGAAAAATGCAGGAGAATTTTATGTATTTTATATCGCATTTATTTCATATCTATCTACATGAAATACATGCTATATAAAAATACAAATAAAAATTTTCTACATTTTCCGTACTTCAGACATTATCATAAACTCACATAATACTGGTTTACATATTCCAATGTAATGTAATTCAGGTGACGTCAGAGCCACCTGTGATGCTGTTGGGCCCTAAAACAGCCAAGGGCAGCAGTCCCGATACTGCCCTCTTGCATGGGAGGAGAGCTGGTCTTGTGGTAGCAAGCATGACTTGTCCCCATAGCTAAGCAGGGTCTGCCCTGGTTGCATATGAATGGAAGACTCGATGTGTGAGCACTGCAAGATATTCCCCTCAGGGGATGAAGCCGCTCTGGGAAGAGCAGAAGGTCTCAAGTTCCCTCCCTGGCTTCTCCAAGATAAGGCTGAGAGCCTGCCTGCAACCTTGGAGAAGCCACTGCCAGTCTGTGAAGACAATACTGAGCTAGATAGACCAATGGTCTGACTCAGTATATGGCAGTTTCCTATGTTCCTATGAATTCTTTATAGCCCTGTCGTGGTGCAAGCAGATCTGGTGCTGCCCATGTTATGCTGTGGGGCATGGAAGTCACTGACTCCAAATGCCAAGTGTTGTTTCATTGTACCATAAAGCAATGTTTGTCTGTGTTTGTGAAACTTGAGCATGAGAAATTAGCAAAGTTAGAATTGCCATATAAAGCAAAAATGACCAGATACAGTAGCCTAAATCACACACTAATGGACATACAAAGTTGCCTTATGATCAGACCATTGGTTCATCTAACTCACTGACTGGTAGAAGCTCTCCAGGTTTTTGGACAGGAGAGTTCCTTATAATAGGAAATGGTGACCCCGCATGACCCTTTTTTTTGGTGATCATGTAGTCTACCACTATTTCACCATATTTCTCACCAGAAGTGTTCATTCATAGATGCAGGGGTGTGGTTTGAGTCCAATCCTAATAGAATGTGAGGAAAAGGAAGATCCTGGGATTCCCCACTGTTTATTTAGGATTCTGCTCAGTCACTAAAGGAACAGTGCAATCAATCTTATAATTCATTGGGAAGCATCACAGGAATAGTACTGAAGAGTTTGCCTACCAATAATGGATTTGTCAAGCTGGTCCCATCTGGCATAGTTATCACCGAGCCAATGTCCTGCCCATCGTCCACTGGATGGGTATGTTGAACGGGTGATAATGATCCCACGCTCTCCTGTGGCATTGTGCATACCGCTGATGTGAAGATACAAATATGCACAGGTTACAGCTGTCACTAGTTAAAAAAATTATCTTACACAAAAACACCTTGGCATTCTACTTAAAGATTCCACTGAGATCCAAATTAGATGGTTAAAGTAAAATAAGGCTCGCAGCCATATATCTCCTTGTAAGGCCTCCATTCCCTACAGTAATATCTAATAATCTAACACATGTGGCATGTCTTCATCAAGTTACATGTTTCCCCATCCCCTCAGACAGAATTAGGGGTGTGCATGGAACTGTCTGTGGAGGTTCAGTTAGAATTAGAACTGAATTTGAACTGAACTGCTGGTCTGTGAACCAGTCCGTTAAAACTGGGCGGTGGTTCGGTTCCAACTCAGACCTGCCCTCGGGGGGGGGGGGGCTGGTTCAACTCGAGCTAGAACTGGTAGAAAATGGGCTGGTTTGAATTGAACTAGGTTTGATTCAAACTGGTTCTAAACTCCGGTTCGAACTTTATACTGTAGAATCTAATGAAGTGGAGTCAGGGCAGGGGAATTTGCATTGTGAGGACAATGAACCAGACACTGCTGGATACAGAGAAGAGAAATGAAAGAGTTTCTGGGAAGTGGCTTTTGGCACCTATCACACATCTCCCATAACATCTAGTTCAGAGCACAATACAGACAGTATCATATTGATATTCTTTTAGCTATATCAATAACTATCGGAGAGGAAAATATTGTTTGTTCAAAACAACCAGAACAATAGACCATGTAAGCAGGTGAGGCAGGAGAACCGAGAATATAGCGTTGGCCAGCTTATATGTTGATACTGATACAGTCTGCTTTGCCTTTCACTCTAACAGATTTAATTGGAATCTTTTTCATTTCTGAGACATTTAGGATTATAGACTGCAGAACCGGAATTACTGCTTTAGAGCCTTCAGCAATGATGCAGTGATCTATATAGGTGTGATGAACTGGGTTAATATTAGCCAGTTTGGTATAACTAGCTTCCATTTTAAAAAGGCATCACTCCATTTTGTGAGAGTAAAGATTACTCCATTTTGTGAGAGTAAAGATTATTATTATTAATCTATCCTATTGGTTATAAGACTTTATTCTTGTTGCTCCAGCTCCAAAAATTCCCTCACTCCTTTCCCTCATTGTCCACCTACTGCTGAATCCCTCCTGTGCCCTCAGTTGAGTCTGGGAGGAATCCCCAAGTTCCTGGTAAGTCTCCCAGTAAGAGATGTCATAACATTCTCTCCATCCTTTTCTATCTAATGGTTTAACAGTTAGATTCAAGCTAACCCTTTGAAGAACTGAATCAATTTATTCCAGTGTAACACCTGATTCTTGGAGGATGGGCATGTTCCATCCTAAGCCTTCCTTGACACCAGTAAGCACTAGGAACTACAGATTTGATGGCTGAGAAGATGCCTTGCCTCTCAGAGAAAAATAACCTGGTGCTACCTGAATCTGCTTGCTAAGTAGCACACTTCTGGGTGTGGGGATTCGAACCATGGCCATGGTTCACCACAAAGAGCAGCAGTTAAAAGAACCAGAACAGAAATAGATGTATCACCTGTTTTGTTTGTTTTTGCTTTGATGATGTTTACTATGCTTTTAAACTACTTTGGGTTATTAGGATGAAAGGTGGTCTATGTATCAATGAATGAATGAATGAATGAATGAATGGAGGCTGCTCTCACAAGCAGCATAGGCTAGGCTAGACTGCCCATCCATAGCACCAGGATCCACACAGATCCTGGCACTCCCACCTGGCCAAACCTTTCTTTTAAGCCTTGCTTTTAGCCGAGGATGAAGTGCTCCAACCTGGCTGCCAGGATTCTGTGTCTCCTTGGGCTGCACACAGCACTAGAAGACACAGAGATGAGTGTCTAGAGCACCCATCTGAGGGGGGAATTCCCCAATGCACTGCACTCAGTGTGCAGTCCATTGTGGGATTCCCAGAGGCTAGGACAATGTGGAGATCTGCATTTGCTGCAGTGCAGATTGTCTGGAGCACAGTTTGTGCTCCCAGTAACATTTTTTGACTGTCGTGCAGTGAAAAGGTAATTTTGGAACAGCCTTCATTTCGCCCATACAGTCATGTGAATACCATGAATGAATGAATGAATGAATGAAACTTCTCAGAAGCCATGTTTCTTGGCTTCTCCAGAATGTCTAAGATATAGATTGATATATGTTCCAAGCAGGGATAGATTCCCCGTTCTGATATTTCCCCTACCAGACTTTAGTTACCAGGGAAATTTGGATTTCGGATTCAGATTGGTACAAGTTTCCTTTTGGAAGAATCTGCTGTGATATGAGGCCCATTCACACTTTATGTTCAACACTCGTACAAAAAGTATACAGTGTACACAGGTATAGATCTGTACAGAGGGACAGTAATTCACATGTTATGTTGAATGAAAGTATAGAAGTACACTTCCTATCTCTACCATGCGTTTGAAGGGCCTATATACTTGTTCACTTTTGAAGTGTACAGCCATTCACACAAACACACATAGGAGTGTACAGACATTGGTACACTCATACAGCATAATGTCTGAAATGGGCTAAGGTAAATTTCCTTGTCTTTGTTTCTCAGTTCTTCAGGACAATATGTGCTGGAAGAAATGATGCCCAACCACTGGCTTTCCAAAGCCAAAGTTAGGAATCCCCATCTTATGGTTTTCAGTTCTTAAAAAATGCTCTACTGCCGGTATCTATTCCTGATAACACCCATTACAAGCAACATGAAAAAAATACGTTTGTCTTTAAGTTGGAAATAAAATAAAAAGACTGACCCAAAATATAGGAACCTATTTATTGAAAATAAGACCAGATAGTAGCTGTGCTTGCACAAATGAACAATAGTGTAAATAATGAGAATTTCTCACATTTGCCCTAAGGAGATGGGTTATCACAGAAATTTGGCTAAAGTGAAATCCAAAGTAAAAGATTTTACAATAATTTCAGGGGAAGCCAAATATTGTATTTTAAGACTAGTAAAATTCTCTGGATGGTGTGGAGGTCCACATATCCTTGTTAATCCTTTTACCTAAACAAAACCTGAAGCCCCTTTGGAGGTTCCTCATAATGCTAAATACTTGAATAATGTCATCAAGAGACACCCAAAGGGTTGAGATAATACTAGTGAAATTTATCAGGCTTGCGGGGAGCAGGAGTTCATACAGTGCTACCAGAGATGTCACCCCATTTTCTAAGATAAATGATGCAAACAACTTACTAGTAGGTAGGTTTTGCTTGTGACCATCCATACAGGTTATGCACATTATAGTGGCTCACAGGTGTCCCGTCAGGGAGCTGCTGTTCATCTTCCATGCAAATCGTCACAAGATCCAGTCCCTTTTCTCTTAACACCAAATCTAACAGGGAGATAATGATAGGCCAGAGAATTAGTTGGTCATCCATTAGTCTATCAGGAAAATAAATACTAGTTTAAGTTATCTTCATCAGTGCTTAATCCCTTTCTAAGGGATAGCTATGTTCGTTGCAGTAAAAATAAATAAATCTTGAAGTCTTGAAGCACCTTAAAGAACAACAAACATTGTAGCATAAGCTTTCATGTACTAGAATCAACTTGATCACATGCTATGAAGTGTTATCCTCAGTAGGTGTGCGTGTGTGTACATGCATGTGCATTCGTGTGTATGCACATGCACACACATACATAATGTGTGCACACAGACACACATGGGTAACAGAAATGTGGCATAAAAATAATTTTAAAAGATGACAAAGAGACCCAACACCACTACTTTGCAGTAAGCCCAGAACAGAATACCACTCTGATCAGAATGCCACTCCTACCCCTGAAACATTTGCCAAACCCACACCCCATTATCTCTGCCTCTGAACAGGGTAGCAAAAATGGCAGAAAATGTTCGGGTCAGCACTAGCTCAGAAAATAGGACAAAACTGGGAAAAGAAACCCTCTTTATTCTATATCGATTTATCTCATATTGATTATGGTATCAATTTCTTGTTACAAAAATGCAAAAATTGTATGCTGCAACTATTGTATGCTGTATACTTCTATTTGAGGGGATTATGACAGCAATGAATGCACCACTGAAAGACCTTAAAGGCCAAGCTGAAGACAGATAACTCTGGAGAGAAGCTCCCTATGTGATCGCTAAGAGTCGATACCGACTTGACGGCACTTAATCAATCCATCCATCCATCCAGAGGTAACAGTATTTTTGAGTAGCTGATATATAAAATGAAATTATATATGAAACAAAATACTTAAATGGCATGAGTAAATTACTAGATTATGGTCCCAATCCAGAAGTTCCATTTCAACCAATGGGAAGAATTAGTGGTGACCAACTGAAGCCTCATTGCTTTCAAAGGTATTGCATTAAAATCAACTGTATCAGGATCGGACTTGATGAGTGTTAGAGACTGCACTTACCTGGCATGTATGGAGGATGGTTTAATGTGTCATTGTGGCAACCACCAATATTTCCATCAATAAAGTTGGAGGGTTCATTCATGTCCTACGGTAGGTATTAGAAGTTAAAATTTTAGTACCTACTACTACAACAAATATTTATATACTGCTCTTCAACCAAAGTTCTCAAAGCGGTTTACATAGAAAAATACATAATATATAAATTAGATAGTCCCCTGTTCCCAAAAGGCCCACAGTCTAAAAAGAAACATAAAGCAGAAACCAGCAACATCCACTGGAGGGTTGTTATCCCCCTTCTAAATATAAGAGAATCACCACTTTAAAATGTTTCTCTTTGCTCAGTTAGCAGGAGTACTTGTTCAGTTAGCAGGGGTACCTTTCAACAAATCTGTGGTAATAGATCAAAGATTGTAACCAATGTTATATAACAACACCATTGCAAAACACCATAAACATATTAAAATTAAACAGTTACCTAAGCACAGTATACATTCTGAAAATGAGAAGATTAAGGTTTAGTCGCCACTAATCAAAAATTAAATGAGTCAAAGATCACAGAAGGCCTCATGGAAAAGGTATCTTTTAACAAACTGCCAAACTCAACAGAGCCAGACTGCAGGATCTCCCTTTGGAGGCCATTTCAGAGCAACAAGCCCCGCTATTGGCAGAAGGCCAATAAAGGTAAAGGTATCTTGACTAAAGATAGAGGTAGAACCTGGAGCAATAGCTCTCCATCTGAGCTTAATTCAAGGGGGATTCATAGGGGAGTAGGTGCTCCCTAAGTTTAGCCCAGATAGAGTTGACCTGAAGCCAGAGTCAAAAATGGATGATTCAGAGCCATGATTTGCTTTTCAGCCAGGTCAGCAGTTTGATGGAGATTTTTGGATGGATTAACACTGACGTGTGGAAGTTTCAACAAAAGCCAGTGGAAAGACCTTGACTATCTCATTGCTGCCTCCATGAGAGGAGAGCTGGTCTTGTGGTAGCAAGCATGACATGTCCCCTTAGCTAAGCAGGGTCTGCCCTGGATGCATATGAATGGGAGACTAGAAGTATGAGCACTGCAAGATATTCCCTTTAGGGGATGGAGCCACTTTGAGAAGAGCAGAAGGTTTCAAGTTCCCTCCCTGGCTTCTCCAAGATAGGGCTGTAAGAGATTCCTGCCTGCAACCTTGGAGAAGCCATTGCCAGTCTCTGAAGACAATACTGAGCTTGATAGACCAATGGTCTGACTCAGTATATGGCAGCTTTCTATGTTCCTATGCCTGAATATAAGCTACCGTGAGAGGGTCCAGTCAACCAAGCTTCTTGATACATTGCTTGTATCAATCAGAGTTTGCTTGCATACCCACAACAGAAAATTTGAGAACAGAAAGGACAGTATTAGAAAATGCGCTGTGTCATCATTAGCCAATACTGAACTTATTTGATTAATGAATATGAATTTGGCTGAGTTGCTAATCATCATCATCATCATCATCATCATCTTTATTTGTTATCCGCCCCAAAACAAATTGTTCTCTGGGCAGCTCACAACACATACAATAAAAACACATAACCCATTAGATCATAACAGACAAAAACGGTGAAAATACAATACATAGCAGCATTAAAATCTCATTTTAAAATTAGTTAAAGATCAGATAAAATCTGAAAAGCTGAATTAAAGAACCCAAATTTAAAATGCCTGCGTGAACAAAAAGGTCTAAGGGAGAATTAACCAATCAAAAACCTGAAGAGTTGGGATAATTTGGCTAAGGTATAAAGTAGAGGAAACCCCTTTGGAAGGCCTTTGGGGCCTTTTGGCATTTGTTCTTTTCCTTTTTTAGACTAACAGTTTTTCAAGATGAAAAGAAGCTTCTTGGAGAGGTGCTTTCTCCCTTTTTAGCCAAACTTTTATTTTTGCTGTAACATTTTTCTTATATTAATAGAGCACCTCTAACGTCTGAGACTTCTAGAGACTCCTCAGTGTGACGACTAGTAGATATCAAATTTTATTGCTTGTATTTTGACTATGGGTTTTCTTTAATACTGCCGTTTGCTGGGAACAAATATTGCTTCCAAGCTCTATTTAAAGCAGGAGGAGGGAAGAAGTTTGATTTAACTGCATAGTTGTATAAAGCCACTTTAATTCACTTCAGTAAAGCCAGTGAGTCAGTGTACTGTGAGTTAATGTGTGCGCCTTTCCAGCTTCACATTCTCCCACTGGTTTAGCTCCCTGGGGCAAATAAAAGTCCTGATTTTCAGAGGTAAGCAAAAGAAAACGTGGAATCTAAAGAGAGGACTGGAGAGAACTGAGTTCAAATCCTTGTTCAGCCATAAAACTCACTGCATGATTCTGGGCCAGCACTTCTCCCTCAGCCTAGCCTGCATCACAGGGTTGTTGTGGGGGCAAACATGACCACGTACACTGCTCTGGGCTCTTTGGAGGAAGAGCAGGATATAAATGTAAAAATGAATTTTTAAAAATCAATAAAATGGAAGCTTTCCCGAAGGTTGAATAACATACCTAGGAAATAAATGCCAAGTATATTTTTAAACAAAGAAGCAGAAAAGATAGCGCTTAGTACTCACAGTCCACAGACCATCAAACTTCAGGACATCGGCATAATACTTCTCTATTTCTCTTTGCCACCATTGTGATGTGGAATTTCGGAAGAAATCTGGGAAAGCAACATAAGCTCGGTACCGCTGATAACAAAAGAAAAGAGAGAAGTAAATGAAGTAAATGAGATTGCTGTGTATTCGACATCTCTGCTTCGACCAGCTCTACAAAATTCTCTGTGTAAAAATAAATGAAACCAAATAAGACATGTGGGCATGCACCATCATTGTTGTAACTAGCATGGTGAATATTAGGCTTAAAACAGGAAGGTCAAGGACATTCTGACCAAGGTCAAGATTTTCTGTAACAACTGAGGAATAATAAATGAATGTGGTAAAAGAAATACCTCTAGCTGTATTGCCAAGCTTGCATTTTCATCAACCGTTACATTGGGATAATCTGGCCACACCTAATTAGAAAAGGGAAAAGAAGCAGTCAGGCACACATAATTTGCTACTCTATGATTCATGAGACATGCTGCTTTTGAAGCACTAATTCATTTCTTCATTCCATTCACCTGCTGTATGTCTGACTGCATGTCCACAAACAACATAAATGCATAGAATAAATGCATCCTATGGAAACAAGCCGCCTGGTCGAAATCCAGAGTACATGGTGAGCAAGCCACAGTGCTTCTGTGCGACTAGTGGGGATTTTTAGTTGGGGGTGGAGAGTCATAAAAGAACAGACTCCATGCCTTATGGCAATTTTGGAAATGTCCTCCAGTCATATTTGAGGAAGTCTGAGAAGTTATTTTCCTAAACATGCACATCTAGACCATTATTGAAACTGGATGAGGCAGCAGATTGAGAAGGGCAGTGAAATGCTTGCCCACCATGTCCACAGGAATGCTGCAACTGGTAGCCCATCATTTCCCCAAACCCCCCTGGTGGTGGCATGTTAGCTGCCACATCCCACTACCTCTGCTCTCCAACCTTCTACTTTGCGTTGAGAAGCAAGAGAAAGAAGTGGAAGAGGAAGGGAGAGGAAGAGGATTCTCCTCCATACTTCCATTTCTATTCCATTCCTACACATGCTCAGAGGATTCACTGAAAGCAGTACAGATTTGGTCTAAAAATGGCTAACCCTTTGACTTTGTTTAAGTAATCAGTCATCCTCTAAACAGCAGGTCTTAAACCCGCCCCGCCCCCCAATAGAGACTAATTGCCAGGTGGCAGGTCTCATAAGTTCCTACACAAAAATCTTGTGAAATTTGGGATGTGGCAAATGGTTTGCAACAGTACCTTTGCCCATGCAATCTCTGTGCTGCCGGGCAGCGTGATGAAGACCTTTTCCCGCTCACCACTTAGGAATGTTTCATATGGTTGAGTTTCGTTGCCTGATATAGCAGGATCCTACAGCAGACAAGACAGTTTTACTGTTACAGAAAAGCAGTAGATATGCATGCTAATTATTTCAGTCATGCATTTTATTTGCCTCCTGTTTTTCGTCTTCCAAAATCTGGCTGAGGTTGCTAACAAGGCTAAACATCAAAATATACAACAAAACTTTAAAACAAACCCATACAAACAGATCCAGCAGTCCATTATATCACATTCTTCAAAACATAACAATACATGCCATGTGTACAATGCTAATTCACTCCAAAGATTCCAAAAATATCACTTGTTTTGACACACTTTCTAAAACCTTCTGGAGGCTGTTCACATGAGTAGCCCTACCCAGGCTTGAGCAACATTACCTGGGTAGGGCTGCTCATGTGAAGTACTGGGATTGTGGAAGATACCAGCGCTGCCGTCTGGAGGCCGGGATGCATTTTCCCAACCAATAGAATGCTGCACAGCTTGCTGGGATTGCCTACCTGCTAGTTCACAAGCATGGCAGAGGACGGAAGAAAATTTTCCAGAACGAAGGTAGCACAAAAAAAAATGTTCTGTGGGCAGTGCTCTGATCTCTCTTAGAGAATGAACACATGAGAAAATGTCAAGGCAGGCAGTGGGAGGTTAAACAGGAGAAGATATTTCTTCATAGTCTGCATAATTAACTTGCACATTTCATAGCCATAAGATAGTCTCACTGGCAGTGGCTTAGATATCTTTAAAAAGGCATCCAGTTAAATGTTTAGGTTCAGATGTAACCTTTCTTCTAGATCCTGGGAGGCAAATGGGACCAGAGCTCAGTGGAAGAGCATCTGCTTTGCATGCAGAACGTCCCATGTTCAAGCCCTGGCATCTCCAGGTAGGGCTTTGAAATATCCATTGGAAGCCCTTGAAGAGCACTTCCACACAATGTAGACATTAAGGAACTGGATGAACTAATAGTTTGACTTGGGATAAGGCAGCTTCCTATGTTCCAAATGTCAGGAGTATGTCAGTCTTCATGCCCTATTTTGTGGGCATCCTGGTGGCCACCGGCTGACCATATCTGCAAACAGGAATGTTGAACTAGATTGACCTCTGGACTAATTCAGCAGCACCTGGAAAAGTAATACATACTACCTGGAAAGGCAATACAGAAAGATGACAACAGAAGTTACAGGTTAAATTACTAACCAGGATGATGATGAACCTCGAGCCCTCTGATTTTATTTGATTAACAAACTCAGGAAGGTCACTGAAGTTTTGGCCAAGAGTGAAGTCCAGTTTCCTTTCCATATAATCAATGTCGGTATATTGCACATCCTGTGTTAAAACAAAGACAGTGATGACATATGTGAAAATCAATCAATCAAAAGTTTTGTGATATGCTATGGCAAGATCTTAGTGAGTTTGGTTTAGGGAAATTTCAACAGGTGGCCTCCAGACCTTCATTGGAATGGTATGTCATTGCCAGAAGGTCCTTCTATGAGAGGATGGAGAGTTTTACTCATTCAAGGAGCCTTCCACTCTCTTTCCAAGCATGGGAGAACTTTCCATCAATGGTTCCACTCTGCTGAAGTGCTGGACGATACCCAATAAATTTAAGATTCAAAACTGAATCTCAAAAGAGACAAAACATAGGGTGGTGGATTGAGCCTCGAAATCTCTAAAGCAGCTTAGAAAAATTTTAAACTCCACTTGGCAAACTAGACGTTTCAGATGTAGATGTTCAGTGTACTGTGGACTTAAAGATGTAAAGTCTTAAACATAGTTGGGATCCTGACTAGTGGTGCTCTTGTGCACTGAATAATGTTGTGCTAGTACAAGAAGCCAGCATAGCTGAGTAAAATCATGGGCTTTTATTTCAGAAATCTGCTAAAGTTCCCTTTGAAACATACAGTATGAGGTATGCCACAGGATGCACACCTATTGCACATAACGCACTAGCACAACACAAGCTCTAGACTTAATACAACTAGTCTTGTGCTGGTTCAATGGTACTCAAGATGCTGGCCCATGCATTTAACTGTCATTGGGTGCTTTGTACTTAGCTTTTTCAGGATTGTTCCCATTCTCAGTAGCATGTAGCTTCACACATTTAAGAGAATAGATCAGAATACCCAGTTGTTGATCCAGCTAAGCAGAGTTCTGTAGATCTACCTATTGCTAATGGGAATTCCATGTTCATTTCAATCAAGGGGACAATTATTACCTTTGGTAGATATATGTTTGCATCAAGAGAAAGCACATAGATAGAGCTGCCTGTATTTTTAAGTTACATTTTTTACTCCACTGTGATCATCTCCACATCTTCTAGTGACAGGTATCAACCATAAATCTCCCAATCAGCAATGCAGAAACCAAAAAAGACACCAGCAAGATATGCAGCATGAGCATTACCTCTTCTCCTTAGCACTGAAAATTATTGATATGTTACACCTTCCATAAATGTTAACACATTTTTAAATTTAGGCAGCCAGTTTCCCCCATGGCTGTAAATTTGATCAAGGTAGCAAGTCTCTACAAAACAAACTGAAGCCATGGACACTTGAAATCCCAGCAGATCATTGATTACAGGTCCATTACACGGCAATGGATTAGGTTAAAAATCTAATTGGGCAATTAAGTGTATGGGACATGAAAACCCCACTGAAAAATATTATACTGGACTTCAATTTCTTTCGCTGCTATTAGTGCACACTTGGATTGAAATGACAGTTGTGAACAAATGATTAAAGAATATGAGGAACTTTGACATCCATTTTGGAGTCTTCAAAGTCAGTTCTATAATCATATACCAAAATAACATTGGGCTGGATCCAAACAACCATGCAAGCATATGCCCACCACTTGTGTTTGCAAAAGAGTTTACCTGGTGTAACCACAGTCAAGGTTTACAGCAATTCCCATTAGGGATGCTGGCAAAAATCCTCCGAAAGATTTCAAAATGAATTTTAAACAATTTTAAACAAATCCAGATTATTCTCCAACTCTGACATTTTGCCCATGCAGCAGCTGAATTCAGTTTAACACTCCTGTGAGTGATTGAGCTCCACTGCATTAAACTGGGCCAAATGCTTCCCCCTGTCAAGGAATGACTTCTCAAAAATTGGGGCAGGAGACAAAGGAATAATCCAAGGGTGATCTTCTGGCCCTGAGAGTCTCTTGCAGGGGAGGTACTTTCATTTCACTGTTTTCCAGGGGACACCCCTTGGAAATTGAGATTTTCTCTGCGTCTTAGTTTAAAGGAGTGCCCTTGGAAAAGAGAGACGGTGAGGTGGAAGACACCTCTCCATGAGGATCCTCAGGGTCAGATGGTTCCCTGTGGGCCTCTCATGCCCCCATTTCCCAAGGTGCAGAAATTTTAAAAAGCCTTTTAGCTAAACAGCAGAAGCATTTCTCCTTCGTATTGCCAGGAGGCTGAAATACAATTGCTGAGTATATCTGAGGCAATTCTAGGGGAGCTCATTCATCTCTAGCTCTCACACTTAAAAGCTTCTGTTTGTGCCAGTTCTTGACCTAAGAGTCAAAGGAGATTTTTAGATTCAGTTTTTGGATTTCACTTGCCTTGTGCAATGCTCACCCACAAAGTGCAAAACAGCCCTTCTGTAAGTGGAAGCCATGTTTCATATAAAGAACCTGCCTTTAGAGGCAGCCCATCCAAGCTTTGGTTATCCACAGTTCTTAGTGATTCAAATTATCTCTAGGTCTTCACCAGTAGAATCCTAGATAGTTATTCTTTTATTTGAAAGTAGCAACCCATTCACACTTATCAACAGTGACCACTGTCAAGAAGCAGGGACAGTGTGTTGCAAGGACACTGTGGGGCAAAATACACATGCTGCTACTCTGTGGGATTCGGATGAAGAGAGGTGAGGCAATCCAGCCCTGGGGTCCAGGAAGGGTTTCCCCATGCTGAAACTGTATCCCTCTCTGCTGCACATTCTTGCTGTATCCATTCACTTGTATGGGAATAAGTAAATATGAATAGGTGCACTCAGCGTCACCATTAGGTTGGGTTAGAAGGTCAAACCTGCTACCTGCTCAGCTCTAGAAACGAAGCCTGTACCTCTCTCCATACTCTCAACTCACTGGGTACCTAACAGCAACACATTGCAATGGCAGGAAACTTACATAGGGGATCTGAGCATTCCTCATTTCTTCATACAGACTCCTGACTTCAGCTGTATTTTTGAATCCATAGCGGCACAGCTGGAATCCCAGTGCCCAATAGGGTGGCATGACAGGTCGTCCAATCAGCTGCAAAAAACCACCAACCACAACAAATATCTTTAAAACATGCCATCAGGATTAGAGGTAGGGAAGAAACACAATGTACTTCAGGGTCCCAATCCAATCCTATGTGAATATAACTAGTAACGTGCAACAACTACGGCCCCAGAGAGGGCAAGTGCATCCTGCAACCACACAAAAAGATGCAGACAGACAATTCAGTTGGCTCTGGGGTGAAAGCATGATGTGGATGTGCATCTAGATTACATGCTTGTGTGGAAGCCTGTTTGCAGGAACAGAACTCCTTTGTTAGATCAGGGCACATAACTGCTAATTTCAAAGCTGGCTTACTGCCGTGTATTCTTGAACCACTTCTTCCGGAGTTGGCCCCAAAACCATGTAAAAGTCCAGAATTCCTCCGATAGTGCGATATGTCAGAGCGGGTGTTGGCTGAAAAGTGACATCTGGAAAATTCACGAAACAGAGTGAAGAATCAATCATCAGTTACAACAAATGAATCAGTCAGCAACAAATGACACTGTGTTTGGAATGCAAAGGAGAGATTTCTTACCCATAGCATTACTGTTGAGCAAAAGAACTCCATGAGCACTTCCGTCATTTTCCATTCCCATGTAGAAGGGGTGGAAGCCATATGAATTCAGTTTGTACTGTGGAAGAAAGAATTGCAAAAAATTAATGTCCCCTGCACCAAATAATAAATGACTGAAGGAACTGTCATAAATACATCCTTATTCACTGATCTGATTTTGTATTTCTGGTGGAATAAACGATAGAGCTGGCATCCTGACTACTGAAGGAAACATGAAAAGAGGGGCTGCAGAGACACAACTGTGGTTCACGTTCAACTTCCCCAGTCCCTCTGCAATTGGGAACAAGTGGTCAAATGTCCCGGCTCTGTGTATCTAGGCGTATCTAGGGGAAACAGCACCTAGGGCAAGCACTGAAATTGTGCCCCATGTCCAAACATCTGACATCCATTTTTCAGATAACTTTACCATAATATCAGCTCAAAAACACAAGTCAAGCTTGTTAATCTTTTAATATTTCAAAAACTATTTAGCAGTGGACATAGCCAGACCAAAAAATGCTGGAAAACTACAAATTTCAGTATGCTGGAGCTCATGAAATATCCAAATATTATGTGGAGGTGTACTTGGAAAACTAAACAGAAGTGCCTGTCTAATTCTCTACTATGCATTGTAGCATCGCTATTACATAAGTTTTAAAAATAAATGGAGAATTTGACTTTTCCCAGATACTCTGAAAATAATTAAAGGATATGCAGAGTAAACTGTGTCACTGCTTGGAATATAATCTAGTATTTCAGAAAGACAGTTAAAATGAGAGAAAGAGAGCAAGAAACTCCCAGTGGGGCTTAATACTAAGGATTTCACACTGTTTCAAAGACAAACTCTTCATTATTAGCCATATTATTAAGATATCACATTTAACTCACTTATCACAAGAAGCAAAGTAAGAGCAAATGAATACAATCCTAGCTCATAAGCTTCAGTTCAGTATTCACTAGCCCTGATTCTCTGTACATAGTGCCAAACTGAATATGTGTACAGTGACTTATATTATATTTTAAAATTATTTTTAATCTGTAGCCCCTTCGAGGGGCTTCCTAAAGGCCTTGGGGAGGTTGCAAAGGTTTCCCCTCCCCCCGCTGGCCTCTAGGGCCTCACAGGGACCATCTGAGCATGTGCGGTGGCATATATATATATATATATATATATATATATATATATATATATATATAAAAATGGCCACCGTGCAGGCTCAAATGGCCTCTGCAGGGTCTGGCATGGCCATGGGTATCAAAGAGGCCATTTGAGCATTCGTGGTGGCCATTTTGGTTTTGGCAGCCATTTTTTAATTTCTTAATTTTATAAAATGGCGCCCCCTTCAAGTGGCACCCGGGGCACGAGCCCTGCCTACCTCACCCTAGATATGCCCCTGCCGCACTGTCCATGCTCTGGAAGTACCCTGGAGGAGAGGAAGTCTTTCAGTGAGGATCAGCAATGTATTCCCCCTCTACCAGAGTAATTCTGCAGGCTAGGTAGGGACATTTCCCCCAATATGTAGATCTCCTTGGTCTCAGTTCAGCTCTTTAACCATTGCACCACACTGGTTCTCAGTCTCTACAAGCACAATCATTTTGGGAATCTAGTACTGGGGAAAATGTTTCCATGCTATTCATTGGCATGTCCAGTCCCAAATTAAATTCTAAATCACTTAGCCCCAGAAACCATTTTATCTAGCAAATGAGTATTTTCCACTTTCTGGGATTCATCATTTTCTTCCTCATTAAAAATGCATTTGTTACAATGCATTTGTCAAAAGAAGCAAGCATGAATTGTCCCATTTGCTAAGCATATGACCCTCCACCCTTCCCCTCAAATCATTAAAATGGTCAAAAGGCTCCATAATGCACCGGGCCAAGTTCAGTCCTAACTCACTGGCCACCTTTTAAAATTTATTATTATTTATTTATTATTAAAAAATTTATACCGCGCTTCCAAAAGTCTCAGGGTGCTTTACATTAAAACACAATTAAAATCAATTAACAATTAAAATAAAAATTATGAACTGCATAAAATAATAATTAACAATTAAAACATCATAAAACACCAATTAAATAGCCAAAACAATTTAAAAACAACTTTTAAAAAGCTGAGAAAGCTTGTTTGAAGAGATGTGTTTTCAGAAGTTTCTTAAAAATTGCCAGAGATGGGGAGGCTCTTATCTTAGTAGGGAGCGCATTCCACAATCTTGGGGCAGCAGCTGAGAAGGCCCATCTCTGTGTAGCCACCAAACGAGTTGGCGGCAACTGGAGACGGACCTCCTCAAGTGACCTCAAAGGGAGATGGGGCACATAGCGAAGAAGACGTTCTCTTAAATGCCCAGGGCCTAAGCCGTTTAGGGCTTTGTAAGTTATAACTAGCACTTTGTATTTTGCCTGGAAACCTATTGGTAGCCAGTGTAGCTCCATCAACAGAGGAGTAACGTTGTCTCTCTGAGATGACCCAGAGACCAACCTGGCTGCCGCATTCTGAACCAACTGAAGTTTCCGGACTATGTACAAAGGCAGCCCCACGTAGAGCGCATTACAAAAGTCCAGTCTGGAGGTTAACAACAAACGTACCACCGTTTTGAGGTCATTGATCTCGAGAAATGGGTGCAGCTGGCGTATCAGCCGGAGCTGAAAGAAAGCACCCCTGGCCACCGCCTCAACCTGAGAAACCAGGGAGATGTGTGAATCCAGAAGTACTCCCAGACTGCAAACCTGTTCCTTTTGGGGAAGTGTGACCCCATCTAGAACAGGCAGATCAAAATCGTCTCTAGAGTTCTGACCCCACACAATAAGTACCTCCGTCTTATCTGGATTCAGCTTCAATCATCCCTCATCCCTCCCTCATCCAGCCCATTACTGCTTCCAGGCAGGCGTTTTGGGAGAATATGCCAGCTCCTGAAGAGGTTGACACGGAGAAGTAGATCTGGGTGTCATCAGTGTACTGGTAACACCCAACTCCCAATCCCCTGATGATCTCTCCCAGCGGTTTCATGTAGATTTTAAAAAGCATTGGAGAAAGTACGGAGCCTTGAGGGACACCATACTTAAGCTCAGATTTTGAAGAGCAACAATATCCAATCAACACCATCTGAAATCTGTCCGAGAGGTGGGAGCGGAACCACTGTAAATCAATGCCTCCCACCCCCAACACCCTCAGACGTTCCAGAAGGATACTATGGTAGATAGTATCGAAAGCCGCTGAGAGACCCAAAAGTACCAACAGAGTCACACTTCCTCTGTCAATTCCCAATTGGAGATCATCCATGAGACTGACCAAGGCAGTCTCCACCCCATAGCCCGCCCAAAAAACAGTTTGAAATGGGTCTAGATAATCAGTTCCCTAGATAACCAGTATTCCTTCCTAGATAATAATCAGGAAAATAAAAGGCTCACCAAGATAATAGTAAATGAATTAAGTCCCCTGACCTGAACTAGGTACCCCCCTCTAACAATAACTGAGTAACAAGTGAAAAGAAAAACACAAAGCAAGGAATGAAACGAGCGAAGGACACAGAACAAGGAATTAATGGAACAAAGCAGGAAAGCATAAACAAGGCAAACTGGAACTCGGGAAAGTTTGGAATTCATAGAGCACACTGTCTGCGGACAGTGAAAGTTGCAAACAGCATCTGAGCAATTGGGAGACTGGTAAATATATATGGCTCAAGAGAACCAGCAGCCAATCAGGTTTCCCTGAGTCAACACTTCGGCTTCCTCTCTTGTGATCTCCTGCACCTGCGTGACTCCCACTGAGCTTGCCTCTTGAGACATCTTCTCAAGACAGGTGAAATCCCAGGGTCCTCCCCATCAGAAATCATGTCTGGCAGCTGTTGCGAATCCTCAGCTCCAGAGTCTGTTCTCCCTGCCAAATCCTGTTGCTGTGCCTCAGAGCCCTCACTAGCAGGCGAATCCTCCTGCTCTGACTCTTCTGAGTCAGAAGTCTGAGCCATGACAGTAGGCCTCACCCAAGCAGCTCGTCTATATCACCAGGAGTCACAAACTGAAATTGATCCAGTCAAATTGTATAAGAGGAGTTGCCGGACACCTCCAATTCAGACATCAAATTAATTTTGGAGTGTCCATCTAAGTCAGCCCGAATACGAGAGATTTTGTCTGTGAAAAAATTCTTTAGACACAATGCAGCGGGTAACTCATGATTCTAAATTCTGGTTCAAGGGAGGGGGGGCAGATACTATTCCCCTCACAACCCTGAACAACTCGGCTGGACGAGAAATCGCAGAGGCAATATGGGCAAAAAAGAACTGCTTCTTTGCCACACATATTGCCTGAGCATAGATCATGTCATAATCTGTCGGATTCGAGTCAAGTCTTTCTCCACTTGCGCTCCAGTCACCTACCTTGCCGCTTTATCCCCCGTAGATCTTCCGTATACCAAGCGGCCAATTTTGAAGCAAGTTGGAGGAAACGCTTAGGAGCAATCGTGTTTACTGCCCTGGTGAGCAAGTTGTTCCAATTCTCAACCAGGGCATCAACAGAATCACCAGCAGAGCCAACATTGAAACTTTCCAAGGCTTCTTGGAATCCTACCGGATCCAATAACCTCTTCGGGCGGACCATTCTAAAAGGCCCATAGCTGTCATGGCCGCTATGAACTCCTGAGCTGCCCCAGACAAGTTGGTCCCGAAATGAACATTGAGGTCCCCCAGTACCAGAAGTCTGTGAGACTCCAACGCAAGTTCCACGACCAAGTCCACGAGCTCAGTAAGGGATTCCCTTGGGCAGCGGGGCGATCGGTACACCAACAGAAGTCCCAATCTATCCCTGGTCCCCAAACTTAAGTACACACATTCAATATGGTCTGATACCCTAACAGGGACCCTGGTAAGGGAGATGTTATCCTTATACACCACAGACACTCCACCTCCCTGCCCACGTCCCCTCACCTGCTCCTCTACAGAATAACCTGGAGAAAGAAGCTGGGACCAGACTGGGCCACCAGCCTCCCCCAACCAAGTCTCGGTGATGAACATCACGTTGTCCCCTACATCCATAATCAAATCATGGATGACTTCAGGTTTATTTTAGACCGACCTGGCATTGCAAAGGAGCAAGGTAAGGCTATGTGGGTTGTTAGCAGTGCTCCCCAAAGTCAAAGAGCTGACAAAGCAGCCAGAAGGGGAGACAGCTATTAAATTTCTGGCTACCCTTCCCCTGAAATGGCCTGCTGACCTGCCAACGTTACTTCTTCTATTCCCCACCACCACTGGAATAGCTGCCCCGCTTTCCACGAAGGCGCCCCCTGTCTCCCCATCTCCAGACAAACCCAAACACATTACAACTACTTCAACCAAGTCTCAATAACAAAGCTGGCACACATACTACAACAACTCTTCAAACAGCCAAACTGAAAATAGAATGGCCCAACCCTCAGCCCAGCACCAAAGGCCGGCACCCTTTGGCAGCCGCCTACAGGCTGGCCGTGCCGCCGGGCTGTGCCGCCTGCGGAAGCCCCCTTCCTTAAAAAGCCTCCAGGGTCCTTCCTCTCACGAAGGACTCTGGGCAAGGCCGATGTAATCAATCAGTGCCTGTGGGTGGTATTAGTTCAGGCACTTGGAGGAAGGAAGTTTCCCAATCAGGCAGCAGGGCTGTGCTGGTCTGAGTTGTCCGGCCAGTTTTGAGGCTGGTTCCATTTGTGTTTGAACCGGTTGAACTGAGCCAGTTTAAATCAAACCTGGTTCAATTCAAAACAGTTATCCACACTTCTAGTATAAGGCAGCTCCCCATGTTTCTGTGTTCCTAATAGTTTTAAGCAGCCTGTTTTCTTTTCTAAGTCCAAGGACACCTCCATTTCCCCAAAGTCACATGAACTAAAAGTGCTGCAGAAAGGTAAAAATCAAGAACTTTGCTTACACCAGGAGGTTGATCTTTTGTGAACATTCCCCAGGTCTCCCAGTTCATGTCTCTCCGGAAGTGTGTATGTTCAGTTTCTCCAAATCCATATACATATTGTGATGGCAGGCGAGTCGCAATCTGAATGAACATGTCACTAAAGGTGAAGCCGGGTACCTGCGAATTCCAGCTGCAAGAGAAGGATGGTTACTCCATACCGTTCAGGACAGCAGACGAGAAAAGTGGCTGACATACCATCCAAGTGTATGCCAGCCCAGTAACACTCTGTGTGCATGCAAGCTGCACAAATAGTGTAAATACAAAAATTTGCATATATTACAAAAACAAGAGTAAGCCCACTGAAAATATATTAGGCTTACTCTTGTGTACATCATGTGTACAATTTTTGCATTGGTACAATTTGTGTCACATGCAGTATCACTGGGACACTGAACCCTTGCATGGTATGCCGTCCTACAGAAGGAGGCTGTTTCTCACAGAAGAACACAACAACCAGGAATGTGCCAATAACTGGGAGATCCAGGAGGTACAACCTACTACCCTACTGTCAGACAGGGTGTTCATTCTTTTTTACCATGTGGGTGCTCAACTTACATGTCATGATGACACTTAAGAGAGAATTGCCCGATTCACAGCCAGGATGATTTCCATGAGCAGTAACATGGACTAGAGATCACAGAATTGGTACATATGGAGGTGATTACCTAGCGGGGTGGATCACCAGAGTGGATAAAGTATAAACAGCTCATGATTTCCTGAATCAAGCAGGGTATTGGGCTAAATGGCCCACAAGCCCCCTCTTTCTCCCCACACAACTCTATGATTCTAATTACCATGGCATTAGCTATGACAATACCAGGATAGCTGCCATTGAAGGGTACTCTGATAGTACAGTGTCCTTCAGTTCTAATGGGTTCAATACAGCACAGGAAATGGTCCAACAATCCACTCTAATAGGGTGTAAGAATGAACAGCATTATGTACAGCACAAGGCAGACCTAGTGCTATGCAGGCAAGATATCCTCGTGTAATTCACCCCTCTACCCATGCTGTGATTGTGTTCCAGGCACATTGGGAAATAAGCTTGGAATCTTCATTCTACGGTCTTTCCCCTGATGATGGAGGCTAAAGTAAACTGGTTATTGGGGGCAATCATTTCACTTACACAATGGTCCCTGTCTTTTTGCGTTTGATCTGTATGCCAAATGGATTATTCACAACTCCCACTTCATAAAGCCGATCAGCATCTGTACTCTCTGGACTGTTTGGTGTGAAGAGTGGTACTGGAACTTCGTATCTTTTGTGGCTGGGATCAGAGATCTATGGAGAAGACAGCATTCTTCAAGGTGCATAGAATTCACAAAAACACACACATGATCTCTCTGATATTACAGCACCCTTCATGTTTAATGGAGTCAATACAGAAGGCCAATTACATGATGATACTCCTTCCTTCCAAGTTTACCCCCCACCCCCCACCACCACTCCTGCCATGTGGCAGATCTCCACATGATGTGCATTAATTTTTTTTTAGCTTCTTCCCACACACACTCTGCACAGTGGTGTCTGCACAGCAGTAATAGATTTCTCTGGCCTGAGCAGCACTGGTGGTGTAGTCAGGCATGAAATTGCATTTCAGTGACTTAGGGTAGAGTGCTTTTAAATGTTGCCTATGTGGCATAGACTGGTTCCAAGAGGATGGGTTTTCCAGTGGCCTCCACTTGTGGGCTCTCATACATATCTCTGTTTTCAGACATATAGATTTAACATGGGGTGGGGAGTAAGTAGATCTCAGGAGAATGGAGATTACCTTAAACTGTAGCATGTGGTTGGAATGGTAGGTCACTTCCAAGCGAAGCAGGTCTATAGGTGAAGAACCACTGTAGGGATTAGGGATGTTGGTGTCCCTATGGAGATCAGCGGTCAAGCCTTGAGCAGAGTTTTGAATATTACTGACGGAGTAACCATAGTTGCTGGGATAAAAACAGTTTGGCACACCAAAAGTAGAGGTGACCTGAAATAAAATGCCATTTTCATTTAGTCCATACTATTTGACTTACAGGAAACATAGAAGGGATTCTTGTTTTTAAAAGTAAGGGTAGTTTGGATAATGGGAGCTGTTGACCACTGAGTTAGATTCAACTGCATGTTCCCTTGCAACCAGCACCCCCCACTTGGCCCACTGTATAGTATGCAAGCTCCAGTGCCAGGAAACACTCAGGTGAAAAGAAGGGCGGGTGGGGACATGAGAGCCATGCACAGGTCTCCCAGTCCCAGTAACAGCCTGATGTGCAGCCTTGCAGAGGTACAACGTAGGCAGGAGTAGGAAACAGTACTCTCCTGAGCCCTGTAACAATGCGGTCTCATGAGATAGACTCCATTTTTATTTGCTATTTACTACATCCATATAATCCCTTTCTGCCAAGGTATTTTATAATTTAAAAGACAAAGTGAAACATAGAGGCCAAATCAACGCCAGAGTTTTCTCCACCCTTTGGCAGTCTCCTTTGGAGATAATTGCATTAGATCTAGGGCCTGCACTTCTTCTGTCCCAAGGGTTTAGCACCAATTGTTATTTTGATCTCTGTAAATGGTCTAGAGCTTTCTTTATAGACAGTCTGTAAACTGAATGGGGCCATAAGCCAAGCAAGTGTAACAGCCTTCAGTTATTTTGTTTAGCTCACTACAAATCATAACAGTTTTGGAAACTGGGGAAACCCTTCTGGAGGAGGAGGAAGAGGAAGAGGCAGAGGAGAAAAGATTTTTCACTTGATGAAAACAAGCTGAAAAGATTCTTGGTTGACTTTTCTAGGAAGGAGAGGAGGGCCTATTGCAGCAACAGCAGCAGCAACAACAACAAAAGATTTCCTATCACCTTTTCCACCAATTCCCTCTTACAAGCTTTCCTCACCTCCCAGGTGCAGCCACGAGCTTCACAAGTACTTTGAGTCGGTTCTGGGTACGGATAACAGTTAAATCTTTCATTGTCCGGTGTACCTGCTGTGTCCTGGCTCCATCTTAATGTATATGCTTGTCCAAGTGCAAGCTGAAGGCCTGTAATGTACAAGGTCTTTGGGCACAAAAACAGAAACAACAGAATGAGCAATTTAGTTTGACATTCTCTTTTCCAATGCATTAAATGGAAGCTTCATATTACAAAATTGGATGAATCGCATTTGGTTAAATGAAGTAGGTTGAGGTCTTTAGTGATAGGTTAGACATCGACAGACACATATATGGAGGCATGCGATGATAGCAGAAGAGAATAAATCTCTAAGAAGGCCCTTCCCCCACTTCTCTGTCAGGAGTTGGGTTGGCAAACATGTATTTCCAAAGGGACAGCAGCCAAGTGGGATTGGTGGATTCAAGTCTAGACAACTTCAGTAGGTCAAATCGGTGGAAACTGGACTTAATGCCCAGGGATGAAAATTGTCAGAAGGAGGATGCAGGGAAGAACCTGAATGGGCTGTGAAAAGAAGGTTAGTAGCATGTGTTGACATATTGCTGGCTTGCTGGATATTGTGGCAGGCAGAATATCCAGGATGAAGACCAGCTTTGGGAGCTAATCTGGATCAGAGTGATACTATAATTCCATGATAAAGCTGACAGAAGTTCAATGCATGGAACACTTTTCTCCAGCCTGATAGTGGTTAAGACTGGTGTCTCAGGGTTTGAAAGGTCTTGGCTCCTGTAGCATAAGAATCAGCTCACAACACCTTTTCTTCCCAGCAAGCAACCAACCTCAAAACGCCCAGAAATACAAAGTGCAGTTGAAAATGATCACGGCTGTTCTCCCTGCCTTCAAACAGATGAGTGTGTGGAATTCAAGGGTACAGAGCTTAACATAGCAGGTAGCAGGAAGTCTTTCATAAAAATCCCATTGTCACAGTGGCCTTACAAGAGTGCACTTGATGCAAAGGCTGAAGAAGAAACATCTCCCAAGAGCTGAAGGTGATTCAAAAGTTTCGAAATTATTTTTCTTACCTGCGTTGCACTATCAAAGGTCTCATTATGACTGGATGGGATCGCTGCACCATTCTGAAGAACTACAACTTTAGGTGTGGTGGAGGCTACGACTCCTAGGATTTTAATTTCAGCAAATTTTAAGTTGTTTGGATCAAAATAACCCGGGTGGGTAACTCTGATATCCAAGGCATCCTGAAAAAAACAAACAGAACATTGTTCTTATATTTTTATTTATGATTTCACAACAGCTTGCCACAGCCTCATTCCGGCTCCTCATCCCCATTTTTTACTGCATGAGTTTCTGCTGGGTCTGTCACATCAGGTTGGCTGGAAGCATCAATGCAAAACCATAGATGGACACATCTCTGCACACATGGTGAACATATTTGCTTATGCGCTGAGGGATAAGCCAGCTTTTGTGATTTCTGTCTGCCTGCCAATCGGCCAGTTGGTCTTCCACTCTCAGGCCCTTTCTTGTGTATTGTAATCTTCTGCTCATGCTCAGGACAGGACACAGTATCACCATCATAGCACATTTGCCTTCCAATTTTTGTTACAACTAGGGCCATATTCACCTTGGGAAACAAGCTATTCATGTATGTCTATGTAAATCGCTTTGGGAACTTATTGTTGAAAAGCGGTATATAAACATCATAAAAATAAAATAAATGTTCACCTTGGAAGAGAATCTGAAGTTATTCATCAAATTTTACAGCTGACATCTTATCTAGCTAGCGTTTATCATTGTTTTAATTGAAAACCACAGAGCATATAGACTAGAAGGATGCACCATGTCTAAGTGGTGTTTGTCATATCTTTACTACCAGGAACTAAAGTAATAGATATTTGCAGTATCCCTAGTAATTGGGTTTACCAGCAGCTGCTTTTGAAACCTGCATATAAATACTAAAGCCCCAAGGAAGAATAATGTAGTTGATGTCATTATGACTGAATGGCTCTATTCCTACTTGGTCCATATTTGAATGCATTACATATGTTGGCAATTATAATGCTCCATTACTTTGTTGATCAAATCAAGAGTTTCCTGGTTTAATTAATGAGGCTTCTCCTTACTGGGCTTCTGTCAAGCAGAGAGTAGGAAAGCAGCATTTATATTGAGACTGACACTATATAAATGGTTTGCAATATCCTTGCAATAAAAGTGATCTTTCAAGTTTCATTAGTGAAAAAGAATTTACCAAGCCTCACCCCACATTTTGAAATAAACTTTTGTATAATCAAAGCCACAGGCAAAGTTTCACTATTGGCAAAACTCACAGATAAACTCAGCCCATTCTGACTTGCCTCTATCGCCTTCCCTTTCCAAAAAATATACCACTTTTCAACAAAAGTGCCCAAAGTGGTTTACAATAATAAATAAATAAGATGATGAATAAGACATTCCCCCCCCCCCACACACACATTATTTGATTATGGCTATGCCATAAGGGGAAAGTTAATTAAATAGTGGGTTTTTTAAAAAATTAAAAATTTTAAATTGTTGTAATGTATCAATCTTTTCTGTTATCATTTATTTTGTTTTAATTAATGTTTTAACTTTTCTGTCATTTATTATGATGTAACTAATGTTTTAACCTTTCTGTTGTAAACTGCCCAGAGACGTGAGTTTGGGTGGTATAGAAATATCTTAAATAAATAAATAAATAAATAAAGTTGTTCCTTCCACCATATTCAGCCTGAAAGCCTTACCAAAGGAAGAAACCAAGAAAAAGGAATTAGTTTGGCAGGTCTAAGATTCCTTAGGAAGGACTTACAAGTCCAGGATTCTCACCAACGTGGGCACAGTGACCTCTAGCCTGGACCCTTGCCCTGCCTGGCTGATTAGGGCTGATTAGGCCATGTTCTTTCCTGGCTTCGGAAGATGGTTAATTCTTCTCTTTGGGAGGGGTTTGTTCCAGCGGTCCTTAAAGAGGTGGTGGTCTACCCACTGCTGAAGAAGACTATCTCGACCCTGACAATCTAAATAATTATCATCCAATCTTCCTTTTCTTCTTAAAATTTTGGAGCAGGTGGTGTGTGCTCAGTTGATGAGAGTCCTGGAGGAAACTGATTTTCTGGACCCTTGCCAGGCTCCAGCACTGAAATGGCATTGGTTGCCCTGTTGGATGACCTTTACTGTGACCTTGATGTGGGAAGTGCATCTCGGTTCTTCTTGATCTCTCAGTGGATTTCAATACCATTGACCATGCTATCCTTCTGGAATGCCTAGGTGGGCTGGGGCTTGGGGACACTGTTCTTCAGTGTTTCCAGTCCTATCACACTGGGCGATTCCAGTCGGTGTTGATTGGGAGTTAGTGTTCAGCACATTGGCTCCTTTGTTGTGGAGTTCCACAGTGCTCAGTCCTTGCTGCCATTCTCTTTAACATCTACATGAAGTTGCTGGGCCTGGTCATCTGTCGGTTTGGTGATAATCAGCTATATTTCTACCCCTGGCCAAACAGGTGATGCCGTTCATGTACTGGCTCAGTGCCTAGAGGCTGTCAGGACTTGGATGGGCCAAAACAAGCTCAGGCTTAATCCCTTCAAGACCGAGTTGCTCTTGTTCAGTTTGCAGTCTGGCCAATTGCTTTGTGTGAATTTATCTCTTCATGGGGTTGTGCTTCCCTTGAGAGAGATGGTTTGTGCTCTGGGAGTCCTTCTGGAATCGCAGCTCCTACTTGAACAGCAGGTAGAGGCCATGGCCAGGAGTGCCTTTGCCCAGCTTTGGCTGGTTGGCCAATCATGGCCTTTTCATTCATTCATTCGATTTCTATACTGCCCTTCCAAAAATGGCTCAAGGCAGTTTACACAGAGAAATAACAAATAAATAAGATGGATCCCTGTCCCCAAAGGGCTCACAATCTAAAAAGAAACATAAGATAGACACCAGCAACAGTCACTGGAGGTACTGCGCTGGGGGTGGAAAGGGCCAGTTACTCTCCCCCTGCTAAATAAAGATAATCACCACGTTAAAAGGTGCCTCTTTGCCAAGTTAGCAGATTTTCTTGACCGGCAGGTCCTGGTAACAGTAACCCATGCCTTTGTTGCCTCTCGCTTGGATTACTATAATGCACTCTATCTAGAGTTGCCTTTGGAAATGATTTGGAAGCTTCAATTAGTCCAGAATGCAATGGCCCACCTCTTCATGAGTGGCCATGGATCTGATAATGTTACACCTCTTTTATGGTTGCTGCACTGGTTGCTTGTCCACTTCCGGGTCAACTTTAAAGTGCTGGTTCTCAGCTACAAAATCCTTATGGGTTTTGTATATCTCTGGAATTGCCTCTCTCTGCCAGTTGTATCCCATCTTCTCAGGTCTTCGCAGTTGGCCCACCTTAGTGTCCTTGGCCCTGGTGCAGTACGTGATGCCTGGGCCCGTAAGAGGGCCTTCTCTGTGGCTGCCCCTCTTCGTTGGAATCCCCTTTCCCCCGAGATTCATTCAACTCCCTCCTTAGTGGCTTTCAAGGCTTTTCTCAAGACCGACCTTTTTCGCCAGGCTTTTGCCCTTTATGTGTGTGTGTGTGGGGGGGGGGGGAACATTAACAATGCCAACACCTATTACATGTATTTCAACTCACTTGCTTCATTATACACAACTACTGCATGTCAAATATCCTAGAACAGTGAGACCAAAGAGCAGCACAGATCTGGATTAGTGAATCCTTCCCAGCTTTCACTCAAACAGAAGAAAGATTTCACTGTGGCTTGAACATATCTCTGTTCATCTGGAGTTTTGCTAATCCTCCAGCAAAACAAAAATCATCCAGAAACCAATTTCCTGCACAACCATAGTGTTGGAAGAGCACAGAATATAACATTGGATATACTTGTGGCTAAGATTATTATTAAGCAAGGGAGAGCACTGCTGTGAACCGAATAATTTTGACTACTACATGTACTACTATTATTACTGGAAAAAGGACTAACTGCCCGGCTGAGCTAAGTAAAATTCTTTCAGAAGGGCAGGGAAGTAGGGCTTCCCTACTACTTCCCTACTACTGTAGCCCGTCGGAGGGCTACAGGCCACCTCCAGCCTCAGAGGCAGGATGCCTCTGAGTACCAGTTGTGGGGGAGTAACAGCAGGAGAGAGGGCATGCCCTCAACTCCTGCCTATAGGCTTCCAGCAGCATCTGGTGGGCCACTGTGTGAAACAGGATGCTGGACTAGATGGGCCTTGGGCCTGATCCAGCAGGGCTGTTCTTATGTCCTTAAGTATTTCCAGGCCCAGTCTGATAGGACAGGCTGGCCTAGCTTACGCAGAAGCCTGCTGATTGAGGTGTAGGCTTAGGCATGTTTCCAATTAAGTTCCCAATGTTTTCACAGGCATTGAGGAAGCTCCTTGCAGGCCACAATTCATGGCTTGTGGGTCAAACAGCGTAGGTCTGGAATGGAATCAGATTATTTTTTTAACTTGGTAGATTTGGACTTTTATGGGGGAGATCTCAGAGCAAGCCCCTCTTCAGCCATGAAGCATGCTGGGTGAACCTGACCCAGTTTTACATAACCATTATGAGGATAATATATTTCCCTGTCAACCTCTTTAGGTACCAGGCAGAAGCCATTTTGATTTCTCTGTGCCATAACAGAATATAAGTGCACCACTTATTATGTGGGTGCTGCTCTGCAGATTGCTTAAGTTGTATTATTTTGCATTGTTTTAATCTGTTGGGAACCATCTTGGCAATTGTTTGATTGAAAAGGCAGAGTATTGATCTTTAAAATAAGCAAAACTAGGAAAATCCAAGGACACTTTCCAAGTCCCTTAGAGGAATCATGGTTGAAATGCGATGAACAAATGCGTTAATAATATGAGAGGTAAGAGAGGTTCAAGTAAAACGGTTTGAAGAGCCATGAGAGTGAAATGGGTACACTGATGAAATAAATGTAAAGAAGCAACATCTAAGAGCCAGCATAGCATAGTAGTTAGAGTGTTGGTCTAGGACCAGGAAGACCTGAGTGTGAATCCCTATTTTCTCCCACCGCCCGCTCTCCCCACTGCCGTCTTCTCTTGCCCACCCCTGCCCACTCCTGCTACTGTCTTCTTCCCTCAGCGCCCGTTCACCCCCACTGCCACTTTGTTTCCCACCTTGCCTCCGGTGGCACCACTTTCCTTTTCCCCTGCCGGCAGCATGCTCGTGAACTCTCGCGGGAGCTGCCACACAAGGGATTAGCAATGGGTATACCTAAGAGAAATATCTAGATAGATAGATAAACTATGGCCAAAGGTGACATTCAATTTACACCAGCATAGCGTAGTGCAGGCATCCCCAAACTGCGGCCCTCCAGATGTTGCTGAACTACAACTCCCAGCATACCCAGCCAGAAAAAATTGTGTCTAGGGATGCTGGGAGTTGTAGTTCAGCAACATCTGGAGGGCCGCAGTTTGGGGATGCCTGGCGTAGTGGTTAGAGGATCAGGACCAGGAAGACCCGAGTTTAAATCTCAATTCAACCATAAAACTCACTGGGTGAGTCTGGGCCAGTCATGTATCTCTCAGCCTAACCTACCTCACATGGTTGTTGTCAGGATAAATATAAACATGTACACCGTTCTGAGCTCCTGAGAGGAAGAGCAGGATATAAGTGTACAAATAAATAAGAAATAAAAGAAATAAAAGAAAAGCAGTCTTTCTCTTTATCTCTCCTGTCCCCTTCCCTCTGTCTCTGTAAATTGCTACAATAGTTAAGTTTTGCAAAAAAAATAACCCAATTTTTAGAGTAGGGCTGGGTAGCACATACAACCTGAAACAAGGATACAGGGTCAGAAAATATACATACCTGACTTGCATTAAATGTGTGCAAGAGGTAAAGGCCCTTCTCATATGCATCTGTATTTTAAAGGTAGAAATACAAAAAATGTTAATATTGATTGTGTGTGTATAGCAAATGGATCATAGAACAAATAAATCCAGAATTTTCACTCAAAGCACAAATGACCAGGCTCAAACTATCATATTTGAACACATTATGTGAAAACCCAGCTCCCTTGAGAAGTCCATAATGCTAGGAAAAGTTGAAAAGAAGAGAAGAGAAGAGAAGAGAAGAGAAGAGAAGAGAAGAGAAGAAGAGGATAACCAGCAGCAAGGTGGATGGACTTGATTACGACAACAATGAATGCATCACTGAGAGATCTTAAAGGCCAAGTTGAAGACAGATCATCCTGGAGAGAATCTATCTATGTGGTCGCTAAAAGTCGACATCAACTTGACAGCACTTAATCAATCAATCAGTAGCAATTAAAGAGGAAGGAGGAGTCTTCCAATGTAAGGAAGGCAGTAAAGAATTTGAAGTTTCACCCAACATTTGAAGCTGTATGGAGATGTTGGTAACACAGTGCAGGAACCAGACTTGGGCAGATTCAGAAATCACGCCTGCCAGGATGTTATGCTCTCTCATCCCATTTTACTGACATGCTATTGGATTATTGCCTCCTTTTGGCTTATAGCAGGTCATGTGAATCTTAGCAATCTACACAGCAACCCTATAAAACAGGCCAGGATAGATTCTATCACACCTACCAATCATTGTGTCATCATCCCAGTAAAGTAGCCCTTGAGCGGCCCCATTATCATCCAAAGCAACTGTAAGGCCCATTGGATTTTTTCGGCTATAAACAAGGGAATATAAAAGATAATTAATTCAGCTGTCATTGTTCTTAAAGGTTAAACTGAAAAACCGTTGGATTATATTTCTCTCTTATACTTGGACCATGATACATTTCAGTTTACCTGCACTCCATGTTAGTTGCCAGCATTTCTGAACTGGTAAGTGGGGGCATGCTTTAACCTATTTCCATGTTTTGAAAGGATATACACATTCCAGCACATCTGACTGTACCTGATTTTTGTATTTGCAGCAGGAAGTTGCCATGGGAAAATGTAGCCACCTCTGAGATGAAGGTTGATATGTTCAAGAGGAGCTGGTAAGTTCTTATATTGTCTTCTCATTCCAATGTTTTCATTCTATACATAAAAAGCAAGCATTTTCAGTAGGCCTTCCTTGTAGCCATAAACATCTGTTATCTGTGTTTAATTACCTGCACAGCTATTACAAGATGCCCACTTCAGAATATTTCAGCAAACTACAGTGAATGCAATTAAGCTAAAAAATAATTTGATTATTATCTCGGCTGCTTTATCTCAGTAATTTCTTTACTAGGGCTAAGTTACTATTGAGACCCAGCACAGGGAAAGTCAGTCATGTTTGAATCCCATCCCATATTTATTGACATTTTCTCTGTAGAGTTTGAGAAGGTTTAAATATCAATACCAAAACATTATTGTTACTGGTTCCTCCTTTTTCTCTTTCCCTCACAGGCAGTTGTGGGTTCTATGGAAGTAGGGAGAGGCATTCCAAGATACTTGACAGGAAAAAAAACAGGTGGAGGTGGAGACTGAAGTTAGTTGCGGTGGGCCAAACCACAGTGGTACATAGGGACATAGGAAGCTGCCATATACTGAGTCAGACCATTGGTCTATCTTGCTAAGTATTGTCTACATAGACTGGCAGCAGCTTCTCCAAGGTTTCAGGCAGGAATCTCTCTCAGCCCTATCTTCGGGGGGAACTTGAAACCTTCTACACCTCCCAGAGTGGCTCCATCCCCTGAGAGGTGTATTTCTTACAGTGCTGCTCACATGTGGTCTCTCCTTCAAATGCAACCAGGGTGTACCCTGCTTAGCTAAGGGGATGAGCCATGCTTGCTACCACAAGACCAGCTCTCCGGGTAGAGCCCATGCTTTGCATGCAGAAGGTCCAAGGATCAATCCCTGGGATCTTCTGCAATGTCTACATAGGTCTGGGAAAGCCCTCTGTCTGAAGAAACATTGCCAGTCAATGTAAACACTGACCTGGATGGATGGATGGCTTGACTTCAGACTGCTTTATTTGTTCATATAGTTGCAACTAGTTTGTCTCATTTATTTCTGAGTCTGACACTCTGACTAATGAAGCACTGGTGAGACATGACAAGAACTGGTGCTTCTGAAAAATTCCCCTGTTGGCTCAGTGGTTAGGGCAAATGACCTCCCCTTCCCCCAGAAGTTATCTGTGCCACTTGAAAATATGTCCCTAAGGGTTGTCCCACAGGGACATATTTTGGGGTGAGGTGGCTTCTGGGGAAAGGAAGGTCATTGAAATTCCCTCCCCTCTAATTCCCTTCCCTTTAGCACCAGTGCAGCTGGAACTCTGGAACACTGGTGTTTCATTAGTAAAGATGTCAGAGAGTGTGAATAATATTTTCAGGACTGGAGTCTTGGTCTTTGATGCAAATGATTTTTTTTAAAAAACCCAGGCATAAATAGACAAATCACCTTTTCCCTCTTGATAAATGATTAGAACCTTTTTAAGAGGTCACAGTACTTTCTAGATCATTCATTCATTCATTCATTCATTCCAGATCAATGTTCCTGAAGCTATGATAGTTGTATACAGAGTAAGATATATTGAATTTTCAGAGACGTCATGTGGTGATGAAAAAGCTGTAAGAATTTCTTCCAGATTCAGATTGCATTACAATTACATATGTGCACGAATCAGATTTTGTGATTTGATTTGAGCTCAAATCAAATCGCAAAATACTCAAATCAATTCATCAGAACAGTGGCTATTGCCGGCTGTTTTGACAAATCAACTCAAATCAATTCGAGTGATTCGGCCATAGGGGAAAATGGGGAACATGAATCATCCCATTATTCTGCATGGGTAGGTCTTAGGGACACGAAAGTGTGTTGGTAGAGTATAATGGGCGCTACCTACCATCCAACCCACAAAAGAAATATGCAAGCAAGTGATTTAAAAATATTATTTTAAAAAAACTTTCCCCAAAAATCCCATTGGATCCTATGGGATTTTTAATTTAAAAAAAAAAAAATTAATTGCCTTCTTGCCCATTTCTTTTGTGGGTTGGGTGGTAGGTAGCACTCATGCTGTACCATTCAACCCACTTTGGTGTCCCTAGGACCTACCCATGGGAACAATGGGGTGTTTTGGGTCCCCCATTGTAAGGCCAAAACAAGCAGAGTGCACACATTTTGCAACCCTACCTTGAAAAACACAGCAGAACAGAGGCACACAGTCCCTCCCAAAACAGAACATACAGTCCAAAAATGGCCAAAAAGGATCACCGATCCAGAATCCACTACCAGCCACAGTGCCTGTGCTTTAGTAACATCACTGGCACAAGTTGCACTCTCGCACACAATTATGACTTCTTACTTCATCATTGCAACAGCTAGCAGCAAGCATAGCCATAAGTTCAACTAGAACAACGTCTTCAGCCACATTTTGACTTACACCTTGCATTACAGACTGCAGATTGCAGAGTGAGTGAAGCACAAGTTAGTCTCAAGGCCAGATATGGGGCTCATCTCACATCAATCACCAAGAAAATATTACACACACACACACACACACACACACACACACACACACACAGAGAGAACTAAGCTGCCACACCATTTCTCGCCATAACAGCATCTCACAAACATACCAGAACAGAACTCAAGGAACGCAGACAGGCACCCAAGTTTAATAATAATAATAATAATAATAATAATTATAATTATAATTATAATAATTATAATTAATAATAATAATTCAATTTCTATACCGCCCTTCCAAAAATGGCTCAGGGCGGTTTACAAAGAGAAACAACAAATAAGATGGCTCCCTGTCCCCAAAGGGCTCACATTCTAAAAAGAATCATAAGACACACACCAGCAACAGTCACTGGAAGTACCGTGCTGGGGGTGAATAGGGCCAGTTACTCTCCCCCTGCTAAATAAAGAGAATCACCACAGTAAAAGGTGCCTCTTTGCCCAATTAGCAGTTCTTAACCAAGTTATTATATTATTAACCAAACAGTTAATAATATGGCAGCAACAGCACAGCATATTATATTCAGCTGCTGTGGGGGGGACGGGGGACAAAAAAATAAAACCTTGCTTGATTCCTCCTTCCTTGCCTGATGTATCCCTTTCAAGGGCACACTAAGGGCTCTTCCTGGCCTCCCCTCTGCCTCTGAACTCCTTTGAACATTTTGAAATTCCCTCCTTTTGTGTTTTCCCCTTCCTCCTCCACCCGCCAGCCAATGACAATACTAGTTTTGTATTAAAACAAGAAACCAAGAAGCAAGGAGATCTGAAGAAGCAAGGAGATCTGAAGAAGCAAGCCAATCAGAAGCTTGTGCCAGAAAACCAATCAGCAAGGGGGGAAAGCCCACCAGAATTGCACTTGAATCACTCGAATCAGGGACGATTTGATTCAAACTCAAATCAGGTCCTTCATTCTAAGGGCGATTTGATTAGAGTTTGAATCATTCTAAATGGCCTGATTCACGCTCAAATTGGTTCAACTTGAATCGATTTGCACATCTCTAATTGCAATACTGTAACCCATTCTTAGTAGGAAAGTCCTCGCTTGAAGATTTGAGTAAATTTGCAACTGAGCACCTTCCCTTCTGATGGAGGTGAGTTATCATGAAGCAAATTATACTGCATGTCTGTGTATCTATTTGTTATGTTTCACATTTATATCCTGTCTCATGGTCGATGGCGCACAGGGCAGTTAGCAGAATTATGACTATAAACAATATAAAACAACATGCACAATTAAAATGCAATATTGAAACCCATTTAAAAGAACCAAATACACAGCAGCAGCAAAGACTGCCAGCCTGGTTAACACAACAATCCTTCCTGAAACTCCAAACTCTCTCTGAAATAAGTATATCTTTGTTTGCTTGCAGAAGGGGATGGGGCTGTCGCTCAGTGGTAGAGCATCTGCTTTGCATGCAGAAGATCCCAGGTTCAATCCATGGCATCTCCTGAAAGGCTGGGAAAGGCTTTTGCCTGAAAGCTTGGAGAACCACTGCCAGTCAGTGTAGACCAGGGGTTCTCAGCCGTCTAGTACTCCAGATCAGCTTTAGCTCTACGGCGTCCACTCAGTTCATTTTAGATCCCGCTCAGGTTGAATCAGGAAGGCACCACTCTGAATGCATGTGCGCACACGCTGCCTTGATACTGCCACCCAGAACAAAACTCATACCAAGCAGAGATGAAAAAAAAAATTATAGAGGGATCACTGCTCCAGATGTTGCTGAACAGCTGTAGCAGAACATAGATTGTGGCTGGGGATGATGGGAGTTGTAGTTCAGCAACATCAGGACTACTGCAGGTTGGGAACCATTGGTGTAGACAATACTGAGCTAAGTGGACCAATGGTCTGACTTGATATAAGACAACTTCCTATGTTCCTAAGGCCAATTTTAAGTTGAGGAGAGTATTCGCCTGTCAGGATTTTCAAGGGAGGGAGACCCTGAGGCTCTACACACTATCAGTGTGTAGAGCCTCATGGGGTTTGGTGGGGAGAGCAATTACAAGAACAGTTGCTCATTGCTGGGTGGCCGTATTGGCTTCCCAGATGAGTGACAGCTTTGGTCAGATGCAGGGGCATGTCTGGGGACATCAGATGCAGGGGCATGTCTGGGATGTGAGGCATGGGCCCTGAGAGGTGCTGGCCCGTGTTCTTTTAAGTGGTTGCTTAATGGTGGCTCTGCTCCTGGCTGGGAGGTTTTTTTAATCTATTTTTAATCAATTGTAAGCTTTCTTGGAGAGCAGAAGATGAGATAGAGAATAGCCTGTGCATAGGCTTTTAAAGGAATAGCTAGTGTATAGGCCTGCTTCTCTTCTTCTTTTTCATGCCCATTTCCCACTCCTCTTCATCTGTTATGGAGTCTGCCTTGCTTCTGCAAGCGGTCATATTGCAACACTCAACTTCATTCAGTATCTCCATGTTAGCTATGCTGTCTTCATGTGGATGAAAAGCAGCTGAGAGAAGCCTGGATTTCCCGGCTTCCAGAAGAAATCGTTGAACCAATCACTTCCTAGGAAACCCATGTACAAAGTTATGACTGCTTTTTTTTTTTTTTAGGTCATTAGGAAGCTATATAAACAAGAATGCTCAGACCTATGATTTTGTTGTTGTTGTTCTCTTCAATGACATGCCCATTCTGGGTGGCTGATGGAGATGATAATAAGCACTGGCAAAATGATGCTATTTGCATTGCCCCAGTGGGAGTCACTTTACATCTGTCCTCAAGATCTCCAACAATGGAGCATCTAGCAAGGGCTTCCTGGGAGTCTGGGGACAGGGTTCTGCCAGCGGCCCCTCCATCCACTGCTACCGGTGTGCACTGGCCACACCCCCTGCATCCTTGGATGCAGGGGTTGAGGCCAACACCTGCAAGAGGGGCTGTGTCTTGAACTCCCAGCCAGTGAGAGCATCATTCACTGGCTGGGTACAGGAGGAAAAGGGGGTGCTGTGATGGCACCCCCAATCCCAGAGGCCCAGAGACATTTGTCCCTCCTTGTCCAATGGTGGCTACGTCATGGGATCTTGCTTTTCTATACATTGCTATGCTGCCTCCAGTTTTGGAGGTACTATGCCTCTGAATAGCAGTTGCAAGGAAGCAATGGTAGGAGGGGGGATTTCTTCATTTCCGGCTGGTGAGCTTTCCAGGAACATCTGGCTGGTCACTGCGAGAAACAGGATGCTGGACTAGAAAGGCCTTTAGTCTAATCTAGCAGGGCTCTTCTTACATTCTTACACACGTCAAAATATTTTAAATATCTTTCTTTATGAGGTTTGGCAGGTGTTTTAACCAAATTATATCAATATTCTTAGTGAGAAAGATCTGTTCTTTACCGAGAAGCCTCAGATTTTTCACTTACTGTGTAATAATCATACCAGAGGGCATCAGGAAAATATGCATCCACTTCTGTCCGATTCTGCAATTTGAATACATGCATACATGTTACAGAAAAAAGTGACTCAAAATATGTATATGAAAATGGTGGCCATGCATATATACATATGATATACTTACTTCTTGTAGCACAGGGCTAATGAGGAAAGCAGATCCCCAGAGAAACTGTTCATATATATTCCATGTTGTTTTATCATCTGTAAACCTGAAAGCAAAATCAGTATATAATGAAGTGTGATAATATTACTGGAATAATAACCTTTGCTGTGGGGATTTGACCTCTAAAAAACAACTCAGTGAGCATATGCCAGCTATACTAATAACAAATTAAAATACAATTTTGGATTTCCTGAAGCCCCGAGTGCTCTAAAGGTTGAAGAATGTGAACACAGCAGGATGTATAGCTGTAACCTAGGACAGGAAAAAATTACAAATTTGCCATGGCAGAAAAAGATTGCCTAATACTCTCCACATGTTGAAGATGTTCTACTGGTGTGAATAAACAGCTCAAGCAGCAAAGACAGAGAAGACAGGCCCTGGGTTTTCAGAAATTAAGGAGATCTGACAAGCAGGGCAGTTTAACAGAATTTATGGGGGAAAGTTAGAAGCAGATTTAAAGTTTTTTAAAAATTGGTCACAAAAGTACAACATAAACAGTGATAGTTAAACATATATAATATGTTTATAAAGGGCACCCCAGCTCCAGAGGTGCCCCTTCCCACAGTCCCACAAAGCTCCCTTACAGCTTGATTCAGGCCTGGCACTTTAAATGCTGATCTCTGCTGCTCTGGATCCATTATAGGAACTGTCTCATCAGGTAAGTCTCTCTCTGAGCCTTTGCTTCTTCTGTAGCCTTCTTCCACTCTTCTGTTTAATATCACTTTTCTATCTTCCCTTTTTTAACTTATCTGCCTCACCAACAACTCCAGCAACAGCCCCTCCTGGCTAGGGATGTGTGAGCTGGCTCAATTCAAACTGTGGTTTGGATCAAACGGGTCCGGTTCAGCCAGTCCAAGTTCGAACTGGACAAGCCCTGGTTCTAAACAAACCCGTCCAAACCACTTCGGGTATATATTTGTAAAGGGACAATCCTTAGCCTAAGGAAGGGGGGTGGGGGAAGAAAAGATAGATACCTGCTATTTGCAGGCGGCGGCAGCTCCTCCATCCCCCCCCCCCACGCTGGCCTCCCGAAGATCAGCCTGGGCTGGATGCAGGCTGGTTTTCATGACCTTTGCACATTTTTCATGACCATCACGCATGTGTGGAGGCCATTTGCATCACCACACAATTTTCATGGTGATGCAAATGGTCTCCGGAGGTCATGCAAAGGTCATGAAAATGGCCTCCACACATGCGCAATTCAGGTCACAGGTGGCCTAGGCTGATTTTGGGGAGGCCAGCAGAGGGGTTGGAGGCGCTCCTAGCCCCTATTCCTGGCTACCCAGGTACTTGCTCTCCTGCCCCTTCCTACCTTTTCTTAGGCATTGCATGCTAGATTACAATACAGAAAAGGATGACATGGCCAGCAATAGCTGGAACCACAGCTCTTGCTGTGTCTTGTCTCCAGACCCCCTTGCTTCTGAACACAGCCAGTAGCAGCTCATACTCTCTTTTGTCTGCTGCCCCTTTGATCCTGTCTCCACCCAATACCAGGCTCCAAATCCTGCTGCCGCCGCCAGGTATCTGCCTTCATCAGTAGTCTTGCTTGAACCTCCACTCTCCTCTGATCTGAGACTAGGGATGTGCACGGAACCGGTGGGGGCTGGTTTGATGGCGGGGGGATGCCTTTAGGGACGGGGGAGGATGCACTCATCAGCATACCTCCCTGCTGCCCCGTTTCCCCATTTACCGGATATACCCGGAAGCACTAGAAGGACCTGCACACGTCAGGTGCGTGCGTGCGACATGCCCGACATGCGCAGGTGCATCTAGTACTTCCGGGTATATCCAGTAAATAGGGAAACAGGGTGGCAGGGAGGCATGCTGTCACCCCGATGGCTTTTTGGAAATTATGCGCGGCGGAAGGAACGCGGCGGTAGGGGTCGGTGGGTAGTGCATCCTCCCCCTCCCTTAAAGGCATCCCCTCCGCCGTCGAAGCTTCAAGCTGGCTAGCGTTCGAACCTCTTTGGAGGCCCATCAAAGGGCCTCCAAAGAGGTTCATGCACATCCCTACCTGAGACCATGGAAAGGCAGGTGTGCATTCACGTATCTTCCATATTTACGTCAAAGTCGTTGAAATAAAAGCCTCCCCATCTCTGGCAACTTTTAAAAAGGCACCAAAGACACATTTATTGACCCAGGCTTTTAATTAGGTTTATAGTTTTAACATTTTTAATACTGGGTTTTAAATGTTTTAAATATTTTTAATGTTTAAAATGATTTTAATTGTTAATTGATTTTAATTGTAAACCACCCAGAGACACAAGTTTTGGGTGGTAAATAAATAAATAAATGAATGAATAAAGTCCCTGCGAGCTATTGGGGAGCACTCCATACAGGATTCGGGGTTTTCATTGCACATTGGAGCTTAGCTCAAATTATGTCTGGGATTTTAAAAATCCACTTTTTGCATCTTCTTTTTGGGTTGGCGAATAGATTCACTCTAGGATTTAAGCCTGGATTTAAATCCACTGTCTGGGAATGCTCCAGGAGAGCCTTAAAGACTCATCTTTTTAGCCTGATTTTTAATGATATCTAGTTTTAATTTTAATGAGTTTTAATCTGGTGTTTATGTTTCGTTTTTTTACAATTTCAATTGTTTTATTATGTGTTTTTGATTTTAATGTAAACTGCCCTGAGCCACTTTAGGAAGGGTAGTATATAAATTGAACAAACAAACAAACAAATGTCCACCCTGTCCAAATCCATTAAATTTTTTCTCCAGCCTAGACCAAAACAATTATTAGCTATATCACACAAGAAGAAAGTTCAGTTTTACCACTGATTTTGAACTGCACTTTAAATGAAGACAGATGCTGCCAGGACTGAAATGGATGAAATGATTCTTTAAAAGATTCTAAAATTTGGATGATGAAACATGAGCCCCAAATCTGAAATATGTTTAACTGATTTTATCACCCTTTTAAGGGTATGTTTCCAGACTAGTTACCTAAATGAGTAAAAATTAGAACAAAAGCCAGTGTTTACTGATGCTGCAGCATGTCATTTTCAAATATTTGTTACTAGTGCAGGTCAGCTACCAAATACATGCATATACTGACTGCTACTGCATGTCTGTTGTCAAATGACATCTATTACAGGGGAAGTATGTCATCTTTCAAATAATGTCCAGTAAAATACAAGTATCATTGCATGTCATTTATATAATGCTGTCAAATATTAAACATTCTTGCATATTATTATGAATTGCTGTTAGGTAACCAGCTGTCTGTTAATATCAAACATCAGTGGGCACCTGTGGGGAAAAAAATCATAGCTGAAAGATATGGGCAGGAGCACTGGAATCAGAAGCATGCCATCAGAGGCGAATTCCTCTTCCTTGCTTATTGAGAATGAGCATTCGCCCTTGCAGTTTAAAGGAGAGGGGGGGAAGTCACACTCAGAGAATGCATCCCCTTATTTGCTTGTTTACTTATTGTGTTCAGTGTTCCCTGTAAGAGGGATTCCCAGAAGTTGTTGACTACAACTCCAAGAATCCTGAGATGCAATGACCTTTGGCAGGGGATAATGGGAGTTGTATTATTATTATTATTATTATTATTATTATTATTATTATTAATTTATTTATTTGATTTCTATACCGCCCTTCCAAAAATGGCTCAGGACGGTTTACACAGAGAAATAACAAATAAATAAGATGGATCCCTGTCCCCAAAGGGCTCACAAGCTAAAAAGAAACATAAGATAGACACCAGCAACAGTCACTGGAGGTATTTGCTGGGGGTGGATAGGGCCCATCTCAACAACAGCATCTGGGAATCCCTCTTACAGGGAACACTGATTGTGTTTACCAATGTTTTCTCTTTAGGTCCAAAGTAGAAGGGAAGCAAGCAGCAGGTTGCTTGCTTCTCTTCAGCCTAATTTCCAGCCACAGCCTATCAGTTCCCAAATCTCATTTCTCTCACATCATAAGATAACTTGCTTCAGTCATCTTGTGATGAATGAATGAAGAAACATTCAGAAGCTGGACCCATTCTTATTATTCCCAAGTGATCCGTATTTTGAGATAATATAAGATTATGTTATGGGTTTTTGTTTCAAATGAAACAGGCAGAAAATTTCATACTTACTCATGGAGTAGTGGGCGTATAACTGTGCTACCATGAGCATGGGCTTCATACATCAGTGTGTAGAGGTAGGGGAGCAAAGTATATCTGATATTCAGCACACTCCTGGATATATCTTCAAAGGTTTCATTAAAGGATACAGGATCTTGCAACTAATAAGGCAAAGATTATTATTAGAATTATGGAAAATCTCCATGCTGCAAATACATGGCACACTTAGAACTTTCTCGAATCGAACACCCCCCCCCCCCACACACACACACAGAGTTTGGTTTTAATTCGAACCTGCAATTCGAACCTGATGGCTGGTTTGGTTCGAATGAAAACCATCGATTCGACCCGGTTCAAATTCAAACCGGTTCAAGTTTGAACTGGTTTGCACAGCCCTGGTGTGGGCTTGGGAGTTCAGGGGCCACACAGCCCCTGGGAGTTCCAGCATGCTCTGCGAAAGCACGCAGAGCATGCTGGAGAGACCCCCGAGCCGGGAGGCTACTTTTTAGCCTCCCGTTCAGGGGTCTTCTCGTGAGTTGCTGCAGCGCGGAGTCACGCCACGGCAACACACGATTGCATAGCCCAGGTTCGCATAGTGATTGTTCCGCTAACCTGGGCTAAAGGGAGGGCTTCCTAAGCAGGTAACCCACTGTGAGGCAGCCGGGCTTGCCTGCGAGCCCGTTGTTCCTCACGGTCAGCTAAAATCCCCTAGCCCAATTTTAGTCGATAGTGACAGTAGCCTCAACCATGAACTGTATTCTACCTGTGTTAGGGAGCAATGTGTGCTCCCAATTGTCGGTTGCGTTGAAGCAAGGGAGGAGGAAAAGCTGCGTAGAAGTGATTGTGTGGAAGCAAGTTAGGAGGAAAACCTGGGCAGCTTTTCCTCCTACCTTGCTTCCATACAATCACTTCTACCCAGGTTTTCCTCCTAGAAGCAAGCTTTACCTTGCTTCCACACAACTGAAAATTGAGAGCATACACAGCTCCCAAATCCAGGTAGAACACAATTTTTTATTGTATGAATGACCTCAGAGTAGGGAATTTTCCCATATAACCTAAACAAAACTTCCAACTCTGTGAATTCTTGTAACACTAATTTAGGTCAGCATAATCAGGGAAAGCTCAAATGTACATGGGCAGTGCTTTGTGTTATCATGGCATGCTATGCAAGGCAAGCAATCACGAAGAGTGCTCTATGCATTCCGTTGCCAATGGAATAATCAATCTTTGAGGTAGTTTCATAAATATCCGGTGTGTGTGTGTGTGTGTGTGTGTGTGTTTGTGCGCATGTTTCTCAGCCTAGTCTAAAGCATGTATGCCACATTCTGGTGTATTAGCCTTCATTCCTGCAGGGCACCACACAGGACTTTTAAAAAGGAAAAAAGACTGCTAATGGGTGATGTCAGTCAGCCTTTTCAATCTTTATTAAATGCGCTGAACAATACCTTGGCAAATTGGCTAAGACTGGAAGCAACGCGATAACCCTGAATCTGCATTTTTAAAGGCTTTAAAAGACCTATTAAAAGGTGTGCTGCTGTGAGATAAAGTGCTGGTTTTTTTCTTCTTAAAGGAACCTATAATCCTTTAGAAATATGCTGCATAAATGCATTTTACCTTGCTACTACAAGTGGTTTAATACAAATAGAAGTGCTGATTTCTATTTAGTTTATTTTTCCACCTATAGTATTAACCCATTTTCTACAAAACATTTCTAAGTGTGCCCTGTTTTCTAACTGGGGGGATTGCTTTTTCTTTTAGTAGTCAAGAACCCCTGCTAACTGAGCAAAGAGGCACTTTAAGTGGTGATTCTCTTTATTTAGCAGGGGGAGAGCAACTGATCCTATCAATCCCCAGCACAGCATCCCTGCAGTGACTGTTGCTATCTTCTTTTTTTAGATTGTGAGCTCTTTGGGGACAGGGAGCCATTTTCTTTATTTATGTAAACTGCTTTGGGAACTTTTGATGAAAAGCAGTATATAAATATCTGTCATATTCGGATTCAGATTCATAAGTGAGTACCCAGAATGTTGGGGGCAATATGCTAAATCATTGTAAACTGCTTAGAGAGCTCCGGCTATAAAGCGGTATATAAATGTAAGTGCTATTGCTATTGCTAAGAGCTATTGCTAAGTTACTGATAAATGCCAAACCCTAATAATTTTGCATACTCAAAATTTATCATTGTGCAACTTTCTTTCCCTCCTTCTTGTTGTGGATAACTAAGGGATTAATGGGGTAATGTACAGTAATTCCTTGTATTTACAAATCAAAGTTAGCACTAAATCCATGCATTTGATTAATGGTTTGTAGTCCAGTAGCCACCTAATGGCACAGCGGGGAAGTAATGTGCCTAGGGAGCAAGAGGTTGCTGGTTCGAATCCCCACTGGTATGTTTCCCAGACTATGAGAAACACCTATATAGGGCAGCAGTGATATAGGATGATGCTGAAGGGAACATCGTATAATACTGCATGGGAGATGGCAATGGTAAAGCCCTCCTGTATTCTACCAAAGAAAACCACAGGGCTCTGTGGTTGCCAGGAGTTGACACTGACTCGTCAGCACAACTTTGCTTTAGTCCACAAAAGCTTCTACTAAAATAACTTTGCCAGTCTTCAAGCTGCTGCAAGGCTCCATTGTTTTTGCCACAGCAGACTAACATGGCACCCCTCTGGACCTTGCCACTGAATTCCTTGCATTGTTTAGTTTGCTATGCAAACAGGCTGAAAAATACTTAGGAACATAGGAACATAGGAAGCTGCCATATACTGAGTCAGACCATTGGTCTAGCTAGCTCAGTATTGTCTTCACAGACTGGCAGCGGCTTCTCCAAGGTTGCAGGCAGGAATCTCTCTCAGCCCTATCTTGGAGAAGCCAGGGAGGGAACTTGAAACCTTCTGCTCTTCCCAGAGCGGCTTCATCCCCTGAGGGGAATATCTTGCAGTGCTCACACATCAAGTCTCCCATACATATGCAACCAGGGCAGACCCTGCTTAGCTAAGGGGACAAGTCATGCTTGCTACCCACAAGACCAGCTCTCCTCTCCTTCCTCAGTGTAAAGCAGAGGGAACATTAATGGCAGCAGCATCATAATTATCAGACTCATCCTCATCATGCCCATTAAGACAGTGACATCAGTGTGCATGTAGCTTCACCATGAGCCAAAAAGGAAAAGAAGGGATGGATAATGGATAGAGAAAGAGAGGGCTGTTGTATTCTATCTAGTAGTCCTTTATGTTTTGTTGATTAGAACTTTGTCCCAGTGGGGGATGCAACCTATTGTTTGACTTTGGACCAATTACAGAAGGAAGGGAGCTTTCTCAGATGGTTGGTTTTACTGCAGCAGGAAGTGTCGAAAGTTAAGCTATTTTGAGCACTGCACCAAAATGTTACTTTTTTTAGCACACATACAACGCACAATAACTGTGAACCATCAGTAGCAAAACTGAATGATGCCGTTGGCTGTTGCAGTTCCGACATTGCTGTATATGGTTACCTCGTATGAAACCCCTCTAAGACATTAACCCCAGTCTAAGTGTAGCGAAGCTGCAATAAATCAACATTTGCAAAAGCTCAGGGAGAGGAAAGTGAACTAGTGAAGTTACCAGGACATAGACTTCACTGTAGTTAGTAAGCCTGTGTGAAGCTGCAGCCAAAGATGAATATGTTGTACAAGTCCGTTTGCACCATGTAGAGGTGAGCATTCCCACCCTGCTCACCTCCACTGCACTGGATGCATTCCTTTATGAAAACAGAGCATGGGAAAGTGCATGGGGAAGGACTTAACTTCTCACAACCTTCCCAGACAGTGCTGGAACTCAACAGGGTGGAGTTTCCTTAAAGGAGCCTACTCAGCACTGGGAAAATGAATGCACTGCATGAAGGTGTGCAGAGTAGGACCCTCCTCTCTGCACTGTGCTATCTGAGGTTGGCTGACGGTTGAAGGGGCAGCCAGGAAGAATAGCTAGAGCTGTTTAAGAGATTGGGGAGCTGCCTCTAGATTACACCACGATACCAAAGCATTGCTTACTCTATTGATGGAAGAACAATGTTCACAGGTCAAGATAGATAAGAAAGGCAAGGCAAAGCCACTGAGAACTTTGAAAATGAAGCACAAGGGATTTGTGCTGGATGCATAAGGGGATAGGAAGCCAGTGTACTAAGCTGAGGAGGGGCATCACATGGACTGGATGGTGCATGATTTTGTCAGTAGATGCATGGCCAGAAGTGGGAGGGGTGAGATCACGAAGGGTTGGCCCAAGAGAATACAGTCATTGCTGGGAAATAACCAGAGCAATGATCATTGGTGGGAAATAACCAAAACAATGAATAGGAAGGAAGTGGCAGATGTTCATAAAGTAAGTAAAAAGAAGTAATTAAATAACCCACAGCTAACCTACCAGAGATCCTAGGCCATTGTGATTCCTGGAATATGGATAAAAGGCTCCCAGCTGCATCCACCGGGCACACATTTGGTAAGTGGTATGATCATTGAAGCCACAGATATCTGCCCCAGTCTGAACATAATTTAAAAATAAGTTTTAATGCCACATATTTCAAATGCAGAATGACTGATTAAATTTTTGGATGATGACTCAGACTTACAAAAGATATTCCAAAGAGACTAAATTCCATCATTCCTGAAACAAAAGAAGTACAATTTTATTGAGTGCTTTCCCCTGTAATAGCCACTAGAAGAACATCAGATATAGATGTTACCAACTTCCTCTCTTGTCTGGTTCCAGAATGGTCCTGCTCCCAGTGGATCAGATTTTTAAAAATACAGTGATGTCTATGGATTCTGTACATTTGCAGCAAAATGTGAATGTGTAATATTTGCAGCTAATTTGTTTGTGTGAGGGGTGCTTCAAATAAATGGCTAGACTAGGATGATGAAAAGTGATTTAGATTTTCAGAAATCCCCATATATGACAGGAAACAAATATATTACATCATTGGAAGTTCCCCTGATATATCCAATCAGGGGAGCAAATAGTGAAAATAGTGAAAATGTTCAAGACCATAAAGCAGGCCTGCTCAACTTTGCCCCGCCCCAGTGTTTTTTGACTACAACTCCCATAATCTCCAGCCACAGTGGCCAATAGCCAGGAATTATGCGAGTTGTAGGTCGACATCTGCAGCAGGGCCAAATTTGAGCAGCCCTAAAGGATCACTATAGGCCAGTTCAAACATATGAGAAAAAGATGGGGGCATCCATCAGGGCTTTCTCCATGGACATCCCAATGTCCTCCTAGTGCACCCCTTAAGGACATGTATGGGCTGTTCATTCGAATGGCCCCTAAATACATGCGATAAATACTTGTTTAAATATTTGGCATGTGATCAAGAGATGTGCCAGGAGGGCATCAGGACATCCATGGAGGGCGTCCTGAAAGGTGTGCTCTTGGTGTCAGGAGGTCCTCCTCAGATGTCCCAATGCCCTCCTGGCACATCTGATACTCCTGGGACCAGTATTATTTGAAACAGCCCAGAATGATTATCCACTTCCCTGAAGAATTCACCTAAAGCAGCTTACAGAATAAGAGCAACAAACAATATAATAACCATTAAACACATTAGAATATTTTGCAACTGGAGCAATTAAAAACACCTGTGCTCACACATCTCATCCTCATTTGGAAACCATGTACAATAAGGAAGCAGATGGTTAGATGGAAGAGTTTTGATGATCAGAAATTTTATTTCTAAGATTTTAAACATAGTAAGGGCAATGAAAGCAAAGTCATATGTAACATACCCAGTAAAGAACTAGGTGTCTTGATTAGTGTCTTGTATGGTTAACGTTCAGTATCTGTATCATTATTTAAATTGTATTTATATGTCTAGGAAAGCTTTTTCTATGGTAATCAGTTTTTATTTATGCAGTCATTTGCAGGATTAGTTAACTCATCTGATGAGTAATGACTCTGGAATATCAATCTATGGAAAAGTCTGCTTCTTAAAGAAGTACAACTAGTAGGAGTCAAATTACTTTAAATAAAACATGCCACTTGTGTGCAATTTAATTTTCACTAACCAATGATCGATTTGTAAAGCTGGTCCCAACGTGAGAAGTTGTCACCAAGCCAGTGCCCTGCCCATTTGCCACTTGATGGATATGTTGAACGAGAGATGACCATACCACGTTGTCCAGTGATACTGTGTAGAGCGCTAACATTGGAAATAAAACCAGATGTAAACACAACTGAAAAAATCCATAAGAAATATTTAGAAACACAGCAGGGTTGGCAGACACATAAAATATTCTCTATTCTTTCTCAGTTGTGGCCCTTTGGCTATGGAATGCCCTCCCAGAACTTTGCCACGCTCCCTTCCTTGGGTTTTTTTTTTTTAAAGATCTCAAAACCCATCTGTTTAGAGAGGCTTTTAAAATCTTTTAATGATAAATTGATGGACTTGTAATTTTTTAAATTTGTTTGTTTTTAATTGAATTTGAGTGTTTAAATTTGAATTTTAAATTTAAAAAATTTTTAAATTTAAATTAAAAAAATTGTGATCTGATTGTAACTGATTTTTTAAAAATTAAATTGTTTGCATTGTATTTTGTATTCCCCCCTCCCCCCCACACTTTTTTTTGGGTCTGTTATGATTTAATGTGTGTTTTTATCTCATGTTTTAATGTTGTGTTGTAAGCCACCCAGAGAACAATTTGTTATGGAGCAGCTAACAAATAAAGTTGTTGTTAATAATAATTGATTTTATATTATGCTGTGGTGTTTGTTTTGTTGTTTTTAACTTTATATTACTTTATTATTATTATTATTATTATTAATAATAATAATAATAATAATAAATATTCAAATTCCTGCTTCGATGAAAGTTTCTAAACTTGGGACTGGTGCACATGGTTAGGGCCACCACATGGAGGCTAGATGGAGCTATTTTATAATGCCACTGGCCGACACATTGTGCAGTTTTCAACTGCCAGCACTGCTGTGAGCACTTTTAAAAAATGCTGACAGACTTATGCCAGAGTGCTCATGTGAAAACACTTAAAGTGGTGCAATTGCACTTCCACAACGTTACTTACATTGGAAGTAATTTAATAATGGCAAGATCATGAGAGTGTTGGTTGTTTAAGAAACTCACAGCAGTGCATATGGTTTAGAACCAACCATGTTTCGCTGTGCAACAATGTGCTTGCATTTCACCATTTTATAGATAGATTAATGGAGGACAAGTTTATCAGTGGCTACTGGTCCTGATGGCATCCATATCAGAGGAAGGTAAGGTTGCTTCTGAATAACAGTTACAGAAGAGCATCCACAGGGGAGAGGGCATGCCTTCATCTCTTGGTTGTGTAGCTCGCCAAGGCATCTGGTGGGCCACTGTGGGAAACAGAGTGCTGGACTAGATAGGCCTTAGGCCTGATCCAGCAAGGCTCTTCTTATGTTCCTGGGTTTACTGACCAACATGTTGATCACTATAAACAGCCCCCTCCCACCAAAAAAAAATAATTAAGGATATTTTCAAAGCATTTTTCTTGGTCTGTTGATTTTTCAGCACTTTGGAGCCTGGCATATAGTAGCCCCTCATAATCAGCTCTGGGTCTCCTAAGAAGAATGTACAATTTCTAACTGTAGGCAGTTAGTACATAAGAGCAGCATATCTTCTTCTGGTAAATCCTGAGTTGATTTCGAAGAGAACTTCTCAGTGGACCAGTGTATACACTTCAAAAGCAAATAGTTTTTAACATTGTGTTAAATTATTATTAAATTATTTTAATGTTTTAATTTGTATTATTTTATTGTGAAATGTCCAGAGACGTATGTTTTGGGCAGTATACAGATGTGTTAAATAAATACATACATTTTTAAAAGCAACAATTAAAGAGAGAACAATAAAACAAAGGGCATATGTGTCTTTTCAAGAGCAAGAAGAAGATTTCATTAGTTTCTTTTACACTTCCCCCTGCCCAGCATTAAGTGTTACATTATCTATAGTGCTGAATTATTGCCTGCTGACAATGTTCAAATTATACCTAATTTGACTTACAGGAGAAGAATTTGAAATTCTTCCATGCCCCATCAGCTATTTTGTAAGCATCATTATTGACAGCAAAATGTGGGCATGCTGTCAGATGTATCATCCATTTCGGTTTTTTAAAATGTGGCCTTCCCTTATCTCCATGATACTATTAAAATTACCAAGGGCTTTCAGGTCATTGTAGCCCACTAAGGGTGAGGGAGCTGCTTTTTGTTTGATCATTGAATTGGAAAGCAACCAGCTTGGATTTTTTATTATTAGATCAGACAAGTCAATAAGGAACTAGTGAGGTGAGTCTCACGATCAGTGAGACTCGCCTTTAGGGGGTTTGCGGGGAGAGCGGGCTTAGTCTGCTCTTCCTGCAGGCTATCAGAAGGGAAGCCCTGGGTGGCCAGATTGGCCGCCCACATGACTGCCGGCTCTGTCACAGAGCTGGCAGGGGCCACGTGGCCCCCAGAAGTTACAGGATCTCCCGTGTGAACGCACGGGGCATCCTGGAGAGACCCCCAGGGTCAGGAGCCTTGTTCAGCCTCTCGGCAGGGATCTCTTCATATGTTGCTGCAGCGTGCAGACACAGCATGGCAATACACGATCAAAAAGTCGGGGTTAGCGGAGCACTTTCTCCGCTAATCTCGGCTAAGGGGAGGGGAAATTAGGAGGGTTTGCTGTCGGGAGCAGCACGGCTCCTGTGGCAGCAGACGATCAGCAAAAAGCAGGCTAGGCTCCCTTCGCCCGCTTTTTGCTGATCGTGAGAATCTCCTCAGTATGTAATAATGTTGCCTTGCTGCAGAAGAACTGCATTGTTAGAGGGGAAGTGTTGCCCATAGCTTCACGCAATACACATCTTATTGCCCCTTTTTAACATTCACTTTTTGAAGTGAATTGTGCAGGTTATTTATTTAAGAATGAATGTGCAGAACACTTAATTTAAAACAATCCTTCTGCATATCCAACATGGAATCCTAGCCAAACAATGCAAGCTTTTTAATTAAAGTAGTCCATCACAGACTAAGTTTGGAGCAAGGGGTTAGTTTCCTCTTTAATTTCTTACACTAGTCTTAATAGCCTATCAAAATGCTGAAAATGGCACCATGTCATCAATAAATGGCACAGCAGTCTTTATTAAAGCTGGCTGGTTTGGTTTGGTTTTTAAATCTGGAGGATTTAAATCTCTCAGGATAGCCCTTGGAGATGTCCTATCAGTGGAATCCCTCTTGTAAACTAAACTCATTGTATCGAAATCAACTGGAGCAAGATAGTATTTGGTGGGCTGTAATTAAACATCCATATTAAACTATATTACAACCAACCTGGCCATTTTGATTCACAATGAAGGTCAGCAATTAAATTTATAAAACGTAAAATTATACAGGTATGGTCATTAGAATATGTGTACAAATAATTACTCCCAGCTAGGTAAGAAATTAAGTCTCTTAACATTGATTCCCAGCATATTTGCAGCAAGACACTGAAGCCTGATACTTAAGAGGCTCAGAGCCTATCTGGAAGGGCAGTTTAAAAAATTGATTAAATAAACAAACAAACAAACAAACAAACAAACAAAATGGATAATTTAATATCTCAGATTCTCCGGATGCACCATAGCAGTGGCCCCTGCTGTGGTATTCACCACCATGAATGTGGCCTCCTGAATGTTGTGTCTGCACAACAGTTCTGAGGAGAACATCTGGATTCTGCTGTTTAAAGCTGATTTAGCTGACATGGGTTATTTCTAGGTCACCAAATAGATGATTTATTAATCTGGATGTATAAATAGTGCATATGCTATAAATAGTGCATCAGACATAACTCCAAACCATGGTTTGACATGGTGTCTGGACCTAAGTCAGCTTGGTTTGTGTGTGGGCAGGGGGGATACCAAACCAAGATACAAAGACATGGTTTGAAGCTGATTTACAAACAATAGTTTGCTGTTATGCCAGAATTCACAAACCATTTACAGATTACAGTTATCAATGTCTACCACAGGGGGTTGCTGCAACATGGAGACAAGAGTGAACTTATGAAGCTTGAGTGCTAAGGAGATTGAAAATCAAGGAGACAAGCAACTCTAAACCATAGCTTGTCACAGTGGACAGAATGTCGGACATTCATTCATGTATGTGTATAGACACACACACACACACACACACACACACACACACACACATATACATATATTCATTTTTCAACCCAAGTTCCTAAAGCAGGTTAAATATAAATACAAAGTAATACTTGCATTCATACAGTGAGGTGGGTCTCACAATCACAGAGACTCACCTGGGAACGGTTAGTGGGGAGAGTGGGCTTAGCCCGCTCTCCACGTGCACGAGCCGACAGTCTGCTCTGGGTGGCCAAAGCAGCTGCCTACACGACTGCCAGCTCTGGTACTGAGCCAGCGGGTGCTGGGGGGGGGAGCGGGGGCTGATCGGCCCCCAGAAGGGGGGGAGGAAAAGAAGAATGATACCAGCTGGCATAATGCCATATATGTTGTTATAGAGTTGCTATTAGAGTCGAAGTATATTCTCTTAAATGATGACAACGATGACAAATATTTATATATTCTTCAACAAAAGTGTTCAAAGCAGCTTACACAGAAAAATATAAAGAAATAAGGTGTCTTCAATGAATAAGTCTTAAGCACTGATTCAGTAAGTCTCAGGCTAGGGGTCTTCGTCATTCAATGCACAGTATAATTATTTTTGAACTTTATTCTTCTTCAAATCAGTACAGAGGAAGAATGGAAAGCAATGTTAAATGTGCTGAGCATCTTTATGTAACTGAGCATATAGAGATATATGAGTATAGACTCTTTAACCATTTTCATTATTTCGAGTAATTATATTTAGGAAAAGGGGGTTGCCACAAGGCAAAACATCATGACTTACTCATATGTAGGTTTAGTTTGTGACCAGCCATAGAGATTGTGAACATTATAGTGTGCAACTGGGCTTCCATCAGGCAGAAACTGTTGACTCTGCATGCACAAGGTTTTGTTGATTAGACCGTCCAGGATGTCTAATAAAGACAAAGTTCAGGGGGAGTTAAAAATATCTTTCCCATCATATAAATTTGGTTTAAAAAAAAAAAACAACTTTGGAGCATCAAAATCTGATGTTCTGTTTTTGGGTGGAATTCAATGCAATATCAGAAGAATGGCATTTTAGTGGGTTGGCCAACACTTTGCTGAAATGTTAATGTGTATGTGCATCCCTTAATTATGCTAGTAAATAGTCACTCACAGCTAAACAATGGAGGTTAGGGAAGACACAGCACCTTCAACCCTGACCCATAGCATCTACTATAAGATGCATGTTCGCAAGCAACATGGATGAATAAATACATCAAGGTCATTCACACAATCAAAAACCACACAAAAGTGATTGTGTGGAAGCAAGGAGGAGGAAAAGGTTTTTCCCTCCTACCTTCCTTCCACACAACCAAAAATTAGGAGCACACACAGTGCCCAAACCCAGATAGAACACTATTTTTGATTGTGTGGATGACCTTATCATCTATGAGGTGCCATACTCTCAGTCTTTCCATCCACACACATTAGTGACTGACAGCAAAATGTGCACAACTTTACTGGTGCAGCCTGATGCTCCATTATGAGACTCTTAAATATTTTCTTGTCCGGGGGAAAAAGAACTATTGGTAAAACCACAACCTTCAGGGACAAATTCATGGACGTCAAAGAGCACTATAGGAAGAATAAGCAGCAAAAGGAGAAAGCAGCAAAAATTATCATCATTATTATTATTATTAATTCAATTTCTATACCGCCCTTCCAATAATGGCTCAGGGTGGTTTACAGAGAGAAATAACAAATAAATAAATAAATATGGATCCCTGTCCCCAAAGGACTCACAATCTAAAAGAAACATAATATAGACACCAACAATAGTCACTGGAGGTACTGTGCTGGGGGTGGATAGGGCCAGTTACTCTCCCCCTGCTAAATAAAGAGACTGTAATGCCTGCTTTCAAGAGCCTGGAGGCTTTGTATTTGGCATTCTCTTCAGTGATGTGGACAAGCTATGTGAAAAGGAAAAAAAGATGTTGATTAAGGGCCTCCATGAAGTAAGTAAAGCAAGGAACATGTCACAGATGTCCAGGATCCCTTATTTTATTCAGTTAAGATGGTCTTAAATGGCAGGTTCAGACATTACTTCATCTGCTGGCCCAACAAAACAAGAGAAAGATGTGTAAATTCTATGAATGTGCTCCTTCTTCTCCCCTCTTGGTGCACTAGGGTGCCATTAGTGTGGGTAGTATATGGGTAGTGGTTCATCTGAACCTCCCCTCTGCACATGCTACAAATACTACTTTAATCTACTATTTGCAGTTAGGCTGGATAAACTCTCCCCCCGCCCGTGTTATTAGGGGATTCGACATGCCAGGAGAGGGGAAGGATGTGCACCCTCACTGGACAAATGTCTGTATTGTGTGTGGTTGGCCAGCAAAGTATTATCTGAACCAGTCCAGTATCTAACATAGAATCTAGGTTAGGGAGCTATGAAGATCAGTGATAATATCACTGAGTTAAAATAAGAACATTAACAAGGTCAGCATCCTCATTGGGCACCAGTTCTGCTTCCAGTTGCATGGATTTCACCCTTCCTGAGAAAAAATAAATAAATTCATTTCCATGAAATGACTATGGAAAGAGGACATAGCAATCATACTTACGTGGTGTATATACAGGGGTATTTAGTGGATCATCCCCACAGCCAGTAACTGAACCATGGACAAAGCTGGCTGGTTCATTCATGTCCTTGCATTGTAAAGAAAGATAACACACACAAATAACATTTAATTATTTTCCTGCTAATTCTTGTATATTTTATCAATGCAGAATGTGCTGGATACCTACCCTGTTGAAAAATTACAGGAAGAGGGGACACTGTACTAGTGTATAGTGAACCCAAGAGTGCACATGGAAGCTCCTCCCCCATTGTGACATGCAACTCATGCCTTCTCCATTGCTGCCCCGAGGCTTTGGAATGTGCTCCCTAGTGTAATAAGAGCCTCCCCATCTCTGACATCCTTTAAAAAGTCCTTAAAGCTGCATTTCTTCACCCAGGCTTTTAGCTGATATTGTTTTGATTATTTTGAATGTTTTTAGAATATTGTTTTTAAAAAATTTAAATTGTGTTTTACATGTGTTGCTTTTAAATTTTTGTTTTGTTTTGCTTTTGTTTTTAATTAATGTTTTACTTTTTAATCTGGTTGTAAAACGCCCAGAGACATAAGTTTTGGGCAGTGTAAAAATATGATTGACAAACAAACAAACAAACAAACAAACAAGGGATGAATACTGAATATCAGCAAAGATCTTCTGCATGATGTGGAACTTGGAGACGATCCAGTGTTCTAATCACAAGGTGGATCTCTCCTAAAGTGCAACATTTATCTCTCCCAAAGAACTGTGGACACATGGAGAGCAAGTGCAGGGGGGGGGTGCATCACCATGGAAATGGAGTAGGAAACACATTTTAGGAGATGCCATAAACAAAATGTATGGAAGGGTCCAGATTTTTTCATGCCTGAGCAGGAGTACAACAGTTGGGCTATTTGTAAATTACACACAGATCTTGCATGAATTGCCTCTCTCCAGTCTAGGTGATCAAGAGCACTAAAGGCATGCCAAGAGAAAAGAAGCCATCAGGCCCAAAATACAAATTACTAGCTGACCCGCACAGAACATCTGTGCGCTCTTTGGGGCCAGCTGTTCCCCCCCATCCTGTCCCACTCTCTCTTTCCCCCTCCCCCCCGCCCCACTCTCAACACAGTGACAGGCTGCCCCTTTGTTGGCCAGACTGGGAGGCGGGCAGTGGCTGCCGCCTCCTCATCCGGAAGCAGAGCAGCCAGCCGAGGCCGCTGCCTCCGCCTCCTTGCTCAGGATGGCCTGGCCAGGCCAGGCCACCCCGCTGCCACCTCCAGTGGCCAGCTTAGGCTGCCTCCAGATGTTATTGGACTTCAACTCCCATAATCCCCTGCCCTAGTGTCTCTCTGCGCTGGCCATCTGAGAGACTGGGGTGACACAGATGGCCAGTGTGCATCTGTGGCATCTTCCAAGATGGCCGGGACTTCCTTTATCGGGACGGCCAGGCCAGGCCGTCCCGCCGCCTTCACCTCCCAGCGGCCAACTGGCCGCTTCCTCCTCCTCACCCAAGACAGCCTGGCCAGGCCAGACCATCACACCGCCACCTCTTCTGGCCGTTTTGCGCCGGCCCGCCGCTGCCATTTTTTGTTTCCCCTGAACACTTGCAGCTCGCCCAAGCCTGGCCGGAACCCTCGCAACGCGAGAGTTCCGTCGCCAAATTCCTAAGAACACACATGCCTGCTAAGAGAAATAAGTATATCGATGGGGAGATGTGTGGGTGCTACCAGTTTGCATACCCCCCACCCTGAGTCTTTCTTGTAATATGCCACATTATGCATATCACGTTGGCAGTTTCCCTCCCCTTCCAGGCCATTTTTTTCCAACTATACATTAATGGGGAAACACAGGAGCAAAGACAATGGTTTGTGGCACTCACACATTGTCCCATAACATGTAGTTTTCACCAGGAGTGGCTTGTCTGGGGCAGGGTGGTGAAAAATGAGCCAGAGGTGCAGCTCATTCCCACTCTTTTTGCCTTCCCCTGGCTGCCTTGCTCTCCTTTGCTTCGCTACACCATGACATTAACCCAAGACGAACAGGCTTGTTTTCTGTGTCCCCTGCCCCACCCAGATGGTTTTGACATTTGCAAAAGGCAGGTCCTACACCCTGAGGCATTGCACATGAGTAGTCCTACCCAGCTTAGGGCAGCCCTACCTGGGTAGGGCTGCTCATGTGCAGTGTTGGGATTGAGGCCGATCCTGGCGCTGCCTCTCCTGGTAGCCCAGGCTTTTTTGACCAGGGCATTTACCTGGGTTAAAGGGCACAAGCACACCCTTTACCCCAACTCTGGGGTCATGTGTATTGGATGCAGGACCTTACCCCCAGGTCCAGGGTCACAGAGCCCAAGAATACACAGAGCCAGATGCCTAGAGTGCCTGGCTAGAGTGGGAATCCCTCAATGCACTGCACTGCTCTCATGGTGCAACTTGTGATTCCTGTAGGCCGGGACTCATTTTCCCGGACTCTGGAGATCTACACTGTGCAGTAGGGGTGTGCACAAAACCAGTTTGCTCACTTCAGTTCGAGTCCAAACCAGACTCAAACAGAACTGGGCATGTTTCCTTTTATCCACACAAACACACCCTGCCACCGCCGAACAGGCCCCTGGCTCAGCTCAAATTCAAGCCGGTTCGGGGGTTCTATGATTGAAAAAACACTCACCGCCTTGAGGGGGTGCTGCCATGGCTGCAAGGGGGTCTCTGGCGGCCCCCCAATCAGCCTCCCCCCCAGTCTCACATGGCCCTGTTCAGGCCATTTGGGGCCATTTTTGGCCCTTTGGGGCCTCTCTGCACTGGCGGTGGCCATCTTGGAAGCTGCCACAGATGCACACTAGCCATCTGTGTCACCCCAGTCTCGCAGATGGCCAGCGCAGAGAGGCCCAGAATGGGTGGGCCTAAAACAACATCCATATCTGGCATCCATGTGGCATCCATATCTAGTACAGAGGCCATTAAAAAAATTAGTGACTCAGTGTGTAGATCAGTGATGGCCAGCAATAACCACATAAGGTATTTTCTTCTAGTATTGCTGGGAAAGATCCATAGGCCTATAGAACAAAGACAATATAGATCAGGGATTCTCAATGTTGGGTCTCCAGATGTTATTGGACTTCAACTCCCATAATCCCCAACCAAAGGCCACTAGGGCAGGGGATTATGGGAGTTGAAGTCCAATAACATCTGGAGACCAAACGTTGAGAACCCCTAATATAGACAGCCTCAAGGACTTCAGACTAGGATCAGATATTCTATGGAATAGGTTGCAATAAAAGTTTAAATAAAGTAGCTCTGGTAGTGCTGGAGATAAATAAGCAAGGACATCTATGAAGAGGGAGATAAAATCAATAAAATGGAGGAACCAGGGTTGGTGTGAAGATGATTGGAGGGCAGTCTTCACACTAACAGGGAATTCCAAATATTGTTGACTACAACGTCCAACATCTCTAGCCAAAAGCTATTGCAGATGGGGCTGCGGGGAGTTGTAGTCAACATCTGGGATTCCCTGTTACTGGGAACACTGGGGAAGGGTGGTGGCGGCAGATATCTATAGCTGTTCACAACTAAAAGTTATGGAAGACTCAGTTGCATTTTTTTACACCTGTGTAAAAGATTTAGCTTCTGCATTCCCCCACCCCCACCCCACGTGCTCCATCTTTAATTCAGCCATGCCCAGTTTCACTTTAGACTGTGGATCCTTTAGTGGGAAGGACTCCCACTACCAACCACCTCAAAATATACATCTGTTGTTACCCACTGCAAGCCATTTGAGCAGGCTTGGCAACTACAAATCTAACAGAACTGCATGGTGGAAACAAGCAAGCTTTGAGAGTTTGCATGAACTTATTTACCTGCATCACTGGAAGTCCATTCACTACAAAATGTCGAAAGGTCTATTTGGTATTTTGCAGAGATTAAGATATTGTGATTTACAAAGTCAACTTTTTTCCAAGCTTTCTACATCAGTAGCCAAATAAAACAACAAAGACAACATTTAAATAGGCAGAGACTTACAATCCATAGGCCATCAAATTTAATACTTTTTTCTGGGTTGGTAGGGTTGGTGTGGAATTCTTGAATATGTCTTTTCCACCACTGAGCTGTAGAGTTGCGGAAGAAATCTGGGAAAGCTGCGTAAGCCCTGTATTCCTGCAATCATACAGAATGTGGAAACTATAGATAGCAGACACTGCAAAATTTACAACATCCTATAAAAACAAGTATGCTGCTGCTGCTGTGAGCTGGTCTTGTGGTAACAAGCATGACTTGTCCCCTTAGCTAAGCAGGGTCCACCCTGGTTGCATATGAATGGAAGACTAGAATGTGTGAGCACTGTAAGATATTCTCTTCAGGGGATGGAGCCGCTCAGGAAAGAGCAGGAGGTTTCAAGTTCCCTCCCTGGCTTCTCCAAGATAGGGCTGAGAGAGATTCCTGCCTAAAGCTTTGGAGAAGCCGCTGCCAGTCTGAAGACAATACTGAGCTAGATAGACCAATGGTCTGACGCAGTATATGGCAGCTTCCTAGGTTCCTGTGTTCCTACAGATATATATACTGTATACCACTTTTCAACAAAATTGCTCAAAGTGGTTTACATAGGATAACAAATAAATAATAAATAAGATGGTACTCTGTCCCCAAAGGGCTCACAATCTAAAAGGAAATATCAGCTAGACACCAGCAACAACCACTCGAGGGACAGTGTGCTGGGGTTGGATTGCGACAATTGCTCTCCTCCTGCTAAAATGTAAGAGAATCACCACTTTGAAAGGTGCCTCTGTGCTCAGTTAGCGGGGCTTATGTGGCACAACATTTACCTGCACTTGTTCATCCCAGGATTTTGATGCATTCACAGTAACATTAGGGTAATCTGGCCACACCTAAAGCCAAAAAAAAAAGTATTTTGAATTCATTAGCTTAATAAAATGATGAAATAATGATGGGAGGGACTTTCCCTCACAGATGAACACTGCCAATAGCTGGTTACCATCTACTGGTACCAACATGGAAAGCAAGGGAGTGCACCCCAGTCACAAAGGGCAACAGTGGTATTTATTTTTGTTAATCACTTTGTGCTGGCCATTGGCTGGGAAAGGCGGACTATAAATTATTAAAATAAATAAATAACAGATAAAGAGAAGGGGGGGGATCCAAGAGTTTAATCCTGCCCACCCCCCGCTTTATTATTATGTTTCCTTTAAAATCCAACATTTAACTGTTTTAAGCATACAGTTTACTTCAGGTGCATTAGTGTATACAAAGCAATAAGCATACTTGTATTGCTAGCAAAGTTTCTAATGGTTATCCTCAAGCTGAAATCCCAGGACTTTGACATTTTTTTAAAAACCAGTCAGTTGTGTCTGCTGAAGGACCTTAATTGCCTTCTGTAGTTGCCAGGGAAATCTGCTCTACTGAAATGCCATCACTGGGCTCATAAATAATCTACCCAAAGGAAATCACTTCTCAGGCTGAGGTCTAGTGCATTTATAGGTAAAGTAAAGTGTGCCGTCAAGTCAGTTTTGACCCCTGGAGCCCACAGCCTGCGGTTGTCTTTAGTAGAATACAGGAGGGGTTTACCATTGCCTCCTCCCACACAGTATGAAATGATGGCTTTCAGCATCTTCCTATATCGCTGCTGCCCGATATACTACCAGTGGTGATTCGAACTGGCAAACTTCTGCTTGTTAGTCAAGCATTTCCCCGCTGCACTGTTTATATGTAATTCAGCCCAATTATGATTATGTTCTAATCTACCCAATCTTATGAGTATGACCATAATCCACCCAAGGATGGTGGAGATGATATTATACAGGAGATATTACCTTTCCCCACACAATACTGCTGCCATTGGGCCATTTAATGAAGACATCCTCCGCAACACCTGTTGTGAATGGTGTGTAATAATCAGTTTCATTTCCGGAGATGGCTGGATCCTGAAATGAAGAAACACACATGTTTTACACACATGTATCAAAGGGTTAAATATGTAATATTGGTTAAGTTGGATACACACACACACACACACACACACACACACACACACACACACACATATATATATATACAAACAATTGTAAACCGCCCAGACACGCAAGGTTTAGGCGTATAGAAATGTAATAAATAAAATAAAATTAAAACAAACAAATAACAAGATCCTAGAGGAATGAAAACATAAAAACAATGCACTGACCAAAATGATGACAACTCTCATTCCATCTGCTTTCATTCTGTTAACTAGTGCTGGAAGATTTGCAAAATCAGGACTGAGAGTGAAGTCCAACTGCCGGTCCATATAATCAATATCTGCATATTGTATATCCTATAGAAAACAATGAAATGTATTGAAAACCTTTTTGATGAAAAGTGGTATCTAAATATAATTAATATCAATATCAATATCAATAATAATATCAATAATAATATCTGTAATCATCATCATCATCACCATCATCTGGTGGTAACTCAAAGGTGTGCCTTCTCTGTAGTTGCCGCAGGACTGTGGAATGTTCTTCCTGTTGAGATTAGAGCTGCTCCATCCCTGTTGGCTTTTAGGAAACAACTAAAGACAGGTCTCTTCAGCCAAGCTTTTTAGCTGTTTGGTAGATTGGGTATTTTAATTTGATTTTGATTTTTTGTTTTGTTTTAACTGTTAAATTTCTTAGTTTTATTGCTGTAAACCGCCAAGCGACTTTGGTAGTGGGTGGTATACAAATATGTTAAATAAAATAATAATAAATAATAAATTAATGGCTCGCATTCTGTGTAGCATTAGTATGTTGTAAAAGATCAGCATGTCTGCAGTCTGGCTGACACACCCAACAAGGATGCACCACTGCAGTGAAAGAGCCTACAGAACCTCCCAACTGACAGTACCAGGGCAGCTGGGAAGCAGCAATTTTTATGCCCTCCTCTCCCCCAGGAAGCCCTCTCTTGGACACAAAAATATGTCCCAGAGTAGCATTCCCTTTAACAGGGAATCCTAGCTGTTGTTGGCTACAACTCCCAGGATCCCCAGCTGTGATGGCCTTTGGCTGGGAATTATGGAAGTTGTAGTCAACAACATCTGGGATTCCCTTTTGGAGGGAACACTGTCCCAGAGGTCTGCATAACCCCCATAAACATGGGTGGCACAGAGGGCTTCCTGTTGCTTCCCCGCTTTACTGGTGCAGTTAGTTGGGAAGTTCTGCTTGTCTGCTCCCTCACTGCACCAGTGCATCCTTGGTCTATAAGCCAATCACAAGCCAGCATGTTGCCAAACAGGCAAACACAGGTAGGGCAAAGCTCAAACACCCAGAAATGTGCATTGTTGCTTCTTGTTGCTTCCCCACAATATGTTTTCTGGTGCCACCACTGCTCAACTCTGCTGATTAATTGTGCTTGCACTTCTTTGTAGTTCTCATGTGGTATATGATTTCCACCCTTTTTGAAATATATATTTTTAATTAAACAAATCATGTTGGACATTCTGGGTAAATTTCCATTCATATAAACTGAACTGGATAGCACTATGATCAGTGGCTGACATCCTGATTAACGAAGCACCAGTGCAACAGGAAAAGCACTTGTGTAACACCAGTGCTTCTAAAGAGTTCCTGACTAACACCATATTGGTGCTAGTGTGTGTGTCTCAGGGGGTGGGGGTTCAGTGACCTCCCCTTCCTCTGGCAGCCATCTGTCTAACCCAAAATCAAGTCCCTGATATGAGGGCCAGGGGCGTAACTATCATAGGGCAAGGGGAGACAGTTGTCTGGGGGCCCACTGCCTTGGGGGCCCCCTCAGAGGCAAGTCACATGACTGATGTTCTGTTGTGGCACATAGTGTAGATAGATAGATAGATAGATAGATAGATAGATAGATAGATAGATAGATAGACAGATAGATAGACAGATAAATATAGATATGATTTTACTATGCTTTTTGTTACCACTGTTCAGCCTCATTTAAGATTTCTTTACTTCATGAGCTGAGCTTCAGTGAGGGGGGGTGCATTTTAAAATCTTGTCTCTGGGCCCACTCCAACCTTGCTACGCCCCTGATGAGGGCACAAACTTCAGGGCTGTATTTTTGGGTGGCATGGAGTGCTTCCTGTGGAAGGGGAGGTCATCAAAAAGTTCAGCTGACTGAGATGAACTTTATTGAAGCACCAGTGCTTATCCTGTTGCATAGATGCTTTGTTAATCAGCCACTGTTCCCTAGTGATTTAACATGACTTACAACTCACACCACATCTTGAACACTATCCTATCCAGCCCCAGCACAGCATTCCTCCAGTGGCTGTTGCTGGTGTCTATCTTATGTTTCTTTTTTTAAGATTGTGAGCCCTTTGGGGACAGAGAGACTATCTTTCTATCCATCCATCCATCCAAACTGCTTTGGGAAGTTTTGATAAAAAGCAGTCCATAAATATTCATCGTCGTACTCAGGAATGAGTTGATGGTTGTCTTCTTCTCCACTGCCTGCTTGCCATCAAAGTACCAATTAGAGGGTAACAGAATGTTCCCAGTACTACATTACTTGTCAAACTGGTATTTCCATCCACAGTGGTTCTGTGAAGGAGCTAATTCTTCTTACGTTCTGTAGTTTAACACAAACCACAATGCGCCCATTTTGTCTTTTCTAGATAATTTTTCTAGAGAACTATGCCCTACTGATTGGGACATGATTTTTTATTGTGAAGAAAAAATGGGGAAAGAGGAGTGTCATGCCACTACTTAGCTCCTTAGAAGAGGGATAAAAATGGTATATATATATATATATATATATATATATATATATATATATATATAGTCGGATCAGCAGGCAACTTACATAAGGGATTTGAGCTCTCTTCATGCTGTCATACAGATTAGAAATTTCTGTATCATTTTCATATCCATAACGGCACAGCTGGAATCCCAAACCCCAATATGGAGGCATGACTGGACGTCCAATGAGCTAGTAATAATAAAATGAAATAAAAGGATATTTGTTCATTGCATTATGGTGGGGAAAGTATAAACAGCAAAATGATAATGCTTTTAATACAAGATTTGTAACACAATTTCAGTCTTACTGCAGTGTACTCTTGAACCACTTGTTCTGGAGTCGGGCCCAACACCATGTAGAAGTCCAGAATTCCTCCAATAGTACGATAGGTCAAAGCAGGAGTTGGTTGGAATTTTACTTCTGGATATTCAGAAAGCAAAAACAAGAAATTGAATTCTCCCATTGGCTTGAAATGCCTCAAATCACCATTGCCCCTTTCCAGCAGAATGGTTGCAGAAAATCTATGTTTACTAGACTAAAGAATCTAGCAGGTACCAGAGGCGTATCTAGGGAAAATAGCGCCTAGGGCAAGCACTGAAATTGTGCCCCCTGTCCAAACACCTGACACCCATCTTTCAGATAACTTTACCATAATATCAGCTGAAAAATACAAGTCAGGCTCGTTAATCTTTTAATATTTCAAAAACTATTTAGCAGTGGACTTAGCCAGATCAAAAAATGCTGGAAAACTACAAATATCAGTATGCTGGGGCTCATGAAATACCCAAATACTATGTGGAGGTGTACCTGGTAAACTAGAAGTGCCTGTCTAATTCTCTACTATGCATTGTAGCATCACTATTACATAAGTTTTAAAAATCAATGGAGAATTTGACTTTTCCCAGATACTCTGAAAATAATTAAAGGATATGCAGAGTAAACTGTGTCACTGCTTGGAATATATTCTGGTATTTCAGAAAGACAGTTAAAATGAGAGAAAGAGAGCAAGAAACTCCCAGTGGGCCTTAATACTAAGGATTTCACACTGTTTCAAAGACAAACTCTTCATTATTAACCATATTATTAAGACATCACATTTAACTCACTTATCACAAGAAACAAAGTAAGAGCAAATGAATACAATCCTAGCTTATAAGCGTCAGCTCAGTATTCACAAGCCCTGATTCTCTGTACATAGTGCCAATCTGAATATGTGTACAGTGTCTTATATTATATATATATATTTTTAAAAAATTAACCTGTAGCCCCTTTGGGGGGCTTCCTAAAGTCTGTGGGGGGGTTGCAAAGGTTCCCCCTCACCCCGCTGGCCTCTAGGGCCTCACAGGTACCATTTGAGCATGTGCAGTGGCCAATTTTAAAAATAATCTTTTTTTTTAAAGGCCACTGAAAACAAAATGGCCACCGCACATGCTCAAATGGCCTCTGCAAGGCTTGGCATGACCTAGGGCCTCACAGAGGCCATTTGAGCATGCAAGGTGGCCATTTTGTTTTTGGCAGCCATTTTTAATTTTTTAAAAAAATTTACAAAATGGCACCCCCCTTCAAGTGGCGCCCGGGGCTCGTGCCCTGCCTGCACAACCCTAGATACCCCCCTGGCAGGTAACCTTGTCCATTGAAGAATTAAAATTCTACCCAGATGCTTCAGGAAATGAGGAATTTCCTGTTGGTAAGAACCTGGCAGGTGTTCTCATTGCACCACTGAAACAAGTTGATGTTTCCTTAGCAAAGCTACATGAGACAACAATGCCTAGTCCAATGCTGGCACGAGGCATCACCTGGTAGGTGTCCCTCTCTTCTGATAAGAAGATTTTGCCCTAGAAATCTCTGCAATGATGCAGTAGCCTCTGGGATGACCTCTGATTATCACTGGGAGGAGCATCAACCAGAGAAGAGGCAGCACCCCATGCTCCCATTTTGGTACAGGAAACAGTAGCGGGGCTTAAAAACCTTAGGCTAGAAAATAATATGACCCATTGGCCAGCAGCTGGACAACCTGCTGTAGGTCACACTGTCATTCATAAAAATATCTTATGACTTACCCATTGCATTACTGTTCAGCAAGAAAACTCCATGAGCATTTCCATCCTCTTCTAAGCCCATGTAAAAGGGGTGAACACCGTAAGTGTTAAATTTGTCCTATAAACAAGGAAATAACTTGATCTAACCATATATCTGATTTGGAAAATTAATTTTCTGCCCACTATGTTATTATTAGTACTAGGTGCATCATCGACATATACACTTTTCCACATCCCAGCAAAGTTAATACTAAATTTCCCAGAATTTCCCAAATTCGGATCTCAGGTTACTAGACTGAATACATCTGAGAGCAGTCAAGTACAAAAGAATGAAAACAGGTGAATAGATTGTTTCCTGCTTTAACTAATAAGACTCACACATCTTTTTGTTCAGCATATGTCAAATCCTTAACCATTTTAGTAAAAACTGAAGTGTACACTTTTGCAAAAATTTAAAGTGTTAAATTATAGGATTAATGTTTACAGAACTGAATTGTAGATCTTTTTGAAACTATTTACAGCTCAAGTATGAACACATATATACTCATTCTAGTCCAGAATTCTGTGTGGCCTCATCATGCACTCTGTCAGTGCCTCTGGGGTTTAACCAGGCAACTTGGTTTCAGACGAGTACTCAACCTAATGAGCTTCTATGGACTTAATGATTTTAGGTCACAGTGCCTCTTCAGGTACAAAATAACAAGAGTATGATACATCAGTCCCTATGATTGGCAGGAAGTATGATTGGCCAAGCCTGACATAGTTTCTAGGTGCCTGATACTTTCTCCAGTCTAGATTAGAGTATGGCCACAATAACTTCCGGTGTTGGGGTGGCTATGCTGAGAGTAGGTATGTCATCTGAACCTGCTAGTGTTGACATTCTTTTCTACGAACATAAGAACAGGCCTGCTGGGTCAGGCCCAAGGCATATCTAGTCCAGCATCCTGTTCCCAGATACCTCTGGGAAGCCCACAGGCAAGAGCTGAAGGAATGCTCTCTCTTCTGCTATGACTTTCTCCTGCTGGACCCTACTTATGGTTCAGAAGCCAACAACTGTAACCAGCTTCAGGTCTTTGCTAGATTTCATATTTTGGTGGCAAAAGTTGGTGGCAAAAGGGAGAAAGTTGGGTGGAGGACTCTGGAACTGGACTTGGGCAGGTTCTCACAACACCCTCCCCCTCCAGGAGTGTGGGGTTCCAAACATTTCCCTGCCTTTCTTTTTTGTGGCAGATCATGTGAACCAGCCTTAAGAAAATCTGAGCGATCTGAAGCTTACTGAGGTGCAGAACTAGCCTCTGTAAATCCGATGTGATTTGTTGCTGCCTTGTAGTAGTGTACCCACAGCTTGCCTCCACTTGATTGTCAATTTCTTAATAATTGGTTTATTTACAACTATACAGATACACTGTTAGCCTCCATTGATCTCTTCTCCAAAGCAAGTCAATACCCAGGTAATAGTGCCTCATCCCTGGAACTTCTCACTGTTCAGAAAAGTGGGGAATATGTAACACTATAGGTAGACAGATGGATAAAGAGACAGATATAAGATCCACTTCCTCAGATGGAAAAAAGAGTTTATTTCTTTGTGGATTTAGTTTGTTGTTCTTGCTCTTGTTTTAAACCCATTCTGTGAGAGGATACTCATGGGTAAAATAGAGTAAAATATGTTTTAATATTTTCAAAAGAACTGCAATTCCCTAGGAAGGGTGTGTGTGTGTGTCCCCACCTTTTTTCCATCTTGCTCAAAGGAATGCACTCTTTCCTCCCTTCTGGGAAAGAATAGCATACCTATTTATTTTATTGTTACTGTTTTTATTCCTTGGTGGCTGACATGCTTACTAATGAAGCACTGGTACAACAAGAGAAGCCTTCTAACTCAGCTCCACTGTTGGCTCAGTGGTGCATACAAATTTCAACCATTTCCCCTTCCCCAGGAAGTGCTCTGTGTCACCCAGAAATGTGTCCCTCAGAGCTGTTCAGCCCTCTAAGGTGGGTGGTGGTGGGGAAGAGATTATTGAAATTCCCTAAAGCATATATTAGCACTTGAGCAGTGTTAGTCTGGAACCCTTCAGAAACACTAGTACTACAGCAGTGCTTTTCCTGTTACACCAGTGCATCATTTGCCAGGGTGTCAGTCACTATATTTGTTCCTTGCTAAAGACTAGGTGCCCTCCTGCAGGGAAGCAAAAAAGATGTAAATAATTCATAGTAATGCACTTTTTGCCCTCTGGAGAAACAGCTGTGTGTGTGTGTGTGTATAACATCCATTATCAGAATTCTGAAACCTTCCTTTCTTGCTGGATGACAACCACAATGGAACCCATTATGGAAAACATTTCCATTGGGGAAATTTGATTGATTGATTGATTGATTGATTGAATGATTGATTGATTGTTAAATTTATATACTGCCTTTCATTAAAGCAATTCCAAGGCGGTTTACAGCAAAAAAATTAAAACACGAGATGGTAAAAAAGACACAATTAAAATATTAAGTGAAAAAAATTAAACAAATCTGATTAAAATTTAAAACAAAGGCATAAAAGCAGTACAGACTATAAAGAGCAGCAGCAGAGAATCAAATAAATGCCTGAGCAAAAAGCCAGGTTTTTTCTAAAAGCTGTGATGGAGACCGAGGAGCGAATAGTCACTGGGAGAGCATTCCAGAGTCTGGGGACAGCAACAGAGAAGGCCCTGTCCCGCGTGCACGACAACCGAGCCTCCCTCATTGTCGGCACCCGGAGCAGAGCCCCCTCAGATTACCTCGTCAAGCGGGCAACAACCCTTGGGAGCAGGCGGTCCATCAGGTATCCCAGGCCCAAACCATTAAGGGCTTTAAAGGTCAAAACCAGCACCTTGAATTGGACCCGGAAACAAACTGGTAGCCAGTGCAGCTCTTTCAAAATGGGTGTGATGTGTTCCCACTAGGCAGCTCCAGATAAAACCCTAGCTGCCGCGTTTTGCACTAGCTGTAGTTTCTGGATATTCTTCAAGGGCAGCCCCACGTAGAGCGCATGTTTCCCAATGGAAAACATTATATGTTTTTTAACTTTTGTAAACCGCCTTGAGATGTTTTTAATGAAAGGCGGTATATAAATTTAACAATAGATAAAAACAACATAAAACCCAAGTCAAAACAAAATGGCAGAACGACGAAGTAAAACTGGAGGGATTCACCACCACTCATCCCCAATTAATTTATCATCACAAATATGGGCTTTTGCATGGAAATACATCAGTGCAAGTTCCTTCCCTTGCTACATTGGGGTGCTTGACTATTCTTATTTACAATTGTCATTCAGAGATGTGTATCCACACTCCTCAGCTGCGGACACAGATTACTTATCTGACAGACAAATGATCTCTCAAATTAAAAACCTGCATCACTCATATATGTATTTTTGTTCAGTTTGGAGATATAATTAAGACAGCAACAGCAAGAGTGAAATCCATCAAGAAAGCAATACTCACTCCAGGAGACTGATCCCTTGCAAACATTCCCCAAGTGTGCCAACTCATATTCTGCCGGTACTGCTGATGTTCTGTTTCACCAAATCCGTACACATATTGTGAAGGTAGGCGAGTTGAAATCTGAATGAATGTGTCACTGAATACGAAGCCAGGTAACTGGGAATCCCAACTGCAATTGAAGAATTAGCCCATTGTTATCGTGCAGGATACAATGTGCAGCAAAAATATTATATTGATGTCTGATGATGCGGAGCGGTTGAGTTTTCATGCGTATTCATGGGATGAAGAAAAGGGAAATGCAATTTCTGATACTGATATTGTGGCTCTGAGTGCTATAGTATTAAATAATTTTTATGTATCAAAATTTTCATTTATCACTTCAGTCCTATAGATATGGACAGCTATGATGAAGGACAGCATGCGTTATTCTAATATAGGTTCTGTAATATGCAATGAATAATATAGAGTGTGGTCCATTTTATTATTTACATTCTTTCTTTATTTGCAATTAAATATTATGTGTTTAGGTGTGAACCAACATAACTTTCTCTGTGGCTTTCATACAACAGTGGGTATCACTATCTAGACACTGATTATCTCATCTCCACTGCAGTCTTCCTTCCATGACACTCCACCATACTCCCAGCTTCACCTAACAAGGCAATGCAAAACCTGGTAATGGTAGATGATGAACCCTGGGGCTACACTGGTACAACATCTTGGATTAGCTCAAGATGCCACTGCAATTTTTTCCAGATCATAAGGTGATTATGCAATTGTTGTGCCCTGTTCCAAATACTTGTTTGCTTGGTGCCCCATCTCCTATCAGGCCATAACTGAGATAAGCTTTTGTAATGGTTAGTTTCATATGACTGCTGCCTGGTCTGGAAGGGGAGGAAATGTCATTAAAACATCAGTGCGTGAGAGCGTGTACTCACCGTGAGCATGACGTCTGAACCTATCAAATTCTGGTTCCCAAGCCACATAACCAAACTTCTATCAACTTTGTCAAGTCAGCTTTGAATCTTAGTGACAGAAGTCGGTAGAATCTTGGGAGAAGCAGGGCAGGAACCAGATTTGGGTGTGTTCAGAGATCATACCTGCTGAGAGCATGCGTTCTTGCCTTTTACCAACATTTCCCCCACTTCCAGATTGGGTGGCGGTAATGTGAATATGCCCAATAAATATTTCAGACAATTTCATAGCTGAGAAAGAGAGATAACAAATACTTGTACTTTCAGTGACTGATGCTGGTGTCGAGCTTATTGTTCAGTTTAGATTGTGAGCCTTTTGGGGACAGGGATCCATCTTATTTATTTATTTCACTATGTAAATCACTTTGGAAACTTTTGTTGAAAAGCTGTATATAAATATTTGTTGCTGTTGTTGTTAGAAGTTTTGTTGTTGATGATGTTGGGAGACTACCTTCAATTTTTTATTTGAACATTTTAAATAATTACTACTCATTCCAACAAGACATTTCCCCCCACAATATTAAAGCAGAACACAAGACAAGCAAAATTGATTTCTGGTGGAGAAAGGCATTTAGTCCAATCTAGAGCAAAGAGAGAATGATTCCTCATATGAAACAGATTCCTTGCCCACTTTTAAAGAGCTCAGAGCAGTACTGGGATATCTGATTCTTCAGAACTCATCCACACAGAGCCTACTGCATTTGTACAAAGGACAACCACAACATAATCTGAATGTTGTAAACTGATCTGGAACTTTTTTGTGAATCCCTTCCACTTACAGTAGCGCTCGATTGAGAAGAATCTCATTCTAGTGCTAGAGCACTTCTGTGTAACACCTAGAGCTGGGTCTCACAATCAGTGAGACCCGGCTTGTAAAGTTGAGCGGGGATTGCGGGCTAAGCCTGCTCTCCCCGCACACAAGCAAGCAGGAGCCCTGGGTGGCTGGATTGGCCGCCCACATGATTGTCGGCTCCGTGATGGAGCCGGTGGGGGCTGGGGAGCTCAGGGGCTGCATGGCCCCTGGAAGCTCCAGTATGCCCTGCACGAGTGCGCAGAGCATACTGGGGAGACCCCCGGAGCCGGGAGGTAGCTTTTCACCTCCCCTCCAGGGGTGTCCTCATGAGTACGTGTGCTGCAGAGCCGTGCCGTGGCTACTCATTATCTTGAAAACCAGGTTTGTGGAGCGCTCGCTCCGCAAACCTGGTTTTAGGGCAGGGGTACTTGAGCGAGTTACCCACTCTAGACCACCGGGCTCGCAGCTGAGCCTGGTAGTTCTCACAATTACAGAAAATCAGGCTAGCGGAGGCTAGCCCGATTTTCTGCAATCGTGAGAATAGCCCCCTAATATACCCAAACATCAGTGATCCATGGTGGGTCTAGAACATTGCATGGCAATCCTTTTTATTTATTTTAAACATTCAGCCATGAAGATTTCATGGAAGGCAATTCATCTCAAGGGATCTAACACTGTAAAATGTAGGAAGGCTTCGTATTCTTAAGTACAGTTTTAAAAACATATACAAGTGGGATCTGCAGATGTATTGAGGTCTAGAGAGCTGTGGTATCATTCCTGTATTACATACCTTTGTAAAGAACATTAACAGATCAAAGCCTTGGGAAACTGTCTCACAGCAACTGAAACCTGCCTGCAAATTGACTGTGACAAACACCAGGAATCCCATCCAGTATTTTACCAGCACTTCTAATTTTAACTGTTCTGAGAACCGCAGGGGGGGAACCTGCACTGACATTTCCCCTCATTTTAAATGATGAACTGTTAAAGGGCGGCAGGGTGGGGGGAATCTGAAATCATCCATAACGGGTGAGGGAAATATTTTAAGCATTGATGGTGTTGAAAAGGTTTTGATTATCTATTATACATCTGTGGTGCTCTGCTTTGCTTAATGGTGTGCTGCTTATCTCTCTATGCTGTCTGATCATTTGAGATGACAGGTACATAAAGGAAAAGCTAAACTAAGCTTAGCCTGTTGCCTGCTGATCCTAAAAGAAACAGAGAAAATACTTCGGTTCACAAGGCATTTACTCAAAAGATTATAGCAGAAGAACAGAGAACTTCTAGGGGACCTTAACCATAAAACAGTGATATTTCTTCACCTCAATTGTTCTCTAAAAATTTAAACCAATTATGTGATCGCTGCAACCTTTTGCATCTTTACCAATCCTCTCCACAATACTCAACTCAGTCCTGTAGATTCACACACACACACACACACACACACACACACACACACACACACACACACCCCGGACCGGGTCTCATGATCCGTGAGATCCGGTTTGGGGCTGTGAGCAGAAAGAGCGGGCTAAGCCTGCTCTCCTCACTCATGAGCAGGGAGGGAGCCTTGGGCGGCTGGATCGGCCACCCACACGATTGCTGGCTCCAAGACAGAGTTGGCGGGGGCTGGGGAGCTTGGGGGCCGTGTGTCCCCCGGAAGCCCCAGTATGCCCTGTGCGAGCACGCAGGGCATACTGGGGAGACCGCCGGAGCCAGGAGTCAGCTTTTCGCCTCCCGGTCGGGGGTCTGCACACGAGTAGCCATGGCGCGGAGCTGCGCTGCGGCTACTCATGAGCAGATAGCCCGGGTTTGCAGAGCGCCCGCTCCACAAACCCGGGCTAAGGGTCAGGTTACAGGAGCGGGTTAGCCACTCCAGAACCACCGGGCTTGGCTGTGAGCCTGGTGGTTCTAACGATCAGCAAAAACCGGGCTAGCAGAGGCTACCTGATTTTTGCTGATCGTCAGAATAGCCCCACCATGTTTTTACTGAAAAGACATATCTTGCACCTTCATTAAAAAAAATCCCAGAGCAGCTTACAAAATTCAGATTAACAATAAAACAACAAACAATACAAACAATCTATCAAAAATCAAAAAACACCTAAAGGCTCTTCACACGATTAGTGTGAAGAGCCATAAGTGGGTGTCCGGGAAGAGCAGGTTTCACCCCATCTCCCTGCAGATGTTCACTGGCTCATTGCTGGGCAGGCAGATCGCCTGGCCAGGAGGGTGGTGGCTTTGCTTAGGCACTCCTGCACCTGACCCTGGTTCGTCCAGCAGCTCCAGGGGTCAGGTGAAGGGAAGATCTGCCATGCAGCATCCCCCCCCCGAGCCCCAGTAATGCACTGCTCAGGTGCCTGGTGCATTTCTGGGGTCCCCGTCCCCTCTACCCAACTGTGTCCGAGCAGCCGTGGCAGACACACAACCAAAAAATGGGGTTAACAGAGCACTCACTCCATTAACTTCATTTAAGGGGGAGGGCATTTAGGAAGGAGGAAGCCACCACAGAGAAGGCCTTATCCTGCAGCCCTTATCCTCCCAAATGAGCCTTAGATGCAGGCACATGCAGGAGTCCCTCTCTGTCATACTGTATAGTTCCATTGTATTTATTTTAATGCACCTGTGGTAGAGCAGTAGTAGGGCTACTATCACTGACCTTCATGCTGCATGGAGGCTTCCTTGTTTGCTTACAACCAAAGACAACTCGGGTTTTTTTGTTTCTACTTAGTCACAGGCTCTATTCAGGCTTTTGCTATCTTGGTACAGATTTTGAGGGGACATGAGCATGCCAGCTAATCTCCCTCATACATGTCAGAGCTCCTTATGGCAGGGAGTTTGCCTCTGCATGGATAAAGAGCATGGATATACAGATGAGAAGGGCTGGCCAGCATGCTAGCTCTGGGAGGAGAGATGGTCTTGTGGCAGCAAGCCTGAACGGTCCCTTTGCTAAGCAGTTATGCCCTGGTTTGCATTTGAATGGGACACTACGTTTGTGAGCACTGTAAGATATTCCCCTCAGGGTATGGGGCCACTCTGGGAAGAGCATCTACATACAGAAGGCTCCGAGTTCCCTCCCTGGCATCGCCAAGATAGGGCTGAGAGAGATTCCTGCCTGTAACATTGGAGAAGCCACTGCCAGTCTGTATAGACAATGCTGAGCTAGATGGACCAATGGTCTGACTCAGTATAAGGCAGCTTCCTATGTTCCTATGCTTACATCTCCTCCGTACTTGTGTACAGTGCTGTACCTAGAATGCGAACACTAGAACAAAGCTTGTAACTGAGTGGAAAGGGAAAGAATTGAGAAGTAGTTGTTTGTTTACAACCAATCAAGAAAGCCTTCTCTAGCATGAAGTAGGATTAACCACATGACTGCTGCTTTACACTGTAGTATAACACAACTGCAGCAAAGATGGAAGAAAACCTTCCTTATGAGGTAAGGCTACAATGCTTGGCGCTTTTGGGTTTAGAAAAAATATGACTGAGGGGAAACATGATAGATGTAAATAAAATAGGGATGTGCAAATCGATTTGGATTTAAATTGATTCGATTCAAATCTGTGTGATTTGAGTGATTCAAATTTGAATCGAATCACCCCTTAAAAGGGCAATTTGATTCAAATTTGAAATGAATTTTCAAAGTTTGATTCAAATTCAATTTGAGAGTAATTTGGCAAAAAATCTCCCAAACATTCAGGCACCCTGATGAGTAAAAAAAAAAGGGGGGGTGCCAAAACAATTTGAATTTTGGACCAGATTCGAATTTTATTCAAATTCGGAACAAATCTTTGGAATTTGAATTTGGAACAAATAAAAAAATCCATTTCATGCACATCTCTACTATAAAATTATGCATGGTGTGGAGAGAATGCAGAGAGAGAGAGAGAGAGAGAGAGAGAGAGAGAGAGAGAGAGAGAGAGAGATTTCTTCTCCTATAACACTAGAACTGGGAGTCATCCCATGAAAATAATTGCCAAGTACATTTAGGACCAGCAAACAGAAGAACACAATCCATAATTAACCTATAGAATTCTCTGCCACAGGATGTGGTGACAGCCAACAGACTGGATGGCTTTAAGAAGGGCTTAGATAAATTCATGGAGGACAGGCTCTATCAATGGCTACTAGTCTGAGGGCTATTGGACACTTCCAGCTTAAGAGGCAAGATGCCTATAAATACTGGCGGGGGTGGGGGTAGCAGAAGAGAGGGCATGCCCTCACCTCTTGCCTGTGGGCTTTTCAGAGGCATCCGGTGGGGCACTGTGGGAAACAGGATGCTGGACTTCATAAGCCTTGGGCCTGAGCCAGCAGAGCTGTTCTTATGTCCTTAACCTCTGGGCAACATTAAACCAATTATATGAATGAGCCAATCATCTGAAATACAAGAGTTGTATGCACATCACACCCAAACCTGTTTGCACCATGGTAGAGTGCAAACAAACACATTCTTTTGTGTAGTGATCAGTTCCTTTGACTAGATATCTTAGAAGGTGCCAGATTTATAGTGACCAGCAATGCATTTGAGACTCATGTGAATAAACCATGTCAACTATCCTAACATCATTTTGCTTGGGAATCAGAAGCTTTTCAACTCAAGCAGATGTTGGATATAATTCAGCACTCATCTTCACAGAGCCTCTTAAACTTGCACAAGGGACAATCAATGGAACAAAATTTGAAATGTTGAGCTTAAGGAAGCAGTTTAATCTAGGGCCACCTAATGGCACAGTGTGGAAACAATTTGATTACCAAGCCAGAGGTTGCCGGTTCGAATCCCCACTGTACCTATAATGGACAGCAGCGATATAGGAAGATGCTGAAAGGCATAATCTCATATTGCATGGGAGATGGCAATGGTAAACCCCTCCCACAGGGCTCTGTGGTCACCAGGAGTCGACATCGACTTGACGGCACACTTTACATTAAGATATTAAACATAATATTAATATGGAAAATTAGCAGTGGTTATATCCTACTCTTCATTTGGAGGGTGTGTGTGGATTTAGCAACCTCTAGAGTCCAAATTCGTCACTAGGTGCCAGTAGCTAATCTGGTGGACAAAATTGTGTTCTCACACACTGTTTGAAAACCATATAACCTCCAAGAATGTTTTTCAAACTTTCCTATAGAAAACCAGAATTATAAAGTTTGACAGTTGTCTGTAGGGTTTTAGAAGGGAGAGAGAACCTGAGAGTAGTTGAGCTTGACAATAAATTTTGAGTAGAAAATTGAGACATGTTATGATGTATATTCACAACCATTCAGTTTCAGCAGTAGAACAGTGTTAGTTGTACTGTACAAACATCTTTGAGGCAGTAAATAATCTAAATATGGCTGCATTTGCACGTAACATGGAACTGTGGGCCCATTGGACCTGTGGTCTGTCCCCCCGCCCCAGGTTACCTGTCCCCATTTAGATGTAACCAGCAGGACCCTCTCTGCAATCAGGGAGACTGCAGAGATCCAATCACAGTCAAAGTGAGGGAGGAGCTTTCTCCCTCAACTCTGGTTAATGCAGCGGCCAGCATCCGGATGTAACAGACCAGCCATGGAACCTCAGTTATGAGTGGCAAAGCTCACTACAAACCTAAGGTTCAAACTGGAGTTTGGGGAAGGAATCCTTGGGTTGCTTTGGTGTCCAAACAATGGTTGAGTCGTTCAGACGTACAACAAATTCAAAAAAATCAACATAAGACTCTGGGTAAAGTTGTTTCCTTACCCAAGAAGATTGTGCACATTATATTAATGATATCTTTATAGTCCATGACTATTGTCTTGTTCTCACAAGGATGCTGATAAATAGAAGAAAATGGAAAGTTTCACCCATTGTTTTAAGGGGCATATGTAAAACATAAGGTGGGACATATACTGCATGCTAGAAATCATGATAATAAAGTTGTATAATGTAGCTCAAGCATTCTCAAGGGTCAGTCAGTGAAAAATAAGCATGTGTTATAAAACAATGGGCAGTTCTGGTCAGGTGGAGCCAGATACTCTAAGAATACAAGTTAAGGATAAAAGAAAGAAAGTTGGTATTGACTGTGGTGAAAATAAACCTACTTCAGATATGTGTGTTACATATTAGGGATGTGCAAAAAATTTCGGGCACAGAACGATCTGTGCCCGAAATGAACAATTTCGGGTGATTCGGGGCCGAACCGAATCACCCCCGATGTCCCCCGATATTTTTCGGGCACGAGCCGAATCACCCGAATTTCGGACGCGAAGTTTTTTCTGAGGTGTGAATTCTCATTCTATCATAGCAAATGAGATTTTTTCAATTAAACAACTCTCATGACCCCACTTTCACTTTTTCACACCTCAATTACTATGAATAATATGAGGAAGTAATCAATTTAGCACACTTCACCTTATGAAGACAAACCTCATAAAAATAAAATCACCAAAATTCACCCCTTTGCCCAATCACTCTTAAATTGGGGATGGGTGGTAGCCTCCACCCATCAGGCACTATCTACCAGCCCACCCCACTCTTTTGGGGCAGATCCACTTTCTGCCCCCAAACTGCCCCAAAGTCACTAAAACTTCAAACATTCTCAAAAAATCACCCCTTTGTCTAAACCCCCTGAAATTGGGGTGGTAGCCTCCACCCATTAGGCACTACCACCCCACCCCACTATTCTGCCCCAGGCCCCACTTTCTGCCCCAATCTGCCCCTAAGACATGAAAATTTCAGAAATTTCCCAAAAATCAGCCCTTTGCCCAATCCCCCTGAAATTGGGGTGGTAGCCTGCACCCATTAGGCACTACCACCCCACCCCACTCCTTTTGCCCAGATCCCATGCTATGCCCCAGAACTGCCCCAAAGTCACCAAAACTTCAAAAATTCACCAAAAATCAGGACTTTGCCCAATCCCCCTGAAATTGGGGTGGTAGACTCTACCCATTGGGCACTACCACCCCACCCCAAAATTATGCCCCTGGGCCCCTTTTTACCCCCCCGAATCGATTCAGATTCGGATTCAGATTAAATCCGAATCCAAACCGAATCAAGGGTGATTCAGGTGACCCATATTCGGGCACAAAACAGAACGGGGTGATTCGGTTCGGGTCCGAGCCGAATCACCCGAAAACCCGAATTGCACACCCCTATTACATATGACTGTGAAAACACATCGCAAGTATATAAATAACCCCATCAAGGCAATCCTGGCTCTCCAGTTGTTGCTGAACTACAGCTCCCATCGCCCCCCAGCCACAATTTATTATTATGGGAGGGAAGTTAGGAAGGAAGGAAGGGTTATTCTGACCTTTGCAACAACACAACAAGGCTATTCACACGTGCAGAGGAAACGGGGCTAAGAGAGTCCAGCCCAGTTTCCTCCATGCATGTGAACTGCTGGTAGCTGCACAGCTCCCAGCAGCTAGCCTGCCTAATTGCCCCCCAAGTGAAACAAGGTTAGCGGAGTGACTGCTCCGCTACTCCTGTTTTGGTGATCGTGTGCCTGCGCGGCACGGCTCTGCAGTGACACATGAGTCAGGAGGCTACAACAAGCCTCCTGGTATCAGTCCCCCCAGAATGCCCCGTGCACCCGCACGGGGCATGCTGGTTCCGGCGGCCAGGTGACCCCCAATAACCACTGCACCTACTGGCTCCTTGACAGAGCCAGTAATTGTGTGGGTGGCCGATCTGGGCTAGGCACAGGATCATCTGTGGGGAAGCAGAACCCTCCTCGGTTACGCAGAACACTCCTCGGCTCTCCGCACTGCTCATGTGGAGAGCCTGTGTGTGTAATATGGTTTAATACCCTGTTAAATGCATTACGACAATGTGCTTGTCTGTGATCATAATAAAGGAATTGATTGAATTGACAATGACAACAATGACAAATATTTATATACCGCTTTTCAACAAAAGTTCCTAAAGCGGTTTACATAGATATAAAAATAAATACTGTAAAATGTAACTGTAATTGTAACTGCTACTTACATGACTGTCCCAGTACTTCTGCGCACAACCTGAATTCCAAATGGATTGTTTTGAATTGACACATCATAGAGACGATTCTCAGGGGTACTTGCAGGAGTATTGGGGAGATTCAGTGGCACTGGAACCTCATATCTTGGGTTACTGTAATCATAAATCTGCACAGAAGAAAGGGTATTTGGCTTAAAGCATGGTCATAGAATATATATTGCAAGAATGGAATTGGAAATTTGCCCAATATCAGTTACAGGACTCTCTCAAAATGACAGGATCTTCGAGTAGCTCCTATAGGTAGCCAACAAATTAAAAGGCCTGTGATAAAAAGACACTGCTGGGTGTAGTTGTTAGTATGGGTGGACCAGGCAGAATTCAAATCCCTGTTCTGCCATGAATCTTATTGGGTGACTCTGGACCAGTAACTTATCTATCAGCCTAACCTATGTCACAGGGTTGTTGTGAAGATAAACATAACCATGTACAATGCTCTGAGCTTCTTGGAGGAAGAACATGATATAAGTGTAAAACTAAATACATACATAAAGTACATATTGAAGCTCTTCTCACAATTAGTGAGAAGAGCTTCTGGTGGGTCTGCAGGGAGAGTGGACTTAGCCCGCTCTCCCCACAGACAAGCAGCCTCCAAGCCCTGGGGGCCGGATCGGCTGCTCACACAGCTGCCAGCTCTGTCACAGAGCTAGTGAAGGCTGTGGGGATCAGGGCCCATCCGGCCCCTGGAAGTCCCAGGATGCAACCTCCCAGTCAGGGGTCTAATAGTGTGTTGCCATGTGCTGTGGTGATGCTCATTTAAGGGGGCAGACTAGCTGCCTTGGAACCACCGGGCTCACCCACGATCCCACTGGTTCCAACGATCAGTAGAAAGTAGGCTAAGATCATGGGAACAGGTTCATTGTTTACACTGGCTAGCAGCAACAAACCCAGATTTCAAACCATAGTTTTTCTCAGCCCTACCTGGAGATGTTGAGGATCAAACCTGGGACCTTCTGGTTACAAAACAGATCTTATTCCACTGAGCTATGGCTCCATTCCAGACCCTGTACAACTTGTGACCCACCAAACTAAACACAGTAGACAAGCCATGGATTGTGGCTCTCTTTGTGCTTGACAACTTCCCTCCCCCCGCTCCCTGCCACCACTTTTTGCAGTTCTAATCAGACAGCAAAACCTGAAGATACATTGAACCTATGCTGGATTATGCTTGATTTGTGCGGCCAAAAGTTGTGCAAGCCTATTTAAGAGACTATGTAGCTAACTGGTACCAACTGATAACAGTAAATATTTATATACTGCAGTTTACATAGAAACCTGATGGTTCCCTGTCCCAAAAGGGCTCACAATCGAAGAAGAAATATAAGATATACACCAGTAATCACCAGCATTTGTTACTGGTGTTTACCTAATATTTCTCTTTAGATTTAGACATTGTCTGTCTAGGAGTGGATAAGGACAGTTGCTCTCCTCCTGCTAAATATAAGTGAATCGCCATTTTAAAAGGCACCACTAGGGGTAGGGTGGGTACAACTTTACTTGCTGCATCACTGGAATAGGAAAAAAATTATTCAAGGAGATAACCTTGGAGAATCTATGTTGGTAGCAGGAAAAATACAAGGATTACACATGCCTCAAAACAGAACTGTTCATTGTTGTTACAACAAGGGCTTTGCAGGAGCTCTGTCCAATAGTAACTTCGCCAAACTCTACATGAGCTGAAAAGGTTCAAAAAGCACTAACTAAAAACCGCAGCACACCCTGGATGCAGAACAAAGATTCACATTCCTTTCAAATTACCAATCTATCAAACCAAAACCCAAAGAATGTAAATGTCCAACAGCCCGTACCTATTCAAACTATTTTAAAGAAACTGTGATTAATTGTAAGACTGTAATAATGTACATTCTTTGCAATGATGATCTATTGATTAGATATTAATTAATTATCCACAGACTCCCTTTCTCTATAATTCGGACTAGATGTGAAAGTCCATGAGGCTTGTAAACATTTCCATCAACATATGCTGATGGAATCTACAGGAGCTATATTATTTTATTTCAGCTAACACAGTAAAAATAATGCTTGATTTAATACTTAACCAGTGGGGCTAAAAAAAACCACACCACAACAAAACTTTTGCCATTGATATGAATAAAAAGTATTTTCGGGTGATTTCAAGGTAAATAATTTAGAGTATTTTCAATGCATTTACCTTAAATTGTAGCATGTTGTTCTCATGATATTTCACCTCCAAGCGAAGTGTGTCGATGTTTGTGAGGCTCAACTTTGGATGGGTAGCAAATGTAGTGCCTTTGCCAAGGTTGGCTATTAATCCAGAAGATGTGTATTGAACTTCTTCAACACTGTAACCATCATTTGGGTCATAGTAACAGTATGGAGCACCTTCAGTAGTAACAGGCTGAAAATGATCCATTGCATGATAATATGTAGATTAGTGAAGAGAATTTGGAAGTAGATAAATTCCTGCACAGTATATGACTCAATCATCTCCAGTATTTATAACTATAGTTTCAGATAACTTGTAGCTAACAAGGCTGGCCCTGCAGATGAGCCATGGGTGCATTGCTCGTTCACCCTCCCCACCCTGGGTAACTGTGTGACTGGGGATTTCAACTGTATGGCTGGAGATTCCTGTGCCCAACTGGGCCAAATGAGAACCTGTGTAGCTCAGAACAGGGCAAGCATATTGGGAGAGATAGGCAGCCAGGGCAGGAAGGGTGAACAAGCAACACACCCATGGCTTGTTTTCTCCCCCCACCACCCCACAGCTCATCTGCAGCGGTCACCCCTGATTAGACCAGTGTTTCTAAGCTTGAAGAATAACTTGGGGTCATTCTGGAATTTTGAAAGAGTGGAGAAAAGACTTCCCTTTAAAACCCAGCCAGAATCCCCATTTTGCTGGGATTTAAAGCTCTGATTGATTGATTGATTGATTGATTGACTGATTGATTGCTCTTTGCCTTCTGAAACTACATCCTTGAGGGTCATGCAGCCCTTGAGGACATAGTTTTCCAAATCTCAGCATGCCCTTCTTGACACCGGAGATAGGGTGTATGCATGTGTTCTTGGGGCACCGGCAACTCTGGTGAACTTGAGGTTATGTGTGACATGTGAAGCCACCCTATATGGCACTGGATACAGTTACACAGGCAACAAAGATGGGTTGTTGCTCCTAAAATAAACAGTGGGGAAACACGAAAGGGAGGGAGAGAAAAAAGAATGTAGACAAATGCTGTTAAGCGTACTGATAGCTTGATTATAGTTGGAAATAGGATTAAGAAGGTACGCCACAAACCCTCAAGTCACGTAGGTGACTTTAGTTGTGGCTTATATGGCGTTCATGTCCAGTTGCGACTAAAACTAATCTGGTTTATTTCCTAACTGAATCTTTGATTACTGATATCTGTTTTGAAGGATTTTGAAGAAGAACTTGAAAGAAGAGAGAGAAGTGACCCAGGGAATCATTTACTAAATCCTCAACCAACACACCTCTAAAAATCAAAGCTATATATGGAAAGGAACATTTTAGTCCCTTTGCCTGCATAGCTTTCTTTTTGGGATTTGGATTTTTTAAAAACACACACACACACACACACTTACATTCCAGTTACAGCCGAGAGCTTTACAGCTTGCTTCTGTTGCGTCAGGTGCAGGATGACAATCAAATTTGTCATCTTCTTTTAGGATTTGGTTCCATGAAATCTTGTGTGATTCTCCTAATTTAAGCTGAAGACCTGTTATACTGGCAACCTGTGGAAATCAAAACCAAAACCAAATCATAAATAACAGAACAGAACTCTGCGAGACTGCAGAGAGGCAGAGGAGCTGGCTGGGTGGGCTTCCTTCTTGACAGAAGGACAGACTGCACAGCCAATTGGGCCAGAGTGAGGAAGAAGCTTCCTCCCTCAACTCCAGCTCCATGGGCACAAAACTGTGGAGGCAGCATTTGGATGTAATGCTGGCACTGCAGAATCAGAGTCGAGGCACCAAAGGTTCAGAGTGGAGTTTGGGGAGGGAAACTGTGGGTACGTTCTTGCCTTCAACTTCTGTTTCTTGAATTCAGATGTGTGTCCAAGGAAACCAGAGGTGAAGGGACCTCTGGTTTCCTGTTAGGTCTGAATTCAGTGATAGAATAACATGATATCAGAACAGACGTAAGTGACCAGATGCCACTCTCAAGGGCAATTATGAGTTTAGTGTAACATCTAATTTGACCCTAGAGTTTCATGCAACTGTACAAGTGAATATATGTACAGTAGCTGCGCCTGGTACCTCTGTATCTATTCATTAATCTGATCCCATGCAGAACATGGTACATATGAAAGATGTTTCAGTTCCTAGAATTTATGAAAACAGCCAGCAATATTTACCTTATATGCAGCATTGTAACTGACGTTGAAAGGATAAGTTTGAGTTTGATCATTTGAAGTCACTGACACATTTGTAGGCTCAAGAGGCAACCCAAGGATTTTGATTTCATCAAATATTAATGGATCATTGTAGCCGTTCACTACTAAAGTCATGCTTAATACATTCTGAAAGACAAAAGTATTAAGGTTTGTTAAGAAACCTTATGATGAAGAAGTAATAGAATTATACATTTCTATTATTTTCTATTATTTTCAAGACCAAATTCCCATAAAGTAGAAACAAATGTTGAATCATCACTCACATGCTGAAAATAGCCATTAGGGAGACACTATGCTGGGCTGAAATTTGTTCTCCCTTTACTGAATATAAGGGAGTCACCACTTTGAAAGGTGTGTCTTTGCCCAGCTGGCAGGGGTATCTTTCCACAGTGAATCAGGCAGAAATATGGAGGGCAGCCTCTTTTGTCAATGGACACTTAAACTTATAGCTTTTAATTGCTTCATTCATTTATTTCTAGTGGCCTACTAACAATTCTGTCACACCACAGTGTGGAAATAACGGTCCTGCAGTTGAACAAGGTGGCCAAGGAGCATGGTCCCCAATGGTTACCAAGAACCACCTACTTGGCTCCCTCCAGCCAATGAAAAAGCCCATCCAGCCTTGTATTTCAAAGCTGGGTGGGGTAGTAGCACAGCACCTGAGACATGCTTTGGTGTGCACCATGCTTTATACTGTTAAGGTATTTCAAAAGCTCCATTTTACAGCTAGGGATCATTGAAGTTCAAAGGTAAGTGACTAATCCAAAGCTAGCCAGTGAATCCATGGCAGAGAAATCTTCAGCTGAAAGAATCACTACTGAGTCTAAGAGATAAGTGCCAGGTCTTGTCAATTAATCCACAGCAAAGAAATCATAAGCAGAAACGAGTAAACACTTTGTATTCATCAGACATATCTTACAGGTGGAAACAGTGAAACCAAGAGAATTATTTGCAGATCATGAATTCTTCCTGGTGGAAATGTTTTGCTGTAATTGTGTTGTAATTTATTGTACAAGACAGTAATTTTGAAAAATTGACAAAATTTGATTGTAAACTATCCTGAGCAGCAGTGAGCTGAATGGGTGGAATATAAGTATGGGGGGAGGGAGTGGGAGAGGGAGAGGGAGAACGGGAGAGGGTACTGCCAGCAAGGGGTTATAGTAAGCCCCTCTAATTTAAAAAATGAAAGAAAAAAAGGATCAGGACAAGCCACATTAAAAACATTTGGGGACGGAACTATAGTGTAAAAGAAACAGCTGTGCCCACTAGGGATGTGCACGGAACCGTGGCGGGCAGGCTCAAAGGTGGCGGGGATGCTGCTTTAAGAGCGAGGGAGGGTGTACTTATCCCTCCCTCTGCTCCCCCCCCCGCTGGCATTCGTTTACTTCCATATCCGGACAACAGGGGCAGCAGGGAAGTATGCTGCTGCCCCGATGGGCTTGGAAGTAAACAGATGCCGGCAGGGGGAAAGTGGCAGGAGGGGTAAGTGCATCCTCTCCAGCTCTTACAGTTAGACATCCCCCACTGTTGAACAAGCGGAACCGCCAGTTTTTCATTCTGTGCACATCCCTAGCACCCATCCATTTTGGAAGCCAACAGCTGCTTGGGGCAGGGTGATTTTTGCTAAGAAAATGGTACAAAGAGTTACCCTCCTATTCCCCATGAACCCAATAAGAAAAAGCACTCTTCTCTCTCTGGCTGTTTTTAGTGGGGAAAGGAGGCACTTCCAGTGGTAAGCACACTGGACAAGAAGGAACATATGGAGCTTCCTTATACCGAGCCAGACTTCTGGTCCATCTTGGTCAGTATTGTCTACACTGACTGGCAGCAGCTCGCCAGAATTTCAGACTTTCTGAGCCCTAGCTGGAGATGCTGAGGTTTGAGCTGGAGATCTCCTGCAAGCATGTGCTCTAGGACAGAACTACAGCTCTCCTGTAAGTTTAGGCACACATCCTGTTTGAACATTGGCACGGCACTGTGAAGAGACCCAGTGCATGAGAATGGGCACTGATCTGAGAGGGAAAAGAAGGAGTTAAAAGAAAGAGCTTACAAAGGCAGCCAGCAGGAGCACTCCTCTCTGTCCCATGATGGCAGGAATGCTGTCAGCTAGAGAGACTTTAGTCCCAGCCGGCTGTTTCCCCCAAAGCAAATGCTGGCGCAGAGCAGTGGCACAGCATCATAGAATATACAAGAGATCTGCACCTACTGTTGCAACACAGTGCAAGCCAGGCCAAACCTTTTGGCCATTTGAGGCACATACACTCACTCGACAATATCCCCGCAGCATGCACATGATCCTGCCCAAACAACTAGAGTGCGCACACAAAAAAGTGGTGAAGACATGAGATCACACATCTCTTTTAAAACTCCAGATGAAGAGTCAAAAGGGTACAGGCAGCGGGAACAAGATGGGGAATTTATGGAAAATTAGTTGTTACACTAGTGGACATTCCTGTTGGTTTTTCTTTCTTTCTTTCAAATCCTCAGTCAGTTCTCACAGGGCCCACCCAGCACTCCCCTCACCAGGGATTGTTCCTGGTCCTAACATTCCCAAGGAGTTTTAGGACCAACAAAAGGAAATACTTTTTCACACAGTGTGTAATTAATCTATGGAATTCTCTGCCACGGGATGTGGCAATGGCCACTAGCTTGGATGGCTTTAAACAGGCTTAGACAAGTTCACAGAGGATAGATCTATCAATGGCTACTAGTCTGGTGGCTATGGGCCAACCTCCAGTTTCAGAGGCAAGATGCCTCTCAATACCAGTTGCAGAGGAGCAACAGCAGGAGTGAGGACATGCTGTCGCCTCTTGCTTGTGGACTCAGAGGCAACTGGTGGGTCAGTGTATGAAAAAGGATGCTGGACTGCATGGATCTTGGGCCTGATTCAGCAGGGCTGTTCTTATGTTCATACAATCAATGCATTCAGGGAACAAATATCATGACTCTCTAGAAAAATAAATAGCAAAACCAAACAAAAAATTACTAGCCAAGTTAACGCAGTCTAAGTGAGCTAAATAAGTTTCCCAACAAAGTAACAGTTAGTTAATGATTACTGGGCTCTCTCAACAAAAGAGCAGGAAAGAAGAAGAACTGAATACAGGTGGCCCTCACAATCAGTCATTCCAGAAACTGTGGTTTAACGTATCCATGCTTTCAGGGCCCCAGAAATTACCTCTGGAGTCATTTCCAGTGTCATTACTGTTTGAAATCATTTTGTGACTCTTAAAAAAAAAAAAAAATTCCGCAATGTTGCTAAAATTGGAGGGATTGGGGATTTTGGGTGGGGCATTGCTGGAGACCAAGGCAGAGTGCTTTATTTCTCTTATTGTATTTCCCTACTATTTTTAGCCTTTTGTGAGTGTGTAGGAACCTAACCCCTAGATTCCCGTAGGGGTGAGGTTTTGTTATTTGCAGTTTGTGTATTTGCATCTCTATGCGAGAAGGGAACCCCGCAAATCACAAGGGCTACCTGTATATCATGCTCTCGAGAATGAGCACCAGACTCCTTCATTTGTCATCTCTTCCCACACCCTTGTATTTGCTCTGCTCTTGTGAACTTTGGAACCCAACCCTGTGTATGTTTATTTGAACATATTGATAATAAGGTGGTTTATTTAGATGTCGCAATGACTCACACTTACAGTTACAAATCTGTCTGATTAAAGCTACAAATCAGTAGCATACATCAGCTCTCAGCGACTTCTTGCCTTTTTTTCTCCTTACCCAACCCACCCCTTTTTTGCAAGCTGAGTTTCAGCAAAAATGGAAAGGGCGGAGGGGGGGAGGAAAAAGAAGAGGGGGAAAGGAGGTAGATGTGATTAGGGCCTTTAATAAAAATAACAGTAGAAAGCTGGAGTTTGCAAGAAAAACGTAGCAAGCAGTAAGATTCAGGAAGGAAAGCAGTTAAAACTCATGTGGGGTGGTAAAACTGGTGGCTACAGAGCACAAGGGAGCAAAGAAAATTAAGGAGCGACATCATTTAGGGAAATGATCTCTAGCAGATTATTTAACACCTTTCACAGGTTAAAGGTAAAGTGTGTTGTCAATTCCAACTCCTGGTGCCCCCAGAGTCCTGTGGTTTTCTTTTGGTAGAATACAGGAGGGGTTTACTATTGTCTTCTCCCGTGCCATCTGAGATGATGCCTTTCAGCATCTTCCTATATCTCTGCTACCCGATATAGATGTTTCCCATAGTCTGGGAAACATAATCTGGGGAGGGGGGGAATGGCAAGAAGCACCTTCTCTGCTCGCTCAAAGGTATCCCCCATGCTAGCCATATATCACAGTCAAATACTATCAGTGTAATATATAGTACTGAACTCAAATATCATAGTCATACCAGGGGGGATTTGAACCGGCAACCTTCTGCTTGTTAGTCAAGCATTTCCCAGCTGTGCCTCTTAAGGTGACGTAAGTGGCACAGCAACACTGTTAGGGAAAGGGAATTCAAGGTGGCCACAGAAAAAGGCTAGAGAGGGAGACCTGCAAAAGCAGCTGAAGGGAAATAGGGCTTGGCAGAAAATGCAGATAAAACTGGGTTTCCTACACCTTATTCTTTAACAATACTTCTGCCCGCTTAAGTGCATCTCAGGTGTGATCGATTTGTCCCCCCTCACTTTGTGAAGCACAAGGCAGAGAAGGTAAAATAATGTGTTAAAAGCGAACCGAGGCAGAGTTGACAAACCATTCAAGTTTGTGCCTGGCCAACCCCCTCCTTCCACTCCTGAGCAGCATCCCTGCACCACACCCAGGAGAATAGTACAGGTTTTGGCTGATCACCCTTTGGGGAGCTGGGCAGGATTTGTTTGGCTTTCCTGTGAATAGGCTTGTGTTGGGGAGGGCAACCTCTGACTGCTCTCCATCATTAGGTAGATGCCTTGGTCACACCTGGCAGCTACAGTGCAGGCCTGTGAAAGCCTAGGACACCGTAGCAGTGAATGCTCTAAGGCATGCGTTTGCCATAAAGGGGAGTTTTCAGTCATTTCTTAGAGGCTTCATAGTTCAGGTTTCTCTGTTTATAGGGGCATCGCCAACCTTAAAGACTTCACCGTTTGTGGCAGCAGAGTGGGGGAAGATACTCGTAGCAATCAGCCTCCGGGGTGAGGCTTATGAGCCAGGGCACAATTGCATGATACAATGTAGGGTAAGAAGGACATTGCTACCTCATTAATTGGATTGTCAACCACTATCATTAAACAGGGGCTGATGGGGGAGCTAGGCGGCAGATAAAAGCATATCACAGCATAGCAATAAAAAGACCATTCCCCAAAGTCCAGGAAGATCCAATCATCAGCAAGCACAAAACACAACTTATTCAGACTAAATAAAACGATAGCAGATCCAAAGAACAACACAAAATGGAACAGAATCTACAGATAACAGTATGAATGCTTTGCAATATATAAACCTTTCAGAACTGTTTAAAAACGCTGTTACTCATTAGCATTCATTAACACTCACAAGGTAAATGATGAAACACAATAGGGTAAATGAACAGTTGATGAAAATAATTTGCTGATTACAGTGGAAATAAGTATTCCCCAAAAATCAAAATTTGCCAACATTTACAATTTTCACTGCTCCAGTTATGAAAGTGATGATTCAGATTCAAAATGTGAGTGTTCAAAAACACAGTGTTTATACCGGCATCCAGTATGAACTCTCATATGTTAACTGTCAAATACTGTCTAGCATAAATATTATACCATTGCATGCTGTCAAATACTACTATCCTTGCATGTCAACTATCCTTTCATGCTGAACAATTGAATATGAAGCAGTGCTGCATGTATGTTAGCCATACATCATAGTCAAATACTATCAGTGTAATATATAGTATTGAACTCAAATATCATAGAACATGAAATACAACAAATATTTGTTGAATATTTAGATGTGAGTATTTGAAAAATGTTTGAGTATTCAGAGAATATCCAGAGAGGGAAAACTTGAGGACAGTTTTGGGAACTAATTTCATTTAATCTTTAGTGCTTATTAAAATATACTTACACTGGTGACATCAAAGTGATACAAGATGTACTTTTTATCTTCCACTGTGCCTAAAATAAGGGGAAAGAAATGCACGAGGTGTTTAAAAAACTGCCATATGGAAAAAATTGATTAAATCAAATTGAGTAAAAGTACAGAACTTTGCAGAATGCTTTTTGCATGCAGAAAATGTATTATTAGCATGCAAAAATTCTCCTTTCCTGCCGGAACACAACTGAAGCAGAATTCAAAGCATAACTAAAAAAGAAAACGCCCCCCCAAAAACCCTAAAACATGAAATAAATAAAAATAGCAAGGATCCACTCATCATTGTTTTAACAGTGAATGACTAAAAATAGATAGGTGGAGTTATTCTTTGTTTGGAAATGCAGTATGGTGAGGAAAGTAGGGATGTGCATGAACAGGTTTGGCTCTCTCTTCTGGAGAGCTGAACCTGTTCAAATGCCAGCGTACAAGCCAGCTTGACAGGTAGTGGGGAGGGTCCCTTACCTGTTCGCCCCCTCCCTGCCACTCTCCCCCCGCTGGCTTTTGATTTTGAAAGAGATGTGCGACGCTGCAGCATTCCTTCCTGCAGCCCTGATTGGCTTCAGCATGCACATGGCCAACACATGTGAGTGCCGGCCATGTGTGTGCCAACGCTGATTGGGGCTGCAGGAAGGAATGCTGCAGCCTCACACATTTCTTTCAAAATCGAGTGCCAGAGGGGGGGAAGCGGTGGGGAGGGGGCAAACAAGCAAGAAGCACCTTCTCTGCTCATAAGAACCTAAGAACAGCCCTGCTGGATCAGGCCCAAGGCCCATCTAGTCCAGCATCCTGTTTCGCACAGTGGCCCACCAGATGCCTCTGGAAGCCACAGGCAGGAGTTGAGGGCATGCCCTCTCTCCTGCTGTTACTCCCCTGCAACTGGTACTCAGAGGCATCCTGCCTTATACTCATTTAATGGTACCCCCGCATGCTACCCCAGGGGGTGCACATACTGTTCATGCACATCCCTAGAGGGGAGTCCCATCCCCTGGATATCTAAAACTCAGCTTTTAAAGGCACATGAGTTCTCCAAGAAAAATAGTTGAGCACCCTATTTATGTGAATAGCAGTCCTATTGGAATTAAGGCTAAGTAATTGTCTAAACTAATGCAGTTTAAGAGTGTGAATACAGACATCATGAATGTCAGTATAGAAGTGCAGATTCCACTTGGGAACAATGACACGATCGGGTACACAAAGACTTTTCAACTGCACTCTGTAACAACCGTTTGCTATACAGCAGTTGGCAGGTAATATTGATCTTCATGCCATGAAATGTCTCATTTGCTGATTTCTGCAGATCATCTTGCCACTGAAAGCACAAGAGGAGGTCTGGCCAATTTTTTCCTGGCCAGTTGACCCTATATAAACAAGGATGCTTTCCCTGCTTTGAGAAGGAGCAAGGGCGGTGGGGGGGGGCATGCTCTGAGTAATTTACAATTTAATTACAGGAAAGTTTTACTGCAGTATGACATTTCCAGCTCACTCCTATACTTCCAAAGTTTGGATTGTATTAAAAATCTGAACATAGGAATTCAGACCATTGAAATATCTAGCTCAGTATTGTCTACACAGACTGGCAGTGGCTTCTCCAAGGTTGCAGGCAGGAATCCCTCTCAGCCCTATCTTGGAGATGCCAGGGAGGGAACTTGGAACCTTCTGCTCTTCCCAGAGTGGCTCCATCCCCTGAGGGGAATATCTGACAGTGCTCACACATCAAGTCTCCCATTCATATGCAACCAGGGCAGACCCTGCTTAGCTAAGGGGACAAGTCATGCTTGCTACCACAAGACCATAACCTGGAAGCTCTTCACACAAGCAGCTGTAGCTGCGCTTGCACAGGCCTACTGTGGTAGGGCTGCTCATGTGAAGCATAGGCACCATGGCCGATCCTGGCGCTGCCTCACCAGGTAGCCCAGCAGTTTTCTCTGGGCTATTATCTGGGTAGAAGGGTGCAAGCACACTCTTCTACTGGGGATCCTGGTCATATTTCTGCTTGGGCTGCCTGTAGCCCAAGCAGACACAGAGTCGGGCACCTAGAGCGCCTGGCTTGAGGGGGAATCCCCCAATGCACCACACTCCTTGTGTCGTGCATTTTGGGATTTCTGGAAGATTGGCAGCATTTCCCCTGGCCAAGGATATAGCTAAGGGAGAGGGGACCCACATTCACCTCTCTCTGCAGCAGCCACTCCAAGTGAGGGAGATAATGAAGATAGGGAGGGGTGGAGCTGGCTCGGGAGTTCTTTGAACCCATTTGCTCAATTATAGCTACGCCCCTGCCCCCAGCCTCCAGAATACCATGCCACTTTCTGCAGCGGTGATTGTGTATGCAACAGCACAGCGTAGCACAGGACACCATCAGATTGTGTGGATGAAAGTAGGAATACTCCTGCATTCCTTTCATCCCTCCCTAGCTACCAGGGATTTTGGTTGTGTGAATGGCCTAATGGTGTCATAGAGAGAAAGCACACTGGCCAACATCCAGACTAGGTGAGCACCAGCATGGGGGTGTGCTTTTTAAAGTCCTGCAGCAGTGCAGTTGATGGTGACTCTGTAACTGCATCCGCTGTGCTATGCTGAGCCTGCTTTATTATTGTTAAGCATATTTATATACTACTTTTCAACAAAAATGTGGTTTCCACAGAAAAAAAGTAGTAGGATGATTCTCACAGGACTCACAGGTCCTGTTAATATGCCATGTGAGTTACTAACATCTTTGAGCTTGAATTTAGGAGCTGAATTCAGCAGTCAAGGTTCAACAGACAGCCAGAGGTCCCTAAAGCAGCTCTAAGATTTTTTTATCCTATCCTTTCCCCTACAAGTTTCCAGTAATGCTAGACTTTACTCAGACTTATTTTCCCCTCTGCATATAAATGTAAGGTCAGACCAAACTGATGATCTGATCTTCTTAGAATACATTCATTTTATGGGATAAAGGTTATAAACAAAACCTCTTACATTTCTTTTTAGAAGGCATTAAAGTTGTGTATAAATGCACCATAAAAGTTACATGCAAGAGATGTAAAATCTGGTTGCTGCTGGTTGTTGTTTTTGTCCTTTAGCATAATATAAAATGTTGAATGTATCCTAAAAAGGAGGCTAGCTAGAAATATATATTTGAAGTCTGTGGATTCATTTTAAATTGGGTTTTTCTCTGCTCTATTATTTTAATTTTTTTTAACTTTTATGTTAAAAAGTTATCTTGACTTTTATGCACAGAACAGTAACTCATACAGGGCAAACCAATAAATGTTTAGGATAAAGTTCCATGAATTATACTAACATGGCTTACGTGACCGGGAACTATAGATAAATAGAAGTCTAGTGAAGAGGAAACATGGTATGTATCTGCTTTCATATTTCTTTTTTTATTCCCTCAGAAGTTATAAAATTACTTTGTATATAACCAATAGGTAGATACCAATATAGCCCAGTACCATTGCTGGTATTGAAATTGTTCTGCTTTGATGCAGAGGTCCCCAAACGTAGGTCCCCAGATGTTGATGGACTACAACTCCCATCATCTCCAGTCACAATGGCCAAAGGTTAGGAACCCCTGAACTAATTTAGTATGAGTATTCATGAGAGAGCTATTCACAAGATCTGCTGTTTGAAATCTTCAAAAACAAGAGAGATTCAATTTTCTGACCTACCTAGTAGCCAAATGGCTATGATAGGGCAGCAATAAACCACACCTTAATTATGGTATGGTACAGAAGAAGAGGACGACCGGCGGATGGCAGATGGACTCAGTTATGACAATGAATGCACCACTGAGAGACCGTAAAGGCCAGGTTGAAGACAGATCATCCTGGAGAGAATCTATCTATGTGGTTGCTAAGAGTCAACATTGACTTGTTGGCAATCAATCAATCAATCAATCAATCAATCAATCAATCAATCAATCACAGAGCAACATAAAACATTGATTACATATCCATTTATTGACACACTTAGCAAGCCATTGTCCTAAGAAGGTTAGAAGACTCTGCTATCATCATAACAAATGATATGGGTTGGGTTGTTGTTTTTTTGCTCAGGCACTGGGGTTTCTGAGGTTCCTTCTTTTGATATGACTCCCCCCACATATCTGAAGAAGTCACTGCTGAAACTCAGCACTGATTGAACCTTTGGGATCTGCTTTTTTTATTAATTCATGCATAATATTAATCATTTTTGAATGAAAAACAAAGAAAATCGATTCTTCTTAGTGTCTTACCTCTGGTTTCTCCATCATCCCAGAATAATTCTCCACTTGCTTGACCCTGCTCATCTAAGGCAATTATGAGTCCCATTGGGTTTGGACGGCTGTTGAAAACGATGGCTAAGTTTTAAGAGTACATGTGACTTGCGGAATTATAATTTGGCAAGTTAGATAAATAGATATATTCATAATTACAGAATCAGATTAGTATCCATGATTAGAATGTGGACATCACCACAGTTCTACAACAGGATATTGAAAATGTATATGTAGAATCTCATTCATTGGGCTTGTTCACACATACAGTTTAACTGATTGAACGTTAAGTGGAGTTAAAAATCCTAACTCCAAATCGTGCTGCAGACATATAGAAACCAACTCCAGTTAGACTAACTGAAGTTGAAGGAGAGGGGAGCCCATCCAAGCCTGAAACGTTGAGATAAGATCCGAAACAGGCTGTGGCTGTGAGGGGGGATGGGCATCATGAAATAGTAGCTATTTTTATGAGTTTTGATAACAGTTTGCAGGCTTGCTGGTAAATGATTCATTTCAGTGGGCTTCCTCTTAAGTAAGTGACAGTTCTCTCTCCCTGCTTTGGACTGCTCCATTGCCTGGCAGTAAACAAATGGTATTGCATAGAAATAAATGATGCAATTCAATGAGCTTCCTCTAAAGTAAGTGACAGTTCTCTCTCCCTGCCCTGGACTGCTCCATTGCCTCACAGTAAACAGATGGAACTGCACAGAAGTAAATGATTTAGTTCAATGGGCTTCATCTTCAGTAACAGTGCAGAGGAAGCATGGCTTGCTTTTGGTTTTACTTTACTGGGAAACAAAAGACTTCACAGCGCCTTGAAGCAGGAATTAGTAGGAGTTTTCTGTTTGTGTATCTTTAAAACATAGATCACTGTAGCCAGACAGAAAAGGGAAGAGAGGGAAGGATGTGGGGGGCAGAATGAATCTCAGAGAGGTGATTGCTATCAGACAGAGGTGCTTAACTCCAGTTTGGGTTCGGGCATAGAGCTTTGGCGGTATAATCACTATTATCGGTGGTGAACCATAGGAAAGACCTTGGGTACAAACTGAAGTTAGTCAGGGAAGATTAGAGTTAACTTTTGAAGCTTAGCAGTAGTTTTTCACATTCAGACATACTGCTGTTACAATTGTTGTTAGTGTTAAATACAATTGTAGCTGTACTTGTTAACTGGCACATTATTATTATTATTATTATTTCTTGTTTACACAGTCAGACAGGTGGTATTGACTGGTTTGTTTTATCCAGACATCGAGTCCTTCCCAAGGACCTGGGATGGCTGAATTTTATTGTCAATTGTTATAGATATCGTCGCAGAATATAGGCTGTTCCCAGTAAAGCTGCTTTTTGTAATTGGCTGATGGTGATTTCTGTGACCCCTATGGTGTTGAGGTGCTCTTCAAGGTTTTTTGGGACTGCACCCAGGGCGCCAATTACCACTGGGATTATATTGGTCTTTTTCTGCCACAGCCTTTCAATTTCCATTTGTAGATCTTTGTATTTGTTGATTTTTTTCTATTTCTTTTTCTTCTATTCTGCTATCCCCTGGTATTGCTATGTCAATTGTTTTAACTTGTTTTTCTTTCTTCTCGACTACAGTTATATCTGGTGTACTGTGTGGCAGATGTTTGTCTGTTTGTAGTCGGAAGTCCCATAATATTTTTACATCTTCATTTTCTTCAACTTTTTCAATTTTATGGTCCCACCAACTTTTGGCTACAGGTAGCTTGTATTTTTTTGCAGATGTTCCAGTGTATCATCCCTGCTACCTTGTCATGCCTTTGTTTGTAGTCAGTCTGTGCAATCTTTTTACAACAGCTGATTGGGTGGTCCACTGTTTCAATCTTTTTACAACAGCTGATTGGGTGGTCCACTACAAACAGCAAGTGCCGCCTTAGTAAAGAAGCAGTTCTTTACAAAGGCGGCACTTGCTGTTTGTAGTGGATTTTTCGACTTTTGCTCTTATTGCATTTGTTCTTAATGCATGTTCTTGCGCAGCCAGTATTAAACCCTCTGTTTCTTTCTTCAAGTAACCATTCTTAAGCCATTGCCAGGTCTTGGTGATGTCTGATTTTCCACTTATATTGTGTAAATATTGACCATGCAGGGGCTTATTTCTTCATTTTTCTGCTCGGTTCTTGACTTGTTCTTTCTTGTAGGCCTGTTTTGTTTCATTGGTGTTGAATAGTTTCGCGTTCTTGACCATTTGAAGTGCATCTTCTTCACTGTCCCTTATATATTCTTCAAGGCCTCTTTTCTCCTCCTCTATTGTTTGATGGACTTGCAGCATTCCTCTTCCACCTGAGCTGCGAGGGAGGTAGAGCCTATCTACATCACTGCGGGGGTGCAGAGCATGATTGATGGTCATTATTACTATAAAGCCATAAACAGCTTGGGCCCTGGGTATTTAAAAGAATGTCTTCTGCGTTATGAACCCCATCGCCCATTGAGATCATCAGGAGAGATCCGTCTGCATTTACCACCAGCTCGTCTGGTGGCTACTCAGGGACAGGCCTTCTCCATTGCTGCCCCAAGGCTTTGGAATGAGCTCCCTAGTGAAATAAGAGCCACCCCATCTTTGACAATTTTAAGTCTTTAAAGACACACCTATTCACCCAGGCTTTTAACTGATACTGTTTTGATTGTTTTTAATGTTGTTTTAGAATATTGTTTTAAAATTTTAAAATTGTCATATTTTAAATGTCTTGTCTTTGTTTTTAACTAAAGTTTTAATGTTGTTTTTATTTTGTTGTAAACTGCCCAGAGACGTAAGTTTTGGGTGGCATAAAAATATGTTAAATAAATAAATAAATTTTGTAACACGTAGGTTCTTGAGGGCACAAACCACACCACCCAGGACATACTAAAGAGGATTTGGGGGGCCCCAAGGGGTGTTGAGGCCCTGGACAATGGCCCCAAAGCCCAGGGGTAAGTGCGCCTCTGGCAGCTGCACTGCCTGGAAGTGAGAGAGAAACTGAAGATAGATGCCTCTGTCCTGAGCCATTTTTGGAAGGGCGGTATAGAGATGGAATAAATAATAACAACAACAACAACAACTAGCAGTGGCCCTGGGCGCAGGACAGAGCACATTGCTGAAGGTGAGGCCATCAAGGGGAAGAGGGACAGTGATCAGTGCTGGGCTCTGGCTCAGGGGGTGGGCAGTGATTTGGGATTGGGGGCAGGGCTGTGAGGGTTAGGGTGAGGCCATCAAGGGGAAACTGAAGCAGGGATCAGAGATAGCAGCAGAAAGGAGGCAGGGATGGCAGCAACAAGCAAGTGGAGTGATGCCTGTGGAAGGGTAAGGATGTCATCTCATGACACACTTGCCACCTGTTCATGTGGCCACATGCGAGAGTCAACCCTGGTGACAGTGATCAGCATTCAGGCTACTGTGATTTGCCTAACATCTGCAGAGCTGAGCTCTACTGTATTTTGTTCTCAAACCATGTTATGGGAAAGTAAGATAATAGCTTTCAGAGAACTACTTATCCCTCTCAGACACAATCTGTGGTCGCCAGTCTACCCACAAAGGAGACACAGATGATTAAGCTACTGGCAGTACTTGGAGTAAGCAAGCATCCAAAAGACTGATAAAAAGAGAGGCTCCATGCAGGCACTTAGAAATACCTGTAAACTGTTGTGTTTGCTGGTTTCTGAGTAGGGAAGATATAGCCTCCTCTGAGATGAAGTCCTATTTTGTCTGCTGGGAGATACATCTGGCAGTATTTTTTTCTGCAAACTGCACTCGCGCCCTGATTTAGAGAGGGAGAGAGTAGATATTTATAATGCTTGCAAGTTCATGTTTGTAACTTTTACTCTAAGTTCCAATTTGGGTTGATCAAGTCAAAAGGGGTACATATTTCTGACCTATCAAGACATCAGATGGCTATGACAGGAGAGGAATGTCATACTTTAATTTTGATGTCGTGCTGTGAGAGGTATTAAAATTCCACTATCAATTAATCAGTGCAAAAGGCTGTGACCCGTAGAAGGTTCAAAGGGACATTATTCTATCCCAGGTAAGTATATCAGAAAAGTGATTAATCTGGAAGAGTTTTTTTGTTTTTTGCTTGGTTAGAATTGGGTTTAAATACTGGGATGCTAAAAGGAACCTCATAGTAACATATTTTGCTCTGTGTTAAATGGATGAGCCACTCTATTACACATTAGCCTCTAGAAGGCAGTGGAAGTGTTTCCCATTGCACTCCTGGCATGCAAGAAGAGGAACACCAATTTTGGGGACTGGACCTAAAGACCTTTGGGGGCCCCCTCCCCTGAAAACTAAGCATAATTATAATTATGCTCCGCTGGGTGACCACACCACCCAGGACAGACTAAAGTGGATTTGGGGGGCCCCAAGGGCTGTGGAGGCCCTGGACTTCAGCCCCGAGTTCCAAGGGTAAGAGCGCCTCTGCATACAAGGGAGCACTCCAAAATGTTTACTTTCTAGTGCTCTTGCACAATTGCTCTCATTATCTAAACATAAGCTCTCACTACATCCCCACAGCTGCTTGAAGCATGCATGCTTTGTTAGTCAGAACAAATAATACACACCACCACACATTTTAGTCCTATTCACATGTTATGTTCAACACTCATACATTCTGTGTACAGTGTACAGATCTGCATGCAGATACCGTTATTCACATGTTTTGCTGAATGCAGGTCCAACAGTACTCTTCCTATCTGCATCTTGCATTTGAAGGGGCCTGTATCCAGGTTCACTTTTAAAATGAACCGTCATCGATCCAAAAACATGTTCAGGCACACAGACATCTGAACACAAGTCCAACATAATGTCTGAATAGAACTTTTGTTATAGCCAGCTATACTTACTGTCTCATATTCATACCACACAGCATCAGGAATATAAGCATTCACTGTATCCACACCCTGAAATTTAACAAACATGCATTTCATCTGTCAGATCAAAATGAGCAGAAGAGTCGATAGAAAATACATAGGCAGTAGTCATTTTAATACTTGCTGACTGAGAAGTTCATTTGCTCCCAGAATCTTCAAAATAATGAAGATTTACAAAAGCCAAGACCATCCCTCACCACCCAGAATGAAAATACAAGAAATGGGCAGGAGTGTCTCTCAGCCCTATCTGGGAGATGCCAGGGAGGAAACTTGGAAACATCTGCATGCAAGCAAGCAGAAGATGCTCTTCCCAAAGGGAATCCTCTAAAGGGAATATCTTACAGTGCTCACATGTGAAAGTTTCACTTTCAAATCCAAACCAGGGCTACAAACCAGTAGCTTCACATTCAAATCCAAACCAAATGCAATGAGGGTTTCAAATGCAAACCATACTGTTTTTAGCAATTTAGCAAATTCATGCTTGCTACCACAAGACCAGCTCTCCTCCCATGATAACTTCAGTGTTGAAGTTCTTGGTCCAAGCCCAACACTATCCAGTATTCTTGGTTAAACCACATCTTATTTTTTTTAAACCTTTCACGCAAAAGATAAAGCTCAGGTCATTTCATGGAGGAACTCAAGCCAATAAATCTGGTCTAATAAGAGACAAAATGAAGTTGATTGGAATGACAGATGGCTGGACAGAAGTTTAGACCAGGCAGGCAAACCTGGCCCTGTTGTGGCTGGGAATGATGGGAGTTGTAGTTCAGCAGCAGCTGAAGGGCCAGGTTTTTCCACCCCTGGCTTAGACCCTTTCCAAATTCTTCCTTTCTTTCCCATGAACTACAATATTCACATTCCATCCCATTTTTCCATATGGCTCTCCGACTTTCTTATGCAATCTGAATCAATGATAAACATTCAAAAACCACTGTACAAATGATTATTTTTCCCCATTCCTCAGGAGGTGCTTTCCCAGAAGCAGACTTTACTGTGGGTTTACTGCGAGCTTGAATTTGCAAAAAACAAACAAACAAACAAACAAACCCCAAAAAACACCCAACATGAAGAGTAGGGGTTTTTTACCTAGGACATAAACCAGGCTCTGCTCCAATGTGCAAAGAAAACCCCAAATTGTGTCAAGTGTCCCCCAATATCTTGCATGGACTTTGGTACAAATCCAGCCAATGTGTGAATGCACACTCTCCATTCTGGCATAGAAGCAAGCTGAAAGCCCTGCCTGGGAATGCTCCAGGTAGACACCTTGATTAATGCTGAACTCACTTATGAATACAGGTTCTTTAAAAATCTGATTGCAGTGCAGGTTAATTAAATTAGACATACCGGGTCCAGCACTGGAGTAATAAGCAGCCCAGGTCCCCACAGAAACTGCCTATCAATAGTCCAGGTGGCTTCATCTGAGTAGAACCTAAAGGAGCAAGTTAAAAAATATCAGCAAAAGTTTAATTTTGTTGATAGACTCCACTCTCTGTCCTCCCCAAAACCCTTCTGTCCACTCTCTTCCCTGATCACCAGCTTTTGGAAAGAAAGAGGAAGCAGAGAATGAGGAGAAGATGGTAGCAAGAAGGAAAAGATCAGGGGGCTCACAGCTTACTGTGTACCACAGCTGCTACCAATACTTATATACCTCTTTTCAGCAAAATTTTGCAAAGCAGTTTACATCGAAAGAAAAATAAATAATAAATAAGATGATTCTCTGTCCCAAAAGGCCCACAATTTAAAAATCAGAGTGTATCACTGATACCAGTGTGAAAATCAGTGTTTACCTAGGCATATGGGGAACCTCAGCTAACAACCACTTCACCAGAATATACATAGAACTTTACACTGGGGCCAGAAGTGTACCTAGGTAATTTTGGCGCCTGGACCTAAAGGCATTTGGAGGCCCCCTAACTTTCAAATTAAGCATCAGCATGCTTGACCAGATGACCACTCCACCCAGGACAGACTAAAGAAGATTTGGGGGCCCCTGAGGGCAGAGGAGGCCCTGGACTTTGGCCCTGAAGTCCAGGGGTTACGGTGCCTCTGACTGAGGCAAGAGTGTGCAATCCAAAAACATGTAAAAGCATTTGAGCCCCACTAAGCCTTGGGATTGTTTTAATGAAAGGCAGTATATAAATTTAACATTCAGTCAATCAATCAATCAATCAGCAAGCTCAACATAGAAGTATTTGACCTGATCAGCTGTTCTGTCTCTATAGTGAGGAGGCTAAGAAGACTCCCCAGCCTTCTGCACTGAGGCTTGTAATGAGTTTAATGTTGCAAGTCCTTTCTGACTGCTAGGAAGGGTGAGATTCAAAGAATATAGGTTTATGGAATAATTTATTGTGGATCATAAACAAAAACCAGTAACTTCAAAGATTCCTACAAACCATCTAGGATCTTCTCTCTCTCTCTCTCAAAGCAGTGAACTTACTCATGTAGAACTGGTCTTGCAACTGTGTCTCCCTTGCTATGTGCTCTGTAAAAGAGGGTGTAGAGATATGGCAACAAGGTATAGCGTATGGTCAGGTAGTGCTTGGTTGAGTTCACCAAAAGAGAGTTCTGCCCAAAATATGCCGGATCTTGAGGCTGGAAGAAAAGGTTACAATTGTTATGGACATAAAGCGCTGGGGTGGGTGGATTTTAAAGAAAATAAAAACCTGATCTGATTTAAAAGGAGCAGGTGAGAGGATGTGGGTGGGGAGGTGGTCTATAAGAATACCATATCCCTTACCAGGATCCCTCGCAGGGATTTGGCCTATATTGAAAGTGTGTACCTAAGTCTAGGGTCCAGGGATAAACTGGGACTTCTGCTAGTGTACCGATCACCCCACTGCCCAATGGAGTCCCTAACTGAACTGACAGACCTGGTTGCTGAGTTGGCATTGGAGTGGCCAAAGTTGTTGGTGGTGGGAGACTTCAATGTTCATTTTGGGACCAGGCTGTTGGGAGTGGCTCAGGAGTTCATAATGGCCATGACAACTGTGGGCCTATCCCAATTGGTCTCTGGACCAACACATGATGCTGATCACATGCTTGATTTGGACTTTTGCTCTGATCAGGGTGGTGCTCCATATTGCAACCCTTCACCAAACCTTCCACCCTCCACCACCATCAGGAGGTTTGGTGGAAGGTTTGGTGAAGGGTTGCAATATGAAACCCAGATCTACTTTTCCATGTCAGCCTCATCAGGAAATGGCATATCTTCCCTAAATGCCTGCTTTGAGACAGCAATGGGCTGGGTGAGGGATAACAAACTGAAGATGAATCCAAATAAGATGGAGGTATTGACTGTGCGGGGTCAGGACCAGGAAATGGTTTAGATGTGCCTTTTCTGGATGGGGTTACACTCCCCCTGAAAGAACAGAAACATAGCTTAGGAGTCCTCCTGGACCCAAAGCTCTCCCTGGTTTCTCAGGTTGAGGTGGCGGCCAGGAGCACTTTTTATCAGCTTTGGCTGATACATCAGCTTTGTCCATTTCTAGAGGTGAATGGCCTTAAAACAGTAGTACATATACTGGTAACCTCCAGGCTTGACTACTGTAATACGCTCTATGTGGGGCTGCCTTTGTACATAGTCCAGAAACTATGACTGATACAGAATGCGGCAGCCAGATGGGTCTCTGGGACAACATGAAGAGACCATATTACAGCAGTTTTGAAAGAATTGCAATGGCTGTCAATATGTTTCCGGGTGTAATACAAAGTGCTGGTTATCACCTATGAAGCCCTTAAAGGCTGGGTGGGTCTAGGCTATTTAAGAGAGTGCCTCCTTTGTCAGGAACCCTGCCACCTTTTACAATCTTCTGGACAGGTCAGGTTAAGGTTGCCACCAGCTTGTATGGTGGCAACTGAGGACTGGGCTATCTCTGTGACTGCCCCAGGGCTTTGGAATATGCTCCCTGCTGAAATAAGAGCATCTCCTTCTCTGCTTGTTTTCAGGAAGACCCTCAAGATTCTCCTATTCTCACAAGCTTTGAATTAGAACTTTTTAAATAATTTTAATTTGTTTCATACTATTGTTTTTTTGTTTTATGTATTAAACTTATTAATTTAATCTTATTTTTAATATCTTAAATTTTGTACATTGCTTTGAGATGTACATATCAAGCAGTATAAAAATTTGATCAAATAAATAAAAAATAAATAAAAGAGAACCTACTGGAGGGGTTTCTCCATTGTGATTCCTAGAAAATGGATAAAACGCTCCAAGCTGCAACCACCGTCTGCAAAGTTCTTCAGTGGTATCATCAAGGAATCCACAAATGTCAGCACCAATCTGAAAATTATGAACATAAGGTCCCAAAATAGGGATGAAGTCAATTTTATATTTGTATGCCTAATAACAGATATTGCAAAGCTGCTATTAAGATAATCATGTCTTATAAGCTTTATAGCGTACATTATTATTATGCTTGGGAAGATCTTAATACTCCCTATGTTTGCTGCAATTCTCTAAGGCAAAAGAAATCCAAGAACACCTAATTCATGATTTGGCAGTTCAGTACAAAATTATGAATCAGGAAAGCAATGAACATTAAGTCTGGTCTTTATTTAAGAAGACAGAAAGCTCATTCTTTCAGTAGTCCTATCAAAAGATTTATTCTCACATTAATTTTTTTAACATAATACATTCACTCTAAGATGCTGTTAGTCCACCATCTTGTATTTTTTTGCCAAATAGTCATTTGATCTGAATGCACATCACATAATGAGATCTGGTTTGTATCGCATTATAGACATGATCTGCATTTTGCTTGTGGCTCTACAGTAGAACTGCACAACATTTGATCTACCAAGTAAAACATAGCTCAGTCATGTATAAATGATAATACCCGATGCTTAAACTTCTGGTTTTCTGCATGAGACTGCTAAATGGTTGATGAAGGTGGCATCAAGGTTAGATAGGCTGTAAGTAAAGTAAAGTAAAGTCCTGCCATTGAGTCAGTGTCAACTCCTGGTGACCACAGAGCCCTGTGGTTTTCTTTGGTAGAATACAGGAGGGATTTACCATTGCCATCTCCCGTGCAGTATGAGATAATGCCCTTCAGTATTTTCCTATATCACTGCTGCTTGATATAGGGGATTTCTGCGGAATGCCCAGCAGGGATTTGAACCAGCAACCTCTTGCTCCTTAGGCAAGTTATTTCCCCGCTGACTTAATGGGCCATACGTTGTACAGAATCTTCAGGATGGAGCATATACCAAGTCTCACCACAGGGAGACGCATGCAAGAGAAAGGATTGGGAAATGGAAATCAAAGGGGGGAAAGCTACCTGCACCAGAAAATAATGTGTGAAATGAGCCAGAGTCAAAGATTTATAGGGCCGCAGCAGTTGTGGCCCTACATTTTTTAAAAAATATATATAATTTTAAAAACTTGTTTTAATGACTATTTTATTCTTCTTTTTTGTCATGTATTTTAATTTGTGCCTTTTAAATATTTTAAATTTTGTACAACACCTAGAGATGTACATATCAGGTGGTACAGAAATATGATGAATGAATGAATGAATAAATAAATAAATAATAAATTGAGGTTGAGACAGTCAAACTACATTCTGCCATTATAACGAAATGGGGGGAGGGAGTAGGTGCTATGGCATATAGTTAGAAAACGGCTCAATGGACTGATTTTGAAACTACAGTAGAGAATTTGAGGCATACTGATTTTGAGAAAGAAAATATATATTTAAAATGCTCATTTATAGAAAATTAAAATTGGACGAGTGACTCCAGCAGTGTGACAGGTGGTGTTTTGGGTGGTTTTTTTCTTCTTCTTCCCCCCTTCACAAACTTTGCTGAGGTTGGACATTATTTGGTGCTTCCCCCCCCCCCCGCCCCAGTTTGCATAGACTTCATGTGTCTTTTCCATGAACAGGCTAATCTGGGATGGTCTACTGCTTTACCACTGACAGCCATCCAGCTCCAAAGTAGCGATAAAGTTGGAATTAACTACAGCATACAATACCCTGCCATATCTATATTACCTAAATAACACTTCTTTAAAGAGCATGTCCCTTAATGGTTGCAATTTTCTGGCATTTTGAAGCTTGCATAAACATCAAAAGTCCTTAACACAAGTTAACCAGAAGTTAATGGAGTGATTCCATTAATAATTTTTGATAATGGAAGCACTTCACAGTAAAATGATTAGACATGCAAACTTCCCTTATAATAGGATTTCTCAGTCTTGCATCCCCAGATGTTGTTGTACTATAACTTCCATAATCTCAAGCCACAATGAGCAAAGGTCAGCAACATCTGAGAACCCAGGGTTAAGAACCCCTGCTTTGAAAAAACCCCTTTACAACGTTTCAGTTTTATATGAAAGGTGTCTTACGAAAGGATATCCAAAGAGGCCAAATTCTAGTATTCCCTGTATGGACCATTTAATATCATTCCAGGTGGAAAAATTATCTCCCAACCAATGGCCTGTGTGATTTCCAGATCCTGCAAAAGTAGATCGAGAAAGGAGGAAGCTTCTTTTTCCAGGGAAAACCTTCTCGAGAGCACTGAAAACAAAATGAATTTATGGTGTTAGTAAATGTGGAGTTAAAGGCTTTTAAGGATGGTGTCCTAGTCTAGACATACCTCTTACATCACACACTGTTTCATTGGTGCCCCTAAAAAATGGCTTCTCCAGGTGATCAGTTGGGTTACTTGTACAGTCAGAGTAGATTAAGTAGGTCTCCATCACTTCATCTATGCCAAACAATATGACAAATGCCCATGCTTTTTTCCAATCCCAAATGGTTAAAAATCAAGGCCAATTCACACTTTGGGTGGCTTCACGTGACCACCAGCAAGTCTGTAATTAGGGGAAATGCCAGGGATATGTTGGGAATTGAGAAAGTGTGCTCCCAGTGGGCATGTCATCTGAACCTCCCCAAGTCTGGTTCCTACACACTCTGCTTAACATTCTCCCAAGATTCTCTGCTTGACATTATCTAGGCTTTACCTGAGTCCTGTAGCCAAAATCTGAAGTTGAGCAGCGAATCTCAGAAAGGGGACTTACTGTATGCAGGTTGGGAGGACACCCACTGGGAGTATGGGCTCTCGGTTCTCAAAATATCCCCAACATTTTCCCTACTTACAGATTGCTGGCAGTCATGTGAAGCCGCCCGTAATGTGGTAGCAGCCATGGTTATCCAGGTGTTCAATTAGTATTTGCTGTGGTAAACATGTAAAGTATAAAGCAACAGCAACAAATATTTATATACCACTTTTCAACCAAAAATTTTCCAAAGCGATTACATTGAGAAATAAATAAATAAATAAATAAATAAATAAATAAATAAATAAATAAATAAGATGGATCCCTATTCCCGAAGGGCTCACAATCGCAAAAGAAATATAAGATAGACATGAGCAATAGTCACTGGAGGTACTGTGCTGGGGGTGGACTGGGCCAGAAAACCAGAGAAGCACATCTCCAAATTAGGGATCATTACAGAATCTGTCTTTGCTGGGTTCTGACTCTGACTTTGTTCCACTCTACAGAATAGGTTTAACAGAGTGCAGCTCAAAAGTCATAATGCATTGTTTTCCAGAAGGATATTTCCAGAATGTTTCAAGTAAGTTGAAAGTATATTCCTGCTCCATTTTATGACATTTTGCAATAAAAACACACCAGAAGTGGATTAGAAAATGAATCCTCCCTCTCAATCTTCACCCTCCTTTAAGGTGCACCCTGGCACAATAGTATAACAAACAAAGCTGAAATACTGCCATTGAGAGTGGGCTTTAGATTTTTTTTAAAAAAAAAGTATTTCTAACTGGATTTTTAAAAAAACAACAACTCATTTTTGTATTTCTTTAGGTTCCCTCCCTAAATTGGACAAAATTGGTTCTGTCACTCCAAAATCAAGAAGTTCTACCAGAATTCAACTGGAGTATAACCAAAGGATGTCAGAAACTCAAAATCGAGAGACTGTGGGAATCTGCTCATCCATACTTTGAATATTCAGGGACATAGCCTTACAGTGAAATCCTATGCGTATCTACTTGGAGATCAGTTCTACGGAGTCAACTGCTTCCTTCTTTCCCTCTACCCAACATCGAACCTACTTATTGAGATCTATATATTTGGTGAAGAACTTGGTCAAACATTCTCCTTACAGAATACCGTAGGTGAACAAGGTCTCTTGTTGGGCCAATCAAGAATCAGAACTAATATAGTCCTCCTACTCAGACCCAACTGCCAGCCATCTTTCCCAGCACTGTTGGAATTTAGTGGTGGGAGAGATGATGCAACTTCTGTAAGTTGCAACAGGAAAGAGGCATGATCCTTGCTATAGACATGGCCATCTCATCCCATGAATAGTTAGGCATGAGGCCTCATAGCAATCCAACTTCTGGCAAAGCCACCTCGGCATTTAGCAGACTGGATAGATCTAGCAGATCTATCTACTAGATCTATTTGACCTAAAAGATCTTGAGGCAATTCTCACAACCACAGGAAAGCAGGCCAAGGGAGCCTAGCCCACTTTCCTGCGGTCGCATGCTGCAACAGGAACCATGTAGCTCCCGGCAGCAAACCGCATTAAACATCTGATTGTGAGATGCTGCAGTACACCTCCACAGTGTGGCAACTCACGAGGATACCCCTGACCAGGAGGCTAACACAAGCACTTGCATGGGGCATCCTGGAATTTCTGGGGGCCAGGCAGCCCCTGATCCCCACTGCGCTTAACGGCTCTGTGATGGAGCCGGTAGTTGTGTGGGCGGCCGGTCTGGCCACCCAGGGACAGCTCCCTGCAGAGCCCAATAAGGCTCTCCACGCTGCTCATGTGGAGCCTCTGTAGGTTTCAGCAGCACTTAAAACAGCATCTCCACATAGCCTGTCACTTGCTGCTGATCAAAGAAGAAAATGATCATGAAGAATTCCTTACTTATCAGTAGCACTGCTCATGGAAAGTCCGTAGAGGCTGTGGACATCGTAGTGCTTGCCCCACTTCTGCACTGCATCCATACAAAGTGTCTTTGAATACATGACTCCATCAAGAATTTCTGCAGAAGAGAGAGGAAATTCCACTGAAGTAAATCTCAACTGAATATATCTGCATAAAAAGCCCTATACGGTTCAGGAAGAACAGAGGGGATGCACTTTTTGCATAGGATCTGCCACACTCAATCACATACTAGTTTTCTTTATTGTTTTATTGAGATGGTTTTATTTTGGTGCTCAGACACCCATTAGCTTTGTCCCTCCCTAGACCTCCTGGCAATCAATAAACAACTGCAAGAGAATCCATCCATTAGCTTGTAACACTTAGATAAAGTGGTGCTATTATATCAGAGTGAATGTAGCGTGCTGAGACATAACTGAGCTGCTCTTGTTTCACATGCAAAACCATTAGATTATAAAGCTCCGTTTACAAGCAGGTGAAGTTCAAAAGCATTATGCTTTCTTTCAAGCCAGAGCCACCACTCCGCCAATGGTTCGAGGTATCACACAGCCCGTTATTTGCAGTAAAGAGTCAGGGCCAGAATAGCAACTCCAAACACCAAGTAGAAGCTGCTTTTGGTGCAACCACTAGGGGTGTGCGAATCGATTTGGATAAAAAATGATTTGTACCCAAATCTAGCTGATTTGGGTGATTTGTAGACAGAACAAATCACCCTTGTGCTCAATTGCCCATATTCAGGTACAAAACGAATCACCCCAGATTCAGAACCAGAAAATTCAGAGAGTCAGACCTCCAATTTCTGGCCAAAGTGGATTGGGTGGTAGTGCCCAATGGGTGGAAGTACCACCCAAATTTCAAAGAAATTGGGTAAAGGGGTGATTTAAAAAAATTGAAGTTCACGCATCTTTAAGCTTTTTGCCATAGGGAATACTGGGGATTTCATGAGCCTTAGTTATAACTCCCGGGTGGTGTGGGGGCACCAGGGTGGCCCAGAGTGGGTTGTGGTGGGTGGTAGTGCCTAATGGATGCAAGGAAGCTACCATCCAGATTTCAAAGAAATTGGGCAAGGGGGTGTTTTGTTTTTAAAGTGAAGTTGGCATGTCTTTGTGACAGATTTGGGGCAGAAAAGGGGTTTGGGGGGCAGAGGAGTGGGTCAGTTGGTAGTGCCCCAATAGGTGCCTGCTACCACCCAGATTTCAAATAAATTGGTGAAACGGGTTACTTTTAAAATTTTGTTGAAGTAGATGCATCTTTAAGCTTTTTCTCCATAGGGAATAATGGGGATGTCAGCAGCCCCCTAAATCCACCTGTGGCGCACCAGGATGACCCAGAGCAGGTTGTGGTATAGTGCACATAGGGTGCCAACCACCCCCCAAACCACAAGCCCATGGGGTACTGGGTTTTGTTGTTTTCAATGTCTGAAGTGTACTTCTGAGAGTAGATTCTCTGGTAGGAAATGAGAGAATCCACCCTGGTGCCAGAGAATCTACCCAGGTTTGGGAGCTATGTGTGCTCCCAATTTTTGGTTGTGTGGAAACAAGGTAAGAGGAAAACCTGGGTAGAAGTGATTCTGTGGAAGCAAGGTAGGAGGAAAACCTGGATAGCTTTTCCTCCTACCTTGCTTCCACACAATCACTTCTACCCAGGTTTTCCTTCCCCACCCTTGCTTACACAAAACTGACAATTGGGAGCACACATAGCTCCCAAACCTGGGTAGAAAACAGTTTTTGATTGTGTGAATGACCTCATTGGGTGCTGCAGTCAACTTCTTGATAATTTTGAGTTTTCATTTTTAGAAAGAGCGTGAGGCTATTCACACTATGGGAGAAATTCGGGCTAGCGGAGGCTAGCCTAATTTTCTCCCATTGTGAGAACCACCTGGCTCGGCTGCGAGCCCGGTGGTTCCTAAGAGGGTCATCCGCTCCACAAGAGCGACCGCTCCGCAAACCCAGTTTTTTCAATCGTGTGTTGCCGTGGCACAGCTCCACACCGTGGCAACTCAAGAGTCGACCCCCGACCTCAAAAGCAGCCTCCCAGCTCGTGCTTGTGCAGGGCATGCTGGAGCTTCCAGGGGCTGCGCGGCCCCCAAACTCTGCAGCCCCCACCTGCTCCGTGACGGAGCCAGCAGTCCTGTGGGCAGCCGCTGCAGCCACCCAGAGCAGACTGACTGCTCGTGTGTGGGGAAAGTGGGCTAAGCACTTTCTCCCCGCTAACCCTCCCAAGGCGGGTCTCCTTGATTGTGAGACCTGCCTACATGTCTTCTTGACCTCATGACTGCAAGAAGATGTAGTCTTCCATGGACCTTTTTCCATGGATACTTCCAAATACTTGGAAGTGTTTGGACAAGGCCTACTGAAATCTCAGAAGCTAAAAAGAAGGCAGACATCCAGAAGCTGAAGAAGAAGACATCCAGTAGCTGGGACTTCCTCACCATACACAGCTCCTGGCTCCTTCCCATGAAGAATGAAACCACAATAAAATCATTCAGAACAGTTTAAAACAAAGCCAAACCAAATCCTTGTAGTATAAATTATATAAAACAGGAAATTTGTGCTCATTGCTTGCATTTGCCTTAAACCATCCCAAATTTAAATGAGTTATAACATTAAGCTTTCCTTGGTGTGTCAGGCACATTTAACTACTATTCTGGTATATTTTTTAGCACCAGTTGATCACAGAGTGCTCCCTGGTGATTCAGTTCACATTCTAAGAATTCACCAATATGAAGCAAGTGTGCAAATTTTCATATATTGCATTTCTTAGGCTTGAGCTTTAAACAATTGAACTTCTAAATTTGGTAAGATTGTAAAACCATATTACAGTAAATTATTATTTAGGAAGGTACTGGAAGACCTGCTAAGAACAGCTTAAAAAAATCTGTTTAATGACAGAAGAAAATTGATACAATTGATAGGCTTTAATTAAAGCAATGAAACATTCACTATAGAAAAAGGCAGCTTATGATTTTAAAAAATTATTACAGTTTACTGTAAAAGGCTATTTGCAGTCAGCAGTTCTGGCACTTTTCTCTTCAGCAGTGTACATAATAGGTCTGTGCATGATTAGAAATATCATATCGGATCCAATACGATACAATACAATAGATCTTGGTACTGGGTCTTTTGATATCGGTGTTGGCATCAATATCGGATTTCTTATCTGAAATCCAATAATTATTGGTAAAAATCCCCATGGAGAAATAAAAATGGCTGGGCAGAGAGCTCTGAAATTTGGCACTACAGATAGCAGAGGATGGCAGGACTCTGTGTATTCAATTTTTATATAATTAATGTGCAATTAATGTGTAATTAATGTGTAATACATAATTACACATTATGTAATTAATGTGTAATTAATTTTATGTAATTTTTTTAAGTAACCCAGAAATTGTACTCACATCCAGGAATTGTGGTAAACAGTGATGTCACATCCAAGAATCACAAGGACTCTATGTATTTAATTTTGAATAAATTGGCCCATCCATTAATTTTTAAATCATTTTTAAAAGTAACCCAGAGATGGTATTCACATCTGAGAATAGTGGCAAAAAATGATGCCACATCAAGGAATCACATGGGAAGTGATGTAACGTCAGAGAATCTACCACTTGCTTTTTTAAGTGTTAAGTTAAAATTTAAATGAACAATCAGCTAAATAAATAAATAAACACACAAGCAAACAGGCAGGCAGGCAGATAAATGGCAGAAGATGGCCCCTTCCCCCCGAGCTATGTTCAGTTGGTGTGGGGTGAGGACTTCATGTTGTATTTCTGCTGCTATTTTGTACTCTGATATTCTGATATTATTTCCAGTGTTTTTCCTGATATCTCTGATACCGTATCTGATAATTCCAATCCTTTTAAATTTCAAATCAGAATTATTTCTAATATCGCTGATATTTCGACATTTACGATATCGAAAATCCAATATTCAACAGGCCTAGTATTTAAGGTTCTGTCCCTCCTTTTCTTTATTTGTCTGCTTATTTTGTTCATTGGAATATTGATCACAGAAATGTGAGAAAAGCCAATCTTGTAATTGGGCTAATGTGTGAATGGATTTGGAAAGTCACTTAAAAACTTACTTGGAGTGAAAGGTGGGTAATTTAGACTGTTTACTTCACAGCCACTTTTTGAACCTTTAACAAAACTGGATATTTCATTCATGTCCTAGGAGAAAAGATATTTATATGATTTTGTCTCCAGTGTAGCTGCATTTTTATCTGATCAATTTCACGCATAATTAAAACAACACCAAACAAATTTAGATAATAATTGCAGTCCAGAAAATGGATTTACATGTGAAAGGTGGACTGAGACAAGATAGTCTATGGCAGGTGGGATTCAGAAATCACAGAGAATGGCAGCCCTGCCGAAATGCCAATTTCCAGATGGCATGCAAGAGCCTTACTTCCAGTGTTGGGATGGCTGCACCAACATTGGATGCCAGCTGGCTGCAGGAAGGGGCAAGGGGGCGCCCTGGCCAAGGTGGAGCCTTGGGGCCCCCACAGACCATTGGGGCCTGGAGACAGTTGTCTCCCCCTTGCTCAATAGTTCCTCCGCCCCTGATTTGGGTGCAGCATACCCAGTTTTTGAGCAGAAAAGAAGATGGCTCGTGGGGAAATGACTTGACTAGCAAGCCAGAGGTTGCTGGTTTGAATCCCCGCTGGTATGTTTTCTAGACTATATCAGGCAGCAGCAATGTAGTAAGATGCTGAAAGGCATCATCTCATACTTCATGGGAGATGGCAATGGTAAACCGCTCCTGTATTCTACCAAAGACAACCACAGGGCTCTGTGGTTGCTAGGAGTTGACAATGACTCGACGGCACACTTTAATTTTACGACTAGCAGCCCATCCTGGTGCTCTGAAAAGCATTCCTGTATTATAGAAGTGTTTCGAAACATGTGTATGACTCATTCATACCTCAATTTTTAACTGAACATCTAGAAAATGCAATGTGTGAAGAGGCCTTACAATTCTATTGAGTATTCCCTGAGGATGAGGATGAAATATGCCACTAGGCAACAGAACAGTTGGGGATGGGGCTGCAGCTCAGTGGCTGAACATCTGCTGAGCGCGCAGAAGGTCCTGAGCTCAATTCCTGGAATCTCCAGGTAGGGCCTGAGTTAGACCTCCATCTAAAACCTTAGAGAGCCATGGCCAGTCAGAGTAAACAATACTGAAATAGATGGACCAATGGTCTGACGTGGTATAAGGCAGCTTCCAATGCAGCCTATGAACTCAGTTGTACCGCAGCCTACTCTCCTCCTGTGCTTTAGACTACTATTTATTTAGGCACAAGCTCAACAATACACCACATTAGAATACATGATTTGTTTTATGACCCAAGACATCAGTGCTGTCTAGAGCTGCCCCAGCTTGTTTCTAAAAATGCCCTCCCAATCCTTCTTGCCAGATCTTTTCTTGGAAATGGTTCTGTAGCAACGTACGGGGAATGGATCCACAGAGTCACACTGAGGACATCGCCCCAAATGCTGCTGGGGATCCTGCTTTATTCCCTGTTACAAGTTCCCTGGGTGCTTTTCTTTCACTGCATATAAGCTTCTTAAACTATATCTGCTACTATGGGATACAGACACCTCCCAATGCATGGGGAAATATTGAGGAGTCCACTGATACGTGTGTGTGTGTGTGTGTGTGTGTGTGTGTGTGTGTGTGTGTGTGTGTGATGAACCATTAAATAGGGTCCCTTTAAAGCCAGATCCCAGATCTGTTTAGGGATGTGCACAAAACTGGCCTGGCCTGTTTGGTTCCAATTTGAACCAGCTTTGAACCAGAGTGGGTAGTTTTGGTTTTGGTTTTGCTTGGAAATGCCCCCTCCCCAGATTTAGTTCGAATTCAAATCCAGTTCGAACCAGTTCTAAAAGGTTCTACATAGGGTATAATGATTTTAGGCTGTTTCAATGCAAAGAATCGGAGTCCCTCCCCCATTCATCCAAGTGGAACAGTGTATGATCTACTGACCTTAATTGCTGTGAACTAAGCAATTAAGGTCACTCAGTGTTCATTGCACTGAAACAGGCTAAAATCTTTTTTTTAAAATTATTTTAAAAATCAGCAACCGTAAACTCTACTGACTAGGGGCTGCCTGGGGGGAGTTGTGGCACAACCTGCTGCGCCCCCAAACTTGCCATGCCCCCTATGTTTAGCCTCCAGCAGACACAAAGATGGGCCCTAAAGGTCTCTTTGGGAAGATTCCTGGGGGAATCCCACAATGCATCGCAAGTGTCACACAATGCATTGTAGGATCTCCAGAGGGTGGGACACATCATCCCAGCCTCTGGAGCTCTGCAGTGCAGGCATGCAGCACGGATCATCTGGGGGTTTAGTCTGCATTCCCAGAAACAGGCAGCAGTCATCTGGGTGGTGGTGGGGAGGTGAGTTAAACCAGCCTTTCCCCCCACCCATCCAGTCGTGTGAACAACCTCAATATGTTTTCAGAAATATGATGATGTCATAGATGAGATGACACGATACAGGCTTTGTTGCGCACAGCATATGTGCATTTTTCCTATCCTGTGGTGCTCAACAGCAGCATAGGGAGGCTGGTGGTGGCCCGTGTGTGGCTGCCGCAGCAGCCCCCTGACCCCAACCCCGCATCTGATGTCCGGTGCAGGGGCCTGGCTAGCCACACCCCTGCCCCTGACATCAGACGTGGGGGCGTGGTCTCCCTCTCAAATGGGGCCATGCAGCCCCCTTTGGAAGGGAGATCAGCTCACGCTGCATTGGCCAGCGCAGGCTGGAGCAACTCTCCCTACCTTATAGGCTGTGCTGACAATGCAGTGTGGGCCGATCTCCCTTCCAAACAGGGCTGCGCGACCCCATTTGGGAGATCGATCAGCCCTGCATTGGCAGCAAGATCAGGAGCGGCTCTCCCTGCCTTTAAGACAGGGAAAGTCACTACAGCCATGCTGCCAATGCAACGCGGTCTGGTTTCAGTTCCAAAGGGGGCCCCGTTTGGAACCAAAACAATGCACCCCCATTTGTGACATCAGATGCAGGGGGTGTGTCTGGGGCTGCACTTGCGGCCCCTGATTGGTGGCTGCCCGGGGTTTTTTTAACCCATTCAGCCAATGATGGCTCTACCCCTGGTGCTCAAGCAAGTTGTGCAGATAGATGTCTGTAATGTTTCAAAGGTTTGTGAAGCAATTTGAATAGAATATATAATGGGGCATAAAAATGAATCTACCATAGGCAACCATGGCTCTATCATATCATTGTTGAGTCTCTGATTGTGTGCTTGTAAGCCCATCCACATTTATGCAGTTATATGGTTCTGTATTTGTTCCCCAATAACCAACCAATGTACACTAGCTGCTCTTAAGAATTTGTCCTTAATGACTGCATAAGCATTTATGTTTTTATCTTTAAACTGCTCAAAGGGAATTCAATTCATTCAGAAGTGTGCATGAACATATGTTTTTTTATTATTACTACTAATATGTATATATATCTTTTCAACAATTTTGTTTAATGCAATTTTAAAAGTGGTCCATCATAGGAATATTTTGTTTAATATCCTAAAGAATGCTATGGATTGTAATATATTGCACTGCATAGTTATACTTACATTAAAAACATTACATACACTTTTTAATAGCATAAAAGGGTGCTACTCTGAGATTAAAGTGTGCCATCAAATTGATTTCGACTCCTGGCTCCCACAGAGCCCTGTAGTTTTCTTTGGTAGAATACAGGAGTGGTTTACCATTGCCTCCTCCTGTGCAGTATGAGATGAGGCCTTTCAGCATTTTCCTATATTGCTGCTGCCCGATATAGTACCAGTGGGGATTTGAACCGGCAACCTTCTACTTGTTAGTCAAACATTTCCCCACTGCGCCACTCTAAGCTTAAGCTTACGTTAAAAAAACACACCAAAAACCAGACTATGAAAGAGAGAACATAGGAACATAAGAAGCTGCCACATACTGAGTCAGACCATAGGTCCATCTCACTCAGTATTGTCTACACAGACTGGCAGTGGCTTCTCCAAGGTTGCAGGCAGGAATCTCTCTCAGCCCTATCTTGGAGATGCCAGGCAAGGAAGTTGGAGAAATCAGGTCAACATGCATTCTGCTTCATGGATTAACTTTTCAAAAGGTACATTTCTGAATTATATTACACAGTACTTACAACCCACAGCCCATCATACTTGATGATGTCATGATATAACCGACACTCTTCAACCCACCAGGACACGGCAACGTCATTGGTGAAATCAGGGAAGACTGTTACTCCAGGCCATACCTGCAGGTCAAAACAAAGTAAAACATTTTTGTTAAAGCCCTGTCAGTTATACAGGAAAGGGATTGGAGGAGGGGCTAGGTTTTGTAACTAACATTTTTGAAGTGGACAAGTTGGAGCCAGAATAGATGTATGGACAATGTCAAAAGCAAAACAAATGAAATTCCAAATGGGGAGCAAGGGACCAAAAAGCAAGAAGATACAACACTTCTTTATATATTTATGATATTTATCATAATGTTGCCTAGGGCACCAAGTGGGGGGCAGGGGCTGGAGAGGCAACCAACAAGTAAGCAGGCGAGTGGATAAGCAAGTGGGAACTCTCCATCCCCTTCCCCATTGCCCGTCCACCCCTTCCTTCTCACCGTGGCAGGTTGCCGCTCCTGCCAGCAGCAGTCTGCCATTACAATGCCATTGCTGCATCACATGGAAACAGCATTATAATGCACTGCAGCAGGTCAGTGGCAGGAGAGTAGGCCGCAGTGAGGAGAAGAAGAGGTTTGGCAGGCAACTGACAGGGACTGCCCCTGCCCAATGGGAAGTGCCTGCCCCCATGGACTGATGAAGTGTGGGGTGCCTGCACGGGTGAATGGGATGTTCACCCAGGCAAATGAGGCATGAGGTACCTGCACAGGCAGACAGAGTGTGGAGTGCCTGTGCAGACTAACAGGGTGTAGGCACTTGCTTCGCCTGGGGTGCCACCAATCCTTGGGGTGGCATTGCCTTCAAGGATATGAGGGTGATATACATGGTTCTTCCTCCCCTTTGTATATCCTCACAATAACCCTGTGGGATAGGCTAGACAAAAGAGTGGATGGCCCAAGGTCAGTCAGTGTGCTTCATGTCTGAGCAGGGACAGGGGTGTAACAAGGTTGGAGTAGGCCCAGAGACAAGTTTTTAAAATGGGCTCCCCCTCACTGAAGTTCAGCTCATGAGGAGATAGATAGATAGATAGATAGATAGATAGATAGATAGATAGATAGATAGATAGATAGATAGATCGAACACCTATGTGCCACAACAGAACATCATCCTACATTATTTTTTAAAAGGTTTTGTAAATTGTGGACGATGCAAGTCATTTAATGGTACTAGAGAAAGACCTGCTGTTCTGGTAGCTCCAGATCTTAACACCCACTTCAGTTTTGGAGGATGAATACAACTGAAGGAAGCCCGGGTGGGTGTGCAGCTGGGGGAGTCAGTCATGTGACTTGCCTCTGGGAGGCCCCCCAAGGCAGGGGGCCCCCAGACAACTGTCTCCCCTTGCCCTATTATAGTTAAACCCCTGAGCAGGGAGTTGAACCTGGGTCCCCCCAGGTTCAACATTCTAAGAACCCAAAGTAACATTTAGGAAATTAGTATGCCGGGCCTCTGATGTGTTCCTTTCTCTTTTTTATCAGAATTACGGTATATGTTTACGTGCTCACTTAGAGAATGTGTTCCTTGCTTTTCTGCCCAAAGGAAGAAACTGCCCCTGTGTTCCCCACTTGCAGATAAGCACAGAAGCGAGGACACCCAGGCCACAGAGTGTACCGATGATGGGGTTGAAACTAGGCAGCAGGCTCCTTCTCTCAGAGCTGATTGAATGCAGGAAGAATCGATGGTGACTTAACAAACCAGTATACCAACTGATTAGCAGGTTCCAAAGCACAACAGAAAGATTGAAACCTTCTTGCATGATCAGGGAAGTAAAGGACGCCAGCCTGCAGCTCATACCCATAGAGGCTCTACACACAATCAGTGTGTAGAACCAGGAGGGGTTTGGTGGGGAGAGTGGGTCAAGCCCGCTCTCCCTGCACACGAGCAACAGTTGTGCCCTGGACGGCTGGATTGGCTGCCCATATGATAATCAGCTCCGTCATGGAACCAGTTGGGGCTGTGGGGATTGGGGGTTGCCTGACCCGCGGAAGTCCCAGAATGCCCTGCGCGAGTGCATGGGACATTCTGGGGAGACCTCTGAGGCTGGGAGGCTCATTGTAGCCTCCCAGTTGGGGTTTCCTCATAAGTTGCCATGGCACGGAGACTCACAATTGAGAAAACGGGGTCAGCAGAGCACTCTTTCCACTAACCTCATTTAAAGGGAGGGTTGTGGTTTGGCAGGCTAGCCACCACTGAACTGCCCGTGAGCCTGATGGTCCTCACGATGGAGGGAAAGCGGGCCTGGCTCCCTTAGCCCATTTTCCCCCTATCATAAGTATATCCTCATAATAACAAAGCATGGGACAGGATCTGGGCCATGAATAACTACCGTTGAAATAAATGGAACATGACTAATTGAAATCCCATTAATCTGAATGGGATTTAATCCTGGCTTACTTAATCTGGATCTTGATCATGGTTTGTCATTACATCTGAACCAGGCCAGATGGCCTTCCCTGTTTATCAGGCATAGGGCAATTTTTTTTTTCTTTTGGGAAGAGCCCCAATTTGGCAACTGGCCCTGGAAGACAATAGCAGGACCTTCCCTCCCTCTCCCTCTTCTCCAGCTAGCTGCAGTATGACTGGCTGCAGATGGCTTCTGCTTTTGGGGTAGGGGTTAGTTGGCCCAAGAGTAGTGGTCTTCTGTTCATGGCTTACAAAGAACATCCCAGTAAACAATGTCCTAACTTGATAGACGTAGCTACTTACCTCTCCAAGAAGAGGGGTTTTTCCATCTGAATTATTTACCCACACTTTCATTTCTTCACCTCTTAAATAGGGTTCATATGGAGTATTATTGCGGAGATTATTAACAGAAATGGCAGGGTCCTAAAAAATCACAAACAGAAATAGTTATTGTTCTAAAGCTTGGTAGAATTATGCAGCAGACTGATATCAACTTAATCCGTGGTCAAGCAATGACAAATAAAAATGACAACATACACAAGTGAGAGATTCAATAATTCGCCCCCTTATGGAAAATCTATGAAATGCAAGAAATACATTGAAATTACCAATATTATGACATATTTCTGTCCATGATCATGAAGGTCCTTAACGACGTCTGGCAGGTCTGCAAAGCCTATTTTGTCATAAGTAAAGTCTTTCTTGTCTTCCATATAGTCAATATCGGTGTATTGAACATCCTAAAAGGAAGTTGAGATTATTGTGAATGTTAAAGAACTTGAAGCTTTTTAGTTGTTCTTTCTTATATTTCCTATTTGCAGTACATACAGGGACTCACATCCCACACAACAAAACACAGATGGTAGAGCATCTGTCTGCCATCCTACATCTGTGTAACCACCACTGATGTTCTTGCAGAATTGAGCAGTTCTGCTCCAACTTAACGTTAGGAACACAGGAAGCTGCCATATACTGAGTCAGACCATTGGTCCATCTAGCTAAGTATTTTCTGCACAGACTGGCAGTGGTTTCTTTAAAGTTACAGGCAGGAGTTTCTCTCAGCCAGGGAAGGAACTTGGAGCCTTCTGCATGCAAGCATGCAGATGTTCTTCCCAGAGCGGCCCCATACCCAAAGGGGAATAAGAACATAAGAACAGCCCTGCTGGATCAAGCCCAAGAAGGCCCATCTAGTCCAGCATCCTGTTCCGCACAGTGGCCCACCAGATGCCACTGGAAGCCACAGGCAGGAGTTGAGGGCATGCCCTCTCTCCTGCTGTTACTCCCCTGTAACTGGTACTCAGAGGCATCCTGCCTTAGTGGCTGGAGGTGGCCTTTAGCCCTCCGACTAGTAGCCGATGATAGACCTCTCCTCCATAAAGTTATCCAAACCCCTCTTAAAGCCATCCAGGTTGTTGGCTGTCACCACATCTTGTGGCAGAGAATTCCACAAGTTGATTATGCACGGTGTGAAAAAAATACTTCTGTTTGTTGGTCCTAGATTTCCTGGCAATCAATTTCATGGGATGACCCCTAGTGTTATGGGAGAGGGAGAAGAATTTCTGTCTATCCACATTCTCCACACCATGCATGATTTTATAGACCTCTATCATGTCTCCCTACAGTCATCTTTTTTCTAAACTAAATAGCCCCAGGTGTTGTAGACTTGCCTCACTGTAAGAATAACTTTCAGTGGTCATATGTAGTCTCCCATCCAAATGCAAACCAGGGCATATCCTGCTTAGCAAAGGGGATAAGTCATGGAGAGCTACAACTAGACCAGCTCTCCTCCCTTAGATAGTTGCACCCATTATTTCCAATGAGTGTCATGTTGCAGAACCGTGTTTGCACAACTTTAAGTCAGAGTGGAACTACTCTGTGGAACTACGTAACTACTCAGAGTGGAATTACAGTAGCAACATACATGCAGCAGCGTGGACAGGTGTTCCACTGCCCATGTTTTGCTGTGCAGTTATGTGAGCCAGTGTATTAGATGGAAAAGGTTATTTGGCCTGCCCAATGCTGATGAGAATTTCACCACATTCTTTCACATCATCAGAAATCTAGGGGTGCAGGTGATAGGTAAAATTCTGTTCAACATTTGGCAGGACAAATGGATGAGTAGCTTGCTTGCATGCATAGCAAGATAATTTACTGTGCAGTAAAAGTTTTTTGTCCACGGGACATGTTGAACCACTTAACCATGGTTAAGAGATTGTAAGTAGGCCACAACTTCCCTTTCCAACACAAATGCTGCCTCACTTTCCCTTTTCAATTTTAATCATGCTATAATGGTACATCGAATGAAATGCTTGTATCAAACTGTAGTTACCCAATATCTTCATTGATGTACTGTAAATGCATGAGTGTACACAGCTGAAAAGCATTTCAGTTTGTTGGTATAAACAGGGGATAGAGAACTGATGTGTAGAGCTGATGTGAAGGCCAGTGCGGTGTAGTGGTTAGAGTGTTGGACTAGGACTGGGGAGACCCAAGTTCAAAATCCCACTCAGCCACGAAACTCACTGGATGTCCCTGGGCCAGTCATAAATCTTGCAGCCTAACCTACCTCACAGGGTTGTTGTGAGGATAAACATAACCATGTACACTGCTCTAGGCTCCTTGGAGAAAGAGTGGGATATAAATGTGAGAAATAACTAAATGAAATAAAAATAAACTATAGATTAATGGCTCAATATGGAGTTGGATGGCCCAATGGTCTCACTCAGTAGAAGATAGTTTTCTATGTTTATGTATGTATTGTTGCTTTACTATGAATTGTTTACTGTATTGTTCTTGATAAAGTGGGTTAGGTTTATCATAGTAATTGCTGGATTTTATTGTTGTTTGTTGCTATTGTATTTTCCTCAGGTTTTGGATGAACACTGCTTTGAGTGAAATATAAATGGAAAGGCAGCATGGAATTGGCACCATAATTTTCACTGCTTCTAATAATAGTTAATATTAAACAGCCTTATCTTTAACCAGGAATCTGCAAATTTGTTTAAAACCTTGGTTTCAAGCTCTGGTTAAAAAAGCTAACCTTGGCTAGCATTAACCATGGCTAGTTTCACTGCAAAACCAATGCTACATGAGAAGAATGGAGAACTTGCCCCAGGAAGAAGAGAAAGCAGAAATACATGAGCAGGTAGATTGTCTGTAACTTTTTAACCATGATTACACAGTTAGAAGAATTGCATCTGTACCAGGGTACCAGTGACTGGATCTTGAAATCCTACCATGAGAGTACGAAGCTCTTCTCATGATCAGTGAGAAGAGCTTTGGGGCTAACTGTGGGGAACAAGAGTTATCCTTACCTTCCCTGCAGACAACAAGCCTCCATTGGTCAATCCACCTGCCCAGACAAGCGGCGGCTTTCCTGAGGTGCTCCTGCACCTCGCTCGGGTGCTCCATCAGGTGTAGGGAAGCACCACCGTGCGGTGCCCCATCCCCCAGAGCCCCAATAATGCACCACACAAGTGTGCGGTGCGTTACTGGGAGACCCCCTCCCCACCGAGTGTCCCTGCTGCAACTGCAAGACGCATGATCACTTAGCCCGTTTTTTGGATGTGCTCGCACCCCAAACCTGGGTTAAGTGGTGGGCTACTTAAGAGGGCTCACCGCCGCCCCACAGCTGGGAGTCATGTGGCTCCAGGTGGTTCTCACGCACAGTGGAAACCAGGCTGGGCTTCCCTAGCCCAGTTTTCGCTGCTCGTGAGAATAGCTTCTATATGTAATAATACAATTCTCTTACAAAATGGTTAGTTCATATTAATTATTCTACTCATCCGTTTCCCACTCCTTGTTAATAAATGCAGAAACTCAGATGCTTTCCAGCTGTGTATTTTCATGCAAGTATAAGCTGTAATAAGAAATATATGCGAATTGTTGCATGATTCATTCCCCACCCCAGTTCCATTACCATAGTAGCCCGCTGTGTGGCTATATTTTATACAATCTCTACCCTAATACATAAAGAGGTAAAGTGGCTTGATGAAAAATCAACCAAGAAGCAAAAGGACCATTGTAGGCACTCCCATACATTAATATTGCATAGGAAATGGGCTTCCATCAAATCTAACCCTTTTAATCATAGCAAGAAAATACCTTTTCACTATGTGATGAAACTGATTTTCTTCACATAGGCAGCTGATCGTTGCAATAACTAAATTCTCCCAAGTGTCAAGAAATGTGGCACCTGTTCTCATTATAGATCTTCAGACAACAGGGAAGACAACCTTCCCACTATGCACTCAGTGAGGACAACTCCTAAAATAACATCTTTGATTTTGACAGCTTTACCTTCTTTTGGAGGACTTACTTGATCTAGAAAACTTTATCGAACATGGTTCAATAGTCAGAGGACCAGTCTTTTACTTCTGGAATCTTAGCTATACAAATATCTCCTTTCAACTGATGATCAAACACTACTATTATCGCAGGGCTATCCTTGTCATGAGAAATGAATAATGAAATATGAAAAAGGTTATTTAAGGTTTCATGAACTTGTGCTGGGTTCCTGCAGCACCTGGTGCAAGGGATTCACCCATCCCCGGGCCAATCTCAGTGGTGGTGGGAACTCCTTCTTCCTCAGGCATGCCCAAGGGGCTGCAGGTGGCAACAGCAGGACCTGGCAAGCATGAGGCAGGGATCGGGCCGGTCTGGATGTGTCCCAATACCCAGGCACATGCCACCGGGTCACTGGAGGTCATCAAACCTTCAGACTGCTGCAACGGGCCCGGATGCTGCAACACAACAGATGGGGGCAGGGCCAACTAAACCGGAAGCGCACATGGAGATTGGACTTCTGAGGGAGGGGTTGCCTTGCCCAGTTTGCTCAAGGTTATTTAGGGAGGACAGGTTAGTGATTAGGGTGGCTCCTCTGGGTACAGAGGGTACAGGTTGAGGTCCTCCAGGGAGAGGCTTAACAAGACAGCTTGCCTGGCTGGGGGCGGAACATGGATGTTGCAAACCCCCTCCTCAGCAGACTTTGAGATCTCGTGGGGAGGGGGAGAAAAGAAAAGGAGACCGGACCAAAGAGGGTCCAAATCATGGAGGCACGGACAACTTGGAATGCTTGCTAACTCTCTTTTCATATAACATCAGCCTGTGACTAACTCCCTGAACATGTAAACAAGGCAGAGTCTCAGAGGAATTTAGGGTATGTACCCAGCAGAAATGGGTAACTCAACCGATGCTTGTCCCATGAATGCTATCTTTTCACTCCCCCAAATCACACCAATATTACATTCTAGTAAAAAAAAAGAAAGAAAGGAAAAGTCCACCTCCATCTCAGTTTAGTAAACAACACTCCACACATTGCATTATGCTTACATAAGGGATTCCAGCGGCCCGATTCCTGGCTATCACAGCTTTCAGATCATTAATATCACTATAATTCCAGCGACAGATCTGGAATCCAAGATTCCAATAGGCAGGCATCCGTGGAAGTCCAATGAGCTGCAAGTTAGAAACGTACAAATAAGCTCCTAATGAGTCAATATTCTTTTGCATCACTGTATTTTTAAGCGCAACTACAGCTTAGTGAAAGAAGGGCAAAGAAATCCTTCTTGAATTGACATCCTCATGCCAGTTGGGTACTGTATTACTACAGATGATTCTTATGCTTAATTTCTTCTAAGACACACATCTCTATGCCAAGTCATACCCTGTCCATTACACACACACACACACACACACACACACACACACACACACTTACTTACTTACTTACTTTTGATTAAAAAGGTATTTGAGTTGATCCTATCCAAGCTTATGGATAGGACCACCACTAGACAACTGCAGTATCTGGTGGCTTTTATGGGGGGGGGGGAGATTTCGACTAGAAGTTTCTAGATCAAATTCTCTGTTCTACCAAAGACTCATTCAGTGATCTTGGGCAATTCACATTCTCAAAGTCTTAGTATTCCTCACAAATAGTAAAAATAGTGACTTCTCTATTATTATTAAGTAGATTTGTTGGAAGGATGAACAACCGTACTCCTTTCCAACACCTCTGATGAACACCTTTGTAGATATTTGCTGAGGCTGTTCTCACACACAGCTTATACCAGGCTAGAGAAGACCAGCCTAGTTTAGGCTGCATGTGAGAACCACCGAGATTGGGCCCAATCCCAGAGGGTCAGCGCCACCTAGCCCAGGTTTTAAACATGGTTTTTAGCCAGGGTTAAAGGCTTGAGTGAGCCCTTCACCGGGGCTCTGGGATGGTGTGTTTGCTGGGGCCATGTTCAGCCCCAGCAAACACAGAGACCGGCAGCTAGAGCACCCATCTCCTGGGGGAATCTTTCAATATACTGCACATGCCACAAAGTGCATTGTGGGATATCTGGAGGCTGGAATATATCATCACAGCCTCCAGAGCTCCTCACTGCTGTGCAGATAATCTGGGAGCGTAGTCTGCACTCCCAGGAATATTTCTTTGCTCATCTGGAGAGAAGGTGAGTTGAAGCAGCCTTTCCCCCCACCCACCCACATGCCCCCGCTGCCTTCCCGGTCGAGTTAATGACCCTTCTGTCTATGAAGCACAATGCAGATAAACTGGGCTGTTCTGTCCAGTTTCGCTCAGGAAGAAGCTCTTGCTCTCGCTCTCACATATGCTCTCTCTCTCCCTCGCTCCCCCTCCCTCCACCCACCCGCCATCTAGAATAGAAATAAATATGCTGCAGCCAGGTCTGCTCTCCCTAAATCTGGACTATGTTTTTATGCCCTTGGATTATGATTTTATTTTAAATCATAAAGCAAATCAAAGAGGAAGAACTAATGGAAGAAGGCAAAGGGAAAGTTCATCAGTAAATAATTTACTGCATCTCCAGGTCCTCAGGTCTTTGATTCTTTTCATGATCAAATAAAGAGTCAAAGGCATTTTGTTGCATGTGGAAACATTCCTTGCAAATAGTTGTGGCTCAAAGAAAGGATACATGCATAAAAATAATGATTAACACGCTGTTTGACCAAAAGTAATTTTACCAACTACAAGACATGATCACAGTGACACTAGTGGCTTGTCATTGCTAATGACCCTATATTACAATTATTTCATCGGCATAAGATGTTAGGAGCTGCTTTACTGATTGAGTAGAAACAATGGATGTGATAGAAACATACAGCTAGATATTCTTGGACAACTTGCTCTGGAGTGTTTCCCAGGAAGACATAGAAATCGAGGATTCCGCCAACGGTTCTGTATGTTACAGCTGGAGCAGGCTGGAGAAAAAACTCTGCCAGGAAAAATATCTTAAGGTTAGCTTTAACCAGTTATGAGCTAAACATAGTTCACAGACTGACAGAAGACTGACTGAAAGAAGTATCACAGAACGCAAACTGTCAGATATTGCTTAAATATAACGCACTAGGGGCATAGCCATCATTCAGCAACTGGGTTCAAAGAACCCGGGCCGCCACAACTCAGGGGCCATACCTCGCCATACCGGGGCCCTACCTCATACAGAGGCCATACCTCATACCTCGCCATACAGGGGCCATACCTCAGGGGCCATACTGACACACACACCCCCTCACGTCATGGGGGGTGCTGGTTTAGTTCCTAACCGGGGCCGCATGGCCCCATTGTGGAGTTAAGTGGCCGGGAGGGAGAGCCGCTTCTGGCTGTGCTGCAAACACAGCGCTGGCCCCAATCTTGCTCCCGAATGGGGCTGCACGGCCCCATTCAGGAGTTGGCTAGCCGACCAGAAGCAGCTCTCCCTGCCTTTAAGGCAGAGAAGAGCCACTCCTGGCTGCACTGCCAATGTGCTGTGAGTAACTGTTTTTAATCCTTTTTAATGTGCAGTAGGGGCTTCAACCTGGGCCCGAGCCGGTTCAGCCAGTTCGGCTTGAGCAGGAACCAAACCAGACCCAGTTCAGTTTGAGGTCGAGCCTCTGAGCCGAGTGAGTTTGAGTGCAAGCCGGCTCGATTTCAAGCTAGCTCGCATACCCCTAATTAAGGTTTTAAATAGTCTTCCTGGTCCTGCAATGGGGAAGACAAAAATTAATGCAAAATCAAAGCAATATCCTTTTTGCTCCACATGGGGGTGGAATGATGGTCCAAGCTGGGGCTTCAGACCCAGATTTTTATTTATTTTTTTTGGTAAAGTTCTGGCTTGTTTCCAGCCAGATTGCACCATCTTAGCCTCTTTTTTCAAACATTCAACAAAAATCAGGAGATTGACCCATAGCTTTGAGAAAAAATAACACAAAGTCCTGCCAATGTGTAATTCATATGTGCCAGATTTCATAACTATATGCCCATCAATTCCAGAAATATAGGGCGGTGGGGCAGGGATCATTATTTGGATTTGGATTTGGATTCCTAATCCAATCTGATATTCAACTTTGTGAAAGCTCATAGAATCAAAATCTGAAATTGTCGATGTCAGATTGGGTTGAATCTGAATCTGAATTTTCTAAATGCGCACAGGCCTAACAAGTTAGGATTTGAAATTACGGTTTGACTCAGCTTTGTTTTATCTAACTGCAGTTTGAACTGAACCGCAGTTCTCTCAGTTCATATGTAAAAGAAGCCACTGATGAAGTCAAATAACCTGTTGTTTTTTAAATGATATTTACAAAGCTGTATTCTCCCGGCAAGAAAAATACTGCATTTAGAATACCAGGAGAATGAGATCTCTTCTCAACAAATACATTCACTGGGTGCAATATATTTTGATCTGCCACAACAACTGTGTGACCTTTGTGCTTTTCTGGCACAATAAATGATTGCAAAGTCTAATAGCATTCAAACAGGAAAACCTGGCAGTCATAATCTCAAACAATTTTCTTACCCATGGCATTGGAGTTCAGAAAGAAAACACCAAAGGACTCTCCACTTGTACCTTCTAGGACCAAGAAGAAAGGCTGAGCTCCATATAGATTAGTGTCCTTTGAAGAAAAGAAGAGTAAATTACTACAACGACGACTACGTATATACTACTTTTCAACACAAAAGTTTTTAAAGCAGTTTACATAGAAAAAGGATAAGAATAAGAATTTATTATTGTTAATATGAAGAAAAATAAAACTTGCAAAACTTGTCAACATGGCAGGATTCTTCAAAACTGCTTGCTTCCTAAGGGGGCCCTTGTCAGGGTTGTGATGTCATAGCAGTATAACACAATCAGATACATCTTTGGGGCTGTTCAGATGAATGTGGCCTCTATCAGCCCCCTACATGCATTAACATTGGGGGCATGCTAAAAAAATGCCTGCCCTGATGTCACTCAAAGATCTGCCAACATGTTATCAGCACGTCCTTTACTAACTTATAAAGGGTGAGTGTGCAAATCGCATCATACAATGTACTGCAAAATCCTGTTTAAACAGAATTTTGCAGTCCATGTAGAAGGGCAATTTTAATGTCCAGCTGTTACAATTGAGAAAAGGATGTACCAAGAATACCTTGGCATGTCCTTGACTGATGTAGGGGAAGACGAGTTCTCAGTGCTGCCAAGACACTAAGGTATTGAGCGGGCCAGTGGAGGCCGTTCATTAGAACTGGCCCTATGTGATCATGTCAATAAAACAAATTGATGTGAGGGCAAGAAAGGCCTACTCTGAATAAGATTCCTGATAAAACCAGGTCACCTGATCAGATTTGGCAATGTAATGATGCCATTGAGCTAAATCAGAAGAAAGGAAATCATTCTTGTTCTCACTCTGCATAAGCATTTTTGCCTCATTTTAGAGCGTCCCCAAACAATTGCTAAGGTACGGGATAGGGCAATTTATGGAACAAAGGTTTTTCAGGAATGTGTCCTTATGATGCTTTCCTGCTTAGCAAAGACTTGAGCCTGCTTTAAAAATAAGCCTCATTGTCCTACTTCTTAGCTGGATGCAATGGACTTCAATATTTCTGACACCAATGACTTGCTTTAATTTAACCAATGGTATAAATTCCCCAAATCTGACTTTGACACCAGTCAGTTAAAGCATGGGTTCTCAAACTTGGGTCTTCAGCTGTGGTTGGCCTACAGCTCCCATCATGCCCTGCTTTAACTGATAGGTGTAAAAGTCAGATTTGGTTAATTCATCCCCTTGGTAAGGCAGTATCATGTAAACTTTATCTTTGTGCACAATTGCATAGGGTTGGGTGAGATCGGAGCTCTGAGTCAAGCAACACACTGACCACAGTACGAACAAACACAACTTTTGAACAGGGATTGGATGTTTCTTAACAATTATAGATGTATTATTCTAACCAGATAATCAAACAAAGCCCTGAACCCTACAAAAACCATGAATAAAAATTCAAGTGAAAATATTTCAAACATAATTCCTCACAGAAGCTCATTCTCAGAGGCTATTCTCACGATTGCATAAAATTGGGCTATCCTCTGCTAGCCCGGTTTTCCGCAGTTGTGAGAACCACTGGGCTCGGCTGCGAGTCCAGTGGTTCTAGAGCGGGTAACTGGCTCAAGTACCCCTACCCTAAAACCAGGTTTGTGGAACGAGCACTCCACAAACCCGTTTTTTTCAATCATGAGTAGCTGTGGCGCAGCTCCACACCAAGGCTACTCACGAGGAGACCCCCAGAGGGGAGACAAAAACCCGCCTCCCAGATCTGGGGGTCTCGCCAGCATGCCCTGCACGCTCATCATGGAGCTGGCAATCGTGTGGGCGGCCGATCTGGCTGCCCAGTGCTCCCGCCCAGATCATCTGTGGGGAGAGTGGGCTTAGCCTTGCTAACAGTGTTTTACTGTGTTTAAAATAAATGTTGTTGTAAGCTGCCATGAATTCCTTTATGAAGAATGGTGACATATACATATTTTAAACAAAATAAATAAACAAATAAATTTTATCAGTACTGTTGAGAAAGTAGCCTTCACATATCTGGGTCAACATTTTGAAAGGAAATTTCAGAATAACATTGTTAGCTTTTAAGAAATGTCCCTTTCTCCAATTATAGTAAATTTTCTTTCACTTACATAAGAACAGCCCTGCTGGTTCATGCTCTAGGCCTATCTAGTCCAGCATCCTGTTTCTCACAGTGGCCCTCCAGACAGCTCTGGGAGACCCAAAGACAAGAAATGAAGGTGTGCCTTCTCTCCTGTTGTTGCTCCCCCCGCAACTGGTACTCAGAGTCATCTTGCCATTGAGGCTGGAGATGGCCTATAGCCCTTAGACTAGGAGCCATTGATTGACCTGTCCTCCATGAATTTGTCTAAGCCCTTCCTAAAGTCATCCAGGCTGGGGGCCATCACCACCACAGAAAATCTTCATAATAAAGTATAATGACGTATGCATGGCTTACCGGAACAGGCAGAGCATCCCGGGTAAAGATGGACCATGTTTTCCAGTTAAAATCATGTCGGTACTGTCTATGGACGTGTTCTCCCACACCGTAAAGATTCCAGCTAGGCACTCTGATTGAGAGCTGCAAGAACTGGTCAGAATACACTAGTGGTCCTATATCAGTACTGAACCTGTTAAAGCATGACAAGATGTTATGATAGCTCTTCCTAAAAGTATTTTAAGTAGTAAATCTGTGCACAACATATTGAGGATCTCGTCACCTCTTTTGGTGTATAATTATTCTAAAATCAATGTATATGACTTTCCTTATTGTTTCAAATAAGGAGGTATTACTCAATATCTCACACACATCTGGCCCTGGACTGGCTATGCAATGCTCATGCAGACTTTCTTACATATTCCTACATGGAGTTATGTGTAGAAACTAGTGCTTTGTATATCAGGCTACAATTTGTTCCTGTGTGATTCAAGACATGCATGCAGTACATCATCATGTCAACCCTGTTCAGGAAATGGACAGTTCCCCATGTGGGTAACACCCAAGACAGGAAGGTGTCAATCTTGCTGCTTCTTTTGAACATCCAAAGGACTGATTAATATGTGCTTTGTGTAATGCTTTGTGAAGATTGTACCATCTCAAATCTCTCATGAAAGTGTACTGGGCAGACTGTGTTCCCCATACGAACGTGGACCCCACATAAATAAATAAGAACATAAGAACAGCTCTGCTGGATCAGGCCCAAGGTATCCTGTTTCACACAGTGGCCCACCAGATGCCCCTGATAAGCCCACAGGCAAGAGATGAGGGCATGCCCTCTCTTTTGCTGTTACTCCCTTGCAACTGGTATTTAAAGGCCTCTTGCTTCTGAGGCTGGAAGTGTCCTATAACCAGACTAATAGCACTGACAGACCTGTCCTCCGTGAATTTGTATCATATCCGAAAGAAAGCTAATTCCCGTCTTTTCTCTCTCTCCAGTGTGGCACATTCTGATATTCATCACCACATGTCACATGAGGTGGCAATATCCCCCTATCTACGTAACCATTTATGCACCTTGAATCAGACAAGGGCTCGCATAATGACACCACTATTCTATCCTCCAACCCCGGCCCCATCTACAATGTAAATAGGAAAGGAATAGCACAGGACGGATACATGTGGAGAGTAGACCACAGGAAAGGTACAGTGGAATCTGCTATAGATATAACCCACTGAAAAACAGCCAGTTCATATACAGTTTTAGATGACAGTGGAAATTCTAGCTGGTTTCGATTTATATTCTAGGGATGAGTACGAAACGTGATTCAAAATGTGATTCGCAGCACATCCGCAACACCTTTAAAGCAGAGGAGAGCAAGTGTTCCTCGGCCGCTCGCCACTACTTCCTGTAACAGCTGCGCATGCGTGGATCCCACGTGCATGCCAGCATCGCACAAGGGCAGTTGGGGGAGAGCGCCACCACTACAGGAAGTGGCAGCGAGCAGCGGAGGAGATGCACCTGCTCTCCTCTCTTTTAAAAGGTGCCAGGGATATACTCTGAATTGTGCTGCAAATCATGATTCATGCACATCTCTATTATATGCCCCTAATGAAAAACAAGAGACCTGCAACCACAGCTTTGTAAAAGTATAACTCTGGGAAACCAAAGTTCAAATCCCCGTTCCGCCATGAAACTCATTGGATAACTCTGGGCTGGTCACTTATCTTTCAGCCTAACCTACCTCACAGGGTTGTTTTGAAGATAAACATAACCATGTACATAGCACTGGGCTCCTTGGAGGAATAGTGGGATGCAAATATAAACATGTGCATGTGTTTGTGTGAATCACTGTACATATGTTCATTTAAAAAATGAACCCGAGTCCAGGCCCCCTCAAATTCAGGGCACAGATAGGAAGTATATTACTGAATTTTTCGATAGTGAGCCCTTTGGGGACAGGGCTCCATCTTATTTATTTATTATTTCTCTGTGTAAACCACTTCAGAAACTTTTGTTGTGGTATATAAATATTTGCTGCTGTTGTTTTTGATTATGCATTGAACACGATGTGTATACAGATTTGTACATGCATATTCTATACAAAGTTTGACTGTCTCCTGTCTAACAGTTTTTAAGGGAGTTGAGAGAGTCATTGCTTCTCATGAAGTACATATAGATTTTTTTTCTCTAGTCCAATAGATTTTGTAGGGTTTAGAAGCAGTACAAAACTATAAATACAAAAACCTGCCAAATATGTTTACCAAAGGCAACATAAAATAGGTATCAATACCACCAACACTGATCCTTCTTTCAAACCCTCTTCAGCGATATGAAAGGTTGAATTCTTTGCAAAAGATTAAACTAAAAAGGACATTATTAAAATGGAAAAATCTCAAAAGCATTACTAATGGGAAAAACTGTCATTGCTGTTTAGCACCTCCTGAGTGTAAGCCTGTGGTACATTTTCAGCCACTGTATAGCTACTGTTTGCATGAATTCATCATTAGACAACAATCTGTTTCCTGCTTTTGTTAGCTTCACAAAGCAGGTGTCCACACCTGCCTCCAAAACACAGAAGATACTTCAGCATCTTTACTTTCAATCCTGTACCTCTCTAGGCTGTGCTTATTTTCTCTACATTCAACTACACTCAACCCAGCCCTAAAGCTAAAAGAGGTGAGTCATTAATCATCTTTTGTTTTTCAGCGTAATACAGACCTGAAAGGGAGACCATTTTAGTTCTGCTACTCATTTTTTGTTTCTACGTGATGGAAGCATCATTCTATTATTGATCACTTTTTCTTATATCCAACCCTGTTCAGGGTCTTTCCAGACTATATTTTATAGGACAATGATGTTACCCAAACATCTGTCCCCTAGCTAAAGCATTAGTTGTGAGGAAATTACATCATGCCAGTACACCTTTTGTGATATTTCTAGGTAGGAGAATGCAGATTTCCCCCCAGATGACACATTCATTACTTGTTGAAGAGCCAGGTGTCTTATAAGCCTGTGAGTGTCACCTGTTGAGTGGTGCCAATTAGGGGTGTGCATGAACCAATTTTTGCAATTCGATTTAAGCTCAAATTGAATTGCAAAAACCTTGAATTGATTCAACAAGAACAGCCAGCTTGGCTGGCTGCCTCAACAAATCAACCTGGAATCACTCAAATTGATTAGAATGATTTGACCATCACTTTTCTGTGGAGAGCTGCTCTACAATTGGGGTTGCGGGCAGACCAGCCTTCCACTCCAGATGTAGCCATTCAGCCCACCTCAGAGGGCTGGTCTGCCCAGGCAGACGTAGCTGACAGGTACCTGCCAATCCCAATTGGTAGACCAGCTCTCCCTGGGGGAAAGTGCCATTTTGAGGCCCATTTTCCCAACAAAATGGGCCTCAAAATGGTATTCAAATTACCCAGATCAAATCAGGTTGAATCAGGGGTGATTCTACTCAATCCCAAATTGGGCCCTCTATTTTGAGGGTGATTCAATTTGGGAGCAAATTTCCAAGTCACCCTGAATTGACCAGAATTGATTCAAGGGTGAATCGAATTGCACACTCCTAGTGTCAATGATATCACTAGAACAAAACCAACATTTCTATTCTTCTTTATAGGCCTTTAAAGCTCCCACCACCACCTGCTTTTACAATTTTGGCTGGATTATAAGCATTCTCCAAAGAACCACTTTGGAGAGATCACTTTCCTGTAGAAGAAATATCTGGCTTCTACCAGTCATGGCCAGGCCAATGTAAGGTCTGAAATTACAGAAGTCTGAAATTACCTAGGATGTGTTCAGGAGAGGCACTTTCATGAAGCAAGGTGAGGCAGTCACCTCAGGCAGCAAATTATGTTTATAATTATATAAATTGTATTATATAACTATATAAATTATGCATTATTTTTATTCTAAAATCCATCTTTTTAGAGAGCCATTGTAACATTTCAGCTGTAACTGTATCTGGTGGTTTTTTTCACTTTTTCACTTTTAGCACTTTAAGTTGTCCATTTACATTTTGTTTTTAGTTCATTTCTATATTATTCATTTTATGTTGTTTTTATAGTGTGTTAAGTAGTAGTTAAGTAGTTAAGAAGTAAATGTTAGAAAGCTGAATGAACTGAGTGCAGTCCAAGTGGAGTTGCTGAAGCCAGTCAAAACTGAAGAACTGCTAGCTCAGGCTGAGAGAATCAGAGCTGTGGCTGTAGCAGGAACTGAAATCACAGAAGAACCAGGCTGGATTGAAGCCTAGGCCTGTACTGTAACCAGGACAAGAAACTGCAGAAGGAAAAGCCAGAGTTGAGAAAGGTGATCATCAAGGACTCACTGAGTTAATCCTCAGTGAGAGTCAGGTTAGTGGATGCATTTTTGCCCACATTTTGTTTGATCCCTATGCTCTTTTTGGTTTATTTTCTTTTAAAAAAAAACTAAACTTGCGAAGCAACTTTTGATTTAAATTAAATAAACTGCAAAGTAAAATTTCTTGTTTACATCTAAAGGAAAATTGTAGCTTCTGTTTTTTTTCAACCCCACACCTATAGGCCTTACCACTCTACCAAAGTTTGTTTTTTCAACAAAAGGTGGAAAGCTGTTGTGGTAGACTCAGCCTAAAGCACAAAAGTCTACTTGGTGGCAGGGGTTAAAACGGTAAATTGTCAGGGAGATCTGCATCTCGTGGTAGCACAGCGGGGTGGATCCTCCACACATGGTGGCAAAGTGGTGGGATAGACAGCTATTCCTCCACATAAGTAAATAAATGATTGAGGCACCAGCAGGGCAGCAAGATGCCACTCCCACACTTTTGGGACTGATCTGACCCTTGCAAACTTGGCAAGTAATGCACCCCCTCCCCACTCATTACGAGACCCAGGCGGAGAGAAATAAAGGCAGCTAGTAACTCTTGCTCCTCTCTGTTCCCTATACACTTGGTACAAGGCACTATTTTGTGCATCTCCTCAGGTGCTACTCCTGAATGGGCTGTATGGAGGATACTAGACAGCCACCTAGTGGCACAGCAGAGAAATGCTTGACTATCAAGCAGAAGGTGGCCAGTTCGAATCCCTGCTGGTACTATATTGGGCAGCAGCAATATAGGAAGATGCTGACAGGCATTATCTCATACTGTGAGGGAGGAGGCAATGGTAAACCCCTCCTGGATTCTACCAAAGAAAACCACAGGGCTCTGTGGGCGCCAGGAGTCGACAGCAACTTGATAGAACACTTTACTTTACTTCCTCCAATTTGATATTTTATTTTGCATTTGCATCCATCCGGTCTTCCTTGAAGGAGCTCAGGGCAGAGCTCTTATCTCCCTCGTAACCTCACAAGAACCCGTGGAGCTACGTTTGACTGAATGTATGTGACTGAACAAATGTCCAAGAACATCTAGGGAGCTTCATTGATGACTGAAGATTTGAATTCAGTCTTCCTGGTCAAAGTCTAACACCCTAGCTGCTACACCACACTGGATTAATTTCACTAGCCTCCAGTTTGTTTCTGCATCCAATTCAAAGTAGAGATTTTTAATTTTAAAGCCCTAAATGTTCCAGGGCCAAGTGAGCTAGCTTAAGAATGGCTTTTGCCTGTAAAAAGAGGCACCTTTTAAAAGGGGTGATTCTCTTTATCGAGCAGGGGTAGAGCAAGTGGCCCTATCCAACCCCAGCATAGCATCCCCCCAGTGGCTGTCGCTGGTATCTATTTTATATTTCTTTTTAGATTGTGAGCCCTTTGAGGGCAGGGATCAATATTTATTTATTTTTATTTCTCTGTGTGAACCGCTTTGGGAACTTTTGTTTAAAAGCAGGAAATAAATAGTCTTCATAGCAGTTGTAGTAGATGAACTTACCTAGTCACTCTGATCATCTCCTGCGCCCTGGCTGTATTTCACCCTGCTGTGTGATGTATGTTGGGCGTCTACATGAGACACAGTCAGGGATGGCACTTCCATGAGACGGAGTGTAGAGTTCGCTTCAGGCAGCAATTTACTGGGGCAGCAGCAAGGCAGCAAAATACCCTCCTGCCCTTCCTTGCTTTAAAAAAAAATAGGGGGGGGAGGAGAGAGTGCACAAGGGGAGGCTGACATTTGACATGCTGCCTCAGGTGCACAGAGCTCTTGAGCCATACCTGGATACAACCCTTGATGGCTGGTATTTCCACGAGTAGCTACCTTGATCCCTCGAGTTTGCTGATTATGGAAATTCCATTCATCACTTTTCCTGCACATCCCGCTTCAGGAAAACAGTGCAGTAAGCATGAACGCCAGGTTCGACGGACTGTGTGACAGTGATGGGGCGGGAATTTCTCCCTACCATCCAAGTTGTGAGCATGAGCCCAGGAGCACTCCATGACATCTCTCTACAGTTCACACAAACTTAGCTTCCACTTTAATTTTATTTTATTTTTCCCCCTGCACATTGGAATAAACCCTTCAATGTGGAAAGGTTCCCAATGCTAGACATTGTGAAAATTGCAGATCTATTATTTTATTTTTTTGATATGATTTTAAGGAGAATGTTTGAATAAATGAAGAATAATTGACTGTGCTGTTGTTTATAATAAAAACAAAAGGGTGACTTACAGAACCTTGTTGTTGCTCTTCCTGACCACGCTGATGCTAAAAGGGTTTGTAGTGATGCTAACCCCGTAATTTGTATCAGAAGCTTTAGGTCCCTCAAAGGACTTAATATTCGGATGTGGAACTTCATATCTTTTATTGTTAGGATCTGTAATCTGAAGGAAAATGAAGCATTTAACTTCTGTTTGCCTCATACTATCCTTTCATCATTGTGATATATTCCTGAATCAATGGTATACATACTAAACATGTTGAATGAATATAATGTTACATTTTATTGAGTATAATGAATACCATTATGTAATTAATGAGTCCATGCAAATTTTCTGATCTTCCGCGCATTCTACAGACTCACTTGTTAAAAATATTTTTATCAATATAATCCTCTTATTGTAAACTGAAAGGAAATATATGTTTTTCTCACCATGATATTTTCACTAAAAGATGTGTATTAGGTGTGGTTTAATTTGTTTGGGGTAAAACTGAACAAAGTCTGAATTTCTGCAGTTCCTAACCCCTCCCCAAACCTATCTGATGTAGACACTCAGGCAAGAAGTCAAAAACTGTCCAAATTTATTATGGGTACAATTCACAATAAAGCTCTGTTGTGCAGGTATACTGAACCTGAAGCTGTGATTCTGGTTTTCCTGCACTGAGTGCGGCATTGACTAGCTGGCTTATAAGGACCTTTTTAGCTCTCTGATTCTGTGGCCGCATTCACATGTAACACTGAACAGCGGGTCCAATGGACCCATGGTTCCGCTCCACACCCCCATCACTGCTCTCCTGTCTGAATTTGGATGTCATGGAGAACACTCTCTCTGCAGTCAGTGAGATTGCAGAGAGGAGGGGGAACTGGCCATATGGGCTTCCTTCTGGCATGAAGGACAGCCTGCACAGCCAGTCATGGCTGGAGGGAGTGAGAAACTTCCTTCCTCAACTCCAGTCACAGTGAATGCAGCCCACGGTTCTGAATTTGGATGACACACAGGCTGTGTGGAAGCTTGGATTGGGGTGACAAAATTCACGACAACCCAAGGGTTCAGATTGGAGTTTAAAAATCCAAACCTTGGGTATGTCACCTCGCAGAACCGAAGTTGCATACATTCGGATGACATGGTAAGAAAACCTCTGTCCCCTTAAACTCCAGTTCCATGTTACATGTGAATGCAGCCTATGAGTCTATTTTAAAGCAATATTTGATGTGCAGGCTGTGGACCATTCAGAAAAATTGTTCCCCATGTGATTATTAAATGCGCGTTGGGGATAATACAGAAGAAGTTGCTCTTTAAGTTCAGGACTTTAAAGGTAATAAGCTTTGTATTTTGCCTGGAAAAATTGGCAACCAGTGCAACTGTTTGAGGGCAGGCATAATATGGTCTCCCTGGGTTACCCCAGAGACCACATTTTGTGGCCACATTTTGAAGACAATGAGGCTTCAATAATCCGTGAGACCTGCTTTTGTTAAAACTGCGGGGAGAGCGGGCTAAGCCCCGCAGACGAGTAGACAGGAATCCCTGGGCGGCCGGATCAGCTGCCCACACGATGCCCGGCTCCGTGACGGAGCCGGTGGGGGGAGTGGGGGCTGCGCGGCCCCCACAAGCCCCAGTATGCCCTGTGTGAGTGTGCAGGGCATACTGGGGAGAGCCCCGAGCCGGGAGGTGGTTTTTTGCCTCCTAGCCAGGGGTCTACTCGTGTGTAGGCATGGTGCGAAGCCGCACCGCAGCTACTCATGAACCTAAAAAGCACGTTTGCTGGAGCGCTCGCTCCGCAAACCTGCTTTTTAGCAGGGGTTCTCAAGCGGGTTACCCGCTCAAGAACCACCGGGCTCGGCTGCGAGCCCGGTGGTTCTTATGACCAACAAAAATCAGGCTGGGCTCTCCTAGCCTGATTTTTGTTGGTCGTGAGAATTGCCCCAATAACCTTTAACCTTTTATTTGTTTGTTTGTTTGATTGATTGATTGATTGATTGATTTATATACCGCCCTTCCAGAAATGGCTCAGGGCTTTTAAGACCTGGGAGCCATTTTAAGCCCAAACATAGATTATAGGCATACTTCTTAATTTGCTAACATATATTTCTCTGGAGGTAGAGTTACTGGTGGGACCATTCATATGTCAGGCTGCATTCTGATGTTCTGTGTTCCAGCCCACCCACCCCCACCCCAAGTGAAGACCAATGCCATAAAAAACAATCTAACCTTGAACCGGAAGCGGTTTGCTGTCTGATACTCAGCAGTGAGTTGAAGCTTGTTAATATCATTTCCAAAGAGGGATGGTGCAGGCAGCCTTCTGAGTTTAGCTTCAAATCCTTTAGAATAAAAATGAAAAACATAAGGGTATTAATCCATCATTACATACAAAACGTCTGTATCATAGGGATCAGTGACTTTGGGCCTTTGGGCCAAATGCAGGTGCATGTTACTAGTTCAGAGTCAAAAGGACCAAATGGGAAGGTCAGGCAATGGGCTTTGCTGGCAGGCCACTTTGGACACACTGCAGATCATGGCTGTAGCACAGATGAGTGCGTAATATGCTTTGGAATTCTGATTTAATTTCTCCTTACCCAGTAGGATAAAATAGTTAGAGTCAGAATTCTTCAACCAAGACCATCATCTGAGCATCAGATTTCCATGGTAGCTCAGTGATAGAGCACATTCTTTGTATGTGGAAAGTCCCAGGTTCAATCCTTGGCACTTCCAGGTAGGATTAGGAATGATGCTCATTGGAAATCCTGGAGAGTTGCTGCCAATCCTCGTAGAAAATACTGAACTAGATCAGGATTGTGCAACTCTAACATTTGATCTATGGAGTTATGCTGGGCTCCATACTGTTTGAAGGAACTAAAATGCATATTATTCCAGGAGTACACTTTTCTGCTTACCGTAGTTTGTTTCTTTCTGGCCTCCCACCACTTTGTACCCATGACTGCTAGAAAAGTAGCACCAGGGAATATATGTTTCATTTTGAGGGTTCCAGCAGCAGCCGCGGACTGTGCATAGGGCCTGCATTATCAACGAGAGAGGATAAATTGCTTCATTAGCAGCAATAATCTTCAAATTCATTCTCAGACACAGTAAGCTGTGTTTCACAAGGTCCTCTGAGCCAATACATGCAACCAGTTTGTATGTGCTGAGGTCAGCCTCAGGTGATGTTGTGTGCATGTACACACATTTGTGCTTTGTGCACACTGGAGCAGTCTTATAAATGGTTCAGCATATGTTTGCATGGTAGAACAATTTTTCGGGGGGCATTTCAAGAACACACTATCCCCAGCAATGAGAGTTCTAAGACAGGAGGCAATACCTAAATTTTGCAGCATTTCCTGGATTTCTTCCTTCACATAACTTATTGGGGCAATAGAGAACATAAGAACAGCCCTGCTGGATCAGGCCCAAGGCCCATCCAGTCCAGCATCCTGTTTCGCACAGTGGCCCACCAGATGCCACTGGAAGCCACAGGCAGGAGTTGAGGGCATGCCCTCTCTCCTGCTTTTACTCCCCTGCAACTGGTACTCAGAGACACAGTGGGGTGGACAGCAGAGACTGAAGCCCTGGATGCCACAATGTACTTTTATCACAGGATGCAGGAGACAAAAAAAAATTTCTTTGGTTTCCAGCAACCTTACTATATCCAAGAAACAAATCTGATTACTATGGATTAATTCTGAAACTGGTTTCAGGAAGTCAGTGCATCCTTAAGTGTTCATACATTCATTTCCATGCCATGCATTTTGTGATTCCCTCATACAACTGGCTTTAAATAAATAAATTGAACTGGACTGTTCAATTGCCCTGTCAAACAAAAGTCAAATGCAACCCAACCTTGGGGTTTTATCCCATGATCTATGTGATTCTTCTTACAGTACCTTGTGGACTAATTAATTTATATTGAAGCTCTTACTTTGAAGCTCTTAATGCTTTCACTGAAAGCCTGATTTCTTATCACAAGGAAATTGCCCATTAGCAAGAGAAATATTTTGGAGACACAATGTTTGTGTACACATTTAAGACACTTACCCCTCCTTTTCAACAACTAACTTGGTTTACATGTCCTCTCCTTTACTTGCTAAGACATCTCAAGCAACCACATTAATTTAATTTAATTTAATTTAATTTAATTTAATTTAATTGATGCATATACTTCCTCTCAAAAAATGGCTCAGGGTGATTATTACTATCCTCACCTGCAAGCAAGACAGAGATTCTTTCAAAACCATACAGCCCTATTTAATTCTGCACCACATGTTTGTGGGGCTGTGTAAGCCCCAGGGTCTTCACTCTCACCCCCCCCCCACTCACACACACACACTGCTCCTCTTTATGGGAGGAGAGTTGGTCTTCTTAATTCTTCTTAAATATTACTGTAACCCTAATCACCATCTCTTGCTGTTGCCACCAGCCTATGCAGGTAGTGCACTGGAGCATGGAGGAACTGGTTAAATTGTGTTCCCATGGTTATGCTTTTGTAGGCCAGTACAATATCTCAGACTTGGCATCAGGTATCAAGCCCTCGTGGTGTGAACATCATGGGCCATCAAAGGTCCTTGGTTTTTGGAGCTCAGTTGGAGCTGACACACCCATAACTATCCTGTAAATCAAAGGGGTTGGGTTTTTTTGCCTTTAATAGATATATCGATAGATTGATAGATCTCCATATCTGTTTAATCTCTGAAATCTTTTTAGTATCTTAGTGTTGCTGTTTTCCTCTCTAAGATATTCTTTATAAATTTCTAAACATTTCTAAATGTATCTTCTTAGAGATACTGGTTGTAAGACTATTGTAATGTCAAGGTTTGTCACATTCTTCTGTCATAGCAGTCACTGGGCCCTTGTTGAGGCCCATTAACCATTGTGAATTTCCTCCACTTCTGAACATAGAGACTGGATGGCACATTCACACTTGCGCTTTACTAAACTCTATGTACATGGGTCTCCAGGATAGCCATAGGAGCCTTAGATTTAATCACAATGAAATATATGTGAAAACCCACATGCACATGAACACATGCATGTAAAGTGAAATTGCACCCATCTGGGTGGAAAAGAGGAGGACACTGAGAGAGGAGACATGCTTTATAATCTCTGTAGGTGGGAACCTTTGCACAACTTATCTCATGAAATCTCTGACACTGAAAATCAACACAAGGGTAGGATGCATGGGCATACCTACAGACTGTAGGTGTACACAAGTGAAGAGACACCATTTTTGCCAGACCTCTATGTTTCTCTCTACCAAATATGTCCCTGAAGTCTCCCCAGTCCTCAGGGACATATTTTCAGGGCAGCATCAGCTGCAACATAAGAAGGATGGGAATGGGCAGACCCTGCCCCTCTTTCTTTGTGCATGTGCAACATTCTTCAACCCATGCAACATTAGTCATTATATGAGCCATGCTTTGCTCTATTGTACAGCTTTCACAGAACAATAATGAGAACAGACTTCTCTCTAAACTTATTCTAGGGGACAAAATATTCCTTGCCAAAAGTGAAGAAAGCGAGCGAGCTGAAAGCTTCCCATAACCCATGTTCTCTATCAGTAATAACTGGAGATACCACACTCAGATAATAATGATCCTAGTGAAAAAGCTATATTTAATTTATCCTATAACCTCATAAATAGTTCATGAAAGCAAATGCTACTGGGGCATTGAGGAGAGACTTTTGCCACTGAGCAGAACTGTTGCTATCTGAGCTTAATTAGTAACCTCTCAGGACTTTTCAACAGCATAAATAAATGATAGCAAGAGCTAATTGCTTTCTAGCTTCCCCAACTAAGAGAAGTCAATGGGGTTTCTAAAAGTTCAAGGCTAGGCAAAAGGCAGCCTGAACCACACAAGTCAGGCTGAAGGTTTGGGGTGTCACCTGCCTATAATTCATATGCACAGTGATGATTCATGGGGTAGCATGTGCTAATATTATTCCTAGCAGAATCCTATGCTATGTATATATCAGGGGTAGCCAATCTGAGGCCCTCTAGCTGTTGTTAATTCATTTATTTCCACACACGCACACTAACTATTTTTATTTCCTCTCTTATCCAGAGATCAGTAAACAGCATCAATTTATTAATTGTCTCATGGCATGTCTGAAGGCACATGATGCAGCCACCTAGACAGGTCTAGGTCATGATGTAGCCACCTAGACAGGTCTAGGTCCAGTTAGTGCCCAGATGGATAACTGCCCTGGAAGGAACCCCATGTATGCACCCTTGAGCACCCTAATGGAAGAAAGGCAGGACAAAAACTTAATAAATAGCTAAATATATTTGTATTCCTTTGCTGCTTATCATACCTTTGTTGCCACTTGATCTGGAATGCAATCTATTCTCTCAGATATTTGTACAGGTGGACAAGTAGGTGAAAAGTCTGAAAGGAATCAATCAATCGTTATGTTAACCAACCACCTTAGCATTTTTTTAAAGAACAAAACAAAATTCAAGAAAATATATTTTTTAAAAGAAAGACTAAGAACAGATTGCAAATGCAATCACAGATAGATTTTAATGATGTATCCAATTATCGCAGCTGATTAGCAAATTTAAATTGGACTCTTGTTGCTGCCATTGCCAAACAATCCTCTATCAAAGATTCATTGTAATACATTTCTGTAAGTAAAATGGAACAAATTTTCAGCTAGATATGGCCAATTCTAAAATGCAGCCATATCACTAATTCTGTCTTAGACAGTTCTCTCCATGCATATAGGCAAAGTGTGAAATAGAGATGATGATGCATCCAGAGCCTACATGTGTTAGGGTGTGTCTGTGTTTGTGTTTGTGTGTGTGTGTGTGTGTGTGTGCGCGCAAAGGCCCCTCTACAGAAGTTACAACTGATATATAGAAGTTAGAAATGGGGCCAGTAGGTGTGATTACAGCCATGTGTAAATTCAGATATACTTTGAATATGTATGACTAGACATCTTGGCTTTGAATGGTAATCATCTATCTTTAAAGACACATTTTTTCACCCAGTGAAATTAAATACCCAGTAAATTAAATAATAAATTTTACCCAGTAAAATTAAATACAATTGTAATAGTTTTAACATTCTTTTAACATATTACAAGCTGACCGCTGCACAGAGCATCTGTGCGTTTTTTGGGGCTGGCAACCTCTCTCCTCCCCCCGCCCCAGTCTCCGGCTGGGCTGCCGCCACCTCCTTGCCTGGCCTCCTCACTGGGCCGGATCCGCTGCCTCTCTCCCCCTGCCCCAGTCACTGGCCCGGCTGAGTGCCGCCGCCGCGGCCAGGCCCACCGCCACCTGGCATCTGGGCCCGCCGCCTGCGCCTCAGTGGCCGGGCCGGACCTGCCGCCTGGCCCACTACTTCCGCCATGCCAGGCCCGCTCTCTTTGAGGCCGGCTACCTCTCTCCCCCCCACTCCACCCAGTCTCCGGCGGGGCTGAGTGCCGCCGCTGCGGCCGCCGCCTGCCAAGCCTGCCGAGAGCCTCTTGCCAGTCTTTGCGGCTGGCCACCTCTCCCCCCCCACCCCACCCCCACCTCTCCCCCCCACCCCCTGCCGCAGTATCGGGGCCCGCCACCACTGCCGCCTCCTTGTCCATCGGCTGGTCCTCCTCCTCGCCTTGCCTTGCCTTGCCTCCTTGCCCCTCGCACTACCCATCGCCGCCAGGCCGGGCCCACCAGCGGCCATGGCTCGCAGCGGCCAATTCTCCTCCTCCTGTGTGTGCCAGCTAATCAGGTGCCTCCGCAGCCCAACCAATCAGCTGGGCTGCCGGGACGCATTTTTCCCTGGCACACCCAGGATAATTATATATATAGATTTTAAGGTTTTAAAATTGTTGTAATGTTCTAACCATTCTGGATATTGGCTGTATTAATAAAGACTGACTGACAGACTAATGTTCTAACTTTTTGTTGTCATTTATTTTAACCAATGTTTTAATTTCTCTGTTGTCTATCTGTTTTAATTAATGTTTTGACATTTTTGTTTTTTGGTGTAAACCGCCCAGAGATGTAAGTTTTGGGCAGTATTAAAATATGTTAAATAAATAAACAAATAAGCCAACAAACCCAAATTCTCACATGCCTGGTTATATAGTAATCCACTTGGTCACTTGGGTTTACATAAACAGGAAGAACTAGGATCTGTGGATCATGGACACATTTTCCTGTCACTTCTTATCTGTCCAAGGGTACTTTCAGCTCACTCTGTGGTACTGAAGGATCTGGGAAATTGAAATTGGTGTGCTTCTTTTGAATGATTGGTTGGCTGGTTGATAGTGCAGTGTATGAATAAAAATTAATTATTTACAGAAATAAAAGGAATATAACTTCCTTTCATTTCCATTTAACAAACAACAAAAAAAGAAATGTTCCATTCTTCATTTCCTGCCTCCTAAGCCAACAGCTGAGAGCACAAACATATGCCCTGTACTATATAAACAATGGCCAACATCCTAATACTTCACGCACACTGGGACATTGTGCTAGTGCAAAGCTGTTGTGTCAGTTCGTTGTGCTCAGTTTGGAACTTGCATTCCAGACTAGTATTGTGCTAGCACAAACATATTTGTGATACACGACATGGTGGGCAAACTGTAGAACACCTCATATGTTTTGCGGGGAACTTCTGCACAGGAGTGCAATTCCGAAAACTTTGTGATTTAGCACAGTTATGCAATCTTCTTTCATGCGCACAATTTTATTCATTGCATAAGTGCAGCTTTAGTCAAGATGTTCTGTTATTTTCATTTGGGCAGTACTTCCATTTCCTGAAGGAAGTCTTCTTCCCTTTTATAGCTTTTCTGACTCTGCTTATTAGTTATGCTGGCTAACCTCCTGAACTTGGTGGTACCTTTCCTCCTTCTTGATATACATCCCAACTGAGCTTCTATTATTGTGATTTAAAATAAGATTCGTGTTTTCTGATTTGACCCAACTTTCCCTTTCATCATTGGTGCCAACATGCACCATGGCAGCTGACTCCACCCCAGCACTGCCTAACAACCCATCTAGATGCTGTATGACATTTGCAACCTTTGCATCAAGCAGCCAAGTCATCGTGTGGTATACATGTGGCTCACAGGCCCATATTTCCATGCCCTTAATGATCAAATCACCCACTACTAGGAAGCCCCCAACCCCAGGAGGGGTAACCTCTGTGTGAGAGTATGTGGGTGCATCACCCAATTGAGGGGTCCCTTCTAAGGGAGCATTCTCCTCTTTCTCAAACTGATGTTCTCCTTCGCTGAGATCTTCATTCTCCATGACAGCAGAGGAGCTGTCAGGCTGGGAGCGGGATACTTCTATCACAACCATGAGGGTCTAATCTACATACATCTCTGACTCCCTGAGCTTCTCCAGGTCAGTCACATTGGCTTTGAGGGAACAAACTTCTTCCCCAAGAGCTCTTTGCACTGAGTGCACTGAAACTGAAACTCCCCTGTCAAAAACATGCCCCTAGCCAGGTTGAAATCAAATTCTAGAAAAGACTAGCCCAAACACACTACTTACCTTGTCCTTTCCCCCTCATTTTCTTGTTGGTTTATTTATTTATTTGCTGGCTTGCTGGCTTGTTTGCTTTCTTCTTTAGGAAAGAAAACAAGAGCTTTCTGCCTCCCCTGGTCTGAATCTTGGCTTCTCAAGAGCTGCTTCTCAAGAGCTGCTTCCATAACTGGAAGCAGTTATGCAAACTCATGTCATGCAAACCCACCAATGTCAGCTGGAGAATGTTGGATCCCCTCCATCACCCAACATTCTCCATCCAACTTCAAATGTTGGTTATGAATTTTGGGCAAATGTTGGGCAACAGAAGGGACCCAACCTTGGTGTGTTCACAACACCTGGAAGAGGTGGTAGTACTGGGAGCATGTGCTTGCTGGGAACTAGCATTTTTCTGCAATTTCCTTGCTGTCCTTATGTGACCCACCCCAATTATCCACAGCTGCCTTTAAGGTTTAGCATCATTTTATGTGAATCTTCCCTACCCAGTGGTTGCAATGGGCTGGAACTGAAATTTCTTGAAAGTGAGATTCTAATGGTTTTTCCACAACCCCAGCAGCCAGCCTGGTGACTGCTGCAGCTTTGGTGCTGATACAGAAACTAAGATATCTGTAGGTTGGAATTTGTCCCACCATAAGTTGAACCAATTCTATAAAGTTCTAGGGAGTCAACTACAAGAAATTTCCCCCAAACTGAGGTACTATATTTATGAGACTAGTAGCTCAGCATATGCCTCATTATCTGCTTCATTGTTCTATTTATAAGAAAACAAGAGATAAATATCTGGCTCTCTTTTTCATTGGACTAAACAACTATAGTCCAGTCAACAAAAAACATGAAATTTAGCTTGACAACTACGAGAGGAAATAACTGAAAAGTTTGTTTTCCATTATATAAAAGCCATAAGCTTTTATGGAAGAGAAACCATGATGCCAGCCTTATCAGAAATTAATGCGACAGATCATCATATTAATAATTGAGAACTCTACTGCATGGTTTTTTATGACTGTTTTAACTGATGCTGTATGTGCTATTGTGTGTAATTGGTCAATAGAGTCCTTTTATCTGTATATGACATTCTTTGTTGTGACCTATGGTCAATACAATATAACTTATTCATTTGCTTACATTTCACTAAGCACAGGTTCAGACTTGTCATGACTGGTTCGCTCACAGAAAGAAATGGTTTGCATTACTTATCTGAGCAGTGCAAGTGGATACATTGGCGATGCAATGCACATATTTATTTATTTATTTATTTATTTAACTTTTCTTATATCCTTCTGCAGTTGCCACCGGCTCGTTTGGTGGCTACTCGGGGATGGGCCTTCTCTTCTGCTGCCCCAGAGCTTTGGAATGCGAGTGCACAGGGCATGCTGGAGAGACCCCTGAGCCGGGAGGCTGTTTCTCGGCCTCCTGGTCGGATGTCTACTCATGAGTAGCTGCAGTGCGGAGCAGCGGCATGGCTACTTACAATTTTAAAAACCGGGTTTGTGGAGCGCTCGCTTTGCAAACCCAGTTTAAGGGGCATGCTACCTAAGTGGGCTAGCCACTTGTAAGCCACCGGGCTCGCCTGCGAGCCCGGTGGTTTACACGAGCAGCAAAAATTGGGCTAGGCTCTCCTAGCCCAATTTTTGCTGCTCATGGGAATAGCCTCATTGTCTTTCCAAGATTATCTGGGTTTGCCATGTAAATCTATCCATAACAAATGGCATTTTTAGTACAGGCAAACCCTTAATGAGTCTAGCTCTAGAAAAGAAAAGTTAAAACCAGATGTCAATGCTCCAGAAGCAACCACTGATGCTATTAGATTCATTAACCTGTCAGAAAAACCAGGTGGCTCCAGTCTCTCCTCCTCCCTCCCTCTTCCCTCATTCCCTCCCTCTCCGCCAGTCACAGAACAGAGTGTCATCTAGTTAAGGAATTTAACAACTGGGGAACAGAAGAGGTCTTTTTCTGTGCTTGATTGTAAACTGATGATGGTATGTACACTGAAATGTTTTTAATTTTCAATTAACGTTTTTAAAACTTCTACCCAGGTTTTCCTCCTACCTTGCTTCTAGACAACCGTAAATTAGGAGCGCACACAGCTTTCGAACCCGGATAGAAAACAGTTTTTTATTGTGTGAATGACCGCACTGTTTGTTGAGTATACTTTCTGCAATGAGTTAGGGAGGGTGGGGGGGAAACCCGGGAAGAGTTTTCTCTGCCTAATTTCTCTCTGTGTGTATGAGAGAGAGAGAGCGCTAGGTTGGAAAACTGATGGAGGAAAAGAACTGGAGAGAGAGAAGAAGACTGAAGAAGCTGCAGAAGGCCTCTGGGACTTCTTTGGGATCCCACAACTGGAACAGGAGAGCACTGGCATCAAAGCCTTCTCTGTAGCTGCTCCTGGCCTGCGGAATGCACTCCTGGCAGATATCCATAGTTTGGGCTCGTTGTTGGCCTTCAAGAAAGCCCTAAAGACTTACTTGTCTGGCCTGGCCTCCCAAGTTTTTAAAATTGTTCTTAAGGATTTTTAATTGGTTTTAAATGGCTCAGAACGGTTTTTAAATTGTTTTTACATTGTTTTAAAGCAGTGTAAAAGCAGTTTGTTTTAAATGGTGTTTTTTTTTTTTAACTTCTTGTGCACCACCCAGAGCCTTTGGATGAGGCGGTATAGAAATGTAATAAATAAATAAATAAAATAGTAAAGTAGCACCTTATTGAGAGGTAGTTTGGGGCTGTTTTCATGATCAATGGAAAGCCTAGGAAGAGCAGTCAATGTTATAAACTAGCCATGGAGTCCTGGTGCGGGCACGAAGGCACTTCTAGGGCTGAGAGAGATTCCTGCCTGCAGCCTTGGAGAAGCCGCTGCCAGTCTGGGTAGACAATACTGAGCAAGATAGACCTATGGTCTGACTCAGTATATAGCAGCTTCCTATGTTCCTATGTAGCCCAGGGTGCTATTTATCTTAGAGCCAATTATGTTGTTGTTGTTGTTATTTACATTTTATATCCTGCTCTTCCTCCAAGGAGCCCAGAGCGTTATACCACATACTTTAGTTTCTCCTCACAACAACCCTGTGAAGTAGGCTAGGCTGAGAGAGAAGTGACTAGCCCAGAGTCACCCAGCAAGTATTATGGTTGAATGGGGATTTGAACTTGGGTCTCCCCGGTCCTAGTCCAGCACTCTAACCACTACACCACACTGTGCTAAGATTATATGGGAAACAGGAAATATTAAGAGTGCATGAAATACCATTGAGCATTCTGTTCCATGTGGAATGCTTTTTTAGTTTTGGCTCAGTGAAATTCAAAGGTTTATGTGGTCTTACCTTTGAGACCTGAGTGACCTGTTGCTAAAAGTCCAATTAGGGCACAGGCTACAGTCACTACCAAAAGGAAGAGTGTGATCAGGTAAATTTCTAATCCACTAAACTTCTTCTTTCCCATCTAGAAAGAGAGAGAGAGAACATTAAGAAGAGAGGTTCAAGGAAGGTGTAATCTAAATGCCTGGCCAATATTTGCTTTGAAGGCATGTATCCTTTGATCAAAATAGTTAAAATATAACCATGTCATTTTCCAGTACACTGGAGTGTAACACTTACACTCTTCTATATCATGGAAGAAGTAACTCTAATATTGATAGAGCCGTTCTTAGACAGTTGATTCTGTTGGTGAATATTATGATTTTTTTTTTTTTTTGAGAAACAGTTTTTTAAGGGCTCTGAAGAAAATATATGCCATAATCTGTATACCACTGGAAATGGTAACTTTCTCAAAAGAAAAAAATCACATTTTAATAGTCCCAGTCAGAACCCCAATCAAACTCCTGAAAAACATACAGGCCCAGTCAATGATGTCTGTTTTGAAAGGGAAGCCAACAAGAATCTGGATTAAAATACAATGTAAGTTTGATTTCTTAGCTTGTGATTTGCAAGGAGGAAAAATATACCAGCTGCTAATCTTGGCTGAAATCCCCAGGGAGGCAGAATGCTTAGTAAAGTTAGGAACGGTGCCCATCTTTGACAAACACCTACTGTTGCAGTGTGAGGGCTCTACAGCAAACTGCTCAATCTTGTGTGAAGAACAACATGGTACCATTAACATTTAACTGTATCTAGCAATAAAACTCATTAAAACTGATCTCTAGCATTCAGATCAATAAACCAGTGGTGGGTTTTTGCATTCGTCATTGGAGTAAAAGCACTTCAGCTGCATGAGTTGAAATATAATGAAATAACGTGTTTGTTTGTTTCCCCCCAAAAGGTCATAAGGGATCTAGTATTTCCAAAAAATCTGCCGTGGTGATTAACATTGGCTGACACCCAGACTAACAAAGCACTTGTGGGACAAAGCTGTAAATCCGCAAGACAATTGCATAGCTGCACAAAATCCTGAGCCTGCACTCTTGTGCTCTTGTACAAACTGTCCCTGTAATGCAAACACAGGGAGGAAGTGGTTTTGCAGCAGGAGGCACACCACCGGTTGTGCACTTTGTTGCACAAGCCCAAAGAGGATTTTTGCACTAGCACACTACTAGTCCGGAATGTAAGCTCCCAATCTAGAGGCATTTGCTAGGGCAATAGCCTTGTACTTGCCAGAGCATCCACACAAGTGTTTCTATAGTCTGGTTATCTGCCACTGATTTTTAAAATCATTAGGAGGGTTTTTAAAAATCACTGTAACTGAGTAAAGTAATTTAAAAAAATAAATAGATTAAAAGTGAAGTTCCCTCACTCACTTTTCTTGTATACTTTCTGTTTCTCTCAGTGGTTTTAAACCTACACCTTTAGTAGACTATCAGCTGAACACATCCAGAAGTTATGACCCAGTGTTTACATTGTACCAAATGGACTATCGAGCACCTCAAAACTAATAAAGTCAAGTCAGTTTTAGGTAGCTTTGTAAAATCAGGGGGGGGAAGGAAATCTGCAAAAAGCAGCAGAATTCAAGCAAAAAATCAAGTAAAGTTACAGACACACATATAAAAGGAACTGCTTCCGGTCCATACTTTCAGTTTTTTTATATACACCATTATTTTTTGTATCATTTACCCTCAATCACTACATAAAATTTGTTGGGTGCATTCTTTACCCCACATCTTCATCACACCTCTTCCAGTGCCCAGAGCAGCAGTTCAGGGGAGAACAATCAATAGGAATTCTATAGACTCCTATTGGGTGAAGAAGGGTTTAAAAAAACTGAGACCATAATGCAATAAGTAAATTATAGTTTATCCACCCTCACTGAAAAAACCACATATAATGATTAAGACCGCCGTTCACAACAAGAAAGTAACAGTTAGCCTTCAGTGATCCACAGAAAGGATAGGCGTGTGTGTCTTTTCTTCATTATCAAACAACAGTAAAACAGAAATGTTGAGAAGTTGTGAGATGTGCAAAACTGCAACATTTTCAGTGCTTACTTGCCACCTAGAAAGCTGCTGAAACTTAAAGGGGAAAAGAGCATGAAGCACGTACCTCTACACCCCCTTGGTTTCCTCCATATATCACAGTTGGATAGTCCTGTGGCAATGTGATGGTGATAGCTTGTAAACCCTGCCTATATACCAGTCAGCTATCAGTTCATTGTATTATATTTTAACTAGGCTATCAGTAGATGATACACATCTTCACAGGCTGATTGAGCTCCCTTTGCACTGTTGCCATAGATATTGCAGCCAGGGAATGGCTAGTTAATTAATAATAATTTTTTTCCTACATATCAGTCATTTAACAAGTAAAAGAACAGGAATAAGGACACAAATGGCCAAGTATCGTTTCTGCGCTCGTAACCTTTGCCCGGGGCCACTGGATCATTACAGTTTAATATTTTCATTGCACCTTGGCTTTTTTCTTATCAGAACTTCAGAATACATCAATTTACATTCCATAAAGGTTAACAAGAGATATTTAAGTAATGCTCAATGGAAGGAGAAAAAAAGACGTTTCTCTTCAAGTTAGGCAAGACTCAATTACATCAGTTGGGGGAAAATGTTGAATGGGATTTGGGTTGGGGGAGGCTATGCTGAAATGCACCCTCTTTTGCATCAAAAGTAAGAAGCAAAATGGTGGCATGAACCTCATCTGTTGTGGTGGTGGCAGATCTCCTCACAGCAGCTAACACCCCCCCCCCCAACATATGGAGGAATGATTCGTCATGCCACAGTATTATTCCATGGGTGGTTCTGGTGGGGAAAATGGTGGACACCAGCTGGCATCTACTAAGGGCAGCTGTGCTACTCTAACCTCAATGAAACTGGCAGTGGTGAAAGAGATGAAGAGGTGCACCTATGTAATTTTGGAGCCTGGACCTAAAGATCTGTGGAGGCCCCCCTCCCCTGTAAATTAAGCATCATTATGCTCTGCCAGGTGACCACACCACCTGAGATAGACTAAAGAGGATTTGGGGGCCCCCAGGGGCTGTGATATTCAGCCCCGAAGTCCAGAGGTAAGAGCACCACTGCATGCCCCAACATTTGAGCCAACTGCTCAGCCCTAGTTTTAGGCATTCAATCCCATTGCACCCCACTTTGAGCTCTGTATCTAAAGTTAGATGGCAATATCAGCTGTGATCACTACAATATTTTTAGAGCGAAACTTTAAATGATAGGCCTGTGCACGGCCCAAAATGTTGGAGTTCTGACCTGACTCAACACACTTGACAGTGCTGATATGGCCCCTCCCAACTGTTGGGTTAGATCAGGCTGGAATTCCTCCTCCTCCTTACTTTATGTCTGAACTGGGCCACGGTGTGATCAGTGTAGGAGGCTTTGTGCATAACTTTGGAATGTGCAGTGTGTAGATCAGTAAAACATTGCACAAAAAGCACCCTGTCACATCCAGATTGCCCTTTCTCTCTCTCCAGTTTTATCAGTGCACATGCATTATCAATACACGTGAATTACTAACACAGTGGGTAGAGATGTGAATGATCAAGGAACTGTACACTGTAGCAAACTGTAGCAAATATGCATTGGTGATGCAAATGGCTTCTGCACTTGCGTGGAGGCTCAAACCGGGCCCCGGCCAGCCCGCACTAATGGGAGGAGCAACTGTGGGGTCTAGGGGAGCTGCCGCTGCCAAGAAGCTGTGCTGCCCTGCAACGTAGCACCTCAGGTGACCTCCCTTCTGCTCACTCACCCTTTTTCAAACTGGTAGGGTTTCCCTAATGATTGGAAATTCTTACCAGATTCTCCTTTGCAAGTATCCCCAAATCGGGCCGAACCAGTTCTACCCGACCTGGGCCCAGTTCAGCTCGAACTTGGACCTGCCCCGCTTTTTGGAGGGCCGGTGCACTTCGAGCTTGAACCGGTTGAGTCAAACCAGTTTGCACACCCCTAGAAATAGTTGCATGAGTAGTGAAATATCTAGTTGTCCACTCTTTATGTTTGCAAAAACATCAGCGTAGCATTATGCTGTTTCTGGATACTTCTAAATTTTGCATGAAAGCTGATCACATTATACCTCAGCATAGCAGTTCCTGTCTCCTAGAAGTGTTTAGAACATTCTTGATTGATAAATAACCTCATAATCCTTACCAGGTACTTTCAGAGTTTCTTGTCATAAACTATATTTGCATGGAAATAAGGCCCGTGTTGCTTAGCAGTTCATCTGTTCCTGTTGCTTAATTCTCATTTGTAATCATTTTCCTTGGCTGGAAACATCATAACCATCTCTCAGGAACCAACTGTGATGATAGAAACATGGAATTATGATTTCAAATAAAGGCAGCCAAGCCATTCCCCTAAAAATGGATATAGTACCATGGAACGGTTCTCTCTCTCTCTCTCTCTCTCTCTCTCTCTCTCTCTCTCTCTCTCTCTCACACACACACACACACACACACACACACACACACACACACACACACCCTCCCTTCCTGTTCAGGTGCTATAAAAAGCAGGAACACTGTACTTGCATACAGCATCCCTGAGAGCATGCTCTGAAGCCCTACTCCCATGCTGGCATATTCAGAAGTTCCACCACCTGCTGTCAGTGGTTAGTGTTTGTCAGTCAGTAGAGACAAATGCTGTCCTTCCAGACATATCATTCCCACAATTAGAATGCCAGCAAAAAAGAGTCCTCCCATAACCATAATGCCAGCAGAGAGATTCCTCTTGTCATCAGAACACCAGTGAACAGATTCTTCCTGTGAATGGAACACCAGCATCCCACTGGTGTTCCAGTCATGGGAAGCATATTCCTCAAGTACAGTGTGTCTCTGCAGAGAAAAACTGTAACTTTGGACCGTGTGGATGTTTTGAGGATGCTAGTAGTACAGGGGCAGGGCTTCAGACTGCACTCCGGGGAACACATTACACAAATAGTTTCCCTGCTTTTTAATATGCCTGAATGGGCCCCCCCCCTCTCTCTCTCTCATATAAGTACCGCTAAACAAAGTACAGTTTGCAGATGCCATCTATGAAGAGTTACTCTCTCTCTCTCTCTTTCTGTCCACATGGTGAATATATCTTGTTTCATTATGTCCCCAGGGAGTGAAGAAAACAAGTGTCAAAACATAAGAACACAACATAAGAACAGCCCTGCTGGATCAGGCCCAAGGCCCATCTAGTCCAGCAACCTGTTTCACACAGTGGCCCACCAGATAACCAATTTCCTAATATCATTTTGCATATATTATGACATTATTATGAACACTTTTTTAAAAAATTGTTATTTTTAAATGACTGATTCAGCCATGCCTATTAACTAACAACTGCTGTTAGTGGTGCGTTGATGTTCTCTTCCTGTGTATCATGCCCACATTGCTCCATCCTTCTGGATATTATCTTCAGTGAGGTGATAGAGGCATCAGGGATTGTCCAGTCTCTTTTAGGACCATCACGGCAGGCTTGTGGGCCCTTCAAGGACCCCGTGTATGCCGAATCACTGAGCAGTAAGTTGTCAGACCCTGGAAACCTCTGAGACTGTATCTTTTTGAGCCTTCCTCAGGCATACATTGCTTTCAGCTGTAAAAACCAAAATAGGCCTGAAAACTCTGGACCACAAAATCCAAACAAAAATGTCAATGTTACTGGAAGTTGTTTGTTGCTCTGTCCTCTATGAAACAGCCTAACAGTTGCAGTCAATTTTTTATGCCCCATTATAGATTGTCAGATGGATATTATTGACAGACGAAATGCACCAGGACCCAAGGAATTAATGGAGCACTCAATTTTTTGGTTTTGAAATCCCAGTCCAGGCGTATAGCTTGGGGAGAGGGGGTCCGTGTTTGCCCCTCTCCCCAGCAGCCCCTCAGAGTGAGGGAGATAATGAAGAAAATAGGGAGGGATGGAGCTAGGGGGGCCCTCAGGAGCTGGAGGGGCCAGGTTCTTTGAACCCATCCACTCAGTTATGGCTACACCCTTGTCCCAGTCTCGGGAATCTTAACAATCTGCTCCTATGAATTGGCTTCAGCTGTCATAGGCCAAAAGAAAGTCTGAGCTGGAGGAATGAAAGTTCCCCCAAGAAGATCGTCCTTGTTGGGGGTGTATAGTGTGCTTCCACATGATCAGCACTGCTTTGTGCAGTGTGGATTGCTCTGAGGCTGGGACTCATTATCTCACACTCCGCGACCCCAGAGTGGACCACGTGCCTAGTGTAGTGCACTGGGGGATTCCCCCAGGGGACGGGCACTCTAGGTACCCATCTCTGTGTCAGCATGAGCTGCAAGCATGCAGTTCGCACTGAAACACGATCCCGGGAGCTGGGTTATGGATGTGTTTGCACCCTTAACCTTGGCTAAGAGCTGGGATTTGACAGTGGGTTTGATACCATGGCACCGCTGAGATCCTACTCAGGTTTGTGAGCTGGGTGTACCTAAGAATATAAGAACAGCCCTGCTGGATCGGACCCAAGGCCCATCTAGTGCAGCATCTTGTTTCACACAGTGGCCCACCAGATGCCACTGGAAACCTACAGGCAGGAGTTGAGGGCATGCCAACCATCTTGCTATTACTCCCCTGCAACTGGTACTCAGAGGCATCCTGTCTTTGAGTCTAGAGGTGGCCTATAGCCCTCCAACTAGTAGCCGATGATAGACCTCTCCTCCATGAAGTTATCCAAATCCCTCTTAAAGCCATCCAGGTTGTTGGCTGTCACCACATCTCGCGGCAGAGAATTCCACAAGTTGATTATGGAAAAGTACTTCTGTTTGTTGATCCTAGATTTCCTGGCAATCAATTTCATGGGATGACCCCTGGTTCTAGTGTTATGTGAGAGGGAGAAGAATTTCTCCCTATCCACTTTCTCCACACTGTGCATTATTTTATAGACCTCTATCATGTCTCCCCACAGTCCTTTTTCTAAACTAACTAGCCCCAGGTGTTGTAGCCTTGCCTCATAAGAAAGGTGCTCTAGGCCTCTGATCATCTTGGTGGCCCTCTTCTGCCCCTTTTCCAGTTCTACAATGTGTCAAGGTATGGCCAGCTGCTAGGGAAGTTCATGAAGCAAGCGGAGCTGCTGAAATCGGATATGGCTTGGCTGAACGCTGTCGACAAGGAATGTTGACAAACGTTGATTCTCAGCAATGAGTAGGAGGCTGGAGATGTGTTTTATTGAGCAAGCCGAGAGCTCCCAGCTGGTAGGAATTCAAAGCTTGTCAGCCCTCAGCAACAGGTGTTTGCTCCTCCTAACAGCCTCTAATTGCGTTCTACATCTCGTGAGCCTGCGCTGTTGTGGAGTCAGTGGTGTTTCATTACAAAGCTCTTCTTCGCATTGGTCCCCCACGCCTTCCGCTGACTCAGGTTGCCGTGCCTGCTCTAAATCATTAGTTGGATCTACCACAGCCGTTTCATGAATGCTGACATCCGGGCTCTGCCCCTCAGACACTCCTGAATTGGCTGGAAAGTTGACAGCTTCCCCTTCCTCCTCGCTGTCAGAGCTCGAGGGTGTGGCACAATGTCCTTTTTTAGATGTGGTGACCAGAATTGTATGTAGTACTCCAGGTGTGGCTGCACCATAGTTTTGTATAAGGGCATTATAATATTAGCCATTTTGTTTTCAGTCCCCTTCCTAATGATTCCTAACATGGGACTGGCCTTTTTCACAGCTGCCGCACACTGAGTCGACTCTTTCAACGAGCTATCCACCACGATCCCAAGATCCCTCTCCTGGTCAGTCACCGACAGCTCAGATCCCATCAGCATATACTTGACGTTGAGGTTTTTCATCCCAATATGCATCACTTTACACTTGCCAACATTGAATGGCATTTGCTATTTTGTCACCCACTCACCCAGTTTGGAGAAATCCTTTTGGAGCTCCTCACAATCTGTTTTGGATTTCATTACCCAAAGGAGTTTGATATCATCTTCATATTTGGCCACTTTGCTGCTTACCCCTACTTCTAGCACCAGTTCCAGTACAGATCCCTGGAGGACCCCACTTCTTACTTCCCTCCATTGTGAAAACTCTCCATTTGTCCCTACCCTCTGTTTCCTGTCTTTCAACCAGTAAGCAATCCACACATGTACTTGTCCCCTTATCCCATGACTGCTAAGTTTCCTCAGGAGTCTTTGATGAGGAACTTTGTCAAAAGCTTTTGGAAGTCCAGGTATACTATGTCAACTGGATCACTTTGATCCACACACTTGCTGACTGTCTCAAAGAACTCCAAAAGGTTTGTGGAAGCCATGCTGATTCTTCCCCAGCAGGGCCTGTTCTTCTATGTGCTTTACAATTTTATCCTTGAGGATGCTTTCCATCAATTTGCCTGGAACAGATGTTAAGCTAACTGGCCTGTAATTTCTCAGATCACCCCTCGATCCCTTTTTGAAATGGAGTGTGCTCCCCATTTTTGGTTGTGTGGGAGCAAACAACTAGGTAGGAGGGAGGAGAAGTGATTATAGGACAGCACTGTATGAAAGCACCAGCTTTCATACCCATCATTTCAAGATGGTAGGAGGAAACGTTATCCTACCCAGTTTCCCACCTACCTTGATTCCACACCATCACTCCTCCCTCTTCCTCTCTAATTGGTTGATAGTCCCACACAACTGAAAATTGGGAATACGCACAGTTTTCAGTTGTGGTAATGACTTCCATGCATCAAATTCAAGCCAGGTTCAATCATTTTGAGCATATTAATTTTTCCCACCAAGCTGAGATTTAGTGAAGATCAGTATGGCTGTACAGGCACAGGGTTGCTTTGTATATCCTTATCCCACTGTGTCTTTGCATGTCCACAGTAAGTCCAAAGCCAGCTTACTATTAGGGGTGTGCAAACCGGTTCAACTCAAACTGGGATTCGTGTCAAACTGGCCTGGTTTGACCAGTTGCAGCTCGAAGTGGACTGGCCCTGAGGGCACAAACCATCAGGTGGTTCATAGTGGACTGGTCCTAGGGGCACCAACCACCGGTCAGTTCTAATAAACTGGCTCACGGACTGGGTGGCTCAGTTCAAGTCCAGTTTGCCCAGAGCAGTTCTGTGCACATCCCTACTAAAAATCTAGTGCCAGCCTTGAACCAGTTTATATACTCCATACTACAGAGAGCAAGGCTTGCAGGTGAAGAGACAGAGGTCACAGACAGAGGTCACAGGCCTCTGCTTCCTAGGAGCCAACTCCAAGTATTGCTATAACAAACTCCAGCTACTCCCAGCAAAAACTAATTGTGGATAGAACTTCCCAAAAGTCATCGGTTGTGTGAATGACCTCATGGCTGTGTAGTGTTCTAGTTTCATTCTCCATGTTTTATAGAGTTTGCTCATTTCCTCCAAAAGAGTTGTTACTGTCAAAAGATCTAGATTGCTTATTTATAAGGTACAACTACCACATAAAAATTGTGTAAGGCAGTAGGGGTGTGTGTATATATATTCATATTTTAATATTTCTGTCCAGCTATGTCAAATATCTTGGGAGTTTTAAGAAGTGAATGTTTGAACTACAACAAATGTTCAGATCAAACAGAGCGTAGTGTATTTCTCCTCCTCCAGAGAACTGCAGGACCAAATCATTTGACTGTTAACAAGATGTCCAACAGTAACTGTGATTATATTTGGTCAGCTATATTCAGCCAAATCTATTTCTATCTGTTCTCCCATCTGGAAGCTGTTTGGCCAAGCTCTGCTGTTTTAAAATAGTTAGAACCTTGATATGGGATGGAATTAGAACAGAACCATTGCTAATTATTAAGAAAAGAAACAAGTTGCAATTCTAAGCATATTTACTAGGGAGGAAGTAACTGAAAACGCAGCTTGACACAGAACTGCTTAAGATACCACTGTTGAACTGTTTTTAGATCCTTACCAAAGATTGTGTCTTCTCCTAGTATAATTCAGCTTAACTGGGACACCTCTGAATCAAACGAGAACACAATGATGAACTCTTATGTGCGTATCTTAAGCAAATCATTCTCTTACCCTCAGCCTGCTGAAGTATGAGGATAATATTACTAGCCTACTTTACAAGATACGCAGATGTTGAGTGTGTAATATTTTTGTGCTTTTTAGCACATCCCCAGACATGGCCTTTGTGGCTGGGGATTCTGGGAGTTATAGTCCAACATCATCTGGGGGCCCGAGGTTAAAAAACCCTGGTATACCACCACAGTCTTGTAATGGTTGAGGGATTATAGTAAGTGCATTTAGAATTAGAAACATAGGAATTTAGGAAGCTGCCATATAATGAGTCAGACCTTTGGTCCATCTAGCTCAGTATTGTCTACACAGATTGGCAGTGGCTTCTCCAAGGTTGTAGGCAGGGATCTGTCTCAGCCCTATCTTGGAGATGCCAGGGAGGGAACTTTGAACCAAGATGCTCTTCCCAGAGCAGCTCCATTCCTTAAAGAAGGGGTGGGGAACCTTGGCCCTCCAGCTGTTTTTGAACTACAACTCCCACCATCCCCAGCCACAATGGGATGATGGGGGTTGTAGTTCAAGAACAGCTGGAGAGCCAAGGTCCCCACCCCTGCCTTAAAGGGAATATCTTATAGTGTTCACACATGTAGTCTCCCATTCATATGCCACCAGGGTGGACCCTACTTAGCTAAGGGGACAAGTCACGTTTGCTACCACAAGACCAGGTCTCCTCCTTACTCCACAGTAAGTGTGCTTTGGAGAACTGCCTTCAAATATTTTAAAAAAATATTTCATTACAATTTGTGATGAAGGTTTGGGCACCAGAACAGCCATTTTGAATCTATTGGTTGCTGCTACTAGTAGACTTTCTAAACAGAAGCCACTGCAGGAAGTGCCGCTTTCCAGGACTTTCATGAGCTCATATGTTCTGGAATTGCTCTCACATTAATCATATTTGGCATCAAGAGGACCAAAAGGACAATTTAGCACTGGGTACCAGCCAGGAAACCTGTGACTTAAGCTTTATTCTTGGCCGTATCCCTGTGGCTTGGAAATATAATAATAATAACGTTCTAATCAGCCTGCTTCTTTCAGCCGAAGGACTCTGGTTGCTAGGAAGCTAATCTTACTTTGATGGAAAGGTCAGCATGGAAGCTTGGCACTATGAAATGGCAAGCTTTGGAGCCAATGAGTAGTTGAGATAAATGGTGTGAAGAATTCAGGGAAATGTGGTCTATTCTTTGGAGATTTTGGCTGAGTAGTAATCTGTTTGGGTATGTGGTTTTCCCCTTTACATATGCCCTTTACTCTGCTATCTTGGCCTATTTTAACCTCTTCAGTGTGCGCACACATGTGTGTGTTGAAACACAATCACCCACTTCATGCAGTCTTTTGCCAATTCCTCTGCGGCCTCCAAACTCCAACCTTTCCCCCCCTTGTGTTCTTCCCTCCCCTTCCCTATTTTCTTGGATTCTCGAATGAAACCACAAAGACCCAGTTGACATATGCCAGCAGAAGTGTGGCACCACTTGAGGTGCAATTCTCTGTAGGCTTCTTCAATTTTATTTATATTTACATTTCTTAAACCTCCTTTTGCCTATCACCCGCAATTGCCAAGTGTTTGTGTTCAGCATTTTATGGGCTTCCACCACTTTTTATCAAGCCACTACAAATATCCTATGCCCCCATGCAGTACAACTTGCATTGGTGTGGAAACCACTCATATTGTTAAGGTAAGATGGAAACAGCTCCATGAAGAGAGAAGCCTCATTTAACTGGGTTTGTGGGGAAGATAAGTCCTGTATGCTCCATTTCCCCCTTTCTTTAGGTCTTGCAGAGTCCTTTTCTTTATGGCCTTGCAGAGTCCATTGTGCATTCACGGCAGCGGCCAAAATGGCTGCCGTACTGCACTACAGAGGCCCGAACAGGCCAAAAAGTCCGGTCAAACCAGCTGGATTATTAATGCCTGTGGGGGAGGGGGAACCTCTGTGGACACACACACACACCGCTGCCTTTGGCAACCCCCCAGAAGGGGTTTAAGATTTTTAAAAGTTTTAAAACAAATGTTTAAGGCAGTAAATGGACCAAACCGAATTGGGTGGGAGGGGGGTCAAAGGGGTGTCAGACTGAACTGGCTTGGTTGGGTTTGAGGCTAGTCCAGCCTTGAACCAAACTGGGCCAGCCAGTTCTGTGCACATCCCTAGCTCCTTCTGTTCTAGTACACATTCTTTCACCATCTGACAGTGGTTACATTTGTATGTAATGCATGTAGGGGGAGAATGGCAGTTCAGTCCCCAAATAGCAATGCAAAACCAGTTTGGTGAGAAATCAGCAAAGCAAGAGGTCTTGAGACGGTTCTTTAGTACTGAAGGACTACAGGAGAGCTACAGGTAGTAAGCATGACTTGTCTTCTTAGCTAAGCAGGGTCTGCCCTGGTTGCATATGAATGGGAGACTTCATGTGTGCGCACTGTAAGATATTCCCCTCAGGGAATGCAGCCACTCTGGGAAGAGCATCTAGGTTCCAAGTTCCCTCCCTGGCATCTCCAAGATTGGGCTGAGAGAGATTCCTGCCTGCAACCTTGGAGAAGCCATTGCCAGTCTGTGTTGAGACAACACTGAGCTAGATGGACCTATGGTCTGACTCAGTATGTGGCAGCTTCCTAAGTTCCTATGTAAGGATATATTTAAAGGAAAGGTTACAAACAAATATGAAAAGGCTTGCAGCTTAATTTCAGCTGTAACTCATGGCTGAAGAGAGAGACCAAAACAAACAGCCATCTCTGGACAGACAAAATGGAGACTAACACTGGAAGAAGAACAAGCGGAGCAGTCTTTTATCCATGACCCTAACCCACCCACCCCAGTGGTCACTATGAGACATTGCAGCTGAGAGCTGATGGTGCCAGGGTCCTAGCTTCAACAATGCAGAACCACAGGTCCAATGTACCCATGGCGCTGCACTCTCTGCAGCAAGACTGCAGAGAGGTGGGGGAGCTGGCTGTGTGGGCTTCCTTTGTTCCTGAAGGATAGCCCACACAGCCAATCATTCCAGGGTTAGCACCCTGCGGTTCCAAATTTGGACATACCACAGCCTGCCTGGAACCTCAAGTTGGGCAGCAAAACTCACTACATCCCAAGCGTCCAGATTGGAGTTCCAATTCTGAGCCCTCTGTTTCGTCGCTGCACCAGGCTCCAATTCCCAGTGTATGGATATAACTTCTGTGGAACCATAGGCCTATTCAACTGTGGTTCTGCGCTACATGCAATTGCGGCCTTTCTCTTCACCTTTTCCCCTACCTGTCAGCCAAGGGCAACTTAGTTGGCACACCAGATAACAGTTCTCTGTCTGACTTCTTGAGTCCAGGACCAACTCTCAACCTGCCAATTTGTGGCCCTGCCTGACCTTGCTCTGCTTTTCACACACAACCTCCCACTAGGTTCCCTATAAAGTCCAATGGACTCCATTCCATTTTTTCTCTTTCCTTTGGCCTCCTGTTTCCCTGCACGCAACACCTCCCTCACCTTGTCTCCGACTGGGAGAGCTGTGCTGTCCAGGATGAATCCAGCCTCTGCCAGAAGGCCATTTGCATTAATAAATTGGGCTTGCATTAACTAATTCTGGGATAGACTGCAAGGATTTATAACTTCTTTTAGATCTGGCAACCACGTAAGCATTTGCATTACATTATTTGTTTCTTTCTTTGTTGGTTGTTTGTTTGTTTGTTTCTCAGATTTGTAGACCACTCCACACTTACATCTCTGGGCAGTTTACAACAACATAAAACAACTTAAAATGAAAACCTTAGAGCAATTTAAAACCACAGTCAAATTAAAAAGCTTGGGTGAAAAAAATAGTCTTTAGGGACTTTGAAAGTTGTCAGAGATAGGGAGAATCTTATTTCAGCAGGGAGCACATTCCAGAGTCTCAGGGCAGCAACAGAGAAGGCCCATCGCTGTGTAGCCACCAGACAAACCTCTCCAGATGATCCCAATGGGCGGTGGGGCTCATGGTGCAGAAAAGGTTCTCTTAAATACCTAGGGCTTAAGCCGTTTAGGGCTTTATGGGTTATAACTATATAATCATATGAAAACAGTGTATACGTAGCCAGACCCTTGGACCATCTAGTTCAGTAGTGTCTCTGTTTGGCAGTGGATCTTCAGGGTTTCAGGAAGATGTCTTTCCCATCACCTGCTACCTGATTATTTTAACTGGACATGCTAGGGATTGAACTTGGGACCTTCTGCATGCAAAGTATATCTTCTACCCCTGAGATATGATTCACCTTCCCAGGTACTCAATTGTACAGAAAGACCAATTCTATGATGCGCTTTTGTCACCCTAGTCTAGCCTTTTTAATTTAATAATCAATATTGCTGAGTTAATATGATGCCCGTGATAAGCAATATGACTCAATATGATGCCCATGTGTTATCAAAGATGTGTTATGCAAAGATGTGTTATGCAAAGATGCCCTGACCTCTTGAGCCCATCCTCAAGCAACCAGCATCAGTAGAAGTGCACTGAATTCAGATGAATGCAGGATATATCAAAATAAAATTGGAGCAGCGATAATGGGGATGAGCTAGAAAGAATGAAAATACATGCCTCTGACATGTTAGTAAAAAAAATTAGCTGTCTTCTTGTGAGAGCCAAGGGAGTAGGGAAATGGGTCCACACCTTTCTCCTTCATCTAATCTAGAGGGAATCAACCTCCCAATCATTAGAGAACTTTTCTAAGAGGCTCTGATGCCATTTACAGCTATATTTAAAGGCTGTTTGCTTAAAGGAAAAGGCGGGGGGATCTAGTGGCATGGCCTAAGGCCTTTCCTTCTCACCCACAACCAGTATGTGAACACAATTTACCCTTAATTCATAGCTTGGTTTAGAAAGGAATATGTTGGTGTTTCTTTCTTTCCCCCTTTTTCATTGAAGTCCTCTGCTATAATATTGGCAGACATCAAGATGTAATTAGGTGCCCTCTTGCTTTAGGGCAATAAAATGGTGGGGGGTGGGAGTGTCACTGAGAACTTTAAAACATGAGAGCTGAAACAGCCTGACGGTTCCTTATCATTTCAATTCTTCTCTAGGCTCAGAGATATATTTTTTCTTTTTTTTTAACCAAAATAGCAGTATGTGTGGGTGAAGGAGAAAGATAAAAGAGGAGCAGCTGAGAAGCAGAGAATGGAGGGGAGAAAAGGCAGGTGAACTCTCAAGACAAACAGGAAGTTACTTACAGTGTGGCTGCTGGGGGGAAGCAAAGCAAAAGGTAAGCTGCTGAGAAAATGAACCAACTTGAAATTTCTCCTGACACCTGGATTAAAACCTGCTAGCTAAAGAAAAACTGGAAAGTTTAAGAGACAAAGACTCCTCATCTGAAAGATGCTGGGGAATATTGGCACCAGCAAGGAGTACATTTGTAGATGTAGACATCCTTTGTCCGTGCAGAAGATCACGCACATATGAGAAACCAACAACCAGTGTTTACCAAACTGATGAGGCAATCCCATACATGTTTACTAAAAATAGGATTCACTGAAAAACCAACAGCCAGGCTGCATTCACATGTAACGTGAAATTGCCGTTAAATGGGGCAGAGGTTGGAACTCCATTTTGTCCAAATGTGCGCAACTGCAGTTTTGTGGCAAAGGTGACCTTCAGTTTGCCTTGCCAAATTCCCATTTGAATCTTTGGTTTATAGAGAGTTTCACCACCATAACCTGAGATTTTTCAGCGTCAGCATTACTTCCGAATGCAGACAGTGCGATAACTGGAGTTTTGTTCACTTTCTGGAACCATAATCATAGAGACCATGGTGCAGACCCTCCTGGGATCATGCCTGCTCCATGCCTGTGGCACTTCTTGCTGGCCAGCCCTGCCCTCTGTCTCTGATCCAACAAAGCAGTTGCCTGGCAACAGGGACACCAGTACATCCCATCCAAAGCTTCAAAGCCTGTCAAAAAGCAAAGTCACACAGGGGCATGTCTTCTTCCCACTTGCTCCCCTCTCCTGGCAATCAGGCGAGAAAGGGGATGGGGTTGGCAAGATGGGCACTACATGCTTCACTCTCTGTAAATGAAGTGACAATGATATATGTTCACAAGCACATGCACTCAAGGTGGCAACTTAAGTAGGGCAAACCCATTAGAGCTCGGGGGGGGGGGACACAACATATGGCAGGGGAGCACTACCCAGAGTTGAGTTTAAAAGGCAGCCCCAACCAGGAATTCTTGAATGGCTAAAGTCTATTGTTTGTACAATGATATACAAATGAGTTTTTGTACAATGATGCCCCTTCCCCTTGGGGGAACATGTGCGGTCCCTAGGTTTGCTCATGAGAAAGGATGGGCAGCAGGATCAGGGTTGCTCCAGTAAAAGGAGCTAGGTATTTATTTATTTATTTATTTATTTATTTATTTATTTATTTAAACATATTTCTATAACGCTCAAAACCTACGTCTCTGGGCAGTTTACAACAAAAGCAGAAAAGTTAAAACAGGTAAATGACAAAGAAATTAAAACATTGGTTAACATAAATGACATAAAAAGTTAACACATAACAACAATTTAAAACCTTAAAACAATATTTTAAAATAAAGTTAAGACTATTAAAATGGCATTTAATTAAAAGCTTGGGTGAACAGATGAGTCTTTAAAGGTTTTTTAAAAATTGTCAGAGATGGGGAGCCTCTTATTTCAGCAGGGAGCACATTCCAAAGCATCGGGGCAGGAACTGAGAAGGCCAGTCCCTGAGTGGCCACCAGATGAGCAAGTGGCAAATGCAGATGGACCTCTCCAGATGATCTCAGTGGGCAGTGGGGTTCTTGACAAAGAAGACGTTCTCTTAAACACTCAGGGCCGAAAACAGTTTAGGGCTTTATAGGTTATTACCAACACCTTGTATTTTGCCTGGAAACTTATTGGCAGCCAGTGTCGCTCTATGAATGCAGGAGTAATATGGTCTCTCCGAGATGACCCAGAGACCAACCTGGCTGCTGCATTATGAACCAGCTATGGTTTCCAGGCTACACACAAAGGCAGCCCCACACAAAGCGCATTGCAGTAATCCAGTCTGGAGGTTACCAGCATATGTACCACTGTCCTGAGGTCATTTATCTCAAGGAACGGAGGCAGCTGGTGTATTAGCTGAAGCTGATAAAAGGCACCCCTGGCCACCGCCTCAACCTGGGACACCAGGGAGAGGTTCAGATCCAGAAGCACCCCTAGAATGAACACCTGTTCCTTCCGACAAGGGTGACCCCATCCAGAACAGGCAGGTCAAACCCCATGCCCGGGTTTCTACCCTGCACAATAAGTACCTCCATCTTATCTGGATTCAGTCTCCATTTGTTATCCCTCATCCAGCCCATCACTGACTCCAGGAAGGCTTTTAGGGAGGTTATGCCTTCTCCTGATTAGGTTGACATGGAGGAATAGATTTGGGTGTCATCAGCATACTGATAGCACCCTGCACCAAATCTCCTAATGATCTCTCTCAGGAGTTTCATGTAGATATTAAGCAACATCAGAGACAATACGGAGCCCTGAGGGACGCCATGTGAAAGTTCAGATTTTGAAGAAGAACAGTCTCCAAGAGACACCATCTGGAACCTGCCCAAAAGGTAGGAGTGGAAACACTGCAAAGCAGTGCCCCCCCACGCCCAACCCCCTCAGAAGCTCCAGAAGGTTACTATGGTTGATAGTATCGAAAGTCGCTGAGAGGTCCAAAAGGACCAACAGAGTCACACTTCCTCTGTCAATTCCCAATTGGAGATCATCCATCAGGCCGACCAAGGCAATCTCCACCCCTTAGCCCGCCCAAAAGCCAGTCTGAAACAGGTATTGACATCTGTTATGATGACAGTTGCTGTTCCTGAGTGGACCACTCAATTATGAGAGTGTAAGGCCATGGGGCAACTCCTTCACAACTCATGAGAAGAACCGTCTGTAGGGACAGGGGTGTTGGACAGAATAGCTAATGTGTGACAACATCCTTTCTCTCATGGACCACTCTCCCACATGAGTGTCAGGCCATGGGGGCCGGATATCAGATGCCACCCAGCCAAGTTGCTCTATAGAAGCAAGCCATGGGGACTGGTATCCCAGCAACAGCTCTCTCTGACTTGGTGACTGTCGCAAGGAAGCTGTCTATGCCCTCTGCCAGCCTGTCTGCCCATTTAGACATGTCCATCTTTGTTCTTGCCCGAAACAGTGACCCCACTCTCCTGGGGTTGCTGGAAATCAGGGCCGACCCTCATAGATGGTGCCCTCCAATATCCCACCCAACAGAAATCATGCTTGTGTGACAATTTTGTTCCAAGGCTCTTATGAGGATGGAGGGGCAATCGTTGTCAGAAGGGCTTGAATGGCATGGCATTTAAAGGGATTTAAATGCCCTCTCCTGCTGAGGGTGGGTGGTCCATTCCAAAAAGACTTTATTGTGCTCAGCATGCCCCCTTCAAAATTGTGGGCAATGGCTGGCACCCTGGAGATGTGCTGATGCCTTGCTCACAGTCTGGTGATGTGAGTACTATGGAGCTTGTCGGCATGTGGACTTAGCAGACCAGGAAGAGAGAGGGACTTCCCTGTCCTGAAAACGGAGGCTGCCGGATGATGGTTGGATGAATGCCTGTGATGCAATTCATGGTTTGAAAAATTAACTGTGGGTTCGACAACCTCCAGCTTCATGTTGTGTGCAAATGCAGCCCCAGTATCTACCAAACCAATGGGGCAATCCTATACATGTTTACTGACCAAGTAAGTGTACGCACTTACACTTTTTAAAAGTCTTCCTTTTTCCTAAAGGAGGACTTTTAAAAAGAAATGGTTGCTAGTACTAATGTATTATGTTGTTATCACATTTTCTTGACATTCCTGTTCAACCAGAACTGGGCAGCTTGGATTCGAAGCCAACCAGCTTGTCCCATTCCATGCCCATCCCTACTGTGAACCTGTTTTGGAACAGGGAAGCATCTTAATGATTATTCATTCATTTATTCATTTTTCGGTGTAAAACACTTTGAGAACTTGTGCTGAGAAGCGGGATATAAATATTTGTCATCATAGTAGTAACTGTGGATCTGTTTCACACCAAACACAGCCCAGTTACACTTTCACAAAGCTCATCCCCACAGCAAGTGGAAAGGGTTACTGCTGCAGCAAGCAAAACAGGTGAAGCACCTACTCCTTATTGTTTTATTTTTAGGACTGTGATGCATTTGGGGTTCAGTTCCATGAAGGCCACACTGATGAAGTAAATATAATGTAGTGCCAAACACATGCAGCTTCTCTCCAGCTTCCACAGAAGCTCTCGCTTGCTCAGCTGCTCTCCTTAGGCCTCCCAAATGCCATGTTTCCTATAAGGACCTGTTTTCAGTGTTAACAATCCCTGCAATTTCCACACTTGCAGTGGTGCACCTAGGTAATTTTGGTGCCTAGACCTGAAGGGCTTTGGAGCTCCCCTGCCCTGTACATGCACCCCCCTGCCGTGAGTATTTTTCAAAGGCCTCATGTGGAGGGCCTCCCTAGAAAGATGCCATCGCTGCTCCGTGGTGCTGAAAACTTCAATAATTCTAATCACCATGTGTGCGGCCAGGGAGCGACACTCTATTCTATTTGATGTAATGGGCTTGCAGCACTCTATTCTAACTGCACAGGTGCGCTGGAGCACCTAGCAGTTCTCAAGGGCCACTGGGTCAAACGGTCAGGCACAGAGGCTGCTCCCAATCTGTCCATTGCCGCCGCCACCACCACCATGGAGGTGGGGGAGGCCTGTTTGGCTCACCCTCCACCCCCCAGCTAGAATTATTGACGTTTTCAGCGTTATGGTTCGGCACCGTGGGGCAGCGGCAGGATGGATGTGAGGTGGGGCGGGTGGCAGGAGGCCCCCCTGGACATTTGGAGGTCCCCTGGACCTTGGAGGCCATGGACCAGGGCCCCAAGGTCTGAGGGTAAGAGCGCCTCTGTATACTTGCAGCATGTAATGGGCTGCTTCATTTTGCTCTAAAATCTGCTAACCCAGGCTGGCATGCTGCATTGGGGTGAGGCATGAAGGGGGCATTGTCAGGGTGTCAGAAGTAGGAAAGTTTGCTTCATTAGTCCAGGCCCTGAGAAGAGGCCTCTCTCCTCTCCCCCGTCTGTGCTTTAAGTCCCGCTGCCTTTTCCATGGAGGAGTATTAGACTGCAATCCTATTGTCATCTAACAGGGTCCATGGACAAGGCAGGGACTCACCATTTGCTGAGAAGCAAGATTCAAGGCCCAGGCAGCAGCAGGGGCTTGGGTTTTCCACAGGCCAAGGCTTAGAAAAAGCAAGGAAAGCAACCCCCACAGGATACATGGCTAGGCTGGCGTGGACTGCAGCAGGTCTGTAGCCAAGCTCAGATCAAACTCTTGTCTCCAGCAAGGCTTCATTGTCAGGAAGTGATGTAAATAGGCTTGTACAGAGCCATGCCCTATCCTAGCTGCTGACTGCAAACACAAACCTTACTCTCAAGTAATCCTTCTGTGCTGTTTTACTCCTCCCAAGGAGACCCTTGTGAAGGCAGGCGTCTGACAGCAAGGCATGCACTGCGGCGGTGATTTCTTTAAGGTTTCTCTAAGGCGATGGTGCTTGCCGGAGTGAAGACTCTGAGAAGACTCGATAGGGAGTTGGGGAATGGGATGTGACCCATGGGAGATTTCATCCTCTGTGGGCCCCATGGAGCTGCTGTGAGAAGCCAGGTTCTCAGGGACAAGACTTCTCCTTGTGGGGTCTGAGGGACCTGAGGCCTCTCGTGGAGGGTCCAGACTCAAAGTAGACACATCTGGGGTTCCTGGTAGTGGCAGCAAGAGAGCGTCTTCCTGGGGCCCTTCTGTCTCAAGGGATGCTGTGGTGGTGGTGGTGACTATGTAATCTTCGAGCTGGGAATCTTCATCCATGGATGTCTCCTCCTCTCTCCACTGGGTATCCTGGAGATCAGCCCCAACCCTAATACAGTGGTCCCTCGACTTACAAACTACTCGACATAAGTATTTTTCGAGTTACAAACGGCAGTTTTAGATCCGGTTTTAGATGCGGTTTTTTCGACTTACAAATTTTTAGATGGGGTTTCCTCGACTTACAAATTTTTAGATGGGGTTTCCTCGACTTACGAATTTTACATGCGGTTTCCTTGACTTGCCTGCCTGTTTACTGCCTGTTTATTCTTGAAAAGAAATGTTCCTGTGCAGTTTGCAAGCCTTACTGGGGGTCTGGGTCTTTTTTCTAGGCTCCGGAACGCATTAATCCGTTCCCAATGCATTCCTATGGGAAACCGCTTTTCGACTTACGAATTTTTCGACTTACAAATGTGCATTCGGAACGGATTAATTTCGTAAGTAGAGGGACCACTGTACAGACCCTGATACCTATGCACAATCTGAGAGTAAACATTATTTAACACAATGGGCTCTTTCTTACAACCAAATGTGGGGTGGGCAGGACAGAAGGCAGGATCAGACCTTCCTTCTTCCAGATGTCTGGAGACTGCTTTTGGCTCTGCTATGCATACCCCCACTGCAGTGGTGTTCTCCAGAGCTGCAATCAAAAGCTGAGGCATCCAGCAATACTACAATGCATTGCAGGAGCAGTGGAGAAGCAGCCTGCACTAATACTGTGTCATACTGCTCTGTGAAATGTGAAATGTCTGGCCCACATTTCCATTCAGCTGTATGGCTAAAATGGCAGCCCAGCTTTAAATGGCACAGCTGCACAGACAACTGAAGAAGAAGGTAGAATGGGTTTGGTTTACCTCTTACCTCACTTTTCAAACCTGGGCTACCCAGGTTTGACTTGCCTGGGTCAGCCAGTCTGTGAAGACAATACCGAGCTAGATAGACCAATGGTCTGACTCATTATATGGCAGCTTCCTATGTTCCTAAGGGCTCCCACTCCGGTTTCTGTATGTCCCAACCGACCACAGATTTCTGTGCTAACCCTCTCCTACCCTGGAATCCCCTGTCATGAGAACAGCTTCAATGAGTGTTCAATAGGTTTGCTAAGAGTACTTTTGAGTAAACATGAATTGTGTGGGTTTTGCTAGAAGCTCGTTGCTTCTTCTTCTTCATCGCCTCCTCCCCTTATGAAAGGTCACTTTCATAACTTATCTGAAAATATTTGACATTTCCCCTTAGGAGAGACCCTGAAATTCTGCTTTGAATTTCAGTTTTTCCTTGGTGGGACCCTAAAATTCTCCTTGGAACTTCTCACTGAAAATATTTCTTGTTACTCCTACCCTATTGTCTCATCTGGTTTTGTTCATGCTCAGAATTTTTACTCATTGCAATACTGGGTGATGAAAAGGCACAACCCCCTAGGTCAGATTGGCTAGTAACCTTCTTCCTATCCCTTTGCACTGTCATATGTGCCATGGATCACTTTCTGAGTCATCTGGGGCTAGTTTTGCATACATGATCTTTCCTTTTGGCACCCTATGGTCTGGATTGGCAGGCTTGGTTAGGGGTGGTGGTATTTGAATAGTATTTTATAAAAGGATTGGTCTAAAGTGTCGAATTCGGACATAACAGGAAACCGGAGGTCCCTCCATCTCCGGTTTCTGTACATCCAAATGTGGAGAACCAGTTTTGAAACCCCCCCCCCCCCCAAATGACCCATGGTTTCCCTCTCCAAACTGTGAAATGAACCTACGGTTATCATTAGGTTTTTCTGCCTCCAACTGTGATTATGCAGTGCCAGCATTACATCCAAACATCCTAACACTGGCACTGCAGGTTCACCCCTCTGAAACCAGAGTTGAGGGAGGAAGCTCCTCCCTCCCTCCGGCTCCTTCTCCTTCCAGTGTGGGCTGTCCTTCATGAAAGAAGGAAGCCCACACAGCCAGTTCTCCCTCCTCTCTGCAGTCAGTGAGAACGCAGAGAGGTAGTTCTCCATTTTGTACAAATGTGGATAGGAGAGTGGGGGGAGGGAGCATGGAACAATGGACCCGCAGTTCCACATTACATCCAAAGGCTCTTCCAATTATATGATTCAATGGGCAGCTTTTGATACCATATTTATCCAAATAGAAGGTGACACTGGATTTAAGACTACCCCCTTTAAAACCAGAGGCTATTTATCCAAAAGAAACAGGCACTCTGAATATATGAAAGGCCCCCAGTTTCTAATATCAAGGAACTTGGGGAAAAAACTAATTCAGGTAAATACAGTATCACAACGTGCTTAGTAAAGAAGAAGCAGAAGTGAATTGTACTTGCTTTAAACTTCTTAAGTGTTTTTAACTGACATAGGGCCTTAACTCTACCACAAGGAAATGTATACACTACCTTTATATATGGTCAACTCTAGGTGCTCCATGAGTCCCTGTTTTGAAAGTTATTCATTAAGCGTAAAAACAGGAAGTACATACAAGACACTCTTAGTTCCTGTTCACTGCCCATAAATCATCATGTTCAAATCTGCTGTGTGAAAAATATGCTAAAAGCCTATGAATATATAGAAGTTTTGTGAATTGCATAATATGTGAATATTTACAGTCTCAGATGAATTTCATGAATGCCCCCAAATAGATGTCTAGTACTATTCCCGCACTTTTCAGACATAAGCAAATGAATGTTGACAATCTTATATAAGTTATTGTGTCAACATGCACTGGGGGATCTCTGAGTTTTCAGCAATTCACAGAATTACAGCTATAATGTTTACTCAGCATTGTGGTTAAGTGCAAAAAACATACTCAGGGGAAAGACACAAAATGGAAGGGTAGCACTCTTGTTGCAGAAAACTTTGAAAAAGCAGATAGTCAAGAAAAAGAGGGTGATGATGACATTTTGAAGAAAATGTAATACAAAAGCCAGAAGATGCCCCATTGGAAGAAGAGGGGGGAAATCCAAATATTGCTTATAAGCCTAGTTTAAGTTTCACAAAAACTAAACTAGAGGCTGCATACACTCCATGATGTATCTAGATTGCTATCAGCCGCTTGACTTGATTGTTAAGTTCCACCTCTGCCCTGGCCTTGTACTTATGTTGCCTTTGTTCTGCGTGTTTATTAAGCAGCACATGCCTAAATATTGAGCTCAGATCTATGTATCCAACTAGACAGAATAGGAGAGCTGTAGAGTTAGATGTAAAGACCTAGAGTTAGATGTAAAGTTTAGGTTCAGGATAAAATGCTTCTGAATTTTAGACAGTAAAATGACGTTCTTGCTTTGCTTCAGCTGTTACTAAAGGAAATTGATGGTTCTAGTGAACTTCCTGCTCTCTGTCTAATATTCCTGTACATTTGTTTACTTGTTTTTCTCTCTCTTTGACTTCCTTTGCTTTTGCTGCAGATGGTTCTCTTGCCATAAAAACAAAGTAAGCCAAAACTCATTATTAAATATCCCTTGGCCATTTATTGCTCTTTCCTTCTAAGCCTTTAGTTGTATCAATATTATATCCAGCAATGATTTATTTCAGAAAAGAAGGTTTATAAAGTCAGAATGGAGCATTCGTCATAAACAGCGGTTGAGGGTGGGGGAATTGTGATCAGTGCCAAGGAGCAATTCCTTTTCCTTCTCATCTCCAAACAAAACAACCAAACTCTGTAATGTGCTCTGCATGGGACAGCTTTTGAAAAAAAAGGTGCTCCAGAACTTCAGCCAATCCAGAGTGTGCCAACAAAACATTTAACATTTATTTTATTTTAATTAATGTAATGTAGTTTATATACTGCCTGACTCCAAGGCTCTAGGAAGTTCCCAACAATAAATACAATAAAAACAAAATAAAATAAACAACAATGATTTTAAACAATTTAAAACATTCAAAGATTACTAAAAGTAAGCCTACATTTAAGAAAAATGCATTTCACCTGTATTCTGAGCTTTGAACTAGTTACCAGTTGGTTTCCTTTCTAGGCCCAATTCAAAGTGCTGAGTCTGACCATCAAGGCCCTACAAAGTTCAGGTTCATGATATATGAAGAAGCACAATCTCTTTCTTCCTCTCCCATACAGCAGTGTTCAGTGAAGTGGTTTGCTAGTGGGATCTGCTGACTTGCATTAGATGAGGAAAAAGTTGGCTTATATCAGGTCAGACCATTGGTCTACCTAGCTCAGTACTGTCTACACCAGGGATTCTCAACGCTGGGTCCCCAGAAGTTATTGGACTTCAACTCCCATAATCCCTAGCTCCAGTGGCCTTTAGTTGGAGACTATGGGAGTTGAAGTGCAATAACATCTGGGGACCCAACGTTGAGAATCCCTGGTCTACAATGTCTACAGTGACTGGTAGCAGCTCTGCAGGGTTTTCAAACAATTATTTCTAAGCACTTTTTGAAGATGACAGTGATTGAAACTGGGCCCTTCTGCATGCACAACAAATGCATGTCCACTGAGCTACCGTCCTTCCCCATGAGACTGCCACTGTAGGGAAACAGAGAGAAGGGAATCCCCACTCTTACCAGTAACTATCAGGAAGTGGTCGTGAAGGCAGGGAGTGAAGGAGAGGCTGTCTAAGCAGTGGGCTCCCTTCTTCTGCGCTCAGTTGCTCACCCACCCGTCCATCCCATTTTCAGTGAGGGTTATCCTGTCACCTTTTGGGACCAAGTAGGAATGTTTTGGGCACACCCGTTTAGCTCTGGAGGTGGCCTTTTCCCACCTATGTCTCACAATGCTCCTGATAGGGTTTCCACTGCTTAGGTTACTTTGGTCACTGTGCAGGTTGGGGTGGATTGTTTTGTAATGGTGTTGGGCTGGAGGACCAATTAAGGCGAGTTGGGAGCCAAGGAACAGCGCTTGCATGTTTTGTGGCCCTTGGGCTGGGATCTGCCCCTACTCGGAGGCTGGCTTGGGCCCCCCAATGAGAGTTTTGTGGCCTGGGTTGGGGTTGCTCTGGCTGGCCTTCTCTGCAGGGAGTAGCAGTGGAGTTGCAGGGAGCATCTTTGGAGCCTGGACCACTCACCTTACTTTTCTCATTGTTTTCAGACATTGGTGTGGTCCTCATGATCGCCGAGAGCGGGTGGGTGGAGAGGGGAGGCTCCAGAGGGCTTACCTTCCTTGCAGATGATCCAAGGCTTGATAGTAGGAGCATGCTCCATGCTCCCACATGAACAGTCCTGCACCATGAAGCATGGAGTAGGGCGGAAGGATCCGGGGGCCGAAACGGATCTGGTACTTGGAACCGGCCTACAGGCACCCCACAATGCAATGCATAACACATGCATTGCATTGCGGGATTCCCCCATCAGACAGGTGCTCTATGCACCTTTTTCTGTGTCTCTTCGGGCTGAACTCAGCCTTAGGAGTTACATGACACCCAGCAGTTTTGTTAAGGGTCCAAGCCATTTTTGGAAGGGTGGTATAGAAATTGAATAAAGAAACAACACAGAAACAACTAAGTGTGCCCTTCACCTTGGCTAACATCCGGGTTGTTTAGGAGGCTTAGGCTGGCAGGAAGCATCAGGATCTGCAGAGACCCCACTGGTTCTCACAGCCAGCCTAACCCTGGCTGGGTTAGGCTGGTCATGAGAACAGCCTCACTTTCTACATCATCTAACATAATACCACTTTTGCATGCCTTGAATTTTCAAACTGAACAATGGCTCCTTTGGAACTTCTTTTTTTTGTTACTACCTGTTTTGTCTGGTTACACATTAATAAAAATCCCTGTTGCATCTCATTTATGTTATCATCTGCTTTCAGGTAGCTTTAACACCTCATGTGAACATGCTGTTATCAGAATAACATGTACAATAAACCAAGGAATAAAGGTCAGCAATGAAGAGCCTGAAGACTGCGTGCAAATAGATCTAGGCAGTCACAGTTATGTTAGGGAATGTCCATGTCTGGGCACGTGAATGCCCTCATCTCTCTTGCCGCAACACCGGGCAGACATGTTTTCTGAAAAATATGTGCGATACAACTTTGATTTTGATATTTTGCCCCTTCTCTGACCCTTTCCAAAAGAATGGGAAACTGAGCTTTGAAATTTCCTTGAAAGAATGCCCATGCAGGCTTCTGGTAAACGAGCTGTGACCACTACTCATCCTCTCCTCTGCAGTGCATTCACCAATTATGAGAAATGCTGATTCAAGCCCATTTAATCAGGCTTGACTATTATTGACAATGGAGGTCCTCTTGTAATGTCAGTTGTCCCCTAACCATGGCTCCTGGAGCGAAGTAGTAAGGAATCAAATCCTAATAGTTTCTGGAAGGTACCCAGTCAATCCTTTATTTAAACCCATGAGAAATCTTGACTCCACTCAGAATCAAGAAGTCTCAAGCTTTAAGGAGGCTCTGTGGAACTGAGATGTGGGTCCTGGAATAGAGATCAGAATTCTCTGCTTTGCTTTCCAGGACCGCCCCCTCCAGAACTTGACTGGACTCATGGCTTCCCACTTTTTTCAGCAACATTAAGGAGTAGACCTATGTTTAATCTCTGTCTTGTTCCTTCTTTCACAACAGTCAGCATGAGATGCTCTCTTAATTTCACTCTTTTTTCTGTGGAAAATGACTAGTATGGGTTGCTTTGTGCAACCACCAGAAAATCTGGCACCTGGAGAAATGTCGGGAATCAGGAGCATGTGTGCATAGCAGGAATGTTGTATGAACCTACTTTTATCAGACAAGCTGTATTTCAGGGTAGTGCAGAAAGCACCCCTCTATGTACATGGGACTGTGGGATTACAGTCCATCTTGGGTACTTCAGTTCATGGGACCATGAACTTTTCACCTGCCTATATTCGGCAAGACTCCCAGCTGGTTGCTCAGCATGAGCAAAAAGTGGGGGCAACATACCCCCAAGCTCAGAATAGTGAAGACTGGATGGAATGTCTCCACTCATCTCTTCCAACAGAGAGGGCAATGAGCCAGCGAGAAGAGTTTAACTCAAAAGGTAAAGTCATCAAGGAAGGAATCCTCCCTCTCATAGGAAGATAACAAACAAGGAGGCTATTCTCACAACCAGCAAAAATCGGGCTGAGACAGCCTAGCCCGATTTTTGCTGGTCATGTAAACCATGTGCGGGTAACCCACTTGGGAAGCCCTCCCCTTAGCCCAGGTTAGCGGAGTGAGTGCTCCGCTAACCGGGGTTTCTGAATCATGTGTTGCTGTGGCGCGGCTCCGTGCCATGGCAACTCACGAGAAGATCCCCAACCGGGAGGCTAAAAAGCAGCCTCCCGGCTCGGGGGTCTCTCCAGCATGCTCTGCGCACTCACGTAACGGAGCCGGCAGTTGTGTGGGTGGCCAATCCGGCTGCCCAGGGCAGACTGGAAGATCGTCTGCAGGGAGGGCGGGCTAAGCCTGCTCTCCTCACTAACCCCGTTATGGCGGGTCTCACCGATCATGATTCCCACCTCAAGTACTCCTTGGGAGTTGCACAGTTAAGTGGTACATTTCCTAGCCCCATCTTTGAATTAGCATTTAGGACATCAAAATTGGAAGTTTCTAATCTATCCACCTCAAGGCATCCTGTTCTTTCAATGGTCAGCCCAGCAATTCTTGATTCACATATGTCCAGCACATTTACATCACTCCCCCTTGCTATTGTTGGGCAAGGTCCACTCGACCAGATTACACACAAGTAGCAATACACTCCTTTGTCTTTCATGGAATCTGTCACCTTCAGGGTGTGTGGAATGGCTTGGAAACTGCCTCAGCGCACATTCCAAAGTATAAATACCTCTAGCCAAAGTGCATGGTTTTGGAATCCGTTTGGACCACTATCCTATGGGCTCTCAAAGTGAGTGGTAGCTTTCACACTTTGTCTTTTTCTTCCCCATTTCCTGTGAGGAGGTATGCAAGTGCACCGAATGCACTGCTGGTCCAAAGATAGGTAAACTAACCTCTTGTCTCTCTGAGTCTCCTCCCACCCTTTTTTTTCCTTCCTCCCCACCTTACACACTTTCCACAGAAAGCTCTAAGCCAGGCTCTGGTCAAAGCACCTTTACCAAGCCAATTGGTCCATAATCAGGACTTCAAACTAAATTACTGCTAGCCATTTTCTTGCTTAGAATATTAGTTAAGATGTATTGCCTTGCCTAACCATTTACTCTTAATAAAACTGTTGTATTGCATTTCTGCCTCCTCATCTTTTCCAATTACCAAACTTGCACAAATTTGATACTGAAACCAAACTTTTCCCTCTAGCCACGCTAAATTCCCATGCTAAGCAAAAAGCACAGTCAGAATATCTAGTTAGTGCTCTGTAGCAATTCTGGTAATACCACCCAATTCCATTTCTTGTGCCATCCACCATTCCATTTCTTGTGCCATCCATTCAATCGACTTCCACCTGACATTCTCCACCCATCTGGAACCAAGATTTGAAGTTGGATAGAGAAACTAGGTATAATGTTGGGCGGATGCCTTGGGAACCAGACTTGGGTGACGTGACTGCCATGTCACATGACATGACTGCCAGAAGCTGATGCACCCAGTTACTGACCTTTCCCCAGGCACTGGATCTGCCAGCAGTCACATGAAGCCACCCTGTGCATTGTGAGTCCTCTGCATAGTCTCTACTCTTCTCTCCTAGGAAGGAAAGTTCCTGGCTTAGAACAGCATTGGCTTCCTCCATCACCCTCTCTGTGCTTGTTGCATGAGGTTTATTCCCCATTGTTTTCAGCTGCATTTTAACACTTGTAATTTCCTCCTGCTTTACCAGGTTTAAATTGTTTTATGGCCTCTTGCATTTATTTCCTGAAGCTACATTTTGATATCTAAATTCCTCACTGCTCTCAGTAAACAGCTTGATTTGTACACCTAACGTGTGGAGATTGAGTCCCTTTATTTCCCAACTCTCAGCTGCAAAGACTGCAGTGACTAAAGTCTAAAGATCCCCAAACATGTGTATCATGCACACATGTCCTAGTTAGCAAAGACACGTTGTGCTATTCCCCAGCTGTGTTCCTGAACGTGAAAGTAATGTACTGTGAGAGAATAGCTGGTGTGTCAAATGGGTGGCTCCTGAAAGAGAGGGAAGTGGGGGAGCGCCCCCTCGGAAAAGTAACTGTCCCCCCAACCCACCCCCAATTTTGTTTCAGAAATCTAATAAGTGGGGCACAGCTCTCCTACCCATAAATGCACTTCACCCCCTTCTGTACCTGCCCCCTCAATTTTTTTCTGGTGCTGCCACTGCCCATAAGAATAAATTCTGGTAAACAAGTGAGAGTATGCAAATAAAATTAATTTTCATTAGTATATAGGCTGCAGAATTCTACTTTTCCTGGTGCAGAATTTCTCAGCACATGATGGTACAAATGGTGATGATTAGCTGAGTAGACTACTTAAAGCTAACCATACTGCAGTACAACTTGTTCAACCTTTTTACAGAACTTAGGCTGCACAACGCTCCTGTTCGCAGTAGTCGACTGAGCTGTATTCTTGATTGTTTGCAATGCACCAGCACTAGGCTCAGGTGACTGGCATTTCAGGCCTCTCTAAGGTGGTTAGCCTGTGTTTGGAGTTGTACCATGTCAGACTACAGGAGGGGATATGGCTATAGTCATATCCATACAAAATCAAAATCACCTGCACTTGGAAACTAGCAAGTTGGAAAGAAGGGTTGTACCCTAATCTTGCAATGGTGCTTTCCTATATGTAGGAAATTATTTATTCATTCATTCATTCATTCATTCATTCTGCAGACTGAAGTGATCCAGCCCAGACATTGGTTTCTTGCAAGGCTAAGTCAAACTGATAGCAAATTTGGTAGCAATAGAAACAGAGAGTTGATTGCACAATAACAGAAATAGCTGGTAGCTCTATTTATGTATTATTACTGAATGCTTGGAGGAGTAGAAGTGAGGTGTGCTGGCTGGCAATGCCCCCTACATCAAAGGTTCTCAAATGTGGGTCCCCATATGTTGTGGCACTACCACTCCCATCATCCCCCCCAATCCCATCGGGGCTAGGGAAGATAGGAGTTGTAGTCCAGCAACATTTGAGGACCTATGTTTGAGAAAGCCTTCCCCACACTGATGCACAACTAGCCACTAGAAAGCTGTGAGTCTTATGCTCACTCTCCAAATGTGTCTGCTCTCACTGGAAGCTGTGGTTCTGGCATGGCTTTCAGTAGTTCCAAAACTTCACGCTATCCCTAATTTATGAGGGCATTCACATAACCATCCCAGAGAGCCAGGGGGGCGGGGGAAAGCTGCAAAACCTTCCCTTCCCTCAGACTGTCTCCCAAAGGGTGCTGGGAGCATGGATTGTGCTCCCAGATGAGCAGTGCTGCACCAGGCAGTGCAGAGCTCTGGAAGCCAGGATGATGTGTCCTGGCCTCCGGGCATCCCACAATGCACTACATGCTGAGTGTGATGCATTGGGGGATCCCTGCATGGAATGGGCACTCTAGGAGTCCATCTCTGTGGAGTCCATCTCTGTGTCTAGGAGCACTAGCACCCTTAAACCCAATTAGAATCTGGGCTAAAAACCTGGGCTAGGTGGTGCTGCCCTGCTGGTTTCAGGCCCAATCTCGATGTTCCTCAGCACAGCCTAACCCAGACTGGGCTTCCCTAGCCTGAGTTAGGCTGCACGTGAGATCAGCCTTCATATATACATTTTCTCTTTCCTGCCTGTTCTTCCCTCATTCACAAATCATCTTAATGTCTTGGTGTTTTCCTTCCCTACTTTTCTTCACAGAAGTATATTCAATTGAAGGGCAAAGTTTGATCAACCAGTGTGCTTTCCTGTTCCTTCCGGGAAAGGCCTTCTCCTGACCCCTGTAATCAACAACACTACAAAGATGAAGCCAAAATATACAAAGCCCCTTGCTCACACCCTTCTGCCCCCCAAATCAGTTCCACTGAGAATACTAGTTTGTCATTTAGATGGCCTTTGTTAAAACAAAACACAAAATCAAACAGCCTGCCCTTGAGGGCTTTACCTCATATACTGGTTCGGGATCCTGGAGAAAGAAAATTGATTATTGTTTCTCTGTGTTTCAAGGTGAGAAGAATAATGAGTCTCCAAGGAGAAAATTGCGAATAAAAGAAAAGAGGGAATCAAACAGTGTCCTCATGTTGATAATAGGTCTGTGACTTGTTTGCCACTTGAAGTGAACGTTTGCATCTAAGGTGTCAACTGATTGCAAATTATCATCTGATCAAATGATCTAAAGTATAAACTGATTGCAATTTATGTGTACCATCTTAATAGTTTGTGGATCACACATTAAGGACATATCGCATCGACATACGGCAATTGTACTAGTAGCTAACTAGTACAAGCCACAAAGGACATATTCTGCCTGTTCTACAAGAGCTATAGTGACTCTCCTAGGAATGAAAGGATTTCCCCTGTTCCAGTCGCATTTACTTCAGGAATTTTTTTTATTATGCAACCAAACAAAACATGCAGTACCAAAAAGAAAAAAAAGAAAAAAGCAGTTCTAAAAGACCATGTGTGCAGTTCCAAAATTCCAAGTCCTGCAAAAGTTGCATAATGTTAGATAGTAAAAAGTAACTAAGTTAGTTACTTGGCAACTTGGTAACCCCTGCAAACCTGGGAAAGAGGCACCTTTTATGTGGTGATTCACCATGTGAATCACCATGTGGTGATTCTCTGTATTTAGCAGGGGGAGAGCAACTGGCCCTATCCACCCCCAGCACAGTACTTCCAGTGACTGTTGCTGGTGTCTGTCATGTTTATTTTTAGACTGTGAGCCCTTCGGGGACAGGAAGCCATCTTTCTTATTTGTTTATTCATTCATTCATTCATTCATTCATTCATTCTCTTTGTAAACTGAGTCATTTTTGGAAGGGCAATATAGTAATCAAATTAACAACAACAACAAACAACAAGGAAAGTAAAGTGAACAGTCCAGGTTCTTCTAGACCCCATCCCCTGATCAAATGTACCAATTTCTCCCTCCAGCCAAAGACCTTTCCCGCAGACTCCATAGTTACTCCCCAAGCATTCACCAATGAATAAAAAAATTCTTCTGCAATGGTGCTGTCAAATTCCTAATTCTGAGGATTCTCTCACACTTCATGGGCTGGTTCACACAATCATTTTAATGTCCATTTACTGACAAATCTGAAATCTCTGAGCTGTACACCATTCCACAGAATATGTCATGTGAACTCAGGATTTTCTCACCAATCCGAGATCCACATGTAAATGTCAATCCCAGATGTACACCTATCGGCATTTAAACAGGATTATTAATCTTAGATCTGAGCTCGGCTGGCTGATCCTTGTTAAATACTGGGTTTTTGCCATGTACATCTGGGATCCACTTGGAGATGAAGATGGGGATTGTGTGGGGGTCATTGCAACTTTCATATAATTTGAGGTTTTTTTCTACAAAAGTCTGTAAAAGTGATGTTTTCATGAAGGTATGGGTCACCGAGGAAGATATACATTGAAATGCGTCAGACTCATTGGAAATGACCCACTGAAAGGGACTCTTACACTTTGAAAAGACTTCTTATTGTTTGGTGGAAAGTCATTTGGTTTTCATAAGCGCTTTGGCTCACTGTGAGCCTTCTTTGACTATTCAGGGACACTTTTATATATTTCTTTATGTAATTTTGTATTGTTTGCACAGGAATGTTTCTATGGTATGACTTTAAATGTGTGAAGTTCTATGTAAAACTTGTAAATTATATTAATATACCCATTTTCAGGTACATTCTGAATATTTGGCAGCCTATTACATTCGTTTCTTCTTCTGGTCTCTCTCTTTTTGGCATCTACATTCTTTTTTGGGATCAGCAATACACCCTATTCTGTGTTGTGTTTACTTTGTAGTTGTACATGCATCACTTACAAGATTTCAGTTTTAGCATTTAAACACTCTAAAATGGGCAATGGAGGGTGGAGAGATGACATGAAGGAACTGAAAACAATGGGAAATTGCATATGCATAGTGGTCTGCACAAAATTCTGAATGTGGAACACAAGGAGATGGATATGTTTAGTATGGAGACAGGAAAACTAAGCAGGGATAGGATGGCCATCTTCAAGGGCAGACATATAGATGAGGGAGTGACTTCTTCTCTGATGTTTTTGAAGGCAGGGTCAGAACCTCTGGTTGAAATGACAAGGAAGGAGATTTAAGAAATTAGGAAGAATTTCCTACGTGTAAGCACTGTTTGACTGTGGATCAGTCTGCCTCATTCTGTAGTGGCCTCTCTTTTGCTGGAGGTTTTCAAGCAGAAGCTGGACAACCATCTGTCTGGAATGCTGTAGCAGTTTCCTGCTCTAAGCAGGAGGTTGGACCAGGAGACCTCCAAGGTCCCATCTGTGGTGCTTTTGGTTAATCCATTCCTTAATCCAGGCCAGCTTTTGAATGGGGCTTAAGTTATTTGTATTCCAGTCCTGGAGTAGAGGCAGGGCTAACAACCAGCCAGCAGCAAGAGCACGGAAAAGCAGTCTGCGCACTTGCCTCTCTGTACATAGTACTCCATTTCATTAAACTATTGCTATTCCTGATTCCACTCCACTGCCATGTCCTTGCATACCTCAACTTTCCCCCTTGGATTCCACACCATCCAACTTGAAAATTTTATGAGTATTTCTTAAAGGATGTATTGGTAGAGAATCCATCCATTCCATTGAAAATCTTAGTTTATAGCAACAGTGTGTCTTGCCATCTTCCTTTCTTATCCAGCAGCTGTGATACATAGAAAGCTCCTCTCCGAGAGAGCAGTTTGGATGAGGCTGTACATCTTAATACCGATGACTCCTGAAGAGAAAATATGTTTTATTTATTGGCTTTTAGTACCTCCATCCTGTCTCTGTAAATCCAACTTAAGAACTTTTACTTTCAGGTGTACAAGTGAAACATGTTATGCTACCGTTTTGCTTGACATTTCTGCTTCTTCCCTATACTAATGACAAATATTAATAGTCTCTTTCTACTAAGTGAGATCTGACAAGGGTAAATTCTGTTTAGAATTCTTTCCCTCAGTTTTCCTGATTGCTTTTTAGTGGAACTACCTGAACAAGTAGGACAAAGCAGATTTGTCTCACAAATGCATATTCGGGCATATCTAACACCACTGCTTTATTTCCAGTAATTTACCTAGTAAGATCTAGTAAACTTTTATTTTTGTAGCTGAATACTTAATCCATGCTTGAAATCACACTATTAGCTGAAGTTAAAAAAAAAATCCAGCTTTTACAGTTGGTTGAATGAAGTTTCTGCTACAGCAATTCATCTGATTTTTCTCTAAGTGCCACTGTGGTCTTAAACACATCACTCAGTGCAGACAACTCATTTTCTCTTTTTTACCCAAGTGCTTTAACAATGTCAAGGAATACTGTTAGAATCTCGTTCTGTTTAGTGTTAACTCTCTGCAAAAAAAGGAACATTAAACAAGAACCTGAGTTTTTTTTAACAGTGCCCCCCCCCAAATAAAAACCTTATCTTTGCAAAAGTGTGTTAGAAATAAAGGGAATCTAATTGGAAAGCAATGAGGTTGTTCTGAAATGTGATGGAAATACCTGCCAATACACATGTTTCTATGCTATTCAAACACAAGGTACTCATGTATAAAAAGAGACAAGAACATTATTGCAAACTTAGTAGATGTTAGCACATCTATTAATGTTAGGAAGTGGGGAGCTTTACAAGATTTGTGTCCCTTTTGTGTTGGGGATTGTGTTACCAAAAAAGGAAAGAAGGAAGAAGAGCCATGCTGATATACAGGAAAAAAATCATCTGAGAAAATGCTTTAAAATTTCTCCTTGAAAGGAACAGTGAAAATTGGAAATCTGAAATTTTAGGATTTCCTTGGAAGCATAGGAACATAGATGGCTTAAACTGAAGCTCTTCCCACGCTCAAGTGGGAAGGACTACCCTGTTTTGCAGGGAAGAAACCTGAAAGTGCTTACCTCCCCACAGACGAGTGGCGTCTTCTCCCTGGGTGGGCGGATTGCCCGCCCAGACAAGCGGCAGATTTGCTCCAGCGTTCCCACACTCAGCTGCGGCTTGCCTGGCAGCTCTGGGTTCGGGCAAAGGGAAGCACTGCCATGTGGCACCACACCCCCCAGAGCCTAAGTAATGCGAGTGCACGGTAATGCAAGTGCACGGTGCATTCCTGGGATCCCCCTCCCCTCTCTCCCCTCCCTGATTGTGTCCGCCACCACTGCTCACAGCCGTGGCAGACACACGATCAATTGAACAAGGTTAACGAAGCACTTGCTCCATTAACCTCGTTTAAGAGGGATGGTATTTAAGCAAGCTTGCTGCAGAGCCACCACCGGGGGCTGCATGGCTCCTGGCAGCTCCTCACGCGCAGCGAAAACCGGGCTGGGCATCCCTCGCCCGATTTTCGCTGTGTACGGGAATATTGAGTCTGCCTTACCGAGTCAGTATTAGCTCAGTATTGCCTGCACTGGCTGGCAGTGATGCTCCAGGGTTTCATATGGGCATCTCTCCTTGTCTTGGATCACCTGCATACAAAGCAGATGCTTTACCACTGAGCTACAGCGCTTCCTTCAAAATCTTGCTGTTCCAAAGAAGGTTTAATTTCCCCTTTGGGGAACTCTGAGCACTGAAATTTTGTCGTGAATTTTCCACTTTGTAGAAATTTCATCACATCTCGTGAAAAGGAAAGTGGCCTGCGAATGTTTCCCAGATGATAAAAGGAGTAGGCACAGGCTGATAAGATAAGGATGTATGTCAAGCAATTGAATATTCTGAAGTGCTGTATACATGCTTATTAATCATCATCCCAATTATTATTACAGCCCTCCCCCATTCTCTTTTAATCCTAAAAACAACTTCGTGCACAACATAAGAATGGAAGTGTGAAATCCAGCAGGTGCAGCATTTAATAGTATGGAGAGATAAATACAGCCTCGGCCAAACAAAACACTACCTTTTTGCTCTGAAAAGATGTGCAATGCTGATTATTTATTACTAGCAATTTGTGCCAGCTGCTCAGAACTGAGCCTTCTCCTTTTGACATAGCCCCACCTCCTCATATGAATCTGCCAGGGCCCTCTGTTCATCTTCTCAGTCCCTGTTCATGGCCTTACCACTAGCAGACATCTGGTTAGCGGGGACTAGAGACAGGGCCTTTTGGGTTGTGGCCCCTCAGCTTTGGAACACCCTCCCTGAAGAGCTTCATCATGATCCCTCCCTCAGTGTGTTTTTTTAAAAAGCCATCTTAAAACACACCTTTTTAAGGAGGCTTTTTAATGCTCCATTATTATTTTTGTTATATCTGGTAGGTTCTTTAGCTTTTTATAATTTTCAGTTTTAATTTGAACCTAATGATTGTGGTTTTTAATCTGACAACTTTTTTCTTTCTTTCCTTGTTTAATTTAGTTAATTTTATTACTTTTATTGTATCTTGTGTATCTTATGGTTGTGAGCCGCCCTGAGCAGTAGTGCACTGGAGGGGCAGGGTATAAATATTTCTAATAAATAATAAATTTTATACACACACACACACACACACACACACACACACACACACACACAATTTTTACATACTGCCTGATATGTGTATCTCTACACGGTGTAGACAATTTAAAACACAACAAATATAACAGAGTAAAAATAATTATAACAATTTCACAGAATAACAAGTTGTTCTAGTAAGAACTAATCTGCCTACATTCCTCTAACTTTCCCTACAACTGGATGAAATCTGGATCAAATCAAGGTCCACAAGTTATATCTCTTGTGCTTCAAAATTTGCATTCTTGAATAGGGGTAGATGACATCATTTCAAACTATGCCGTTGAGATCTCACTTTGTGTCACTACAACTGTACCTAATTGTACAACACTCACTACAACTGTACCTAATTTGGTTCAAATCAGTTAGACAGTCCACAAGTTAGCCCACTTGTGCCTCATATGTTCACACATCCACCATCTTGAGTTGGGGTGAAAGACATCATCACAAACTATGTCATTGGGGCATCCCTATGTATCCCTACAGCTGTAGCAAATTTGTTTCAAACTGATTAGGCGGTTCACAAGTTAGCCTAATTGTGCCTCAAAGGTTTATGTGTCCACCATCTTGAATCAGGGTGGATGACATCATCACAAACTATGCCACTGAGGTGTCCTTATGTGTCCCTACAACTACCCAATTTGGTTCACATTAGTCCATGCGTTGCAAAGTTGATAGAGGGAGGACACACACAGAGATCCATGGAATGCTGGGTGATGTCATAAAGCTACTGGAAAATGGGCTAAAAATTAATATAATTTCATAATTTCACACAAACAGTTTAAAATTTCAGTTAAAAGCCTTGGGGAAAAGGTGTGTCTTGAGGGTCTTCCTAAAAGCAAACTGAGATTGTGCCATAGCTCCTACCGGAGCCAGAGGAGGACGGGGGAGTTCACTGGGGTGAATCTTTAACTGTAAGGGATTCACAGTAGGCTGACACTATCCACTTTATTTTGATGTGGGAAAGCCCACTCTCAATATAACATGGGTTTTTGTTTTGTTTTTTTTAAATACCAAAACCCTCCCTAGAAAGGCTGAGCAGTCCTTGGTTGGCAGAAGTGTGTGATTAAGGTGAATCTCAAATGAAGCATGTTTCACCAAGGGTTTATTATTAGATTATAGGGGTGTGCAAACAGGTTTGTATCTGAACCAGTTTGACATCAAACTGGTCCAGTGAAAAAAGTTTAGGATTGAGCCAAACCATCCTCAATTCAGCTCAACCCGAGACTGAACACCCCGCCCCAGTTTGGGGATTCACTGAGTCAATTTTTTTTTAAATCCCTTTTTTATGTACCCACTTCGGGGGGCTTCTCTGAGGTGCCGGGGGGTCTTCAGAGGTTCCCCTCCCCATGCTGGCCTCCCTTTATACAAAAATCACCCAGTTCGAGCGTTCTTTGGCCATTTCCGGGCCTATTCCCCGGTGTGGCTGCCATTTTGGAGGCTGCTGTGCATGTGCAGTGGGACCCTGTGTGGTTGGGTCATGACCCCAGGCCATGCAGGGTCCCACTGCACATGCACAATGGCCTCCAAAATGGCTGTTGTGCTGTGGAATAGTCCCAGAAAGGGTCAAAGACCACTGGAACCAGGCAATTTTTGCATAAAGGAAGGCCAGTGCGGGTAGAGGGAACCTCCATTGATCCCCCTGCCACCTCAGATAAGACCCCGAAAAGGGGTAAGTTTAAAAAAAAATTCAATGAGCCCCCCCTGAACCGAACCAAACGGGGTGGGTTTTGATGGGGGGCAAAACCAAACTGGTCCGGTTCAAACCCAAACCGAACCGGGCCTGGTGATTGTGTGTACGCCCCTATTAGATTAAAAGAAAAACAAGAGTATGCAATAAGAACAATTGTCTCTTCATAAAACAAATTGTAAGAGACATAGGCTGTTCTCATAAGCAGCCGAACCAGGCTAGGGCATCAAATCCCGAGCAGCTCCCAGTGGCATCTCAGTGGCAAACCTGCATAGGGAGTCCGCCTCTTAAATGAGGTTAAGGGTGCAAGACGTCCCTTAACCAAAGTTTACTTGACAGTGTGCCAATGCCAGCTGCTTTCAGCCAGCGCTGAAGCACTGACAGGTGCCTGTCCATCAGCGGGGGAATCTCCACAAGGTACCGTGTACTCACGTCATGCATTGTGGGATTTCTGGGGGCCAGGGCAACGCATCCCAGCCCCTGTGCTTCTGCACTACCAGGGGCAGCAGTGGACAACCTGTCCCATGATCTGCACGCCCAACACCAACAGGCTGATGATCTCCAGGGAAGATAAGCTTTCCAAGGGTTCCTCCCCACCCTCCACCCTCCTGCCCGCCCTCACACTTTATTGTCAGAATGGCCCCAGAGAGTTTTCATCAATCAGGCAACTCGGATTCAAGCAATACAATAAAGGAAACTTAACCCATTTTCCAAGCGGCTTCTCATCCAGCTGCTTTCTCAGGGCACTCTTGGGACAGAACAAACTCAAGGTGGCTGTGAATATAGTTCCCGCTCAGTCCTCTGGATTGGTCCTTCTTCTTTATTATTTCCCAGGCTTTTCCCCTTATTAGCAATAGCAATAGCAATAGCACTTACATTTATATACCGCTCTATAGCCGGAGCTCTCTAAGCGGTTTACAATGATTTAGCATATTGCCCCCAACATTCTGGGTACTATTAGAAAATTATTAATTTTTATTTATTATTTAATTATTTAATTTTTATAATTATTTAATTTTTATAATTATTAATATTAGAAAAGCCTACTGTCCCAGAAGTTGTTCTAAGTGAGGTCTAGTCCTCCCTCAAATTCTTGCCATCACTACAGATGGAGATGCTCTTATTTTGACAGGAAGCATATTCCAAAGCCCCAGGGCAGCCACAGAAAAGGCTTGGTCCCAAGTTATAACCAAACTAGCCAGTAGCAACCGTAAACGGACCTCTCCAGATCATCTTAATAGGAGACAGGGTACATGACAAAGAAGACACACTCTTAAATACCCTGGACCCAAGCCATTGAGGGCTTATAGGTAATAACCAGCACTTTGTATTTCATTTGGAAACATATCGGCAGCCAGTGCAGTTCTTTTTACATCAGTGTTATACGGTCCCTTTGGGTTGCCCCGTAGACCAGCCTGGATGTTGCATTCTGTACCAATTGTAGTTTCCGGACTATGTACAAAGGCAGCCCCACATAGAATGCATTACAGTAGTCAAGCCTGGAGGTCACCATCATATTAGTATTAGTATTAGTATTAGTATTAGTATTAGTATTAGTATTAGTATTAGTATTAGTATTAATTTGATTTCTATACTGCCCTTCCAAAAATGGCTCAGGGCAGTTTACACAGAGAAATAATAAATAAATAAATAAGATGGATCCCTGCCCCCACAGGGCTCACAATCTAAAAGAAACATAAGATAGACACCAGCAATAGTCACTGGAGGTACTGTGCTGGGGGTGGATAGGGCCAGTTACTCTCTCTCTCTGATAAATAAAGAGAATCACCATGTTAAAAGGTGCCTCTTTGCCAAGTTAGCAGAGGTTAGCAGCATATGCACCACTGTTTTAAGGTCATTTACCTCTAGAAATGGACATAGCTGATGTATCAGCTGAAGCTGATAAAAGGTGCTCCCAGCCACTGCCTCAACATGAGAAACCAGAGAAAGTTTTGGATCCAGGAGAACTCCCAAGCTACGTACCTGATCTTTTAGAGGAGTGTAATCCCATCCAGAACAGGCAGATCTCAATCATCTCTCAGATCCCAAACCCCCACAGTCAATAACTCCATCTTATTTGGATTCAACTTCAATTGATTATGCCTCATCCAGCCCATTACCACCTCCCTCAGCTGATCCAGAAGGATACCATAGTTTATAGTGTCGAAACCGTGGCTATACAAAAACTTGTAGGGTCTCAGAGAAAGTATACTGGTAAACAAAAAGAGCTACACACACACACACACTTTATATACCTTTACTATATTCGTTTTTATCCAAAATAGTAATATATTAACAATCTGGAATTACAAATCTGTAGTCTCACTTCATGAAAGATAGGTAACATATGATCCTAAAAGTAAACTGAATAAAACCTTTATAAAACCAAACAAAATATATTAAAAGACAATTTGCAATATATACTCTACATGGTAAAGGTAAAAACTGTCACAAATGTATATAGAAAGATCTGTAAACATATGAAATATATATTAAAAAGTCCAAAAGGGCTGTTCCAATGGGAGTCCTAAGCTTTAAGGGAGTAAACAAACTTTTGTATCCAATATATGGAAAGAACTGCTCCACATGTAGCCTGTATTCCCGTGGTTTGGCACAATGCAAGGAGGTACTTTAACAATCTGATGTCCTGAGCCAAACACATTTTGACCATTGCACAGTTTTTGTCATTAGCATTAATAGTGTTGAATCACACTCCATGTTCTACATAATATAAACATTAGAGAAGTGCAAATCAATTTGAGGTCAAATTGATTTGACTTGAATCTGGTCAATTTGAGTGATTCAAAATCGAAATGAATCTGCCCAGTCACCCCTGGCCAAAATCGAGCTCAAATTGAATCTGCCCAGATTTGATTCAAATAGATTCAAGATTCGGGTTTCCCTCATTCATTCCCCCTGATTCCCAGCTTTCATTTTTAAAAAAATGAATACTTTGTATATTTCCATCATAGGGAATAATGAGGATATGAAGCAGCTCTAACCCTAACCCAGATCCCCAGTTTAATTTTTTTTTTTTTTAAGCTGAGCTCTAGCCCTTGTAGAAATGGAGTTATGGAGCAAAATATGTGGCCACTATTTTTGAAGTCTTTAGACTCTTTGGTGTGTAATGACTTTTCCTAATAATGAATCCCTATGATGATTCATTACACACCAAAGAGTCTAAACACTTCAAACAAAATCTTTTTTTAAAAAAACCCTGAGTACCCACTAGCTTCAGTGTTCCCTCTAAAGTGTGTGCATGTGCTCACAAAAGGTTTTTGGTTTTTTTAAATGTCTGCTCAATTAATTTTAGATCCCATTCAGGAAGGTCCCACTCTGAATGCACATGCACACACATAGCCTTGAGACTGCCGCCCAGAACAAAACTCATTCTGTGCACAGATGAAAAAAATTAGAGAACACTGACTAGCTTGTGGGTTGGGGGATGATAGTTGGCACATGGAGTGCCACTAATTCCCCCTCCTACTCACAAGGCAACTGAGGTACCGTATAGTACTGAACTGTATAGACTCTTTGGTGCGTAATGAATCCTCATAGGGATTAATTATGAGGAAAAGTCATTACACACCAAAGAGAGTAAACACTACAAAAAAAATAGTGACTGCACATTTGGCTCCATAACTCCACTTCTACCAGGGCTAAAGTTCAGGTTTTTGTTTGTTTGTTTGTTTGTTTGTTTATATTAAAGTTAGGGATCCAGGTTAGGGTTAGGGTTTAGGGTAAGAGTTAGGACCAGTGTTCCCTCTAAGGAAGGGCTGCTCAATTTCAGCCATCCTGCAGATGTTGGCCTACAACTCCCATAATCTCTGGCAATTGGCCACTGTAGCTGGATTATGGGAGTTATGGGATATTATGGGAATATGGGAGTTGTAGTCGAAAAACAGCTGGGGGGGCAAAATTGAGCAGGCCTGCTCTAAGGCGTGCATGTATGCGCATGCTCACAGTTTTTGATGCCCACTCAGTTAATTTTAGATCTTGCTCAGGTTGAATCAGGAAGGCCCCACCTTGAATGTGTGTGTATACACACTGCCTTCATACTGCCACCCAGAACAAAACCCATTCTGCACATAGATGAAAAATATTAGTGAGAACACTGGTTAGAGCTGTTTCGAATCCCCATTATTCCCTAAGGTGGAAATATACAAAATCATTAAAACCTAAAAAATTCATTAAAAATCCACCGAGTGCCCCACCACCTTGAAATTTGGGTGGTAAGAAAGTGTTGCCCATGAGCAATATCATCCCACTTTGGTGACATCTGGACCTTTAAAAGTAGATTGAATTGATTCAAATCCAAATAAAATCAAATCCAAATCAAATCAAATCCAAATTGCATAGAATCTGATGAGATTCGTGTTTGGATATTCAAGGTCAAATTGAATCTAGTTGATTCAATTCAACCTCAAATTGAATCACAAAAACCGATTCATGCACATCCCTAATAAACACATATACTAGACCATGCTGCAACTGACTTACAATCTTCCTCTAATGCAATACTCCCCTCAACTGGGAGCTATATCTAGCTCAGTATTGTCTATGCAGACTGGCAGTGGCTTCTCCAAGGTTGCAGGCAGGAGTCTTTCTCAGTCCTGTCTTGAAGATGCCAGGGAGGGAATCTGGGACCATCTGCTCTTCCTAGAGTGGCTCCATCCCCTGAGGGGAATATCTTACAGTGCTCACATGTAGTCTCCCATTTAAATGAAAACCAGGGTGGACAATTCAGCACAAGACCAGCTCGCCTCCCAGGTTCAGTTCCAGGCATCTCCAGGTAGGGCGACGAAAGACTTCTGCCTGAAGCCTTGGAGAAGCTGTTGCCAATCAGTGCAGACAATACTGAGCAAGGTGGACCAATGGCCTGGCTTGGTATAAGGCAGCTTCCTATGTTGCATGTACAGGGCAGCTGATGAGAACATGGTCACTGCAGTATTGGGGAATTCTGGCTGGTTCTGGAAGAGATGTGCAGATAGTTTACAGCCCCATTGCTGCACTTAATTGCTGCCAGGAACAAACCTTTTCTTAGAAGCCCTGATTATTTATCATATGTACAGTAAAATCTGGTGCCCTGTAATCATGTGGGCAGTCACTCTGTCGCTCAGTGATCCTGTCATCCAGCAATTATCTTATCAATGCAAAACTATATTAAAAAAAACATTATGCAAACAAAATATAATCACACTTCACTTTCAAAGCACATAATAAGAAATACTCATCTGATGGTGTTAATGGTTGACTGTTCATGCTTTCCATTTGTGGGTGTTTTTTTGCGGGGTGGGGGGGTAAAGAGAAGTTAGATGGCTATGCTATGCCATTGTTATAAACCAGTGATTCTCAAACTTGGGTCCTCAGGTGTTATTGGACTTCAACTCCCATAATCCCCAACCAAAGGCCACTGAGGCTGGGGATTATGGGAGTTGAAGTCCAATTGAGAATTTGAGAATCCCTGTTATAAACATTTAGATTGTCCTGTGCAGTCCACTGTCCATCTAAGCAAGATGCCACCATGCAAGAGCATTCTGCTCAAAAGCCCTGCACTTCTGCTTGCAAACATGCAGAGCCTCCCTGGCTGCCATTGCTTCAGTGACAAAGCTCCCATGATTTCTAATAGGAACTGCATTACTACAGGAATGAAGCTGTGTTTAGGCACCATCGAGGCACTGGATGTTTGCAAGCAGCAGCAGAGTGCTTTTGAGCAGAATTGTGAAGTGCAGCATCTCATTTAGACAGAGGGTGGACTGTACAATATATAATATACTAGCTGGGCCAGGCGCAGAGCATCTGCGCCTCCAGCCGGCCCACCCACAGCCACCTGTCCCCCCCCCCCCCCCGCAGGCCCTCATGCCATCTTTTCCTTCCCCCCGCCCGCTACTTTCTGGTTGGCCAGGCACCGGCTTCTTCTCCCATCTTCCACTCACTTTCTGGTGGATGGGAGGGTGGGCTTCTTCTCCCCCCACCTGCCAGTTGCTGGCCGGCCAGTTGGCCAGCTTCTCACCCACCCACCCACCACTTTCTGGCCGGCCATGCAATGGCTTCTTCTCCTGTCCACCACCCCCTTTCTTGTGGGTGGGCAGGCTTCTCCTCCTCCTCCCAGTTTCTGGCTAGCCAGCCAACTGGCTTCTCACCCACCTGCCCACCACTTTCTGGCCAACCGGGTGCCAGGTTCTTCTCCATCCCACTCATCGCCACTGCTTTCTGGCTGGCTGGCCAGCTTCTCACCCACCCACCTGCCCCCTTTTCCGGCCAGCCAGCTCGTTATCTCTCCTGCCAACTTCATCTCCCTCCCACTGCTGCTTTCTGGCCAGCCGGCTACCACCACTTCCACCATTTTCCCCCTCCCGCCGGTAACTGTGGTTATCTGGCAGCTCTCTGAACAGTCGCAAGAGTTGCCACGCATGGGATTAACCATGGGTAAATCTTAGAATATTAAATATAAAGATAATAGCCACTGATTTCACCCATCTTAAATCTAATTAAGGGCATCACCTTAAATGAAAGGTGTATGCAAGCCACTGCTTTTGCCCACCTTAAATTAAAAGGCTACCTCTTAAATGAAATTTGAAGCTAATTTGAAATTTGTTGCTCAGCTAAAATATTTATATAATTAAGAGAATCTTATAGAGTTTGGATAAGACTAATGAAATTTCTTTCTTTTTTATTATATTATTGTTTTAACAAATATATAAACAGAGAAACATAAGAAACAGGGAGGGGGAGGGGAAAAAGAAACAAGATAATCAAACCCAGCAAGTACAAAGATTCTCAGTACAACCTATTCACATCGACCTGAATTCCTTCAGCCAACATGTCTCTCCTTCCACCCCACTCTACAAATTATTGACTGCAGAACTGAAACAAAAATGATATTCTTACTATCTGCATTAATGTCAAGGAAAAGCCGGATCTTGGATGAGGTACCAAACCCTGAGATATAAGACTAGTGAAATGTCTTGTTAGGTTTGGTACATCCCTACCTATAGGTAAAGAAAATTGATGACTGTGAGTATAGACAGCATCTTTAAGCATCTGCTAAAGCTAAGCATCATCTGGGGGAAGGCAGGTATACACCTGCCTTCCTCCAGCCCTCCCTAGCCACCTGGGATTTTGGTCGTGGTGCATGACCTCACTGTTGTATTTTGCCTGACTCTACAAAATAACATGCTTGTGTTTCTTAGCTTCCCGAGAAAATCTAAATACAGCTGTGTGTTCTCTGCCACTAACTATCACATGGCAATATCTTAGTGTCATTGGTAATCATTTCTGCTTAGTAAAGCTAAAACTATTTTTTGTAATATAGTAATAGACTTTTCACACATTCTTTCACCCACAGGTTTATGTATCTTTCCCAGGAGCAACAGCTGTGCAGAGTTCATTAACAATTACCTGATCCAAAGTATAGTGGAGTCAACAGGTCCCCTCATAAAAATAGGGCTACATTCAAACACAATGAATGACATCCAGATAAAGTGGAGTGTGGATGTTCCAGGAAAAGACATCTGTGCTGCAGAGAGCTTTTCCACTGCCGCTGCACCAGGATGAATAGCAGGGGTGGCAGGGAAATAAATTTTGATGCTCTCACTCTGAAAATGTTTTTCAAGTATCTCAGGGTACTTCTGGAAGCCGAGCAAAGATCTGAACTTCACTCCCTGCTCCTGCATGCCTGACGCTGCACAGCTAGGAAAGCTCACTGCAGTACAGACACATCTTCCTCTTAGGAGAGGAGAGCTGGTCTTGGGGTAGCAAGCATGATTTCTCCCCTTTGCTAAGCAGGGTCTGCCCTGGTTGGATATGAATGGGAGACTAGAAGTTTGAGCACTGTAAGTTATTCCCCCTCAGGGAATGGAGCCACTCTGGGAAGAGCAGAAGGTTCCAAGTTCCCTCCTTGGCTTCTCCAAGATAGGGCTGAGAGAGATTCCTGCCTGCAACGTTGGAGAAGCCGCTGCCAGTCTGTGAAGACAACACTGAGCTAGATAGACCACAAGGTCTGACTTGGTATATGGCAGCTTATGTTCCTATGTTCCTGGCACGTCCTCACTTAGTTGCTCTGGATGTCAGCCAGTGTTTTGCAACTAGATCATGATGATGAGGGTGAAGTAGGGTGAAAGACCCCCTCCTCCATGATCCTGATCCATAGTGGGCCCAATCCACCTGCTATTTAACTTCAAAAACCAAGCATGCTATAACCATATGTGCTCACTAACAGACACATTTCACATGCCCAGGGAACCTTGGATATTAGCTGCCTGTGATTTTACAATGGGAGGCAGGTACCACAAGTCATATACGCATGATTCTGATATCTGAATTTACACAATTAACTAAGTGATTAAATCTATTCAAAACATATGACCCATGAGCCATTTGTATATATTGCAATGAGTAGTGATTTCTAAAGCCATAACATAGCAGGAAGACTTTAATGCCACATGTTAAGGTCATCTGAGGAGGTCTGTCTCCAGTTACCACCGGTTTGTCTGGTGGTGACTCAGAGGCGGGCCTTCTCTGTAGCTGCTCTTGGGCTATGGAATGCAATCCCAGCAGAAATCCGTAATTTGAGTTTATTACTGTCTTTCAGGAGAGCCCTTAAAACCTATCCATTTGGCCTGGCCTTTCAGGGTTTTTAAACTGTTGTAAACTGTTTTAAATGTTTGTCCTGTTTTCCAAGGTTTTTAACTGTTTGAAAGTTTAATTGGTTTTTATTCTGTTTTTATAGTTTTGATTTTAATTGTTAACTGGTATTAGTTGTTTTTATTTTGTTGTAAACTGCCTTGAGCCAGTCTGGAAGGGTGGTATATAAATCGAATGAATGAATGATTGAATGAATAGAGTCGAAATCACAGAGTACATGACTAAATCATGTCAAATGAGGAAGGGAACCATAGAAACAGAACAATATAGAGCCAGGGAGAAACTATGGGCAGGGAAGTAAAGAATGCCAGACAGCTGATGGATCAAATTAGTGATGGTTTGGTCCCACTGGAAGCTTCAACTCAGGGATAAAAAGGGAGTGAACTAAAAAAGAGAGAAAGAGATAAGCATTGGACTAGTGAAAGAGAGTGAAGGAAAAGGAGGTGTTTGAAGGGATGCAAGGAGGTGAAAAAGGTGACATTGAAAATGAAGAGTAACAATACATAGCACCGAAAGATCCATCATAATGAGTTTTACCATGAAGAAAGCTGGGGATTGGGGAAGAAAGTTACCTTTTCTATATATGCTGAATTACAGACCAATGCCTTCCATGGGTCCTCGATTTATTAGTCCCCAAGAGGCTTTGAAGAAAGAGAGAGAATTCTTTTGCTATCAGACTGGATTCCATTACCCTCTCCATGATTTGGGACAGTAAATGAACAAAGAATTAGGACTCGTTAACCTGTTTTTTCAATGGGTTTGTAAAACTCCAACTGTCTGCTCCATAACATCAGAAGCAAGCAACGGGAGGTGTGTGAAGCCAAATCTTGGTAGTGGATTGATGCCCTTACAGCTGTTTCATCAAAGAGCATCTGTTAGTGAAAAAGTCTCTATTGTTTTTGATAACCTCAGCTCAGTTTTAAGAACTGGTCTGATCCAGGCTTTCCCTCTACTTTCCCTCTACTTTCCCTGTGGTAATGCTCTCCTGAAAAGCGCATGGATGTTCATGATTTATGGTCAGGCTATTCGGAGATATGTCTTATCACATCTTCCCACAGGGAATTCAAAACTCAATTTCCTATTGTCTTCTGCCTAGAGACATCAAACAGCACATGACAGAGGTGAGGATTACAAAGCCAAGCTAAACATCAAAGAATTTGTCCATGGGTCTCTAAAAAGCATCCTGCCAGCTCTAATCCCATGCTAAGGAAGGGGGGCAGATGTAGCCATTCTGTAACAATATGCTTGCAAGGGAAGTGCTTAAAGCCACATGTAGGGCAGACCTGTACTACATAAGGCCTTCAGGCCAGATCTGGCTTGTAGGGACTTTTGCTGGCCCACAATAATCAATATCCTGTAGCAACAGCAGGAGTCACGAAGAGCTCTTGGCCTGTCCTGCTGATGAACAGCAGCGGCTCTATGCCATTGGTCACTTGAGACCAGATGCCCCTGGGCTGGAGCCCCCTGGCAGGGTTGTCCCTAGAGGGGAGCAGGGTTGGGGGCGAATCAGCATGTGTCAGGCCTCCATAACTTTTTAATACAGTAAACATTACATGTAAGACATTCATTCAATAGACATCTGCAACCACTATCAGTTTGGGCTAATGCATCGGTGTCAGAGGGGAATGAGCTGAAAGACTGAAGCTGTTAATGCGCAACCAACATCCTCTTCTACCTCAGTTATTAAGGCCTCTCAGTAAACATTCCCACTGCTGGCATTATTGTATTTATGGCTGCTGATAAAATTGAGGAGATCCCTATAAGCCATTTCTGAGACTTCACTGTCAGCCACAATTCTTTAATTCCCATCCCCTTCATACATTTTGGTGTAGGATGGAATTTCATGTAGCTAATGAGCTCAACCTATAGATTATCGTGAGAATAATTCAATATAGTTAGGGGCAAAGTTGATGGCACTGTTGACATTATTCCAGTTGGATTATTCACTCAGCAGCTACCTGTTGATTATACTGAAACCAGTTGGCATCAATAACACAGCAACCCCCCTCCCCCGCGCTTAATTTTGTTCTATGTTCACATTGCCAATAATTCAAAAAAGGAAGAAGAGAGACTGAGGAACAATGCAGATTAACATAGTCCATGTCACTTCCTGATACTAAAGTGCTGTGATTGATATTATTGTTATGCATGTGCAGTTCTCTGTTTATAGAGATACTATTTAGAGAAGGGCAGAAGAGGAGAATTGATTCCCCCCCCCCCCACCATTATATTCTGCCTAGCAAACTTTTGTGTTTTTAAGGAGAAAATGGAGTTGTTTTCTGAATAAAGTATTAGTTAAATCTACATAAGACTGCTTAGTGTTTATGGGGGAAGCAGTTATAAAACACCTCCCTTGTATTTCACACTATATATGGCTATTCCTCATGAGCACATATAACTCTGCTTATTATAAGGTATTCAGTGTATCCCCAACAAATGCTGTTAAAACACTGGGCAGCATTCTGATTAGTATGTGTATGACCAGAAAATGTTCTATTCATACAGAGAGGGGTCACTGCTTCTTTCACTGCTTCTTTCACTGCTTCTTTATTCCCTCTGTGGCCTCTGAAAATATGTCTTTGTGGGTTGAAGGACCCTCAAAATTTTTTTTTGTGGATTCAGGGGGCTTCAGTGGGAGGGAGGATTTGTAAAAATAGCTTTTCCCTCTTGCATTCTGCGAGCAGGACATCTTCTATTTCTGCAAGTCCTTGTTGGAATGCTGCCCACTAGTCTGTGCAATTAAATGTTGAATATATTAAAATCCATTCTTTTAAACTTGCTGTTTAAACAAGTAGCCCCCCCCCCCCCGCCAACACACCTTCCACAGCTTGAAACAGAAGAGAGCTGGTCTTGTGGTAGTAAGCATGACTAGAACCCTTAACTTGAGAACATCCATGCTGTTTAGGTAGGAAGAACCTTCTGTTCTCCACCACCCGCCTGACCACACATGCACATGGTCGTGTGAACTTTAATCAGAGAAAGAAAGAAATCACATAATATCAACAAGAAAGTTCTACAAGCCAGGAAGCTAAATTCTACAGCAAAACAAGTTCGGCACATGATAAAAATATGCTAATGTTAATTTCATCTAATGATTTTCCAGCTGTGTGGGCTTTCCTTAAACAGATCTCCCAGGATTTGCCTCAAAATAACTCTTTAAGTGAGTGTTCGTAGCAAGTCTCATTTCAGCAACTTTCAGTTTCTTTTGCCTGTGTTTGTTGCTAGAAAGAACCCCTAAAGAAAATGCAAAAGCAAACACACAAAAATCTACCACATTTTTAGCAGATTTGGTGCAAGCGTTAGCAGAGAATGCATTACAGGCAACAGTCTTATTGGAATGAATCAATGTAGGAAATTAAAACTAAGGACCAGTAGTAGTAGTAATTATTATTATTAATAATAATACATTTCTGCTTCAAAATTAGATTGTGTCAGGATTCATACCTGGAATCACTACTCTGTGTTCTTGTGTACTGCTGCTGTTGGTACGGTTTCTTCATTTACCACACTGGGGGGAAAATCCTGAATCTCTGTTTACAGATTACTTATATAATCATAAATACTCAGTAATGTGATATTGCAGCTTTTCAAGTTTGGCCAGTGAACTAACTTGAAAACCACTGAAACTGTTTAGTCATTTCTGTCCAAACCCTCACTTTCACTTTTCTTTTGGTTAACAGAGCCAAAATGTTTTGATGCCACTTTTTTATTCATGACATGTTTGAAATTACACAATTAATATTTATTTTTCTGGGTTAGCATTGGACTCACCTTTGTTTGCATTGATCATGTGAGATTAGCCAAGAGATTTTAGAGTTGCACAGCCTGTTGCTAGCACTGAAACCACCCTGCAGTGTACACTTCAGGGTGTGTTAAACAGGACATCTAAAAGTTAAAAAGAAATGGAGTGCAAGTATTTGGACAAAACAGGGTGTATTGGCTGTGAATTATATTATTAATGTGTCTCTTTTATCCTACAGAAAAAGAAAATACTTATTCAGACACAGCTTAATTAACTTATGGAACTCACCCCTGCTAGCAGGGACAAGAGGCATAAATACATATTTTGAGCAGGGAGAGCAATTTATTCCCATATAGTGTCCCACGTGTTGCACAGAGATATGAGAGCAGAAGAAGCACACTGCCCTAACAGAGAGGCTAGATTGCAGTAAAGGTGAAGTCCAACATGTGCAGAGGCAGATGGGGAAGTGGTTTTGGCTTTCCTCCCACTGCCAGCAAAAGCTTTATTCATTTCCAAAAAATATGTCCTGAGGGCTGCAGAAGAGGACACTGGGCTGTAGAACAAGCCTTCATTGCAGCAAATCTCCAGCCTCTCTGCAAACAACATGGTTGCCCTTGTATTACTGAACAACGTGTGGGCCACTGTCTTCTGCAGTGGTTGTTTGCTGGTGTTCACCTTGTGTCTTTATGTGTTTAAATCTCAAGCCCATTTAGGATACACAGCTATTGTTTGGGGTTTGGTTTGGTTTTTTGCAGTGTAAATGGCTTTGAGGACGTTTTTGACTGAAAAGTGAAATAAGAATATTTAATAGTAATAGTGGTAGTAATAGTAATAGTAGTATAATCATAATCATAATAGTAATTTGTAACCCTTAAATCATGAAGATATGGTGTTTGATTGATTAATTGATTAAGTGCCGTCAAGTCAGTGTTGACCTTTAGCGAACACATAGATAGATTCTCTCCAGGATGATCTGTCTTCAACTTGGCCTTTAAGGTCTCTCAGTGGTGCATTCATTGCTGTCGTAATCGAGTCCATCCACCTTGCTCCTGGTCATCCTCTTCTTTCCTTTCCTCCAACTTTTCCCAGCATTATGGACTTCTCAAGGGAGCTGGGTCTTCACATAATATATTGAAAGTTTGATAATTTGAGCCTGGTCATTTGTCAAAGCGTCAATGCTTTTTCTATCTTGCTTCTTCAAAGTCCAGCTTTTGCATCCATAGAGTATCACGGGAAAAACCATTGTCCAAATGATTCTAATCTTTGTAGGTAAGACACGTCACACCATCTAAATATCCTTTCCAAGGCCTTCATTGCAACCCTACCAAGTGCTAGTCTATGGTGTATTTCTTGACTGCTGGATCCTTTACTGTTGATGGTCAATCCTATAAGGCAAAAGCTATCCACCACTTCAATGTCTTCATTGGCAATTCTGAGGCTTGTTGCTGTACCCGTTGTCATTAGTTTAGTCTTCTTTATATTTAGTTGCCGTCCCATTTTTTCACTGTGCTCCTTGACTTTCATTACTACAACTTGCAGATCATCAGCATTCTCACCTATCAGACTGGTGTCATAAGCATAGTGCAGGTTATTGATGTTTCTTCCTCCAACTTAAAAACTGCACTCATCTTCTTCCAATCCAGTTTCAGTTTCCTCCAATACTTCCTGGAGCTGGTCAGCCACCACCCTCTCAATCTCCTTGCCCAACCAAGGGAGTTAAGGCGTCCAGGGATGGCTTCTTAGGGAACAGTCTAACCATTGCCTCCTTCAGACAAGGAGGCACCCTACCCTCCCTCAGCAATGTACATACGATATTAACTAGGCCACCTCCAACAATCTCCCTGCTAGATAGAAGCAGCCAAGTTGGACAAGGATCCAGAGAACAAGTAGTAGGCCGCACCACCCCAAGCAGCTTGTCCACATCCTCAGAAGTCACAGATTGAAACTGATCCAACCTAATACTGCAAGAAGGATTGCTGGGCAGCTCCTCCATAGACTTTTCAGAAATAGTGGAGTCCAAGTCGGCCCGAATACAGGAGATCTTGTTCGCAAAAAAAACATTAAAAGCATCACAGCAGAACAACCCCGGGGACTGATTTGAAGTAGAAGGAGCAGAACCTAAATTCCTCACAACCCGGGATAGCTCTGCTGAGTGTGAACCTGCAGCTGCAATGTGCGCAGACCAAAATCTCTTTTTCACTGCACGCACTGCCACCACATAAGTCTTCAAATGGGTCACATGCCGCTTCCTGTCCGATTCAAACCAAATTCTCCTCCACTTGTGTTCTAGTCACCTACCCAACTGCTTCAGCTCCTGCAGCTCCTCAGTATACCAAGGGGCCATTTTGGAAGCAGGTCGGAAGGGACACTTAGGAACAATCATGTCTACTGCCATGTTGAGTTCCCTGTTCCAGGTTCTTTCCAGGGCATCAACAGAATCACCAGCTACACCAACATCAAAACACTCCAAGGCCTTTTGAAATCCTGCTGGTTCCAGCAGCCTTTTCAGATGGACCATCCTAATAGTTCCACCACCCCTGCAGGGGTGGATTGTTGCTGTGAAACCAACCTTAGCCAGGTAGTGGTCCGTCCATGACATTGGGGAGACCACCAGATCTCCCACCCATGGAACACCCCCCTGATCCGAACAAAAGACCAAATCGAGTGCATGGCTGACAACATGAGTTGGTTCAGAAACTAATTGGGATAGGCCCATAGTTGTCATGGCCTCTATGAACTCCTGAGCTGCACCAGACAAGCCAGCCCCCAAGTGAATATTGAAGTCCCCCAGCACCAAAAGTCTAGGAGACTCTAACACCAACTCCACAACCAGCTCCGTCAGCTCATTAGGTAGTCAGTTGGGCAGTGGGGTGGACGGTACATCAACAGAATCCCCAGTCTATCCCTAGTTCCCAGCCTCAAAAATATGCACTCAGTATAAGTCAACTGTCTCACAGGGGCCCTGCTAAGAGAGATGATATTCTTATGGACCACAGCCACTCCACCCCGCCGTCCCCACTGCCCACTTCCCCTAGCCTACTCCACGACAGAATAACCTGGAGGGAGAAGCTGAGCCCACACTGGACCACTCACCTCCTCCAACCAGGTCTCAGTTATACATGCTAGGTCAGCTTCCTCATCCACGATCAAATCATGGACAATTTCGGTCTTATTCTGAACTGACCTGGCATTGCAGAGAAGCAAGGCCAGGTTCTGTGGGTAGTTGGAGCTGCTGCCTGAGAGCTGACAGAGCAGTTGGAAGTGGAAACAGTTACGAAGTTACTGATTTCCCTTCCCCTGTAATGGCCAGCTGCTTTGCCAGCACCATTTCTTCTAATCCCCACCACTACAGTAATAGCTGCTGCAGAACTTCTGGGTGCACTCCCAGCACCATTCCATTCAAAAGAGCCCAAACACATACCTGCAGAAAGGCCTGGCACAACCCAACCCCTCAGCCCTCAGTCCCACCCTTGAAGGCCCAGCCCCAAAGGCTGGCCCCCTTTGGTGGCTGGCTTTGGCCACCTACAGGCACCCTGACGGCCACCCTGACAGTTACACCTTTGGCGAGACTTCTTGTTTTTAAGCCTGCAAGCCCGCAAAGCCACTCCTCCCACAAGTAGCTCCCAGGACATGTGGCAGGAGGTTCTGTTCAACAATCTGGGAGGCTGAAAACCAGCCAGCTGGAACTTGGTAGCAGACATGCAGGCTGCTCTCCGTCTGGGCTGGAATCTTGACAGGAGGCAGAGGGGCCAGTTGGTAAGTTCTAGCAAGGCAAATTGAATGGCCTTGCACCGCCCCCCCCCCCACTTTCCTTGTAGTCAATAATGCACATATTGACTTCTTTCTGGTATTCTTTGGCTTTCTCAATTATCCAGCATGCATCAGCAATTATATCTCTTGTTCTTCAGCATTTTCTGAAACCAGCTTGAACATCCGGCATTTCGCTTTCCACATAGGGCCCTAATCTGTGTTGGTTGATCCTGAGCATTATTTTGCTAGCATGTGAAATTAAGGCTATTGTGCTGTGGTTTGCATAATCTGTTAAGTCTCCTTTCTGTAAAGTTGCAATCTGTAAACTCCCCTTTAAGATATGGTGGTGGCCACTATTTTTGAAAGCTTCTAAAAAGACAAAATAATGGAGGATCAATCTATCAACAGCTTTTAACCATGATAACTGAAGGGAACTTCCATGTGCAAAGGCATTTTATCTTTGAACAGCAGGTTTTAAAGAAGCATTGCCAAGTGATTACAATTGTAAGCTTTGCTTTTGCATATTTATATTCAGTTCAGATGTTATTTATCATCATCATCATCAATCAAATTTGTATGCCACCCCAGGCTTCCATCTCTGGGCAGCTTACAACAACATAAAAAATTAAAATACAGAAATAAAAATCTTCCAACAGTTTTAAACCACAATTTAAATAAAGGCTTGGGTGAAAAGGTAGGTCCTTAAAGATTTTTTTAAAGTTGTCAGATTTTTTTAAAGCTAACTTTTTAAAAGGAATCTTCTTATAGTAGAAAGTTTTTTAAAGTATTTGATTTTTTAAATATTTGTGTCTATTCTGCTTACCTGTTCTTGATATACCTCATATCCCTAATAACTTACTATAAAGCTAAGAGGTTGCACAAAAGAAATATAAATGCAAAATCATAATTGCTCTTCAAAAAGTAAAAAACTCAAAACACTGCAAAAGATTCCCTGGGTACTACATATGGTGTGTTTTTTCAGTACATTTTCTGCATAAAATTTGACATTTGAAGGATAATGACCTATATTTTATTGAACACACTGCTGAATATCACATTTATTCAAGCATAAAAAAAGGAGGTGGGCAAATCTGTGCAAGCAGATCTGATGACAAAAGAGAGTTTAGGAGTCTCCTTCAACCCTAAAGCACTCTTTGCTGATTCAAACCTCATCAACCTTTATAAGGTTGGTTCTCATTACCATAAACTGAGTAAGACAAATTACCTACCCAGCTTCAAGAGCTGTGCATGTTCCCTAATTTTGATTGTGTGTGAGCAATGAGTGCACCACTGAGAGACCTGAAGACAGAACATCCTGGAGAGAATCTATCTATGTAGTCGCTAAGAATCAACACTGACCTGATGGCACTTAACCAATCAATCAATCAATCAATCAAAAAATCTAGGCAGGAGGGGGAAGTGATCATGTGGGAGCCTTGTGTTGGCATCACCTGACCTTACAGGTGAAGTAATACTGTCTCACAGATTATCACTTCCTGATCCTCATATCTAGGTTTTTACTCATGCACAATAATACATTGAGAGTGCACACATGTAGGGATGTGCCTGAATGGGCTCAGGCAGCTGTGGGTGAGCCATGTACACATGTGCAGCTGCCATGTGTGTGCCAACGCCACGTGCAGGCTGCAGGGAACAGCTCTGCAGCCATGTGCAGCCTTTGGTAGAGAGAGCACCATGCCCAAAAAAGCAGCAGGCTGACAAAGGAACAGGTGAGGACCTGCTGCTGCTTCTCAAGGGAACTGCTCTACACCTTGCTGAACCATTCTGGCTGCAGGTGCCCAAGCCGGCTTAGTGCTTCCCTAAGGAAGTACCAAACCAGTTTGTGCCTGTCCTTAGCACACAGATCCCAAAACTAGGTAGGTTGCTTGTCCAACCCAGTTAATGATTGTGTGAACTAGCCAATTGCCTGATACTGACCTTCACACATTATTAGAGATACCAGTACCTCCAGTGACTGTTGCTGGTATCTATCTTATATATTTTTTTAGATTGTGAGTCCTTTGGGGACAGGGAGCCATCTTCTTTATGTATTATTTCTCTGTGTAAACCACCCTGAGCCATTTTTGGAGGGGCAGTATAGAAATCAAATAAATAATAATAAATAATTTCTGTACTGCCCCAAACTTGTGTCTCTGGGTGGTTTACAATTAAAATCATTTAAAAAAATAAAATCAATTAAGCAATTAAAATCATTAAAAACCCAAACATAAAAGTAATAAAACGATAAATCTAACTAAAAGCCTGGGTGAATAAATAGGTCTTCTGTGTCTTTTTAAAAGTTGACAGGGATGAGGAGGCTCTTATTTCAACAGGGAGCACATTCCAAACCCCAGGGACAACAATGGAGAAGGTCCATTCCCGAATAGCTGCCAGACAAGCTGGTGGCAAATGCAGACGAACTCCTCCAGATGATCTTAATAGGCGATGGGGTTCATGGTGAAGAAGATGTTTTCTTAACTACCCAGGACCTAAGCTGTTTAGAGCTTTAGAGGTAATAACCAGCACCTTGTATTTTGCCCAGAAACTTATCGGCAGCCAGTGTAGCTCTTTCAACTCAGGAATAATATGGTCTCTCCTAGATGACCTGGAGACCAAACTGGCCACCGCATTCTGTACCAGCTGCAGTTTATAGTGTACCTACAAAGGCAGCCTCACATAGAGTGCATTAAAGTAGTCCAGCTTAGAGGTTACCAGCATATCTACCACGATTCTGAGGTCATTCATCTCAAGAAGCGTACGCAGCTGGTGTAGCAGCTGAGGCTCATAGAAAGCACCTCTGGCCACCACCTCAACCTGGGACAACAGGGAGAAGTTGGGATCCAGAAGCAACCCCAGACTGCGTACCTGTACCTTCTGGGGGAGTGTGCCCCCATACAGAACCAGCAAATCAAAATTGCCACCCGAGTTCAGACCCCAGCACAATAAGTATCTCCGTCTTATCTGGATTCAGCCTCAGTTTGTTATCCCTCATCCAGCCCATCACCGCCTCCAGGCAGGCATTTAGGGAAGTTATGCCTTTTCCTGATGATGTTGACATGAAGAAATAGATTTGGGTGTCATCGGCATATTGATAACACCCTGCACCAAATCTCCCGATGATCTCTCTCAGCGGTTTCATGTAGATATTAAACAAATTGGAGTCAATACGGAGCCCTGAGGGACACCATACAAAAGTTCAGACTTTAAAGAACAGTCTCCAAGAGACACCATCTGGAATCTGCCCATGAGGTAGGATCAGAACCACTGCAAGTAGTGCCTCCCACTTGCAATCCCCTCAGACATTCAAGATGGATACTATGGTCAATAGTATCAAAGGCTGCTGAAAGATCCAAAAGGACCAAATTCACACTGCCTCTTTCAATTCCCAATTGGAGATCATCAATCAGGCTGACCAAGGCAGTCTCCATCCCATTGCCCACCCGAAAGACAGTTTGAAATATGTCTAGATGATGAGTTACCCCAAAGACTGCCTGGAGCTGGGAGGCCACCACCTTCTCAGTCACCTTGTCCAGCCATGGAAGGAGACAGGCCTGTAGTTGCTTAACTCTGAGGGATCCAAGGCAGGCTTCTTCAGAAGCGGTATAATGGCTGTCTCTTTAAGGAATGCCTCAGAGAAGCATTTATAATCTCTACCAGGGCTTCTACAACAGCATTCTCTGCCAGATAGTATAAGGCATTTGGGGTAAGGATCAAGTAGGCCACACCATTCCAAGAAATTTGTCCACATCCTCAGGAGTCATGAACTCAAATTGATCCAGGGTCAGCACATAAGAGGAGCTGCTGGACACCTCAGCATCAGACTCTGTAACAAATGTGGAGTTTGAATCTAAGTCGGCCCAAATACGAGAAATTTTGTCCAGAAAAAAATCATTAACTTCACAGTGAGTAATTGTTGGTTCCAAGTATTGATTCAAGGGGGAAGGGGCACACACGAACCCCTTCACAACCCTTAAATACTCCAGCGGATGTGAATTTGCAGATACAATACGGGCAGAAAAGAATCGCTTCTCACGTATTGCCTGAGCATAGATCTTCAAATGTGCTTTATGTAATAATCTGTTGGATTTGAGTTGAGTCTTTCTCCATTAGCACTCTAGTTGTCTACCTTTCCACTTCAGTCCCCTTAGTTCTTCCATATACCAAGAGGCCAGTTTCGAAGTGGCTCAGAGAGGATGCTTAGGAGCGATCATGTCCACTGCCCTGGTGAGTTGATTGTTCCAATTCTTCACCAGAGTGTTGACAGGATCACTGCCAGAGCCATCCCTCCAAGGCTTTGTGGAATTCTATTGGATCCAATTACCTTCTTGGGTGGACCATCCTAATGGGCCCCCCTCACCCCTGTGGAGGTGGGATCCAGTCGTGAGTCCAACCTTAACCAGATGGTGGTCCGTCCATGACAATGGGCAAATCACAGGAGTCCCCACCCACGGAACACTACACTGATCAGAATGAAAGACCAGATTAAGTGTGTGACCAGGAATATGTGTCAGTCCCGAGACCACTTGGGATAGGCCCAAAGTTGTCATGGCTGCTATGAACTCCTGAGCCACCCTGGACAAATTGTTCCCAAAATGAACTTTGGAGTCCCCCACCAACTCAAGCCTGGGAGACTCCAATCCCAATGCCAACCCGGAGACCAAGTCAGTCAGCTCAGTTAGGGACTCCATTGGGCAGCAGGGTATTCCTGGTCCCCGAACTTAAGTACACACATTCAATATAGTCAGACACTTTGACAGGGATCCTAGCAAGGGAGATATTGTTCTTATAGACCACAGCCACTCCACCTCCCCTCCCATGTCCCCTCCCCTGCTCCTCAACAGAGTACCCTGGAGGGAGAAGATGGGACCAGAATGGGCCACCAGCCTCCCGCAACCAAATCTCTTGGTAATACATACTTCATCAAGAATCAGATCATGGATTATTTCAGGTTTATTCTGGACCAACCTGGTATTACAAAGGAGCAAGATGAGGTTCTGTGGGTGGTTGGCATGGATTTCCAAGGTCAAAGAGCTGGCAGGACAGCCCAAAGGGGAAACAGCAATTAAGCTTCTGGTTTCCCCTGCAATGGCCTGCTAACCTGTCAAGTTACTTCTTCTATCCCCCACCACCACTGGAATAGCTGCCCCACATTCAGTGGGGCAGGGGATATACCCCCTGTCACCCCATCTCCAGACAGACCCAGGATTTCAAATAGCTACCCACCCACCTTTACACACCCATGAAGAATCCTGAACCAAACAGCCTGGCCCTCACCATTGTTATCCCCCTCAACCCCTCCACCATAGGCAGCTTTCCAATAAAAGGCCCGTTGCTGGGCAGGTGGTACCAGGAACTTCTGAGTCACTCACCCCTGGCCCCGGTCTTGCACTCACCCCCCACAGATGTTCAGCAGGGGCAGCAGGCCACAGTCTCACAGGGGAAGCAAGGAGCAGGCAGGTAGCAGCAGAAAGAGAAAACAACACAGTCTCTCACCCTGGGCAGCACTGAATAGGAAGTAGATGGACTTTTCCTTTTCTCTGCTGGACTTCTAGCAAACTGAGGGGCAGACAGCATTGCTATAAAAGGCCTAGAGCCAGGCAGATAGTACCAGTACCAGATAGTACCAGGACTGGGGCCAGTCACTCACCCCTGGCCCCAGTCCTGCACACACTCCCCACAAATGTTCCACAGAGGCAGCAAGCTGCAGTCCAACAGAAAAAGCAGAAGCAGGCAGGTGGAGGCAGAAGAAGCCAATGGCACACACACATTAGTACTACATTAGTACTAATGGCAGTATTTATTGCCATTGATTTAGGAGGAGAAACAAATGATAAACCCAGGACTTAGGCCTCATTTGTAATATGAAATTAATCTCTTGAATCTGGGTGGGGGCAATGAGGAGGGGGAACCTGGCAATATATAAAATCACCATAGAGTGAGTCTGGATATAGTCCGGAATTTATTTACTTTTTTAAAAATGCATGATTCTATTAAGATTACTTAAGTGGGCCTGGAAAACATTCAGATTCTATAATATTGATGTAAAAGGGATTGCAGGATTATAACAGAAGATTTAAACTTGTCAAACAGCTTTAGATAAAAAGCAAGTGTGCTGTATATTTTGTCATGAGAACATATTGGACTTGTGCATCTTTTATCTATAGGCCTTGATCAAACAATGGACCACTGTTGAGTTAGGGTGCATTTATACAGCCTTATTTTTTCATATGATGATCAGCACTTGGTAATCAGGAATGGCTGGCTGAGTTTTCCACCATAATTTAGTTTTCTCATATCTATCTATCTATCTATGGCATCTACCACTGAAGGATATTGACATATGATCAACATTACCAACTGGTTTGATTAAAATGAATCCAGACACAGTGAGGTCATTCGCACAATCAAAAACTGTGTTCTATCCAGGTTTGGGAGCTCTGTGTGCTCCCAATTTTTAGTTATGTGGGAGCCAGGTAGGAGGTGGAAACCCTTGCTGCCACACAACTGAAAATTGGGAGCACACACAGCTCCCAAACTGGGTAGAACACAGTGAAGCTCTTCTCACAATCAGTGAGAAGAGTTTCTGGTGGGCTTAGTCCACTCTCCCCACAGACGATAATGCCTGCAGCCCTGGGTGGCCAAATCGGCCACCCACACAACTATCAGCTATGTCATGAAGCCGGTGGGGGCTGTGAGGATCAGGGGCTGTGCTGCCCCTGGAAATTCCAGGATGCCCCGCACAAGCGTGCGAGGCATTCTGGAAAGACCTGCAAGGCCAGGAGGCTGGCTGCAGCCTCCCGGCCTTGGGGGTCTACTCATGTGTAGCTGCATGTGGCAGCAGCACACAAGCAAAAAAAAAAGAGATTAATTCACTCCATTGACCTCATTTAAGGGGAGAGGGAATTAGGCGGGACAGCCACCTTGGAACCTCTGGTGGTTCCCATGATCAGTAGAAAGTGGGCTAGGCTCCCTTAGTCCGCTTTCTACTGTTCGTGGGAATAGCTTCAATGTTTGATTCTGTGAATGACCCCAATATGATTTGAAGGCTTTTCAGGGAGCTAGTTGAAAGAAATGTGTGAAGTACAGTCTGTTTCCTTCCAAGCTGGATAATAATGTTGACATCCATGGAGATCCTAGGGCTTTCAAAACTATTGTGGCCATTGTGTTTTGGGCTAAAGTGAAGTTTGGAGCAAATTTGTGGTTTTCTTCTCATGTAAAACATCTAAGGATTTTTGAGGGAAATCAAACTTATTTCCAAGACTAGGAAAAAATACAAGTGGGGTTTCTACCATCACTAATTCTGATTCCAAGGACTGGATGTATCTAAAACCTACAACTACTTTCAAAAATCTGGTTTACAATTTTGTTGGGAAAATTGAAAGCAAAATTTCATTTGTTTTAGCCTTCTGCCATCATTCTGTGTGTGTAGATAACCTTACTGCAATTACATATTCACTGTTGGTGGGAAGGATTAAAATTCAATGTTATATCAAACATTTTCAGTAATGTCGATTATTGTGCCTCTCACTTTGAAGATGATTTTAAAGCAATGGTTTCAGACATAACGAACAAAGTGAAGACTATAATTAGCAAAAGTGACAATTCACATGAGAGATTCATTGTTTTGTATGCCACAACACTTAAAAAGAATCTGATTCCTTTAGCTCTGAAAGAGTAAGTGTTAAAGCTGAAGTGAATAAAATCAAAGTGAGTAAGAGGTACGCTAGTGAGAAATAACAGAGGGGGACTTGGAAGGCAAGGGTTGAGCAGCAAAAGAGAAAGCTGTGAGGGTATCAACTTGATGAAGTCTAAAAAGAAGTCATCCAAACTGAGGGGTGGTAGTCAATTGTTTTGTTAACACTGCAAAACAGTGCCCCCTTTAGGGCAACTTTGGGGGAACTACAGACATTCAAAGTGTTCACGTTGGAGCCCTATGTACACATAATGTTAATTCATGTACAATATGCATACAGTGTACATATGTACAGACGTATCACCAGAGGTGCACCTAGGTAATTTTGGAACCTGGACCTAAAGGCCTTTTGCAGAGCCACTGCCAATAGCTAAGCTTCTATGCATTATTTTTTTACACCAGAACATGCTCAGGGAAAGCTGGAAACTCTTTTTTAAAAAGAAGATATTCTGAATACTCTGAATAAGATACTTCCCACTGACTTGCAGAGAGATACCACATTTTGCATGGACAATCCTGCCAATTAAATTAGTTGACCTCTCAGCATTTGGAGGGCCCCCAGGCCTGCAGGGGGCTGGACTGCTGCCTGGAAGTCCAGTCCAAAGAGGGCCACTGCATATCACACAGTGTACCACACACAGTGTACCAACATGGGTGTTCTTAGGACTTTTTCTGGGTCAGGGGGACAAAAGCTGCAATCCCACTTATCTGGGAGTAAGTTCCTTTAAATTCAATGGAACTGGCTCAGTCCAAGGGTGGGAGACTGCCCCATGCCCCCACTCCTGACACCTTTACATACCACCCATGGAAGGGGGATTCAAGCAAACAGCTTCCACAATAGCTGAGAGCCTTTCTCCCTGCTAGTGTGGATGAGGGCTTCCGTGTGTGCACTAAGCTGTGCATCTTTGTTCCATCCTTCCGAGGTCGGTAAAATGAGTACCCAGAATGTTGGGGGCAATATGCTAAATCATTGTAAACCGCTTAGAGAGCTTCGGCTATAGAGCGGTATATAAATGTAAGTGCTATTGCTATTGCTATTGCTAGGCCACTCCTGCCACTGGAGAAAGTGGCAGGAGCATTACAGGAGAGAACAGCTCTTTGCTGTTGTGGATGCAAAGCCATGCGGGTGCATCTTCCTTCCATGGGTGGTACACTGTGCAGTATGTAAGCCTTTATGTACAAGCAGCATATCTCATAGCTGTACCTTGCCTGTTTCCAAGTTCACTTTTGAAATGCATGTACAGTCATTCCCACAAAAAACAAGGACATATATTCAGACAACTGAATGCATGTACAACATATCTGAATAACATAGGAGGCAATAGCTGCTTCAAGTGAGTGATTTTTGTTTGTGAATTAGCACAAACAGAAATAATTTAACCTCCCCGCATGGTGTACGCTGCGTCAAGATCACACTAGGGATGTGCACAGAATCGGCTGGTCCTGTTTGAGGCTGGACTGGGCAAGTTCAGTCTGGCATCCCTTCGAACCCTCCTGGTTCAGTTCAGTTTGATTCAGGGGGTTCACGATCTTAAAATTATTATTTTAAAAATAATCATTATTATTTTTACCTTGTACTCCCCTTGGGGGAATTCCTGGAGGAGGCATTGGGGGGTGTCTGCAGATGTTCCCCAACCCAGGCTATGCAGAGGCCATGTGCGCAGGTGCCCCCAACATGGCCACCGGGCCGCCAGGTGAAGGCCAAAAACTGGCTGGAGAGTGCCTGAACCGTGCGAGGGGATGATTTAGAAGCCTGGCAGGGGGAGGGTAACTTCCGTGGACACCCCCTCGATGCCTCAAGGAACTCCCCTGAGGGGAATACAAGGTAAGAAAAATTTAAAATTAAAATATATTTTTTAAAATAAATAATTTTAAGATTGTGAACCCCCTGAACTTCGGGGGTGGTGGTGGTTTGACTCAGAAACATTGAACCCCCAAACCAAACCCCAGCCCCCCTGAACTGGTTTGCACATCCCTAGATCACACTCCTCATGCCTGCTTTTTGTTAAAGATGAAGCATTTTCTTTTTAAAGTTTTAAAATGTATCGTGCCAAATGCCTAAGTTTGACAAATACCTTTAAGAATACAGATTGCCATTCTCTACACTATAAAAGTCAAGCCCAGATTTGTCAGAAGAAATGCAAAATATATCTGTGTGAGCATGCTTTCTGAAAGCATGAAACCTTTCTGGTTGGGATCTAATATTCTTTTAAAAAGACAAATTTGGGCAGCTGTTCTACTCTAGATAAGCCTTTGCCCAGTGTAAAAAATAATCATCATCATCATTGTTTCTCCAAATTGTGGGTTGTTGTTTTTCTTGGGTTTAAAAAAAAATCCTTTTGTGACATTATACAGAAACTTGCAACTGGTGTTGGAAGGAAATTCCTTATCTGACTGCCCTAAAATGTTCCTGCAGGGGGCAATTGTGAACAATCAATAACTGATGCTGTCAGGTCATGATGCTGATAATATGCTTGTAAAAGTTATTCACGGCTTTATTTTGCTTGTTGTAATCTTTTTTTAAATTGACTTTGCATTCAAAAAGTAAGCACTAATTAACTGGATCACATCGCCACAGAGTGATTGTCCTCGTGATTATAGTGGATCAAATGCTAGTGTGCATGTTTCCTCTGAGTAGCAGTTATCTCTGGAACCTGCTGTCAATACAGGCAGGCAGTTGAAGATGCTCTCTAGGCATCTGCTTCAAGACTTAGCAGGAGTCATCCCTCTCCCACATATCACATGGACCATTGCCGTATTTACCTGAATAGAAGACGACCCTGAATTTAAGAGGATTCCCTTTAAAAATATGGGTTAAATGCAGGTTATACAGGTGGACTTCATTGAGGTGGGTCAATGAAGGTGACCCACCTTCATTGAGGTGGGTCAACGATCAGTGAGACCCCCTTTTGCCGGTTTTGCGGGGAGAGAGGGCTAAGCCCACTCTTGCTGCAGATGATCTGGGCGGGAGCCTTGGGCGGTCGGATTTGCTGCCCACATGATTGCCGGCTCTGTGACAGAGCCAGCAGGGGCTGGGGGGAGTGGGGGCCAATCGGCTCCTGGAAGCGCCAGCATGAGCATGCTGGCAAGACCCCTGGAGCCAGGAGGCAGCTTTTCGCCACCCCTCCAGGGGTCTCCTCATGAGTAGCCATGGCACGGAGCCGCACCATGGTTACTCACAATTTTAAAAAACCAGTTTTGCGCAGCGCTCGCTCCGCAAACCCAGTTTTAGGGGAGGGGTATTTAGGTGGGTTAACCGCCTGGGAGCCACCGGCGAGCAGGCGAGCCCGGTGGCTTCCACGATCAGCCAAAATTGGGCTAGGCTCCCCTAGTCCAATTTTGGCTGGTCATGGGAATAGCCCCATTATCTGCCAGGGTTCCATTCCCACCAATGTCAGTGGATTAAAAAACCATGGATAATGAGACTTTAAGTCAATGCCAGTTGGGGACTTAGTTTCCTGGAGGGCAAAAAAACTCCAAACCCAATAAAAGGCATAAATTAGAGAAATAATGTACTTTGCCATGCTCTGCAGGTTTCCATCTGCCCAGCAATGTTACTACCACCACCACCCCAATAGCACCAATTTTCCATGAAAAAAAGTGGGATTTTTTTTTTTAAGGAAAGAGCCACAAAATGGGTCCAATCAGCAAGATAGTGGCCAGAAATGACCTTGGAGGTCATTTCCGGCCACCTAAGAACCACAAACAGGTGGATTTTAACCCCCTTTCTATCCACAAATAACAAGGCTGGGTGCACATGGCTTGACGGTGGATATTCAAAACCGCGGGTGCCAGGACCACGGATAATGAGTTCCATCTGTACTGCCCAAAAGGAAGAGGACCCTAAATTGATGATACTCAGCTGTATATTGCCATCCAAGATCATTCTGGAGATGCTGTTTCTGTGCTTACTCGATGCCTGGAAGCTGTTAAGGTCTGGATGAATCAAAATAAGCTCAGACTGAATCCCACCAAGACTACTCTTATTCAGCCCTCATACTGGCCAACAGCTGGAGGTGAACCTTGTTTTAGATGGGGTGGCGCTGCCCCCGAAAGAGCTTGTACGTGACTTGGAGGTCCTTTTGGATTCGCACCTCCTGCTTGAACAGCAGGTGGAGGCTGCAGCCAGAAGTGCTTTTGCCCAGCTCCATCTGATTCATCAATTACGTCCTTACCTTGATCAGCAAGCATTAATGACAGTGACCCATGCCCTTGTTATCTCCCCCTTGTTATCTTCTCTGGAATTCCCTTCCCCTGCAGATTCGTTTAGCTCCTTCTATGTCGATTTTTAAATCTTTATTGAAGACTTTTCTTTTTCGCCAGGCTTTTACCCTGTAGTTTATCTACCCCACCCCCCGCTGTTAGTTACTGTAGTTTTATTTAGAATGTAATTTTAATGCTGTCTTGTTTTGCATGTTTTTGTACACCTCCCAGAGTCTTCGGAATGGGCGGTATATCAAATGTTTCAAATAAAAATATAAATAAATAAATAAGGGCAGGCAGATGTTCTTTAATTTGAGAAGGAACCATCAAGTCATGATGGCCACATAGTCAGGTAGTGAATTGTAGTGCTTAAAAAAGAATAAAGCTCAGCCGCCAAATATGCCTCAAGATATTTGTGTCAGTGGGTATTTTGGTATTTATTGGCAGATGTTGCATGAACAAGATGTTTAAAGATTGGATCTATGTCTCTTGTAAGATGTAGTCAAAGTATGACAATTTACAGAAGCAGAGAGGGGAAAATAAATGCCTCTCACTTATATTCATAGAATGAAGCTAGCACAAATGCAGATGTCCAGGGCCAGCACAAGACATTTTGCTATCCAGGAGAGTGTACCTGTCTGGAAGTTCCTCCCCACTGCATACATGAGCCCTTATCAGCCACAGTTAAGGCCAAGAGGAGAGCTAGTTCACACAGTAGTAGGGATGGCTGCTGCTGCTGCCCCAAGAACGGGCCATTTCAGATGTTACATCTGAACTGGTGCTAACCACCTTGTGATCATAGATGTAAGCATGCATGCCCCGCTTCCCCTCCTTGTGCAACATTCCATTTTCATAATTGCATGAGGACAATTTGTAGTAGTCTATAGGAACGATCGAAGCTACCTTATACCAAGTCAGATAACTGGTCTATCTAACTCAGTGTGCCTCTTCTCACGATTAGGCTGTGGGGAAGGCAGGTTATACTTACCTTCCCTGCAGATGATCCCACTGGAGTTGCTGGGCGTGCTCACCACATGCCCAGTTGATTACCCACATGGCCAGGCAGCAGGGAGGGTCAGGGGTCAGGATGTGTTGTCCAGGCCCCCGGAACTACCAGGATGCACCACGTGACTGGGCAGTACATCACAGGGATCCTGCCTCCCCTCCCTGGGCTGCCCGCAGTGCAGCAGCTGTGGATGCCACATGATACAAAACAAGGTTAAGGGAACACTCGCTCCCTTAACTTCATTTAGTAGGGTGACTATTTAAGCGGGTTTGCGGGGTAGCCACAGACACATCAAACATGCCAGCAAAGCTTCTCTCTCTCTTTTTATGTCTGTAATTGTGTGATTGAAATTGTTGTGAGCACATGGGGAGACCAATTGATAAGTAGACTGCAACATGGAAATGCCTCCCAGCAGCTGGACTCTAAGTGGCAATCATCCTCCTGATTGGGCAGTTAAAACTGAGCCTTAATATAATAGTACACATTTGGATCACATTCAAATAATGTGATGGTACACATTTGGCTTGCTCATGTACAAGTAACTCACGTTCAAAGGTGAAGACATGTAAGAGAAGTGTGCTGGTTATGCTCGGGTTAATTTTAATCCTTGCCCAGTATACACATAGCCTTTGAACCTAGTAATCTGCTCTTTCCCAAGTTTAATAATATGAGTCATAATCTACATCAATATAATTGTTTTAATCACTAGAACTCCAGATGCATAATTATGCTTATTACCTCCATCTATTAAATTTTAACATTAATAGTTTATGTCCTTGTACTGCTGCTTCCTCTGCTTTGCCAAAAATGTGGCGTGAATAGTTGGTCCATCCTCTAGTAATATAATGTATAGACATCTTCTTGCAGGGGATAAATATATTTCTGTACAGATGAGCATGCATATGGCATCAAATCACCATGCAATACTGGTCTTGCATGCTTATCTTTTGTTGTGTATGGACTTCAGTCATTGTGCATTGTCAGCACGACTACAGATACCAAGTGGGCTATAGGCCACCTCCAGCCTCAGAGGCAAGATGCATCTGAATTACCCCTACTAACTGGGCAAAGGGGCGCCTTTTAAAAATGGTGATTCTCTTTATTTAGCAGGGGGAGAGTAATTGGCCCTATCCAGCAGCCCCAGCACAGTCCCTCTAGTGACTGTTGCTGACTATCTTATATTTCTTTTTCAATTGTGAGCCCTTCAGGGACAGGGATCCATCTTTCTTTCTTTCTTTCTTTCTTTCTTTCTTTCTTTCTTTCTTTCTTTCTTTCTTTCTTTCTTATTCATTCATTCATTCATTCATTCATTCTCTATGTAAACCGCTTTGGAAACTTTTGTTGAAAAGCATAATATAAATAGTTGTTGTTGTTGTTGAATACCAGTTGCAGGGGAACAACAGCAGGAGAGAGGGTATGGCCTCACCTCTTGCCTGTGGGCTTCTCAGAGTTATCTGGTGGGTCACTGTGGGAAGCAGGATGCTGGACTACATAGGCCTGGGGTCTGATCCATCAAGGATGTTCTAAAGGCAGAGCAACCTCTTAGATGCACCCATATAGATCATGGATTCTCAACGTTGGGTCCTCAGACGTTATTGGACTTCAACTCCCATAATCCCCAACCAGAGGCCACTGGGGCTAGGATTATGGGAGTTGAAGTCCAATAACATCTGGGGACCCAACGTTGAGAATCCCTGATATAGATGAAGTTCTGCCTTATCTGGTACAACCACCAAGAAAGACTATAGGTGGGTTTACACATAACGTGGAATTCACTTGCAAGATTGGTAACCTACTTCTCTGTGACTCTCTGAACCCACACCAAAATAGGAACCTGAGGTTCACTTGCAGCCTCAAGCTGAGATGTATAACCAAGAAGTGAAGTTGGCTTGCCAAACCAACTGCTGCTCCCACGGAGGTGTGTCATGTCTGAACTCATGCTATTCTGGTGAGCCTGCACCCTTTGCCATTGGGAGCAATGGCTGTGAGGCAGAGTAAGATAGGCTGGGATAGCATCCAGTGCATCACTGGGAGGCCCAGAAAGGGGTGTGTCTCTGGCTTAATGCACCTACTCCCAACAAACCAAAATATGTGGTCATCTGAAGCACCAATACTAGTTTCCCTACATATTTTGGCTGGGGGAACCTCAGGTTCCACATTACGTGGAATGGGAAATGGGTCCAGATGGTGGGATTATTTGGACCCGACCAATTTCAGACTGGCTTTCAGGTGGGCTGTGAGGTTGAGACGGCCTTGATTGGCCTGTTGGGTGATCTCCAGTTAGGGATCAACAGGGGGAGTGTGACTCTGTTGATCCTTTTGGATCTCTCGACAGCTCTTGATACTGTTGGCTATTGTATCCTTCTGGAGTGCCTGAAGGGGTTGGGAGTTGGAGGAACTGCTTTGCAATAGTTCTGCAACAGAACCTTTACAAAGGTTCCAGATGGTGTCTCATGAAGACTGTTGCTCTTCAAAAATGAGAGCTATTTATGGGGTCCCACAGGGCTCCATTCTATCTCTAATCCTTTTTAACATCTACATGAAACTGCTGGGAGAAAACATCAGGCGATTTGGTGCAGGGTGTTATCAGTATGCTGACAACACCCAAATCTATTTCTTCATGTCAATATCATCAAGAGAAGGCATAACCTCCCTAAATGCCTGACTGGAGGCAGTGATGGGCTGGATGAGGGATAACAAACTGAGGCTGAATCCAGATAAGATGGAGGTTCTTATTGTGGGAGGTTGGAACTTAGGAAGTGACTTCGATCTACTGGTTCTGGGTGGGGTCACGCTCCCCCAGTAAGACCAAGTACATAGTCTGGGAGTACTTCAGGTCCCCGGGGGGCAGACTCCAAAGGCCTTTAGGTCCAGGCTCCAAAATTACCTAGGTGCACCTATGGCAGGGCTCCTCCAAGGAGAAACTGAAATTCAGAGAGGATTTCAGAGTTCTTCTGTGGGACATTCCCTTAATCCTGATTGGGTCAGATGCCAGATACTCTGCCCGATAAAGGAGCGCTCCCTGGAGGAACCTGAAAAACATGTGCCACTGCCACCGAGTCCGGAAATCAGGGAACAAGACAGGGGAAAGAGAGGTGGAATCTGCAGGTGCTGTCTCACAAGAGCTGGAGACCTCATGAGATGGGATTTCCGACTCACAAGACTCACAGGAGCTGTAGGAGCCTATTTAGTCTCCCAGCCTGTGATGAGAGGAGGCCAGAGATCAAAATGGGCTGAACATGCTCAGGGCAAACCAGACAGCAGCCGCTGAGAGCACAGGGTTGACAGAGAGCCACAATGACAAGCAACTGCCCCTCTTCCTTGGGAAAAGTCTCCGTGCCCCAGCTGAGACTTTGAGGGAGAGGGAAGCTCTTCAAGGAATGGGCTGTTGGGACACTGGCTTAAGGAAGGGCCCACATCTTCCCAAAGACAAATGTCAGAGAATTTTCTCAGATGGTTTCTCCATGTTCTTTTACTCATAGTTTACAATGGCTTAATGCTCATAGGTTTGGCAAGAAAAACATCAGCTTCAGATTGTACCAGTTTGAAACATTTCTATTTTATGTTATTGTCTTGTTTTTCTTTTGTAAAAGTAAAACAAAGCCACCCTTCCCCTTGAATATTGGCTTGCTGTTCAGCTGGAATTTGTTCCCACCAGACATTTGTGAGGCTTGGAGTACCAGTGATTATTCTGGCTGGACAGAGCTTAGGAGATCTGATTAACAGCTGAGCTTCACTGCTGTTCATTAAAGTGTGTGTTTGACTGTGTGCTTTGAAAAAAAGGTACATAATAAATAAAGGTCAAAAGTTATTATGTGATGTGAATCAAGTAGCTGAGCAACTCCCTTTGTTAACCAGTAATTAGTATGTTTGCTATGATCCAAGGAAGATTGCTGGGGTGGGGGAACACACAGGAAGCATTTGGATTTGTGAGAGTGGTGCTTCCATTCTGCACAAGCAGTATCTCAAATGGGGTGTGTGGTGAACGTTCTCCAAAGTAGAAATTCCCTCATACTTTTAGTGTTTTCTGGGTTCCTAGATGAGAAAATCTAAAAATTTATTTCTCTTTCCTTGAGGGTTTTTCCCAGAGAAATTTAACTTCTCTCATAATTTCAGGGGTTCTTCCCACAGAAATTGATTTACGTATTAGGATTTTTTTAAAAAAAACCTCACTTTTCCATTACAGGAAAGCTCAAGGTGGCTTACATAAAAAGATAAAATAAAAAATATATATAAATCAGCTACAATTTATGTGATTACAAGTAAGTGCTAAATACTGTTCCAGATGTAATTTGGGGAACAAGGTTGGGAACCCAACATCTGGGGACTCAAGGCTGGGAATTGTTCTGATCCATTTAAACACATCTGGTTTAATCTCACATTGGATCTACATCATAAACACATTTAGAACTTGAAACTGAGATTTAAGAAAAATGATGTGGGCAAAACTGGACATGGTGGTAAATGCCAGGCTCTGACTGAAAACAACATGCACACAGCAAGCTGTTCGTCAATAATATCTAATAGCACATGCCCATGTGCTGCTGACATGATAATATCCTGTTACCTCATAACTATTTTATTACCCAATATAAGAAGAAAAGATGCACTTTTCTTAAAATAGCTCCTGTTATCATGTGTAGGTGTTATCAACATGTACACTGACCCATTGTTAGCAACATGATTTGCTTCTATGCATTCATAAATGGAGGAATCAATTATTCCTTGGTGAGTTGAAGAATCTTTTTCTTTTTAAATAAAGAAACCCCATTGTCCAGATTTCCCACCCTCCTCTGTGAGACAGGGTTGTTTACCTGGGCAGGGGGCTCCAGACCCCCGGACAACCCCAGTAATTACCTTTCAGAAGTCAGGAAGGGCTCGGAGAGGCAGGCAACAGCTGCTACCAGCTCCTCAGCTGCAGACGTGTGTAGAAATGCTAGTGAAGGAGCATTTGTGAAGGAGTTGGAGAACATGTCCCCTTTGGAGGCCAGGAACTGGGTGGCCAATCCATTTGCCTGGCCAGGGAAGAAGGAGCAAGCTGAAAGTGGGGAGGAGTGTCCTAAATGTAGGGCTTTATTTAAGGCCGGGGCTGCCGAAGATGAGACTATCGGCAGGGATAGGGTTTGTTGGTCTGGTGGACTCCCAGAGAGGAACTTAGACCTGTGCTCCCGCTGATAGGCAAGGGAGTGGAGTGACTATACTTCCTTCCTCCCCGAACTCTGAGTCAATGCCAGTGCCTATAATTTATTGCGAGAGGAGGGGGGAGGTTAATTAGAGAATTCCTCCTCCCTAAACATGGACACCCATGTTTAATTGAAGGGGGAAAACACAATCCATAACCCTGATCAACAATGGGGATCCACAACTCAAATTCTTACATTGTACTGGCATGGTAGTGCCAGCATAGTTAAGATAAGTTGTTTCAGCATTCTACCGTTATAAACCCTTAACATTTTATTTATCATAAAATCATAACTGTGTGTCCAATTTGTGTGAAACTTTAGATACATCAACTAAGTAGCAAGCAGCAGCATCCTTCCCAATCTAGAGCAGGTCTGGTGTAAAATGGCTGCGATGCAGCAATTTAAACATTGATGCTTAAACTCTGAAGGAAAGTAAGCTTATGAGACCACCCAACAGTGTGTGTGTGTGTGTTCATGTATGCCTCCCCTCAACTTTGCAGTGCCTGGACCAATATGAACCAAGTTAGGTACATAGGGGCACCTCAATGGCATAGTCTGTGCTGATGTCATCCACACTGATTTAAGATGGCGGGTGCATAAACATTTGAGGTGCAAGTGGGATAACTTGTGAACCACCTTAATGATTTGAACCAAATTTGCTACAGCTGTAGGGACACATAAGGACACCTCAGTGGTGACATTTGTAGTGATGTCATCCACACCAATTCAGTATAGCAGCACGTGTGAATATTTGAGGCACATGTTGGCTAACATATGGACTGTCTAACTGATTTGAACCAAATTTGGCACAGCTGTAGTGAGTGACACATAGGGACCCCTCAATGGCATATTTAGTTTTGAAGTCATCCACCCCAATTCAAGAGAGTGGATGCATGAACATTTGAGATGCAAGAGGGCTAAATTATGAATCGCCAAACTGGTTTGAACCAAGTTTGTTACAGCTATAAGGACACATAGGGATGGCTCAAGGGCATAGTTTGTCATGGTGTCATCCACCCTGATTTAAAATGGCAGACATATGAACGTTTGAGACACAAGTGGGCTAACTTGTGAACTGCCTTACCAATCTGGACCAAAATTAGTCCAGTTGTAGGGATAGTGAAAGGAAAGTAGGCAGATTAGTTATTACCAGAACAATGTGTTTACTAACTCAAAATGGTCATATCACTGTGTTAAGTAGGGACAGCGTTTTTCTCTTCATTTTAACTCAGCATTTTCTAGGAGTATTCTCATTTTCAGAAGAACACCTAGGACACTGAATTGATGAACTGGTTCATAGGACTGAGTACAGAGTTCCTAGGCCAGATTTCCTCCTCCATGCCAATGCAGGAAACCAGATTTATCCCAAACACTGGTGGCAGCACACTAGCAGTCAATGAAGTGAAATTGCAAGTCATAGGTTTCAGCCAAGAAGGAGGGGCTCCTACATTCCTATCAGAAAGTGTTGTGGCAGAGGCAGGAGGTGGCTGTATACTACTACTGCTACTACTACTACTACTACTATAGCACTTGTCAACCAAAGTTCTCAAAGCGGTTTACATAGAAAAATAAATAATACATCAAGAAGATGGTCCCCTGTCCACAAAGGGCCCACAATATAAAAAGAAACATAAGGCAGATACCACCAGCAGCCACTGGAGGGATGCTGTGCTGGGGTTGGATGGGGCCAGTTGCTCTCCCCTTGTTAATATAAGAGAATCACCACTTTGAAAGATACCTCTTTGCTTAGTTAGCAGGGGTGATACTATAGTAGCGATATGCAGAAATTGTTGCCAAAACAGCTTGTCTTGTGTCGGCACCCATCAACTCCTCTATGTGATTTGGAGTTGCAGGCTTGCAATCTCTGTCTTGGATACTTGAGCTCGTGGGATCGTGAACTCTACATATGCTCAACTTTGTTATTTGGTCACTTGGCACAAGAATTGCCCAAGGTCAGAAGAACAAACAACTGTAGGGAGTCATTCCCCCCCCCCCATGGCCTCTCTTTTGTAGAAAGTGGGGGTGGGGAGCTAGAAAGCAGATCCAAGTCAGAAGGACCCTCCCCAAAGACATAGTTAACTCCCTTCTTTGGCAATGGGATTAACTCCACAAATCATTCATACAGTAACTTAGATAAGCACCGAACACTCCAAGCCTCCTATCACTATGCTAATGAGTTGGCAAGGACCCATGGTTAGCAAGAAAAGAAACCTATCTCTCTCAGGAAGAAATGCCCCAATCTCAGATAAAAGTTCTTTGAGTGCACCCATGCAATATTCTACACACATCTACAGACCAGCCATTTCACCTTTTGTTTCCTAAAGAGCACACCTACTTGATTAGTTCATGCAAGCATGAATTTCTTGGTTGCACATGAATTTTTCCTCCTGCAGCCAGAGAACACATCTTTTTCTTCCCAAGGCACGTTTTCAAGTACAAGTATGCAGGGTCCAAAAACAAGTTTAGAGAACTCAGATCACTCTATACATGGAGAGTATTGGGAGCCCCTTGAACATCTGGCGCTCTTTGACATCTCGGACCATTTAGGATATTTGGAGTACTCTTACCCTTTTCCTCTGATCCCCTTGTGGAAACGAGTGCCTCTCTGGTTTCCATACATGAGAGTGGCTACCTGGCTTGCCCCTCTTTCCTCCTGAAACCTGCAACTTTAGCTCTTTCTCAAGTAAAGCCTTAAGCTGATTCATTGACAATCTAAACCTTAAGCCAAAAAGTCTCTATGTGAGACTCTATTTAATACTGTTAGTTAAAATTGTATTGCCTCCTCTTCTTGACTAATCAATCTTTTTCTTTTCCTGTACCCCTATTATCCCTAAATAAATCTGATATCTGGTACCATATCTTGATCTCTGTCATTATTTACAGACCAAAACTTTGCACAAATGGATACTGTAACAGACTGTTCACTATAGTCTCACTAATTCTCCACACAAGTCCAAAAGTAGTCTTGGGGCATTCTGACACAGCTCCAGAACAGTCTTATAAAAGCTAGGGATGTGCAAATGGTTCGAAGGTTTGGACTCAGACCAAACAGGGCATTACATTGGCAATGCCAGTCCAAGTTTGAACCGATTGAGCCAGGTTTGGTTTGAGCTGGTTTGAGCTGGTTTGAAGGTTCTTGAGGCCATTTTAGATGTTGTCCTCCATTTTGTGTGACTTGTATTGCTTGATTTCATTGTCTGAGCTTTTGCTTCTCTGATTGGCCAAATGAGTCTGGCTCTCTGGCAGGCTCTGCACTGTGACAGTCCTTGAGAATTGGAACCCTATTGGCCGGTGGGGGTGGGGGGAGGGCAAAGGTGGGAGCTCCCCAAGGAGGGAGTTTCAAATCCTATTTAAAGCCAAGCCTCTGCCCTAGCAAAATCACTCTGGCGGCAGTCTTTCTTGGCTGCCTTCTGGCCTGCTGCTGCTGGTGTGGTGAGAATCTGCTTGGCAGACTGCTGTGTTTTTGTTCCTGATCCTCCCTTCTGCCTGTTTTTCTGCCCGCCCACCCTGCTTTCTCTCCCCTGCTTTAAACCTTTTCCCCCTGGTGTGACTGTGTGTGCGTTTGTTCTGCTGCTTTCCCCCTGCTGAGTGAGTGTCTGTCTTTCTGTGTCTCTCTCCTCTGGGCCAGGGGGGCCCAGGCCCTTTGGCCTGAGGCCTTTCTCTGGTCCATTTCCCTAACCCAGTCCCCACTTTCCCCAACCTTTTTTGCTTTTGTGGTGGCTGCTGCTTTTAAATCTGTTGTCTGAGTTGAGATAGAGAGAGTTCTCCTCAGCTCAGCAGCCACTGCCAGTTCCTTTTATTGTATTCTGGGTTTTTTTTGGGGGGGGTTCCTTTTTTTCTCTGGAGCAGGTGCTTTTCTTTGTTAACCCTTTTCTTGCTGTGCTTAGCACATTGCCTGCTCCAGAGTCCAGGACCTCTGTCCTCCCTTTTCTTCCCCCCCTTCCCCATCCCCACAGCCTTTTTTCCCACCAGCCTTTTAATTTATTTAATCAGTGTTTCTACTTTGATTTGTTTCTTTGGGTGGGTGAAATAGCTGTAAACTTTTTCATTCTGCTCTCCCCCCCACCCCAGCTGTGCCTGCCCACCCATGCTGTGCCAGCCTGCCACTGGTCTAGAATTCCTCCTTCTTTCTCCTGACCAGTGTGTGGGGCAGAAGATCTTGAGGACAACAAGGGGGTAAGTGATTACTTTTTGTTGTCCCCTTTGTTCCCTTTAGTGTTCCTTTTAATAGAGCCTCCTTTCCTGTTTGGGTGTGTGTGGGGGGGTATATTTTCTGTGTTTTTTCTTTACAGGTTGTTGGTTTTTCACAGGTTGTTTCTTGTTTTCACAGGTTCCTGCTTAGTTGCCCCTCACATTGTGTACTTTATTGCATTGTTTTTATTGTATTGTATTGTTGTGGGAGGAGTGGGTGGGTAAGCTTGTTTTTAAAAGGGTTGTCTTTAAATAGGGTTTTTAAAAAATGCCCAAATAGGTTTGTTGTTTTTTTAAGGTTACCCTCCAATAGACTTTTTTTTTAAGGTTTCTCCCCTATAGGGGTTTTTAAAAAACAAACAAAAAAACCCTCCTCTTTTCTTTTTTTTTAGCATTTCCTCAATTTTTTTTTAAAGCCCCCAGAGTCTTCAGGAATGTCTGAGCACCCTGAGCAGTGATGTTTGGTGGCATTTTGAAGTCTCTCAAGATGCCCCAGAGGCTGCTTGCTGTGTCCACTGCAGGGCACAGGTCAGTCAGGGCAAGGATGCTAAGCATCTGGGGACTACTTCCATGTGGCAACACATGCAATGGCATCACCCAGATCTCCATGACTCTGCTGGCAACGCTAGTGCACCTTGTGTGCCTGCAACTAGCACTGACATGGGCAATGCACCAGCTTTCTTGAAGCAGGGCACTCTGTCAGTCAAGTGGTGGACTCAGTCATCGGGCAAGAAGCACCCTGATCAGGCAGACCCACGTTTCCTCACCTGCCTGATAGGGGAGATGATGGCCACTGACGACCAGACTTTTCAGGTGGTCAAGAACTCCGGCTTCCACCGGATACTCCAGCTACTAGCACCCATCTACACCATCCCCTCGAGGATTATGTTCAGCCGTAACATGGTCTCCTCTCTGTACAGGCGGTGCAGGGAGCTCATGTCAGCCATGCTGCGTGCAGCACTGGCTGACACCAGCATGCATTTCACCACTGATCTGTGGAACAGTGTGAGTGGAAAGCAGGCTGCTTTCTCGGCCCTGACTGCCCACTGGTGGGGTCTGGAGAGAGAGGGGACCTCTGATGGTGCTGCCTCTGGCTCCAGTGTGTCCCACACCACATTTTGGCACAGGTGGGCCATCTTGCACGTGGAGACCTTGGTTATCCAGCACACCAAGGAGGAGATGGAAGCCGTATTTGGCCAACAAATTGAGGAGTGGATAGGCGGGTTGCCACAGCTCACCCGGGGGTTCATTGTGACAGACAATGGCTCAAATGTAACAGCAGCGGTAGAGTCAGTGTTGGAGTGTGTGAGCATCTACTGCATGGCTCACATGCTCCACCTGACTGTCAGGGATGTCCTTGGCCTCAAGGAGGCGAAGGCATCCAGGGAACATGGCTGCCCGATGGTAGGTGCTGTTGCTGCCATGGCTGCACTTGTGGAGAAGTCCTGCAAGATTGCAGCCCTCTTCCATTGGAGTGAGAAGTCCAAGAGCCTACTTTACAAGCAGCTGCATTTCCATGGCCTTTCACAACATCTCACCCCCACAGTTGTAGATAGCCAGTGGAACTCCACCTGCCTCTTGTTCCAGTGCCTGCTGGAGCAGGAGGTGACCCTTGACAACCTGGCGAGGAACAAGTCCTTGGGTGTGCGCGACCTATCCAATGTGGAGTGGAAGCTCATGTCTGAGATGCTGTCGGCACCTGAGACCTTCCTGTTTGCCATGAAGAGCTTGTGTTGCGACATCACTCCTCTGAGCCAGGCCCTGCCCGTGGCACTCCTCCTGGAGAAGCTGATGGGTGAACTCTGGACTTCACTGACCATGCCAGAGGGGCGTGCTCTGGCTGGAAGGCTGAGGGCCAGGGTTGTTGACAGTCTGGTGGATGAGTTGGGTGACAGGGAGGAGTATGTCCTGGCTTGTCTCTGTGACCCAACCATCCAGGGCAATGTCGTTTGCACCGATGGCTTGCCCAGGTGGAGGGACATCCTGGTCAATAGAGTTAGGGAAGAGGAGGTCATTGGGACCGGCAGAGACCAGGAGAGTGGTGATGGTGCACCCCCGAGCATGCGCAACCCACACCCAGCAGCAGGGAGTGTGGGAGACTCTTCAGCTTCCACCCCTTCTTCTTCCCAGTCTGGTGGCGCGGCATACCAGGCAGCAGCACCAACACAACAGGCAGTTCTTCCTGCTAAATCAGCCCAGTGGTTTAAGTGGATGTGCCCTGGCGCCTTGCACAGTTTGCGGGAGGCTCGGTGTACCAGGCCCACCAGTGCTGCGCAATCTGTTGCCCAGTACTTGGAGGAGCCTGTGGAGGAAGACCCCGAGATGGAGCGCATGAAGTTCTGGTCAACCCACCAACAACTCTGGCTGGACATGTGGTGGTTGTTGCTGCATGCCTCCTCTCTTGCCTGCCAACCAGAGTCCAGAGTGAGCAGGTGTTTTCATGTGCTGGCAACATGGTAACACCCACTCGGTCCCGGTTGGACCCTGGCATGGTCACGTAGCAGGTTTTCCTCAAGGTTAATCTCCCCCTGCTGGGCTACCCTGAGCTGGAGGTTGAGCTGGACGAGTGATTGGCCTATGGTAGGCCCATGGGGCCAGTCACCTGCCCGGCAGCAGCTTCTGCTCATCCCTCCCCTTCCCCCTTCCTCCTTCAGATGTGCCATATCACAGAGTGCCCACTAGTGCTGTGATATGGCAACTGGATACACACACCCCCACTGGCGTAACCCGATGCTAAACAAGCCCCTGGTTCCACCTGACCACAACACTCGGGGGGTGGGGGGGGGGCATGGGTGCATACACAAACACTAGGTGGTTGTGCCAGTGCAGCACTGTGAATATTTGTAAATGTGTTGATTTGTATACATGAAGATGTATTAGTATGTAAATTTTTGAATGTGTACCTAGGTGACTTGTGGGGGAGGCAGGGGCAGGCTGGGGACTGTAACAATGTGGATCTGTGAAAATGTAGATTTGTAAATATGTACATTTCTAACTATGTAAACTTTTGAATGTGTAAATATGGGGGTGTCAGCAGTGGCGGGGTCAGGGACTGTAAAAATTTAGATTTCTAAAAATTTCAAACTGTAAATACGTGCTTGTATGGAAGTGGTTTTTTGCATGCGTGTGTGAGTGTGTGTCTGTGTGCGTGAAGGTTTCTGTTGTGTATGGCTATCAGTAGAGGATTTTTGTGTGTGTAGATAATGTTTTGGAAGCTTTGATTTGTGTAGATAGTTGGTGTGTAATTAATACTATAGCTGTATAGATGGATTTGTATATATGTATTTGTTAAGTGTGTTTATTTAGGCCCCCCTCTCTTTTCCCTCTCCAGTTTATTTCTGACACGCACGCACATGCACACACCAAACATGCATGCACTGGCAATGATGAGTAAGTGGTCGCCTGCCACACCACATTGTGTGTAGCCTCCACTGACCTGCCTCTGAGCCAGACTTTCCTATCCCTTTAAGTTTTTCAGAGCCCCCCTCTCTTTTCCCTCTTCAGTCTAGCATGCATGCACACACCAAACATGCATGCACCGGCAATGATGACTATGTGGTCTGGTGCCACCACATGTTTGGGGCCTGTGGCCTCCAGCAAAGATGTGGTGGGCCTGCCATTCTGAGGTGCTTCCCCCCACAGGCAAAACGCACGCACCAAGGGAAGAGCAGAAAACCAAGGAGTGTTACTTTAAGTTCTCCTTCAGGGTGGTGTGTTTTTGCCTTGCCCCTCTTTCTTTGAAATTTGCATTTTGGGTTGGTTTTACTGCCTTGCGCCTTCTTGCTAGGTCTTGTTTGTTTGTGGCTATTGTAGTCTGTGGTGTTCTGCGTGTATGTGTGTGTGTGTGTGTGTGTGTAGGTTTCTTCTGTTGTGTGGTTGGGTGATGGATGTTCTCAGTACAGTAGTAGTAGAGATTTTTTCTTTCCCTCTCTGTAGTGTTTTTGTTCTGGTTTGTGTCGATAGATAGATTTTGTTGGTGTAAATATTACTGAATAGCTGCAGTACAGATGTATTTGTATATATACTTGTGTATATATGTATTTGTGAATTGTTTTTATTAAGTGTGCCCCCCTTTCCCCTCTCATTTAATTCTGCTTACACATGCATGTGAACACACACACCAGACACGCATGCACTGGCCATGATGAGTAAGTGGTCTCTCGCCACACCACATCGTGTGTGGCCTCCACTGACTCGCCTCTAAGCTGGACTTTCCTATCCCTTTAATTCTTTCAGAGCCCCCTTCTCTTTCCCCTCTTCTAGCTAGCAGCACACACACGCACACACCAAATGCAAACATGCCTGCATGCCAGTGATTATTATATGTACTCTTCTGCCTGGGTCCCTGTGCGGCCTCTAGCAAAGATGTGGTGGATCAGACACTCTGAGGCATTTCTTTTCCCACAGGCAAAAAGCATGCATTGCACATGAAGAGAAGAGCAGAAGAACTGGGTGCGTGGTGTTACTTTAAGTTCTCCTTCAGTGTGTTGATGTGTTTTTGCCTTGCCCCTCTTTCTTTTCAGTTTGTGTGCTGGGTTGGTTTTACTGCCTTGCACCATCTAGTTAGATCTAGTTGGTTTGTGGCTGTTATTGTGTAGTCTGTGCTGTTGTTTGGCTTGGTCCCCTTGGCTTTGCAGTTGTACAGGCACCCCAGCAGGTCTGTTTCTTTGGTGGGTTTTTTTGTTTCCAGTTGGTTGTCTTTTTAGTTGTGTCACTGTGTGTTGGTATGGTGGCCTGCTAGGGGCACAAAACTTAGGTGGGTGGTGGGCATCCAGGGGTGCCAAGCACCCACTGAACCCCAAAGCCATCGGACACTTCTGTGATTTTAGATTTTTTTTTTTCAGTTTTTGCATTTCTTCCATAGGGAATAATGGGGACTTGAGGCAGCCCAGCCGGACCATTCTCCCCTTTGGGGGGGTGCCAGGGCACCCCAAAGTGGGTCTTGAGGCACGGTGGGTTGTGCCACAACTCGCCCCAGGCAGCCCCAAGCTGATGGGGTTCATGGTTATTCCCCCAGGAATTTTTTCAGTTACTGTCCTTTTAACAAGTCTACCTCTATCAGAGTAGCTTCTCTGGTCTGTATATATTTGTGTATGGAGAGATCTTCATAGGGATTCTTTGAAAGAACCCATACAGCCATCAAGAATCCAATTTGTGTTTGGACCTGCTGTGTATGAGTTCTCTCAATGAATCCCTATCAAGATCTCCCATGCATACAAAGGGGAGGAATGGGTCTGCCTCAAATCCCCATTATTCCCTATGGGAGACATGCAAAAATTGAAAAAAATATAAAATCACAGAAGTGTCTGATTGCTTTGGGGTTCAGTGGTTGGTTGGCACCTCTGGGTGCCTACCACCCACCCCGGTTTTGTGCCCCTAGGTGCTCTACATAGGGAGTAATGGGCTGGTTCGAGTCCCCATTATACCCTATGTAGAACCTTTTAGAACCGATTCGAACTGAGGTCGAATTCAAACTGAACTGTGGGGTGGGGGGGCAGTTCGAGCAAAACCAAACCTACCCACCCTGGTTCGAAGCTGGTCTGAAATTGAACCAAACAGGCCAAGCTGGTTTTGTGCACATTCCTAGTTGTGGCAACTTTACTTGCTTCAGTTTGCCCCATGACAGCAAAAACCAATGGCTGACATTCTGCACAGCGAAACATGGTCAGTACAAACCCTCCCACATGGCTGTGCATGTCGAAAACAACACCCATGATCTTGGAAATAATGGATGTTGCATTGCACAACTGTGATTGCATAATTGTAAGCAGCAGCACTCTATCCATATCCCTGATGTTTGCGTGAAACGTAAGAGGGCTTGTACCACCTACATTTCCCTGCACAGAAATGTCAGCCAATGTTGAACATCCCAACTGTGTTTCTTTTATTATCATTTTTGTTGTTTTATCGTTGTGTGCTTATTATAAGTTGCCCGAAGCAGCAGTGTGCTGGAGGGGCAGGACAGAAATATCTAAAATAAATAAAGCAATATCCAACAACAATATCCAACAACAATATCCACGTATTACCAGACGTGGCTAACATCCTGACTAACACAGTGTGGGTTCTCCAGGAAGACACATCCTTGTGGACAGCAGGGGAGGGGCAGTGAGTTTGCATGTGCAAAACTTCTGTGAGAAAATAATATAGACTCTCTAATTCTTTGCCACCTTAAGTGGCACAGTGGGGAAATGCTTAACTAACAAGCAGAAGTTTGCTGTTTCAAATCCCCGCTGGTATGTTTCCCAGACTATGGGAAACTATAGGTGTTTTCCAGACTATGGGAAACACCTATATTGGGCAGCAGCGATATAGGAAGATGCTAAAATGCATCATCTCATACTGCACGGGAGGAGGCAGTATGGCAACCAACCACAGTGCTCTGTGGTCGACAGGAGTCAAAATCAACTTGACGGCACACTTTACCTTCAGAGCTTTTAGTAAAATGTTCAAGAAGATGCACCATGCTCTGCTCGTGCTCAAATATCACCTCTCTTATTTATAAAGGATCCTTTAATTCTTTATCTCCAGATATGTAATAAAACACCAGGATTAAGAAGTATTCAACATTTTCAATGAGAGAAAGAGGGGAAGCCCTATTTACATGCTACATTCAATGCATGTACAATCTGTGTACAGCATATACTGTATATATACATGTGCATAGTTATATTCTACGCAGGTATAGAAATACAATTCCTATCTTCATCGTGCATTTCAGGGGGCTGTACCCAGGTTCACTTTTAGAATGAATGTAGCTATGTTTGAGTGTATAGTCAATGGTATGCATGTACAACATTAGTGTTAGAGAGAGAGAATGGTGAACCTTTCCATGGGCTGTTTCTAAATTTTAGGGAACTGGCTTGGCTGTCCTTATTTCTGAAGTCATAATTCCACATTTCTGTCATCACAGCTGGTTCCTAGGAGATGGTTATGATGCTTCCAGCCAAGGAAAGTGATTAGAAGTGAAAATTAAGCAACAGGAACAGATGAACTGCTAAGCAACCAAGTCCCTGATTTCATCCAAATATCGCCCGTAATCAGTAACCTTAAAAATACCTGGTGAGGGCTAAAGAATATTAATAAAGAATGTTCTCAAAACATCACCAGAAGAGATGAGCAGGTATTTTGAAATACACAAATGTTAAAAGTAGCCAGAGTCAAGATATGTCACATTTTACAAAGCACACACAATCACATGTAGTGTTAGATGGATGTGTGGGCAAACATGTAACATGTAGGCAACATGCTCAAGTCTGTAAACACTCAGGAGACAATTTCTCTGAGTGCTTTGGGGAAGCTCGCAATCAGGGTTCCTTGAGGGCTATTTAAATATATGGAATGTCATCTACACCTTTCACATTTGCTGCAGGCTACACTGGTGTCTCCATGGTAATCGATCAGTAAGTCTATTCACATGACTGAGAGGGAGGGTGGGCAAGTGGGGAGGAAGACTGCACTGTACTTGCCCCCACCCCCGACCATCTCTTTGCCTGCCTGGACACATGTCTCGGCCACACACGAGTGGTACTCTGTTGGGGACTCCCTCCCAGGAACCTCATGGCTTTCTCAAGGCCAGAACAATGGCCATCCCACAATGCACCAGGACAATGCACAATGCACCAGGACAATGGCCTTCCCACAATGCACCATGCACTGAGCCTAGAGCACCCACTCTGTGTCTATTTGGGCTGCAAGCAGCCTGAGCACACACACACACACAATACTGGTGCTGGGGAAGAGAGCTGGTTTTGTGGTAGCAAGCATGATTGTCCCCTTATGAAAGGGAGACTAGAAGTGTGAGCCCTTAAGAGATTCCCCTTAGGGGATGGAGCTACTCTGGAAAGAGCATCTAGGTTCCAAATGCCCTCCCTGGCATCTCCAAGATAGGGCTGAGAGAGACGCCTGCCTGCAACCTTGGAGAATCTACTGCCAGTCTTTGTAGACAATACTGAGCGAGATGGAGCAATGGTCTGACTCAGTATGCGGCAGCTTCCTATGTTCCTGTGTTGAGGGTGTGCTCGTGCCCTTAACCTAGCCTAAGTACTGGGGTGAAAAGCGGGGTTACGATGGGCGGGAATGTTGGGATTGGGAGCGATCCTGGTGCTTCACACGAGCAGCCTAAACCAGGCTGGGCTGCCCTTGCCTGGGATAAGCTGTTGGTGAGAACAGCCTTAATGTCTTCCAGATAAAATGTGGTGTCACCTTCAGGCTTTGCATAGCTGTTATTCATGTCAAAGTGACTTTGTGTGCAGAGTCTGATTCAATGCATTGTTTCTCAACAAAAAAATGTTGAAGCACTGCAGCAGGATGCCGGGTGTGTGTCGCTGCTGTGAATTTTTGTCTGTGCACATTTTTAATGGATTGTTTGGATTTGAGAACTGAAATGAGTTGTTTACAGTCACACTCTGGGAATTTTTTAGAGGTGAAAACATTATTAGCCATGCTACAAAATGGTTTCTTTTCTTTTCTTTTGCTTTTATGAACACAGTTGGTTTATATTGAAGTTAAGGGGGGGGGCAGGGATAATGATGGAAAAGAAAAACCGACAGCCCAATAGAAGTAATCATGCATAATTAACCACTGGCCTGATGAGGGTGGGGAGAATATAAAGATGCTTACCTGACTGGATGTCTGGAATTTAAAAGAGTAAAAAATAAAACTGCTAGGTAGTTTATCATAATGGCAAACATCCAGAGCAACACACCATGGATGTACCAGGAAGACATGTCCATGCTGTGGAAAGCTTTCCCACCACTATTGTGCCTGCACATATGGTGCGGGTAGTGAATTTAGATAATTTTTGCTGCTTCCAAAAGTGTTCTATGTCACCTGAAAATATATCCCTGAGTATCACACAGCCCTCAGGGTCATATTTATGAGGGATACAGGGCGCTTAAGGAGGCAGCTCAGATTGTCATAATTTGCTATGTGCGTAGGCACAACAGTAATGGTAAAGCTCAACTTTGGAACATCATCCTGTTATATCTATGATGTATTGCTCTGGATTTCAGACGACATCTAATCTAATTATATTTAAACTAGAATGTCAACCGAGATACAGATAAGAAGATATAGAGAAAAAACCAGTAAGCGTAAGAAATCAAAGGTTAGTTACTCCCATTGGGAAACATGGGGAAAACAGATAATTTGGGACGTAGCCTGCGGACCAACAATTTAATAAAACTGTGCCATATATCAACCGAATGAAGTGTCTCTCACATCTTTATTCTATGGTGAGGGGGCAAAAGAACATCATAAACTAATTTGGTTCAGAATACTATCAGTCAATCATTCACCAATATCCAACCCATTGAACATGTGGGATGTTCACTAACATCCTACATCAAATGTGTGTGATGATGTAAATGCAGATGGCACTCTAATGGCCTTCTGTGCTTGTTTGGAGGCCCAAACTGGGCTCCTGCCAGCCCAAGATGATGGGGGGGAGTGTTGGCAGGGCCTAGGGGAGCCATTACTGGCCCGCTGCCACCCCAAGGAACCACACTGCTGCTGCGGCAGGTAATGTAACCTCCTGTCCACCCCCACCTACACTTTTAAAACCCTGTAGGGTTCCCCCAGTGCTTGTAAAGAGGAATCTGGATTCTCCTTTCCAGTTTCACCTTTACAAGGACTATAGCCAGTTGAACTGGGCCGAACCAGTTCTATTTGAATCAGGCCTTGTTGGACTCGAGCTCAGACTTCCCCCGCCCCCGCTCTTTGGAGGGCCAGTACAGTAAGAGCCTGAACTGGTCAAACCAAGACAGTTTTACTTGGACTGTTTGCATACCCCTAACACAGGAACAGATCTGTACACGGGCACACTTGTTCACATGTTATGTTGAACACAGGTACAGAAGTACACTTCCTATTTGTACCATGCATTTGAAAGGCCTGTATCCAGGTTCACTTTTTAAAATAACCACATACACAAACACAAACATGGCTGATGCACGTGTGCAGGGTGGGTGGCAGCTGGCATGCAGGCAGCGCATCCCCTGTCCCATAAAGGAAACCCCCACCCTCCAAACCGGCTCAACCATTTGTCCATGGAACCGGTTCGGCGCTCCTAGAATGGAGCACTGAATGGTTCCATGCACATCCCTAGATCTGATCACAGTTACCCATGCCTTAGTCATGTCATGGCTGGATTACTGTAACACGATCTAGGTGAGGCTGCCCTTGAAGAATATTTGGAAACTGCAGCTAGTGCAAAATATGGCAGCTAGGATTTTATCTGGAGCTGCCCTTTGAGATCATGTCACACCCATTTTAAAAGAGCTGCACTGGATCCAGGTCCAATTCAAAGTGCTGTTTTTGACCAGGAGTGCAGTACATTGAGGGATCCAGTGTTCCCTCTAACTGGGATTCCCAGATGTTGTTCACTACAGCTCTCATAATCCCCAAGCAAAAGCCGTTGCAGCTTGGGATTCTGGGAATTGAAGTCAATAACATCAGGGAATCCCTGTTAGAGAGATCCTCCCTCTGCTGGGCACTCTTGCCACCTGGCTCTGTGTGTGCGTAGGCTGTCTGCAGCCTGTGCACACACATGAATTCATACATGGGCTTAAGGATACACTCACACCGTTGAATCCAGATTGAAGTCTGGAGTAGATTCCCAGGCTTGGGGCCGAAGCAGCGCCAGCATCGGGCTTGATCCTGGCAGTGCACACGGAGCTTGACTGCCCATGTGAATAGCCTCACTGTATCTCAGCCTTTCCAATCAGCTTAATTGCTTCTTCCCCAATGACAAATGTGATCCTCACTATCAGTCCCTTAATCTGAATGCTAGAAATTAGTTGTAATGATTTTTATTGCTAGTTACTGTTAAAAATTAATGGTACGATGTTGTTCTTCACACAAGACTGAGCAGTTGGCTGTGGAGCCCTCACACTGCAACAGTAGGTGTTTGTCAAAGATGGGCACCATTCCTAACTTTACTAAGCATTCTGCCTCCCTGGGGATTTCAGCCAAGATGAGCAGCTGGTATATATATATTTTTTTCTTGCAAATCACAAGCTAAGAGATCAAACTTGCATTGTGTTTTAATCCAGATCCTTGTAGGCTTCTTTTTTGAAACAGACATCATTGACTTGGCCTGCATGTTTTTCAAGAACTTCATTGGGGTACTGACTGGGACTTTAAAAATATGGAAAACATTTCTGGAAGTGTTTTGATTTTCACCATCTTAGTGTTTTCCATTCAGTGGGTATATACTGTTTCTTGGTCCCCAAGAACATTTTCATATTCTTAATCTTCTCAAGCAAGAAATCACAATATTCACCTAAACATGTCTAAGAATGGCTTTATTAATAGCAGTATTATTACTTTCATGGTATTGCAGAGTATAAGCTGTAGTAGGAGAAGAGCTGGTCTTGTGGTAGCGAGCATAAATTGCCCCCTTTGCTAAGCACAGTCTGCTGTGGTTTGCATTTGATTGGGAGACTACATGTGAGCACTGTAAGATATTACCTTTAAGGGATGGGTCTGCTATGGGAAGAGCATCTGGAGAAAGTTCCAAGTTCTCTCCCTGGCATCTCCAAAACAGGACTGAGAGAGACTCCTGCCTGCAACCTTGGAGAAGCTGCTCCCAGTCTGTGTAGACAATACTGAGCTAGATGGCCAGGAGAAGGGAGCTTCCTATGTTCCTAGATTTGAAAGTGGTGTGGTTCTGTTTTAAGTGCTTTGGTCCACAGATACATGTTTAAAAAGAAAATGTTTGCTTTCTTTAGATTAGACCACAGAACATTTATTTTTAACATTGTGCACAAGCTAAACCTCCAGGGTTCTGCCTGCCTACCAGAATCTGTAAAAGGGAGATGTAGGACCCAGGTAAACATGGATGGGGAGACACAGGGAAATCAGCCAACCTGGCGATGGAAGGCAGGACCAAGGTCATGCTCCATCCATGACTTTATCTTCACCGACCCCTAGGTGGAAGGCAGTAGGGAACAAGGAAGACGCAGGGTAACTGCTTCAGCTAGAAGTAATCCAGTGCCTCTGAGCAGGGCTGTCCTTGGGGCATGGCAAGCAGGGCAACCGCCCCGGGCCATGCTCTTTTAACCCCCATTAGAATTAACTGGAAGGGGGCCCTGCACTGGCTGATTTGCCCTGGGCCCTGTACCCCACCAGGGCTCTCTGAGGTTGGCCCTGCCTCTGAGCAGCATCTTGCCAGGAAGAGGAACAATGGCAATCCATTTGAACCCAAGCAAGCCAACCCACAAATGGGCCATGGTGCTAGGAGCCCATGAGGACTCTTGTTGAGGCATTAACTTTGAAAGAAGGACCAGGGTGCGGGAACCACTTGGCCATCCAATGTGTTACGTTGCTGTGAATAAAACCATTCCTTGTGTCCCTTGTGTCAGTCATGGATGCCGGACCTTTAGCAAGCCCTTTGATGTGGGATTGCCCTCCGGGGGTGGGGATGAAGGATCACAGGAGGCAAGATTGTTAAATCCTTGGCATCTTACCATATATGGCTAGTGAGCTGTATTAAGCATGGAAGCTTGCAAGAATAGCCTGATTAAAATATCACTGCTGTAGCTGTGTACAATGGTGTAAATAGGGAGGAGGTCCTGCCCCTGCTGCGTCAATCACCCTCATGTCTTGATGCTCATGCTTTCAGGGGGGCTTAAGAAGGAAGAGGACTACCAGTGATGGTGAGAGCTTCTGTGATTGCTTGTCCAAAGAGGGAAGAGCCCTAAGCATGATGGCAGGTGCTTCTGTGATTGCAAGGCTGAATCAATCCAGCCTCACAATCACAGAACCACCTGCCATCACAGGTAGGCCTCTTCCCTCTTCAGACAAGCCCCAACGCAAGCCTGAGCAGTGGGACCCAAGGATGATTGACACAGTGGAGTTGGGACTTTCTCCCCCCTGCCCTGCTGTACTCTGTTGGGAGATTTTATTGCATGATTTCTGTTATTAGAAGCACATTAACAATAGTATTGACAAGAGGAGCTTGGACGTGACAAAATTTTGCATTTGCTTGGATAGTAATGTAGGCCTCTTGTCCTTAAGAGTGACTTTACAGAAGTTTGTGAGAGAAGTTGTCTGAGCAGGGAATTTCAGAAGGGAAGTAAAAAGTAGTAAAGTAACATAGGTTAATAATAGGTAAACAGGGGGATTCCAACATGGATTCAGAAAATAAAAACCACAGGCATTATGCAGGTTGACGTAGTGGAACATAATAAAATCTGGGAAATTCTAGTGGGCTGGTCATGTAAAATGCTTGTGAATAGGTAAGAGGTCCAACAAGAACAAAGTAAATAGCTATCACTATAGAGGAGATATTTAAATAATTGTATTCAGTTATACAGGGTCCTCAGATTTCACTGGAAGTCTGAGCACATTCAACCAGCTGAATTACCTAGTTTCTGCTGCATCCTTTCTTTAATATGTAGTAAGGCCTAATAAACTGTCAGGGGGTGGGGTGGGACAGCAGAATTTGACTGTTTTGTTGGGAGTCATCAAAGTAGACATCTGGGAAGACCTTAACTTCTGCAAAATGTCTCTTCTGAACTGTGGCCAAACCCAGAGAGACATATTTAAATTATTTAAATAAAAATCTCATAACACAACTATATTGGTGCAATTGTATAACATCTGAATCAGGCTACTACAGGTCTGGAGAGTTGAGATAATATGTGTGAAGCATCCTGACCACCTGAAATGTATTATGAAAGTGCTAGGCATCATTTGATGTATGATTTTTGACATATCGATATGTTGGTTGACATGTTGACAACATAGGTGCTTGAAATGCATTAAGGTGAAGGTATATAAGTCAAGTGGGTCTATGCAAAAGAGGGTGAAGTTCTTCAAAAGTGTGCACAAACATTTCAGCTTGGAGAACATTTATCTTATTATCAGGCAATTTCCTCGTGATAAAAAACCAGCCTTCCAGTGAAGGCAAATGTGTGTTGGTGATTAAGAGCTCCAATATAAATTCATTAGCTCGCAATGTACTGCAGGATGAATCACACAGATCATGGGATAACATCCAAAGGTTGGTTTGCAGTTGATCCTTGATTGATATTGCAATTGTCTAAACTTGTCAGAAACCTCCTTTAAAATCAGATGTGGGAGGGATTACTGAGTGAATGGAGAGGAAATATTTTATTCTCAGACTATCTGAACAAAAGGCCAGGAGTGAGTCAACTTCTTGGCTTTGAAAATGCTGCCACTGTGTTCTTGCACAAATATGCTTGCGGCAGGAAATAAATGTGCATGCACTCTTTTATTAGAAGGTAGACTCCCCTCCCCCAGTTACATAAAAGGTGAATACAGGAAGATTTAGGACTGGTTCAAGTAACTGGAAGATTAACAGAGATATTACAAAACCACTGAGTCTGGATTAAAGGACTGAAATGGGAACTTTTCTAAAATTTCCATTTCATTTCTAGGTAGCGGTTGGCATACCCCACCCAAACTCACTTCAAAATTAATTCACAGTAATCAGATTAATTTCCTAAATGTCTCAAGGACTATGGAAATGATAGAAAAATGCAGTGACCTTTGTCCCTTACTTCCAAGGATGCTGTGACAGGCAGACACCATAATGCTGAAAGTCTCTGTCCTGGACTAGAAAGTGAATGAGAGGCTGAAAATCCAGATCACTGGAAGGTGAATTTTGTAAGGAATGTTAATTTTGTAAGAGGAAAATGATGCAGAGAATCCCTAGAATGAAATCATCACCTTAACACAAAACTAAGACAAGCAAAATGATAGAATCCTCAATCTATAAAAGACTCAGAAATAATCAAGTCCTTTATTCTAATGCAGAATATTTGCTCATTACTGCCAGTGATCATGACCACATTTTGATACCTTTGAATCCTCCTGAGCCTCATGCTTCGATAACTCCTTAAAAATCATGGAAATGATCTAGATAAAAACATATTGAGAAACATTTTACATAAACTTCCACAGGATCTGCCAGTTATCACCATTCAGTTGGCATGTTGATTCACAGCCAGTATCAAATTTCCCAATAGATTTCAAGTATTTCACATCAACGGCTGTCACTGAAAGTCACATCTTATCATTTCAGCCAAATTTGAAATGTGGCAATTAAAATCTTGTAAATTTAAGTATTTGAAACATTGGTAAATCTGATCTATATTGCGAAATGCTAAGAGATTATAGTGGCAGAAAACATTTCTGGCAATGATGGGCTGAGCTGCCCTAATATATAAAAGTTTTAATAATAAATAATAAATAAATAGTATCATAGAGGTACAAGTTTATCTGGCTTTTATTGATTGATTTGCTCAGATTGTACTGGGTGTACAAGCACAAAGGGCCTAGGAAGTAAAATAGAAGAACTAGAGGCTAAGGGAGGCAATAGGCTGGGGCAAGAAAAGGCAAAAGCTAGGGGAAGAAGAAATAAAAGTAGTACTGGTATACACTAGGAACATAGGAAGCTGCCTGTCCGGCTACACAGCCTTATCCCTTTACCAAGCCTGGCTAGGCTTATCTAGTCCGGCCTCAGAGCAGGGACAGGGAGGGGATTGAGTGTCACCTTGTGCCTCCTTCGTCCCAGGCTGCTTGGTCCTTGTGTCTGCCCCTCTCCGGGGGGGCCCTTACACTCTCCACCAGCCAGCCTCTCATCCCCGGCTGGCTCCTTATATGCCTCCTCACAGGCTATGCATCACCTGCCCCCAATTATGGGGCCAATGCCCCTATTTATTCCCTGTAATTGGCTACCCTTTATAGCTGCTGCCAATGTCTCTCCCCCTTCTCTCTCCTGCTGCTCAGGCTTCCTCCCTTCGGGAGGCGTACTGTTGATGTTATCCTCACACGCCTCCCCTTCGGCCTCTTCAGGGCTCTGCTCCTCCTCCACTGGAGCACAGTCTCTGCCCATTGGCAGTCTTTCCTCTGCTTCTCCATGGCTGCCAACCATCCCTGTCACCTTTGACCCCCTCACCACCCCATCCTCGGAGATAAGGACAGCCAGCCTCACTGGACACTGCCTTATGCCAAGTCAGACCATTGTTGCAATTAGCTCAGTATTGTCTACGTTGACTGGCAGTGAATCTCCAAGCTTTTAGGCTAGAGTCTCTCTCAATCCTACCAAGAGATGCCAGGGATTGTACTTGGGACTTTCTGCTCTACTACTGACCTACGGCCCCATCCCTAACTGTTTGTCAGGATGCTGTGGCATACGATGCTTCTTGCGGCCTCACAGCCAATGGCGAGGCACACAAGGTGGGTGATGTTCCCTCCTTCCAGGCTCCCTTTCCTCCCTGGTAGTGGGGCAAGCAGGCTGCAACCAGATGAGCATGTGCTTTGCACCACTGAGGGCCTTCAGAGTAAGGAGCTTCTGACAGCAATGCCAGTAGCAATGCAAGACTTGGAGAAATGGGAGTAGGGAATGAGACAGGGAGGGGGAGGGGTCAAGGGGTGGATTGGAGCCCTGCTGGATCTGCACAAGGCTATATGAATGAGGGCAGCCAATGATGAGGGCTGCTTTCTGGGAATGGGCCAGAATTCTCCTGGAGAGGTCTTCGGTCAAGGACAGCAGTTCAGGAAGAGGAAACAGGGTGATAGTGCAACCCCCTCCCCTGCACCACTCTGAGACACCTGCCAATGCAAAGAAGGCAGGAGTTAAATCCATAAAGGGGCAGGCGGGCCCACTCATATCCACCATTGCCTTTTACAACCTTTTTATTTGGTTGTAATTTTGGTTGTAATTTTGAATTGAACCAAAATTCCTCCGCAGTTCAGTTCAGTTTGTCATGGTGCTGTGGCATCTAAAGCTCCTTGTGGCCCCAGTTTATTGTGATCTTTGATCAAATATATACACTTCATATGACTCTCACACCCCTCTCCCCATATGGTCATGAGAACAGGCTCACTTCTGTGTTGCAGTCCACTTTCCAGGCTAGTTTTTTCTTCCTCTTCAAGGCCATGTGGCAGGAAAACCTGGAGGTGGAGTCTCCACCTGGAGGTGGAGAGAGAGGTAAGTATCAGGCCTGCCAAACTCTGAGGGGCAGATGGCCTTGTATCCCCCTGCAGCCACTGCATCAGACAAAACTATTGCAAGGTTGTCCTATGCAAACAGGTGTGGCTACTCCAGGGGCAGCATCAATGGTTCACCAAATCTGGCACTGGCTGAGGGTGGAATGGCTGTGAGTGGGGGAGGGGAAGAGTGGCTGTGAGTGGGGTGTCAGAGAGTGGAAGGGAGTGATGGCTGTGAGTGGCTGAGAGGGGGTGCTTGAGAGTGGGAGAGTAGAGAGGAGGGGGTGGCTGGGAGTGGGTTGGCTGACACTGAGCAATAAAGCAGGGGCTGTGGCGGGACTTTAGGAGAGCAATAAAGTCTTAGCATGCAGATGTTCTGTGCTGGGCCAGCTAGTTACCTTTAATGCACGTAGTTGAATTTTGGTAATGCTAAAAAAATCTGGGTTATGATATGTTGAGAAGTTTTTCTGCATGGTGGAGAGCATTCCCTAACCAAAATGAAAATGGCACAGAAAGCCCTATCATCATCATCATCATCATCATCATGTTTATTTACGTTCATAGACCAAAATTTAAAACATACATATTAATACACATGATATAGTAATAATATATACATAATATAAACAGGAACATGGACAGTCTCAGTCTTTAAGTGGTTAGCACATAGGTACAATTTTTAGGCCTTCTCAGATCAAGAATCTACATCAATTAGGGGTGACAAGAAGCATGAAGAGAATGAAAATCTCAGACTTTATTCAATTTTACCAAAGACAAATTGAACCACACCTTTTAAAGACCTTTTAGTGAAAGTATCTTGGTCAGAAAAACAATTATTTCCTTTCAATTTACGATAATAGGATTAAATTGATAAAAATATGCTTATAATGAATGAGTCTGGAGAACACTCCGCAAATCAGAAAATTTGCATGGATTCATTAACTACAGCTGCAGAGGGTTGGCTAATGAATACAGTGTTTAACTCTACAGCAGTCTAACACAATTAATTATATTCATTAAGCATGTAGCATGTATACCATTGATTCAGAAATAAATCATGATGAGGGAAAGTGTGCTATTAGACAAGTAGAAATTAATTTTGGGATCCCTATTAACCTTGTTTTAATTGTTTCAGTTTTGCAGAGAACAGATTCTAAAATAAAAGTTATGACGTCCCAATGAGGATGTGTAACCCTTTTGATGGACCTGAACAAACCAATTTAAAGTACAAGGTTGAAGCCTATCCCAGTGCTGCCTCCTTTGTCTGGCAACCACTCTTCAGAGTCTAAGGCAGAGATCTTTATTACCACCCACTACTTGACCTTTTTAACAGGGAGTTGGACCAGAGGGATTTTTAGATGGAAAACATGTACTCTGTCACTGAGCGATGGCCTCTTCCTTTCCCCCCCACCCCAAATCTCTATGGTATTGGTTTGGCTTTCCCCACCATCAGGCAGGCATACAAGAAGAAGATAATTTAAATGCAAATGTGCAAAATTTGAAATCGGAATGGAAATTTCAGCAGATGGCACCTCTTCTGATTGAGCCATGACAAGCTCTACCTCCCCAAATTTCCTCTTTTTACACAAAAGATAGAGGAATTTTGCTATCCTTGGCAATTAGTCTTGGAATTGTTTTTAATGAAAGGTGGTGTGTGTGTGTGTATGTATGTGTGTGTGTGTGTGTGTGTGTGTGTGTGTGTGTGTGTGTGTGTATATATATATATATATATATATATATATATATATATATATATATATATAACAATAAATGAAATTTAACAATAAATTAGACAGATCAGTCCTGTATTGGTTTTACTAATGTTTTGGTGCTTACTTTACAATGGCTTCTGCTTACTGGTGTCTCTTCTGCCATCAAGAAAGCTGTGGTCTAAACTCTTCTGTGGTCTAAACTCTTTGATAGCACTCAGATCTTGGAGCTATTGATGTGTAGCACCTTGCAGCAATCTGACCCAAAAAGGCACGGGTCAGTGTCCCCTGCCAGGCATTGTTGGAGGGAGTTCCACCATGACAGCAAGGAACCTCCCAACAATCAGAACCATCAGAAGGTTCCCTGTTGTCATGGACATCTGACATGTCTTTCAGACATCCCTCCCCGCTGCTGCCCCTGCCCTCTCATCCCCATCTCCCCATGGAGATGGGGAGACAGGGGGTATATCCACTGATTATGGGGCAGCTATTCCAGTGGTGGGGAATAGAAGAGTTACATTGTCAGGTTAGCAGGCTGTTGGAGGGTAAGGGAAATCGGATTTTTAATTGCTGTTTCCCCTTCTGGCTGTCCTGCCAGCTCTTTGACCTTGGAACGCAATGTCAACCATTCACACAGAGCCTTGTCTTGCTCCTTTGTAATGCCAGGTTGGCCCAGAATAAACCTGAAATCATCCATTATTTGATTCTGGACGAAGGGGTTGATCTGGTATGTGTTACAAAGACTTAGTTGCAGGAGGCTGGTGGCTCAGTTTGGTCCCAGCTTCTCCCTCCAGGGAACTCTGTTGAGGAGAAGGGGAGGGGATGTGGGCGGGGAGTTGAAGTGGCTGTGGTCTATAAGAACAATATCTCCCTTGCCAGGATCCCTGTTGAAAGATCTGACCATATTGAATGTGCAGGCCCGATCTTGGGGCGGGGCGTTGGGGATGGTGGTAGCCACAGGCTCTCCGTTTTGAGGGGCCCTGTTGTGCCAGCGGGCAGCCTCGCAGACTGCCCGCACACTCGGCTCATGGCGGCAGCGCGTGTGGTGGCCTTTGTGGCTGCCCACCACCACCATGTGTGCTAGCTTGTGGGAGGGGGAAGCAAGCCCCACGCCTCCTGCGCCTGACGCAGTGAGTGCGGTTTTACTCTGAAACAGGTCTGCGTGCTCCGTTTCAGAGTGAATACCGGCCACGCTGCATACGCAGTGCTGGCTGGCATTTGCTCTGAAATGGGACACATAGCCCCATTTCAGAGTGAGGCCACACCTCCTGCTGCTTCTGACATCAGATGCTGCTGACGTCAGGCACAGGGGGCTGGCCCCTTCACCCAATTGCACCCCCCAAAGGATAGCGCTTTGAATGTGTGTACCTAAGTTTGGGGACCAGGAATAGATTGGGACTTCGGTTGGTGTACTGATCGCCCTGCTGCCCAACGGAATCCCTTATTGAGCTGACGGACTTGGTCTTGGGTTTGACATTGGAGACTCCCAGGCTTGTGGTGCTGGGAGACTTCAGTGTTCACTTTGGGACCAATTTGCCCGGGCTGCTCAGTTCATAGAGGCCATGACAACTATGGGCCTATCCCTAGCGGTCTCGGGACCAACGCATATTGCTGGTCACACACTTGATCTGGTCTTTCACTCTGAACAGGGTGGTGTTCCATGGGTGGGGACTCCATTGATTTCCCCATTGTCATGGACGGACCACCATCTGGTTAAGGTTGCACTCACAACCACGTCCCACCTCCACGGGGGCAGAGGGTCCATTAGGATGGCCCACTTGAGAAGGTTACTGGATCCAGTAGGATTCCAGGAATCCTTGGAGGGATTTAGTGCTGGCTCTGCTGGTGACCCTGTCGACACTCTGGTGGAGAATTGGAATAATCAACTCACCAGAGCAGTGGGCTCAATCGCTCCTAAGCATCCTCTCCAACCCGCTTCAAAACTGGCCCCTTGGTATACAGAAAAACTATCGGGGCTGAAGCGGCGAGGTAGATTAAAGCCTAAGTGGAGAAAGACTCAACTCAAATCCGACAGATTATTACATAGAGCACATCTGAAAATCTAAGCTCAGACAATATGTGCGGCAAAGCAGAGATTCTTTTCTGCCCATATTGTGTCTGCAAGTACATGTCTGGAGGCATTGTTCAGGGTTGTGGAGGGGCTAATGTGCACCCCTTCGCCCATGAATCAGTACTTGGAACCAAAAATTACTTGCTGTGACACTTTTAATGAGTTTTTTGTGCACAAAACCTCTCATATTTGGGCTGATTTAGATTTGTACTCCACAATTGTTGCAGAGTCTGATGCCAAGGTGTACAGCAGCTCTGCTTATGTGATGACCCTGGATCAGTTTCAGTTCATGATCCCTTAGGATGTGGACAAGTTGCTTGTAATGGTGCAGCCTGCCACCTGCCCTCTTGATCCTTGCCTGACATGGCTTATAATATTTAACAGCAGGGAGGCTAATAACAGCAGGGAGGCTGTTGTAGAGGGCCTGGCAGAGATCATAAATACTTCTCTGAGGGAGGGCAGGATACCTCCCTGTCTGAAGGAGTCAGTCATTAGACTGCTTCTGAAGAATCCTGCCTTGGATTCCTCAGTTAAGCAATTACAGGTCTGTCTCCAACCTTCTATGGTTGGGCAAGGTGATTGAGAAGGTGGTGGCCTCCCAGATCCAGGAGGTCTTGGAGGAAACTGATCATCTAGACCCATTTCAAACTGGCTTTCAGGCAGGAAGCCAGGCAATAGGGTAGAGACTACCTTGGTTGGCCTGATGGATGATCTTCAATTGGGAATTGACAGAGGGAGTGTGACTCTGTTGGTCCTCTTGGATTTCTCAGTGGCTTTCAATACTATTGACCATAGCATCCTTCTGGAACATCTGAGGGGATTGGGAGTGGGAGGCACTGCTTTGCAGTGGTTCTGCTCGTACCTCACAGACAGATTCCAGATGGTGTCTCTTGGAGACTGTTCTTCAAAATCTGAACTTTTGTATGGTGTCCCTCAGGGCTCCGTATTGTCTCCGATGTTGTTTAATATCTACATGAAACTGCTGGGAGAGATCATCAGGAGATTTGGTGCAGCGTGTTATCAGTATTCTGATGACACCCAAATCTATTTCTCCATGTCAAAATTATTGGGAGATGGCATAACCTCCCTTAATGCCTGCATGGAGAAAGTGATAGGCTGGATGAGGGATAACAAACTGAGGCTGAATCCAGATAAGACAGAGGTACTTATTGTGTGGGGTCGGAACTCGGGAGACAATTTTGATCTGCTGGTTCTGGATGGGGGTAACACTCCCCTGGAAGGAACGGGTACGCAGTCTAGGGGTGCTTCTGGATCTGAACCTCTCCCTGGTATCCCAGGTTGAGGCAGTGGCCACTGGTGCTTTCAATGAGCTTCGGCTGCTATGCCAGCTGCGTCTGTTTCTTGAGATGAACGGCCTCAAAATGGTGGTACATATACTGGTAACCTGTATGCTGGATTACTGCAATGCACTCTATGTGGGGATGCCTTTGTACATAGTCTGTAAACTGCAATTGGTCCAGAATGTGGTGGCCAGATTGATCTCTGGGTCATCTAGGAGAGACCATATTACTCCTGTGTTGAAAGAACGACACTGACTGCTGATACATTTTTGGGCAAAATAAAAGTTGCTGGTTATTACCTATAAAGCCCTAAATAGCTTAGATCCTGGGTACTTAAGAGAACATCTTCTTTGCCATGAGCCCCACCGCCTGTTAAGATTATCTGGAAAGGTTTGTCTGTGGTTGCTGCCAACTCGTCTGGCGGCTACAGGCCTTCTCCGATGCTGCCCCTGGACTTTGGAATGCGTTCCCTTTTGAAATAAGAGCCTCCCCATTAGCAGTGTGCCCGAACCGGTCCAGCGGCCATTCCAAAGAATGGCCGAACTGCCGGACCGGTCCGGCCCTGCCTGGTTCGGGTCCGGGTGGGGGGTATGCCTTTAAGGGCGGGAGGGCTTGCTTAGCCCTCCCTCCTCCTTGCCCCCGCCAGCGCCCGTATTGAACAGTATAGGGGCGCTGGAAACCAGCCGCCCCCCCCGCCGCCGCCGCGGCGAAATAACCCCCAAAGTCAGCCAGCCAGCCAGCCCTCCCTCCCTCCCAGCTAGCTGCCCTCCCTCCCACCCACCCACCCACCCGCTCGAATACTGGATAAAAAACGAGAGGAGCTCCGGCACAGAGCTCCTCTCGTTCGGAAGGCCTCCTGAAGAATGGCGGCTTGCGCGTGCACGCATGCGTGCGCCGCAAAGCACGCCGTTCTCCGGAGGCCCGGTCTACCCGGCGGGAAAGGGCCGGGTAGACCGGGCCTCCGATCGCTGAGTAGACCGGGCCTCCGATCGCCGGAGGCCCGGTCTACCCAGCGATCGGAGGCCCGGTCTACCCGGCCCTTTCCCGCCGGGTAGACCGGGCCTCCAATCGCTGAGCAAGCCCTCCCCGCCCTAGAAACAAGGCCCCCCTTCGGTGCCAGTCCGGACTTCTCCGGACCGTGCACATCACTACTCCCCATCTCTGGCTACTTTTGAAACAGCACTGAAGACATATTTATTCACCCAGACTTTTAGGTAGATGTATAGTTTTACACTTTTTAATACTAGGTATTAAATGTTTTTAATTGTTAATTGTTCTGATGTTTTAAATTATTTTAATTGTAAACCTCCCAGAGATGCAAGCTTTCGGCAGTATAGAAATATTTCAAATAAATAAATCCATCCTTTATTCTAGACTGGGTGTGGCCAGGGGAGAGTGTGTGTCACAACCTCTTTGTTGGGAATTCTCTCTGGTAAGAGAATCCCTCTTCATTATAGCAGAGTGCAAAGAGGCACAACACAGCGGAATTTAGTAGGCATGCGTGCATGCTGAGAGTACAGTAACTTGGAGCCAGTTCATAGTTTCAAATCAATATATATGGCATTTATTAGAGAACTCCATTCTAGATAGGAAAGTGAGGAGTTAGGATCTCTAAGCTAGCTAGCTAGCTGGATACAGATGGATTCTGCATCTCTGCACACATGGTGCAGGGAGAGGAGCTTGCATATTGCAAGGTAGAAGGAACAGGAAGAGAATGGAGAGAAAGGAAGTGGCTGGAAGGAAGTGTCCCTAAGAGTAGCAATCTACATTCCAAAGGGATAGTGTCAGAGCAGTAGAGAAGGGATGACCAATGTCTTGACCCTTTAGCCCTCTCAGAGGCGTATCTAGGGAAAATAGCGCCTAGGGCAAGCACTGAAATTGTGCCCCCTGTCCAAACATCTGACACCCATCTTTCAGATAACTTTACCATACTATCAGCTGAAAAATACAAGTCAAGCTCATCAATCTATTAATATTTCAAAAACTATTTAGCAGTGGACATAGCCAGACCAAAAAATGCAGGAAAACTACAAATTTCAGTATGCTGGGGTTCATGAAATACCCAAATACTATGTGGAGGTGTACTTGGAAAACTAAACAGAAGTGCCTGTCTAATTCTCTACTCTGCATTGTAGCATCACTATTACATAAGTTTTAAAAATAAATGGAGAATTTGACTTTTCCCAGATACTCTGAAAATAATTAAAGGATATGCAGAGTAAACTGTGTCACTGCTTAGAATATATTCTAGTATTTCAGAAAGACAGTTAAAATGAGAGAAGGAGAGCAAGAAACTCCCAGTGGGCCTTAATACTAAGGATTTCACACTGATTCAAAGACAAACTCACCATTAATAGCCATATTATTAAGACATCACATTCAACTCACTTATCACAAGAAGCAAAGTAAGAGCAAATGAATACAATCCTAGCTCATAAGCTTCAGCTCAGTATTCACTAGCCTGATTCTCTGTACATAGTGCCAATCTGAATATGTATACAGTGACATATTGTATTAATTTTTTTAAAAAACTCTTTTTTACCTGTAGACCCTTCAGGGGGCTCCATAAAGGCCATGGGGGGTCTTCAAAGGTTCCCCCTCCCCCTGCTGGCCTCTAGGGCCTCACAGGGACCATTTGAGCATGTGCGGTGGCCATTTTAAAAACTTTATTTTAATGGCCGCTGAAAACAAAATGGCCACCATGCATGCTCAAATGGCCTCTGCGAGGCCTGGCATGGCCTAGGGTCTCACAGAGGCCATTTGAGCATGCATAGTGGCCATTTTGTTTTTGGTGGCCATTTTTTAAAATAAAAAATTAATTAAAAAAAATTCTGCCCTCCTTCAAGTGGCACCTGGGGCACGTGCCCTGCCTGCCCCACCCTAGATACGCCCCTGAGCCCTCTGACTCACTAGTCTGTCCTCCACTGTCATTGAGACAAGAGACAGCGCAAAGTCCTTAACTTCCAACACTCTTTACCTCAGAGAAAGCACTCAAACAGCTGCCTTGCCTTCTGCAGCTTCTGTTTAAAAGGCAAACTCCCCTCTACATTCCCTTTTCAGTCCTTGAATAGTACTGGATCCTTTTAGGTTCCAGAGTGGCATGTGTAGTTGGGATTTGTAGTTTTTTCTGATCAGTAGATCAGTGTGAGAGAAGAAGGTGTTAGTGAGGAGGGAGGATGCACCGGTATGAGAGAGCACCCTAAAAGAACTTCCCAGTGAACTGCACTGGTGCAGTGAGGAAGTAGTAATTTTTGATGCCTTCCCTTTCCCCAGGAAGTGGCTGTGCAACTTTCGGGGACATATTTTCAGGTGACCGAGAGGGCTTCTAGGGAAAGGGGAGGGCACAAAGATGACTGCTTCCCTGCATGGATAGTTCTTGGATTCATAGGTGTAGTTTTTTTCCTGAGACTGCAGCCATGGCAGTGTGAGTGAAGGAGAAGGAGGAGGAAGAGAAAAAGGAGGCCATAGTAATTTCTATGATGTGACCTAATATATTGTTCTACATAGCTGAAGTGGAAAGGATTGTTGCCAAATCTTCATTTTAATTTCCCATTACAGACATGGAGATGGAAATGAAGTCTGAATGACTGCATGGATTACCATAAAAACTACTTCAAAGCTTTCATTTTCCTTTTAACAATATCAAACTGTTCTCTTAAGCCTCTCTTTTCTATACCTGACACCATTACAAAAAAAACGTGAAATCTGAAGTGAATATCAGGATACTTTCCAAAGAGAAACATCTGAGAATGTTCAAGGGAAGCCTAACAAGCCTAGTTGCAACATATTACACCAGTGCTACATCAGTTGCACTGGTTGCTAGTTCATTTCTGGGCCCAGTTCAAAGTGTTGGTGCTGACCTTTAAAGCCCTAAATGGTTTAGGGCCAATCTACCTGAAGGAGAACCTTCTTTGATATGTTCCTGCCCACTCTTTAAGATAATCTTTGGAGGCTCTCCCCTGGGTGCCATCACCCACAATGGTGCAACTGGTAGCTGAGAGAGAGAGAGAGAGAGAGAGAGAGAGAGAGAGAGAGAGAGAGAGAGAGAGAGGCATCTCATTAGTAGCCCCCTGTCTATGGAGGACAGGTCTATCACTGGCTATTAGTCTGGTGGCTATAGGTCACTACAAGTCAGCCTCAGAGGCAAGATGCCTCTAAATACCAGTTTCAGGGGAGAAGCAGCAAGAGAGAGGGCATGCCCTCATCTCTTGCCTGTGGGCTTCTCAGAGGCATCTGGTGAGCCAGTGTGGGAAACAGGATGCTGGACTAGATAGGTCTTGGACCTGATCCAGCAGGGCTGTTCTTATGTTTTTATGAAATAACTCCCCAGAGAGGTTCACCTGGAGCTTTCTTGCTTTCCCTGTCAGCTTTGCCCAAACCCATTTTAGGAAGTGCCTAAAGTTAAGCCCTTTGCAGCAAAGTGCTGCTTCTTTAGTATACATATAATGCTCAATAATTGTGAATCATCAGGAGCAAAGCCGAATAATGCCACTGGCTGACTTGTTGTCACCATTGTTCCCTCACATGAACTCCCCACCCCTCCAGCCTAAGTTTAGTGAAGTTGCATTAAATTGCTGTTTGAAAGTTCCTGGCGACTCCTTTGTATTTGTTTAGGCACCAGACAAAATTCTTTCTCTTCCAACAAGCTTTTGATTTGTAATTGCTGCTTCTCTTGACTTTTGCTAGCTCTGTACCAGCTTACTGGCTACTTTAATTGTTTCAGAGTTGTGTTTATTTTTTGTTTTTATTGTTTTAGATTTTGTTTTTAATGCTCTTTTAATAAGCAACCTTGGGGATGCTGGTCATTGAATGATATACAAATATAATAAGTAACAAATTTCTATAAGACAAGTGAAATTTCTCAGTTGGGGTGGGTTCTGCATATATTCATTATTTTCTATTTTCCCCATCATGAAATGGATTCCTCTTAACAGCTTTGAAAGATTGGCTGTGTTCCAAATTTTAATAAGACTTGCACAGAACACACAAACCATATTATACTTTTAGTTTTCTGACCACAATGACCTGTTAAATGAGAGTCTATAGAGAACTGATGGAGTATAGTCAGGTATGCCAAACACAAGCTGCTGATTAAAAATAATGCAAAATTCATGTTTTGTTTGTCATTGGGTGCTGACCTTCTATTTTCACACATGACCCATTCTTTTCTGTTGGGGATGGTAATAATCAGATCTCCTTGTCATATTTATTCATATTTCCCTTGAAACAACAGAAACATATTGGTAAGATGTATAAATATTTCCACAAACTAGAGCTGTAAAACAAGCAGATAAGGATGAGGCCAATGATCTTCATGAACATTTTTGATACAGAAAAGTGACCACATACTATCAAATTCACTGAGTGACCTTGGGTCAGTCACTGAGGGTCTCCATACAAGCAGTGTGGAGAGCCTTACTGGGCTCTAATTTTTTTAGTGGTGTTGTTGTTTAAATGTATTCTGCACAACATTCATGCTCATCCTCCCAACACCTCTATTCAATAATGAAGAAGTGACTATTGCTCCTATTTGATGGATAAGAGGCACTTATGCTGAAAAGTGACATCATGCTGAGAAAGGGATGGAGAACTGGTCTTACAGTAATGAATATGAATGGTCTTCTTTGCTAAGCAGGATTCATCTTGGTTTGCATTTGGATGGGTGACAATGTTCCTGTGAACATTGACTGCTATAAAATATGGTAGCAGCTTATTGGTAGAACATCTGCTGACATGTTGAAGGTCCCAGGTTCACTCCCTGACATCTCCCGGTAGTGCTAGGAAAGATTACTGTCTGAAACCTTGGAGAGCCACTGCCAGTCCCTTTAGACACTATTGAACTAGATGAACTAATGATAGATTCAGTATATGAATGCTTCATCTGTTCCTGTCTGCCCAAGACTGCCGACTGACTCCATGGTGAAACAAGGATTTAGACCTCTCACATGCAAATTCTTCTCCCCAAACCATGGTCCATCAATGGTCATCTCATCCATAGCTCTTTCCATTGCTTGAATTACCAATTAACCCTGGATAATTGAATTACCAATTAACCCTGGATAATTTCCAACTCATACATTCCTCCAGCTGTCAGTTCTATTTCTTTATGGTAAGAACCCACTTCTATATGGCATGTGCATGCATATCAGAAACTTGGTATTGGTTAAACATAATTGCATGGGTCCTTCATCCTTGATTGTCAAGCAACTGGTTGGGAGCAAGGACAATGATCACATGGAAAAGACCAATGTCATTAGCTCTGTATCCATATGCATACCATAGCAGAATGGGGTCTTACCATGGGTTAATGAGGCCAAGGGACCATGAATACAATGGAAGAGTTAGGGTGGAACAATGGAAGGGCTGCTTTATGGGTGGATTTCGTAACCTCTGAATGATCTGATAGTTAAAGAATATATGTCTAACCAGAATAACTCAGAAATCCATTTTTGTGTGAGGTGGCCAGGGACAACTTGAATATTAACCCTGTAACAGCAATGTCAGAAACTTGATTCCGTGGATAAGACTATGAGGCTATTCCCACGACCACTGGAAAGCGATCCGCAGATCACGAGAAGCCCGGTACTCCCAAGGTGGCTAGCCTGCCGAATTCCCCCTCCACTTAAATGAGGTTAACAGAGCAAGTGCTCCATTGACTCCATTTTTTTACTAGTGTGTCACTGCGGTGTGCAGCAAGACATGAGTAGACCCCTGACCGGAAGGCTGCAAGCAACCTCCCGGGCTTGGGGGTCTCTCCAGGATGTCCTGTGTGCTCGCGTGGGGCATCCTGGAACTTCCGGCAGCTGCGCGGCCCCTGATCCGGGCAGCCCCCACCGGCTCTGTGACGGAGCCAGCAGCTGTGTGGGCGGCCGATTCGGCCACCCAGCTATGAGCAGCTGCTTGTCTGCGGGGAGAGCTGGCTAAGCCCGCTCTCCCCACAAGCCCAACAGAAGCTCTTCTCACAGGTCATGAGAAGAGCTTCACTGACTTTTGCTTTGAATCTAGTATCAGAACATTATTATTCTAGTCAGGGAACATGCTGGATCAGGTCCCAATAAGGTTTTCTAGGTCAAGTAAGCAACCCATAAGTATGTAGAGTTGTCAGAATCAAGGATGCCATTTTAGAAGGAGTTATCCCCACTGGAAGCCTAGTGGGAAGAATGACTTCCCTGGAGGCTGAAAATGAGAACAGGTGCTAAATTTCCTTGCACCTGGGGGAATTTAGTTATTGCAAAGAACAGCTGCCTATGCTAAAAAGTCAGCTTCATCAGATAGGGAAAAGGTATTTTCTAGCTACGATTATAGGTGCTGAATTGGGGGAAACCAATTTTCTATGTAACATTAACGTATCGGGATGCCTGCAATGATTCCCCCCCCCCACTTACTGGAGCCCACTTTTCATCAATCCACTTTACCTCTTTATATATTAGGGTAGAAATTACATAAAATATAGCCACACAGCAGGTTACCATGGAAATGTTAGAGGGGGAAATGAATTATACAACACATAGTAAATGCTTCTTATTCAGGCTCTACATGCATGAAAATGCACAGTTGGAATGAATTTCAGTTTCTGCATTCATCAGTATAAACAGGGAAACTGATGGAGTAAAACTATAAACTAAATCGGAACAGACCAGATCTTATAGCATTCATGGCTGGCAGGTTCAAACACTGGATGAATAAAAGGTAATTCAGTAATCCAAAAACTTTGGTTTAAGATGAATGTTATGGTGCTTTACATTTTCACTCATGCTCTAAAAAGAATGGAAATTGCAAGTTAAGGTGTCAGTCTAAACTTCTGCACCATATAAGCTGCAAAGACCTTGTTCAGTCTTGTATATGATGGCTTGTATATGATGGCTTTAGAGATGAGGCTGCATGCACCCACACTTTGCCTTGGTTTTTCAGCTGGAATTTGGGCTGGGGAGGGATGCATCTAGGCAGACATTGAACAGGTGCACTTCCCTAATCACTTTCTAGAGATGCCCTTGATGAATTTCTGCCTGATGCATCTTTGATCAAAGCAAAGTGTGGGTGCATGAAGCCTCACTGCAATTTCCATTCTTTTTAGATCACGAGTGAAAATGTAAAGCATCTTAACTCTTGTCTTAAACTGAAGGTTTCTGGATTACTGAATTTGCAAGTTGGATGGCTCCCTGCAAACGCTCTGCTAACCCCATTTTGGCAATCGTGCCATGGGGGTCCAACAAGCCTTTCGGCCTTGGGGGTCTCCCCAGAATGCCCCATGCCCTCACACAGGGCGTTCTGGGACTTCTGGGGCCTGGTGGCCCTGATCCCCACCGAACTTACCGGCTCCATGACAGAGCCAGTAATCATGCAGCCGATCCAGTCCCCCAGAGATGGCTCCCTGCTTGTCTGCGGGGAGAGCAGGCTAAGTCCGGTTAGGCTCTGTAGGGAGACACACAGTTCATGTGTAAAGCCTCTATGAATTGCACCTTTTTACCATATATGATGACTCATACTCTGCTTTATTACTCTCCCTAGGAAACAAGTGCCCCCCAATCCAGAAAACCCAACTCTTGTAATGGATTTAAACCTCTATGAGACCTTCCATCTTATATTAACCCTTCCTTCGCACAGGACACACTGCTGGCTTGAGCAGCAGCCCTTCCTACACCTTTCCAGGTCCCGTTCTGTTCCAGGGCCTGTTCTCTGGCTACAGCTGAACTCTGAGGAGCTGATGCCCTCTTTTGGCCTTGGCTTTTCCTCCTCTTATCATTCATTCATTCATTCATTCAACATGTTTGTATACCACCCAAAACTCATGTCTCTGGGAGGTTTACAATAAAAACTAGAAATTACAGCATTAATGCACTAAAACAATTTATAATTTAACTATGTCAAAACTGTTCAAAACTATTAAAAACTGTACATCTAATTAAAAGCCTGGGTGAAAATATGTGTCTTCACTGCCTTTATTTCAACAGGGAGCACATTTAAAAGCCTCGGGGCAGCAACAGAGAAAGCCTGTCACTGAGTAGCCACCAGATGAGCGAGTGAGAACTGCAGACGGACCTCTTCAGATGAACTCAAAGAGCAGTAAGGATCACATCTAAGAAGACATTCTCTTAAATACCCAGGGACTAAGCTGTTAAGGGCTTTATAGGTTATAATCAGCACCTTGTATTTTGCCCAGTGATCTATTGGCAGCCAGTGCAATTCCTTCAAGACAGGAGCCATACGGTCTCTACGAGATAACCCAGAGACCAACCTGGATGCCACATTCTGTATCAACTGCAGTTTTTGGATTACATACAAAGGCAGCCCCACATAGGGCATATTGCAGTAGTCAAATCTGAAAGTTACCAGCATATGTACCACTGTTTGGAGGCCATTTATTGGATACAACTGGTGTATCAACCAAAGCTGATAAAAAGCATCTCTAGCCACTGCCTCAACCTGGGATACCAGGGAGAGGTAAGAATCCAGGAGCACCCCCAGTCTTTGTACCTGATCTTTCTGGGGAAGTGTGACCCCCATCCAAAACCAGCAGATGAAAATCATCTTTCGAGTTCCGACTCTGCACAATAAGTACCTCTGTCTTATCTGGATTTAGTATCAGTTTGTTATCCCTCATCTAGCCTATCACTGCCTACAGGCAGGCATTTAGAGAGGTTATGCCTTCACTCGATGATGCTGACATGGAGAATAGATTTGGGTGTCATCAGCATACTGATAAGACCCTGAATTAGATCTCCTGATGATCTGTCCCAGAGGTTTCAATTAAATGTTAAACAACACTGGAGACAATATGGAGCCCTGAGAAGTTCAGATTTTACAGAAGTTCAGATTTTGAAGAGCTACAGTCTCCAAATGACACCATCCTGAATCTGCCTGAGAGGAAGGAGTGGAACCACCACAAAGCAGTGGCTCCCACCCCCCAATCTCCTCAGATGCTCCAGAAGGATTCTATGGACAATACTATTGAAATCCTCCGAGGTATCCAAAAGGACCAATAGACTCCCTCTGTCAAGGCAATCTCCACCCCACAGCCCACCCAGAAGACTCCTGCTGAGGAGCACATGGCCTGGCCCGAGGAGCGACCCGGCAGGGGGGCACAGCGGAGAGTTGCGCTCGGAGGCCCGCCTGCTCGTCCACTCGCCCGGCGCTCCCTGAGCACATGGGCGGTGGCGGTCCGGCCCGGCGGGCTCCAGGCACCATTTTGAGGCACCCGCATGGCCCGAGGAGCATTGGGGCGGCACCATTTTCTGGGGCACTCACGCAGCCCAAGTGGCGGCCAGCCTTGTTAGCCCCCGCCGTCTCTCCTCCAGGGGCGGGAGGGCATGGCGGAAAGTTCGTGCTTTGACACCCGCCCACTTTAGTTGCTGCCTGCCTGGGGGCTATAGCACTGTCCTGAACTGCTATCCTGGCTATCCCTACAGGATTTACAACCCCCAGAGAGAGAGTAAACAGAAAGCAGCAACAAAAGTGGATGCAGGAAAATAAAAGGCTCTCAAAGAAAACAGTAAATGAATTAAGTCCCCTGAACTGAAACTAGGTACCCCCCCCCCTCTAACAATAACTGAGTAATAAGTGGGGGGAAAGACAAAACAAGGAATGAAACAAGCGAAGGACACAGAACAAGGAATTAAGGGAACAATACAGGGAAGTACAGACAAGACAAACTGGAACATGGAAAAGATATAATTCCAAGAGCACAGTATCTGCTGCCAGCAAAGTTGCAAATAGCAACTCAGCCATGAGAGACTGTTGAATATATATGGATCAACAGAACCAGGAACCAATCAGGCCTCCCTGAGTCAGCAGTTTGGCTTTCTTCCCTGTTATCTCCTGCACCTGAGTGAGTCCCTCTGAGCCTGCCTCTTGATACTTCATCTCACTATAGGTGGAATCCTAGGCTCTTCCACATCAGAATTCAAGTCTGGCAGCTGTTGAGAATCCTCAAGTCCTGAGTCTGGTTTCTCTGCCAAATCTTGCTGCTGTGGCTCACTAGCAGGCGAGTCTTCCTGCTCTGAGTCTTCTGATTCTGAAGTCTGAGCCATGACAAGCACGGGCTCGGGCTCTCAATTTGCTGCCTGCCTGGGGGCTGTAGCATGGGCTCTTAAGCCCCTCTCACTGCTACGAGCTCGCTCACCTGGGGGCTGTAAGGAGGGCTGGGTTCTGAGCCCCCCCTCCCCCCTGACGAGACCATCTTGGGGACCCTGCCAGAACCAAAGGACCAGAGCAGCAGGACAGGTTTGACCCAGCCCAGGTTTGGGGGACTCGGCACGGGGGTTGGGTTGGCCGGGATAAGGCCTGGGAGGGCGTTTGGGGACCATCCAGGCCTGTGGCCCACTGGGAGGAGAGACTAATCACGCGTGTCCCCCCCCTCTTGATCAGTTTATCAATCTGGGCGGAGAGCGCATAAGGAAACACACCCTTCAGACTGTTGCTTTGCAGCGGCCCCCAACGTAGTAGGCGCACAGGGAGCTCATGCTTCGCACACATCCCACACCTTAACCCCCCTCCCATGCCCAGTAGCCTGAGGGTCACCCGCGGCCATGGCCCCCAAGAAGGCGTCATCGGGGAAAGGGAAGAGACCTGCCGCAACGCCCAGGGGGCACCCAACCCAACCAGACTCCTCTTATGAGAACGAACGTGAAATGGAGTTGGGGGCCATCAGGGTGCTTATTGCTCGGCTGGAGGCTATAGCCGGGGGGCAGGAGGCATTGAAAGGAGACGGTGTGGGGGGCTGGCCCATCAGAGATTATGACTACCAGGGAGGGTGGAGGCAGTGAGCAACATGGCCAGACACTTGGCAGCACTGGCTTTCTATGCGAAGGCCAGGGGGCTTCCTGACCACTCTGGTGACTTTAGAGTCTGGCACATGCTGGAGGGCTGGGCCAGGAAAACACCTGCCCAGCCGGCCCAGCGCCAGCCCATTACACCTGAAGCACTGCAGCGTGCCGTGCAGCAACTTGGGGAAGTATGCTCCTCCCCTTACGAGGAGGCATTGTTCCAAGCGGCGGCGCTAGTGGCCTTCTATGGGGCTTTCAGGGTTGGGAAGATGTTCCCCAGGTGGGCAGGTGGTGTGGCAGGAAGGGTCCTACAGAAACGCGACCTGACCATGGACCCAGCTTCGGTAACGCTGAGGCGCCGCTAATCTAAGACAGACCAGTGGGGTAGGGGGCAACTGGTTACATTACACAGGGCAGACAACCACCGCATGTGTCCGGTGCAGGCTCTGAAAGCCTACATGGCGGCAAGAGGCAAGGCGGAGGGGTGCCTCTTTGTGCACGCCAACTGTGGCCATTTGCCTCAGTACCAATTCTGGTCAGTGATGAGGAGAGCCTTCCACGTGGCTGGTGTTTCCACATGCCACTTATCATTGCACTCTTTCAGGATTGGGGCAGCATCGGCGGCAGCAAGCTTGGGCTACTCAGGCACCGCTATCCGGAGCCTGGGCTTATGGCAGTCTGCGGTCTACCGCAAATATGTGCACTGCAAGCAGAGGTGTTCTCTCACACACCCCCGCCTCCCCATGCCACCAGACCGCCCCCCCCCGCCTCCCATCTCAAACATGTTCTCTCTTCTGCGCAGGGGCGAAGCCTCCGGCAAAGTGGGCCAGAATCCTCGTCTTGGGCCACTCCTTTATATTTTGGGCCCTCAAGTGGGCGCAAAACACGGATCCAGGAACACAACTGGGCCTAGGGCGATGGGCCTCCATCGAGTGGTCGGGCGGAGGGGAATGCGAAGGGCCCAGCTGCTGCCAATGCTGCGGGAGTACCTGGAGGAGAATCCAGCACCGGATATCCTGCTCTTGCATTTTGGGGGGAACGACTTGATTAGTCAGTCAGGTATTTCACTGGCATGACAGACCGAGCAGGATCTTGGGGTGGTGTTGGCGTGGTGCCCAGGTGTGGTCATTCTTTGGTCCGACATCACACAGCGCAGGGTGTGGAGGGGGGCGCTCAAACAGAACAAGGTGGACAGGGCGAGGCGAGGGGTTAACGCAGCAATAGCATGCTTTCTGGCCGCCAAGGGAGGTGGATGTATTCCACACAATGACATCGTGTTCTCCCAGCCTGCCCTCTATCGGGGTGACGGGGTCCACCTATCGGCTATGGGCATGAGGCTCTTTATAGATGATTTGAGGCTGGGATTGGCAGCAGTGATACTGGGTCTGTGGGGTGTGGGGCGTTAAGCGAAGCTAATGCCCTCTATGGCAGGTACAGTGCGGTGGGGGAACTGCTAGGTAAATGGGTGTGGCACCTTAGGTAAGCTTTAAATCAAGGAGGAGGAGCTGATCTCTTGAGGCTTGACAGATCAGGGATCTGTCTCTGCAGGCGACCTCTCTGCAGGCGACATCCTCTCCGTATGGCTGTGCAGCGTCGGTGGGGTGTCGTCTGATAGTGAAAACCTGACTTTAGGTTGGCGAAGAAGGGCTCCTCTTCTAAAGAGCGGAGGAACTGCCTGGAGCCAAGGTGCTATCGCCACGGTCTTTTAGGTGGTGGCGGCCACGGTGTGGCCGGCCTGCTAGGTACTGTACTGCAAGGGGACTAACTAATCCCAGCTAATATGCCTGTAACTAAAACCTCAATAAAGAATTGGCTGTTCCTACCATAGCAATGTCTCCGCGTCTCCTTGGGGTCTGGGTACAAGAATGTTACCCTTTGCATACATTCTCAGATTTCTAATAAAGTGCAGAAGAGCTTTATTACCAAGATTCTTGGTAAGAATCTGGGTATCCATAACCAAGAACTTTCACTGGATTCAGGGTCTGGGACCTATCTCAACAGGTACTGTTGCACATTTTATTACTTATGAATAAAAAGACAGGCTCTGTGCTTTTTTTTTTTTTTAAATTAGCAAACATTTGTAGAACTTGGAAAGTTGATGTGGTTTTGTGATATCATGGTATATACACATATCTCATAGTAGGTCTGTGCACATATTTTACTCCACTGCAAGTTATATCACGAGGTTAGACAACAATTGATTTCCCCATTGATATGCAGATTTTTTGGGGGGTGGGGGTTATCTGTTGAGGCTCTTGCAAATTTACTTTTGTCAGATCGGGGTGATGTAGTATCTTACGTTACAGCTAAATTCTGTTACATTATTATTAGTTATAGAAGATCTATGCACTTTTAAATTGTGTGTTGTATTGCTTATTAGGTATTATGCTGTATGTCTTGGTCCGTGACCATAAATTTAATAAAGTAAAGTAAAGGTCTGTACATGCTAAAAATTGTCTGATCTAATCCAATTCATCAGGAAGATTATTGTGCGGGACCGAAATGACCCCCCAAACCACCAGGTTGGATCAGAGATTGGATCAAAAATCCAACAATTTCCCAACATTCTGTCATTGGGATTTAAAAGTTAAAGCAAAAACAAACAAACACCCTTTAACTTTTAAATCCCAGCCACACAGAAAAACAGCCACTTCTCAGCTGAGAGGTGGCAGAAGCCCGTTTGGTATTTAAGAGTTAAAGGGATAACTCCTTGATGTTTCATTCCCATCCAGGCAAAAGAGAAGCTACTTCTCAGCTGAGAGGTGGCTTGTCTTTTGCCCGACTGGGATTTAAAACATAAAGGGAATTTCCTTCTAATTTGTGCAATTGCCCAGTTGTATGTAATAGTGGTACAAGGCTGTTCAGCAATTGTCCATATGGAGGAGGAGGAGGAGGAGGAGGAGGAGGAGGAGGATTTCTTGTTTACACAGTCAGACAGGTATTATTGACTGGTTTGTTTTATCCAGACATCAAGTCCTTCCCAAGGACCTGGGATGCCAGAATTTTATCATCAATACTGTTGGTTATTATAGATATCGTCACAAAATATAGGCTGTTCCCAGTAAAGCTGCTTTTTGTAATTGGCTGATGGTGATTTCTGTGGCCCCTATGGTGTTGAGGTGCTCTTCAAGGTCTTTTGGGACTGCACCCAGGGCGCCAATTACCACTGGGATTATTTTGGTCTTTTTCTGCCACAGCCTTTCAATTTCAATTTGTAGATCTTTGTATTTGGTGATTTTTTCTATTTCTTTTTCTTCTATTCTGCTATCCCCTGGTATTGTATGTCGATTATTTTGACTTGTTTTTCTTTCTTCTCGACTACAGTGATATCTGGTGTATTGTGTGGCAGATGTTTGTCTGTTTGTAGTCGGAAGTCCCATAATATTTTTACATCTTCATTTTCTTCCACTTTTTCAATTTTATGGTCCCACCAATTCTTGGCTACAGGTAGCTTGTATTTTTTGCAGATGTTCCAGTGTATCATCCCTGCTACTTTGTCATGCCTTTGTTTGTAGTCAGTCTGTGCGATCTTCTTACAACAGCTGATCAGGTGGTCCACTGTTTCAACTGCTTCTTTACAAAGGCGGCAATTGCTATTTGTTGTGGATTTTTCGAATTTTGCTCTTATTGCATTTGTTCTTAGTGCCTGTTCTTGTGCAGCCAGTATTAAACCCTCTGTTTCTCTCTTCAAGTTGCCATTCTTAAGCCATTGCCAGGTCTTGGTGATGTCTGATTTTCCACTTATAGACTGCTTTTTTATTATAATCTATTGGATTGTCCCATAATTTCCGCCAGAATTGCACTGTTTCTTCTTTATTTGGTGTTTCTATGTTTCTTGCAGTTTCTCCTTCTATGCTTTGGTAGAAACGTCTCTGATTCAACTGGAATTGGAGATTCTGCCTGTGTTGTGTAATTCTGGCTTCATATCTGCTAATCTTCTTTGACACTGCTGTTATTTGCTGCTTTATTATTTCCAGGACTTCTCTAATTTTCCTTGAATCGAGGTGGTATTTTTGGATCAGATACTGTTTGGTGTTTTCATTCTTCAGCTTCTTGTCTTTCATATCTTTCAATTTACTAGCATCTGATCTAAGCCTGGAGATTTTATTTTCTAATCTAATCTTCCATTTAGGTGATGTACTGCTTTCTTTTTTGACAGGTCCACTGATCTTATATCCGAGCTCTTGTGTTGTTATTGTTGCTGCACTGTACATTAGTTGGTTTGTTTCTTGCAAATTATTGGTTGTTATTTCTGCAAGTGCAGCATTGACATCTTTTAATACCTGAGCAAGTTGTTTTTTGGCAACTGTTTTTAGAGCTGGATGTCGAACCCTGGTGGTTGTTTGGTTCATGTGCTCAGTTATTTTTTGCTTTAGTTCTTGTTGCTTTTCTGTTAAACGGCATTTGGGTTTTGGAGGTGATGGCAAAGGGGAGGTTGCCTGGTTTTGGTTTTGAAACAGTTCAGCAACAGTGGCATCCTCTATTTCCAACACCTCCTCCACCTGCGCCTGAGCAACTTCTTCAGCTAGTGATAATTCTTCTTCCATATCTTGAGCCTGTGTTGCTCTTTGCAGTTCTTCCAGCTCTACTCCTGTGAATACTTTATTTCTTATTATGAATCTTCTCTGGTCTGCTAGCCTTTGTTCTGTGATTTCTGTATCTGGATGCTTCTCTTTCCAAATTTGGTACATTCTTTTTAAATAACCTCTTCTAGTTGGACTAGACTTGTAATAGCAGATCATTATTTCCTTGTTGGCATTTTTCGTATATTTTTTTTCGGTTAAGCGACGTTTCTTCCAGTAACTTTGCTGTCTCCAGCCCTGGTTGCTCAACTGAAGATCCTGAGTCCTGTTGCCCACTTGCCACCAGATGTCCAGGGACTATAGCATCTGGCGCAGTCCTTGTTGACCCGGACGACGACCAATCCGTTATAGATTTATTAAAGTTACGTCTCACCATATTGTTTATTATTATTATTATTATTATTATTTCGATTTCTATACCGCCTTTCCAAAAATGGCTCAGGGCGGTTTAGACACATGCAGCAACACAAGCAATCCTGAACCACCCAGGTCACACTGGACAACATGTCAGCCATTGTTTTGATGTGTTGTGCTTACTTAGGTTTTGGTATAGCTTTTTGTAAAATGATGTAAGGTGTCTTGAACACTCTGTTATGGAAAGTAGTCTGAAAAAGTCAGGATTTCACCTAGCGACTAAGCACAGGCAAATTAGTGGCCTATCTAGCCTCCACAGGGAAGGCATTCAAAAGGATCAGCACACCACTGTAAAGAATCAAGGAGAGCAGATAATCAAACAGAAGGCAAGTCAAGTGTCTGTCCAAACAAAATGGAATACATTAGGAAAATAAATACATGAATAAATAATCTGTCCAGGTACATAGGAAGACTATCAGTTTATCTAGCTCAGTACACTGACTAGTAGCAGATCTTCAAGGTTAAAGTTAGGAATCAATCTCAGCCTACCTGGAGGTGTCAGGGATTGAATCTGGGACCTTCTGCATGGAAAAAGGTGCTCTATACATAGCCATATTTACTGTTCTAAGGGGAATATCTTACATCAGACAGTGCTCATGTGTAGTCACCCATTCAAATGCAAACAAAGGCAAACCTTGCTTAGCAAAAGGAACAATTCATGCTTGCTCCCTCAAGACCAACTCTCCAGCTCAGTTGGATTGGGTCATAATTCAGTTCTTCACTCATTATTCCCAGCAGTGCAAGACCAATGGAATGAGGTGAAGAAGAGATGTAAATGGAATCCTGCAGTGTGCTGTAACATCAAAGTGTGACTTCAAAAATGTCATCAGTGTCACAGAAAGGCTACCTTCACTTTCTCCTTTTCTATAATAAAGGCTCCAGCAAAAAGAGCACCAATCAGTCTAGCAGGATAGAGCTTTATGCAACAAACTCTTGGAAGCTAATTAACTGCAAAAACTTCCGTGCATGGATATGGACCCTCGGTGGTTTCTAGTATGCTTTCAGTTTTAATCTGATGCTTCTTGTTCTGAAAATAATTTTCCTTTCCTCTTGGCACTTTGTTATCTTGTTACTTCTGCATTTGATGAGGGAAACACAGCATGGAGCTGCTGGCAACCTTTAGGTAGTGTTGGATAATCCACTGCTAATGTTGCTGACAAAGGAGAAGAAAAGAATAGGGTTCCTTTCTTATCTGAATGTTTTTTGTTCTATAAACAAGCTGCATTATTTTGAAAAAAGATATTCCTTCTCTCTATAGCAGCATGAAAAGCACCTAGGGTGTGTGTGTATGTGTTAGCATTCTACCTCTTTAATGATGAGAACATTTGATGATTCTTTCTTTCTTTCTTTCTTTCTTTCTTTCTTTCTTGGTTGCACTACCGCCTTTTCAGTGAGGTTATGACTTGTTGTTTATGCTATAGCACAGTAGATTTAACATGATTTAACAGACATTCTCTCTCTCTCCTCAGGAAACCTTGGTAACTGTACTTCTGTGAGAAAGTTTAGCGATCTCCAACTTAGAATTCTCAGCACCCTTAACAAACGCAAGTATAATTCCCAGGATTATGTGAGAGATGCATGCTAGCTAAACTGACCTAGGACTGATATAATTTTGTTGAGCTGGCATGCCCTATGAGACTTACAGATTTTAGATAAAGGTGTCTGATGGTCAGAATAAAACAGCCTACTGCCAAAAGAATCAAATTTTATTAAATGTTCAGAAACCTTTTGTATCAACCATTTTAAATTAGCTATCTTTTGTAAATAGCAGCTACAAGGACCCCCTTCCAGGACCACCTAGACTGGCACCATTTGGAACATAGGAAGATGCCTTAAACTGAGACAGACCATTGGTCTATCTAGCTCAGCTTTGTCTACAATGTTGCAGGCAGGAGTCTCCCAGCCCTACCTGGAAATACCAGGGAGTGAATCTAGGACCTTCTGGTAAAGTAAATCATGCCATCGAGTTGGTGTTGACTTCTAGCAACCACGGAGCCCTGTGGTTGTCTTTGGTAGAATACAGGAGGGGTTTACCATTGCCATCTCCCACACAGTGTGAGGTGATGCCTTTCAGCATCTTTCTATATCACTGCTGCCTGATATGGATGTTTCCCATAGTCTGGAAAATCTACCAGTGGGGATTCAAACCAGCAACCACTGGCTTGCTAGTCAAGTCATTTCCCTGCTGTGCCCTTATGGCTGTAGGACCTTCTACATGCTAGCATATAGGTGCTCTTCCACTGAGCTATAGCACCATCCTCTAAGGTGACTGTCTTACAGTGCTCACATGTACTTTTCCATCCAAATACAAACCAAAGCAAACCCTGATTAGCAAAGGGGACAATTCATGCTCACTACCATTAGACCAGTTGTTCCCCCATTTGGCACCAATGAGAACTTCCCTCTCAGGGCAAATACTTTCCTTGAGAGGTGATGAGGCCAGGGTACAAGGAGAACATGTTCAACCCCTTATATCCCCATGCCATGGTCCCAAATCATACCAGGGGTTCTCACAACTGCTTTATTTATCTATTTATTTTTTAAAAGAGAGAATGATGAGCAAGACCTAGACTGGTCCTAAATTAATCCAGATCTATCTGTTCATAGGTTAGGCTGTCATCAGTAACTACAAGATTGGCTTTTCTCAAGGGGAAAAACAAGGGGAAAACAATTTCAAGAGGGAGAAACAAACAAGGAAGAGGACTAGTGGCCTAAATACACTACTAGGAACATAGGAAGCTACCATCTATTGAGTCAGACCACAGGTCCATCTCGCCCAGTATTGTCTTCACAGGCTGGCAGCAGCTTCTCCAAGGCTGCAGGCAAGAATCTCTCTCAGCCCTATCTTGGAGATGCCAGGGAGGCAGCTTGAAACCTTCTGATCTTCCCAAAGCAGCTCCATCCCCTGAGGGAAATACCTTACAGTGCTCATACATCAAGTCTCCCATTCATATGCAACCCGGGCAGACCCTGCTTAGCTAAGGGGACAAGTCATGCTTGCTATCACAAGACCAGTTCTCCTTTGAAGATGCAATGACAGAGGTACTGATGACAAATCGGCTTTTACAGTAAAACACATCATCATTCCCCAGATCATAAGCTACTTTTTTCTAAAGTAGCTGTTGCATTGCCTTAATTAAAGTCTAGCACTTGTATTGATTTCTTTTTATCATGAAATAGATACCGCTTGCAAGCACAACTAAGCTGGTCTTCCAATGCCTTCTGGAACAATAATTTGCCGTAATATCATTTTACAATCTTGCCAAATCTAACAGTTCAATAGTTCAAAGCAACATTGTATAATCCTTCATGCTGGTGAACTCTTAATTCTGTGAATGAACTACCAGGGTCCTGAGCACTCTGTGCTATGATCACTATTAAAACATAGACATTCTGTGTGCCGGGGCTTTCAAAACTCTATGCTAAGAAAAGCTGGACTCTACAACCAGGCTCAGTTCTCCACATTCAAGAACATTTTCAAAATGTCCACATTCAACATTGGTTGTATCTGTTTATATGTTTGGTTGTAACAAGACATTGAGCTGGGCCCATAGGGAGGCTAGCAGAGGCCCTGCCCTGCCCTACCCCCTGCATCTGACATGAGATGCAGGGGGCAAGGTTTTGCTTGGAAATGGGGCACACATCCCATTTCCCAGCAAATTCCCAGCCAGTGCTGCACGCAGAGGGGAGTAGCTCTCCCTGCTTTAAAAGGCAGGGAGACACGTTCCCGGCCAGGCTGGGAAGCCGGTGCTCGGCTAAACGGCTCAAAATGGAGCCGCACTCTCTACACCATTCATATGGCTCTGGTTTTCACAACCTTGTAACTGTGGGGCTGTGATAGTAGGGCTGTGCGATGTCAGATCCAGAATTTTGGAAACTGTGTTCCCTTCTATGCTTTTGGCTTAGCATGGGGAATTAGTTTGGCTAGAGCAGGGCTGCTCAACTTCGGCCCTCCTGCAGATGTTGGCCTACAATTTCCATAATCCCTGGCTATTGGCCACTGTGGCTGGGGATTATGGGAGTTGTAGTCCAGAAACAGCTAGGGGGACTAAGCTGAGCAGGCCTGGGCTAGAGGGAGCAGTTTGGATCCAGTATCGAATTTGAGCAAGTTTGGTTTCTTGGAAAAGATGAAGAAGCAAAAATGCAGTTCAAAAGTTTTATTAAGGGCATATGCAGGTGATTGATATGGGGGTGATTAAGTGCCAATCAAGTCGGCACTTAGCGACCATAGTGGGGCGGGTTCAGAATGCAAAAGTTCAGTTAGGCAAGGCAATAAATCTTGGCTGATATTCTAGTTCTTTGATTCCCGTCAGGACATTCCAAAGCATTCCAGAGCTCCAAATAGTGACAGAAGTCTGCATTTTTCATGACTGCAGCTGAGGAGGGAAATACATCTTTTTCCAACTATCTGAACGCCCACCTTCCTGCCTGTCCTGCATTCATTTATTTCTTTTTTTGAAAGTTCTAAGCCAGTTATTTTACTTACTATTTAAAAAATTATGTGACCTGGAATTGATATCTGTAGTTCTGGATCAGAACAGATCCAGAAATTTGTGATGATTCACATCCTTAATATGTAGTATCCTACATATAATTGAAGGATAGTGTAATAATTATGGAAGTAACACCGCCAATCAATAGGTGCGCTTAGCTAATGTTTTGTATCTGCCTTATTGCTGGAGGAAAGCTAGTCTTGTGGTAGAGACTAGAATTGTCCCCTTTGCTAAGCAGGGTCTGTCTTGGATTGCATTTGGATGGTTGACTATCCCATCTGCTCCAAGATATTCCCCTTAGGGGATGGAACCATAGCTCAATGGAATAGTATCTACATGCTTGCCCACAAAAGATCCCAGGTTCACTCCCTGGCATCTCCAGATAGGACTCCTACCTGAAACCATGGAGAGCCACTGCCAGTCAGTGTAGATAATACTGAGCTAGATGGACCAGTGGTCTGACTCAATATAAGGCAGCTTTTAATGTTCCTATGTTGTTGTGTCTGGTGGAAGTTCCTGGACAAGAGAGGAGAGCTGGTCTTGTGGTAGCAAGCCTGCCTTGTCCCATTAGCTAAGCAGGGTCCACCCTGGTTGCTTTTGAATGGGAAACTAGCAGTGTAAGCACTGTAAGATATTCCCCTCGGGATGGAGCTGCTCTGGGAAGAGAAGAAGGTTTCAAGTTCTCTCCCTGTCTTCTCCAAGAGAGAGATTCCTGCCTATAACCTTGGAGAAGCTGCTGCCAGTCTGTGTAGACAATACTGAGCAAGATAAACCAATGGGGCATAGCAAGGTTGGAGTGGGCCCAGAGACAAGATTTTTAAATGGGCCCGCCCCTCACTGAAGCTCAGCTCAGGAAGTAAAGAAATGTTAAATGAGGCTGAATAGTGGTAACAAAAAGTATATATATATATATATATATATACAGAGAGAGAGAGAGAGAGAGAGAGAGAAACGCGCGCACACACACACACACACAACAACAACAACCACCACCACCACCACCTTTGTGCCACAATAGAATATCATCCTAAATTATTTTTTTAAAGGGTTTCTAAATTGTGGACGATGCAAGTCATTTAATGGTACTAGAGAAAGACATGCTGTTCTGGTAGTTCCTGGTCTTAACACTCACATCAATTTCGGGGAATGAATACAAGTGAAGGAAGCCCGGGTGGGTGCACATCTGGGGGAGTCAGTCATGTGAATTGCCTCTGGGGGGCCCCCAAGGCAGTGGGCCCCCAGACAACTGTCTCCCCTTGCCCTATTATAGTTATGCCCCTAGGTCTGACTCAGTATATGGCAGCTTCCTATGTTCCTAAGATCTGTGTTGTGAAGGCCTGTGCTGTTGGCTGGCTTGCAAATCAGATATGATTCTCTAAGCGAGGGTTATAATATCCTTTATGGATGTGAGCTGGGTTCATCAGGAGTAGCTCTGAAGCATTGTAAAGGCTAAAAGTGACATTCTGAGCCCAAGATCAGGCAACATAAGAACAGTCCTGCTGGATCAGGCCCAAGGCCCATCTAGTCCAGCATCCTCTTTCACACACCCCAGGGGCCCACCAGATACTGCTGGAAGCCTACAGGCAGGAGTTGTGGGCATGCCCTCTCTCCTCCTGTTACTCCCCTGCATAAGCAAGAAGGCACATCTGCTTATTTACTTACTATTATTATTTATCTACTGCTTTCCAACAAAAATTTATATAGAAAAATAATAAGCAGAAGGGCGCAGTCTAAAAAGAAACACAAAGTAGACACCAGCAAGACCCACTGAAAGAATGCTGAGTTGGTTGAAGAGGGTCATGTATTGAATGGGGACAGTTGATCTTCCCTGATAAACCTAAGAGAACCTCTATGCCTAGTTATCAGGGGTTAATGTTTCTAGTCTGGAGATCATATTGGAAAGGGTTATAGAGTATTTTGAAAAGTAAAGGGGGAGCTTACCAGCTTTTACCATTTTAGAGTCTGCACTAACCTCAGCAACTCAACATTGCTGAATTGGGCTCTAATTCATCCCAATTGAATGGGACTGTATTAGGAATATAGGAACATAGGAAGCTGCCATATACTGAGGTGCTTCACACGATCCGTGTGAAGTGCCAGATGGGGTTCAGCAGGGAGAGTGGGCTTAGTCCACTCTCCCTGCAGACGAGCAGTTGCTTGTTGCCGGGCAGCCAGATCAGCAGCCCAGACAAGCGGCTGTTCCGACCGGGCGTTCATGTGCCCAGCTGCGGCTCCATCGGGAAATCTGGGGGTCAGGGAAGGGGAGTGCTGCTGCACTGCGCCCTGGCCCCAAAACCCCAGAAAGGCACCTGTAGCCCCTTTGGGGGGCTTCCTAAAGGCTGGGGGGTTTGCAAAGGTTCCTCCTCCCCCCACTGGCCTCTAGGGCCTCACAGGGACCATTTGAGCATGTGCGGTGGCCATTTAAAAAAATTTTTTTAAATGGCCACTGAAAACAAAATGGCCACCGCGCATGCTCAAATGGCCTCTGCAAGGCCTGGCAAGCTCCTGTGCCCAGCTGCGGCCCCATCAGGAAATCGGGGGTTCAGGGAAGGGGAGTGCTGCTGCACTGCGCCCCGGCCCCAAAACCCCAGAAAGGCACCGCGCAAGTGTGCAGTGCCTTCCTAGGGTCCCCTCTCCCCCCCACCCTGAGTGTGCCAGCGTGGACACACGATCAAAAAAACAAGGTTAATGGAGCACTCGCTCCATAACCCTCATTTAAGGAGAGGCATTGTTAGGCGGGCTAGCTGCCGGAGAACCACCGGGCTCGCCCGCAAGCCCGGTGTTTCCCACAATTGATCAAAACTGGGCTGGGCTCTGTTAGCCTGGTTTTGATCAATCATGCGAACAGCTTCACTGAGTCAGACCATTGGTCAATCTAACTCAGTATTGTCTTCAGAGACTGGCAGCGGCTTCTCCAAGATTGCAGGCAGGAATCTCTCTCATCCCTAACTTGGAGAAGCCAGGGAGGGAGCTTGAAACCTTCTGCTCTTCCCAGAGTGGCTCCATCCCTTTAGGGGAATATCTTACACTGCTCACACCAGGTGTGTAGCAAGGTTAGATTGGGCCCAGAGATAAGATTTTAAAATGCCCCCCACCCAAAAAAAGTCCAGGGCCTCCGCACACCCCAGGACCCCAAGGATTTGTCTGATATTTCAAAATAAGTATGCTGCCTGGAAATACATTTCCCTGAATACACACTTGCACACTTCACAATATATAGTGATAAACATTGAATACTATGTATTTGTGCTACTTTTAATGCCTAGAACACACTAGAAACACTAATTATTAAAATGGGCCCCTCGCTGCAGATTAGCAAAGGAGACTTTCAACCATGCAATGTGAGCCTATGTATGTTTTCTCAGAATTCTGAACAAATGCAGTAAAGTTTGATTCCAGGAGGTTTTTCACACGGGACTTTTAAAGACTTTTAACACACATCTCCTCTGGAATGGAGGTGCTGCATTCACATGTTGGCCAGATTTACCCTGAAGTCCCTGCGAGTTACTGGGGAGCAGTTCACACACAATTCAGGTTTTTCACTGAGTGTAGCCTGATTTCTATCCAGAGGTTTTTTTTAAAAAAACCACACTATTTTGCGTTGGTTCTTTGGGACAACTTCAGTTTCACAGTAAAGCCTCCCAGTAAACTTGCAGTAAAGCCTGCTGTGTGTAAAAGTCCCAAGTAAGTGTGTGGAGAATTGCAGCCTCAGTCAGCAAATCTAACCACATTTAGCTGGAAGTACATTTCATTGAAACCTAAAGGACTTACTAGCAAGGAAAGCATGTCTACTTAAAAATAAACTCCATTGCATTCAACTGTCTGAGATACTTCCCTGGTAAGTGCATATAGGATTGCACATGCTCAGGGATGTAAACCAAACCAAACTAATTTGTGGTCCAAGCATATCCCTGTTGGTTACCAGTAAGTCCCATGGAAGCAAGTAAGATGGGGGGGAGAAATAGAGAAAAGAGCGAGAAATTAGCACCATTCCTCAGAAGAAAAAGAATGGGGGCAGAGAATGAGGAATCCTTTGGCACTCTTGGTAAAATTTTAAGATAGATGAGACATGCCAGGGCTCAAGGAGCTCCTGAAGTTACGCCCTAGTCTGTCCTAAAAGTCATTCTCCCTGCTACTCAATGTGGAAGTAGGGCTGGTTGTGGTCTCTCACTGTACTGAGATAAAAACCACTCTCTGCAGGTGCTCAGAAGCAGGGTCGTCCCTAGTGGGGTGTGGGGCTGGGGGGGCAAATCAGCATGTGCAGGGCCTCCTTAACTTTTCATATCATTACAGAATCATACTGACTGATGACATACAGTGTAAATAGTGTGAGTGAGGGTTTTGGACATGTCCAACCAGCTTGGCATTTCTAAAGAACAATGAAATAAAATAAAAGCACAACACATGCTTCACAGTTCTCACTCAGACCTTCCGGGTTGCAAAACAACTTGAACATAAGTGCATTTATGAATGAATGAGTAAATAAATATAATACTGTTTGTTCCAGAAGTTTTTGTAAATTTCTGCCATGAAACAAGCCACTTATAGGACTTTTTAGATAGTTTTTTTTTAAAAAGCCAGCAAATTTTCCAATCTGTTTCAAATCACATATTCAGAGACTTCTCAGTCTCTGTAGGGCATATCAAAGCCCTACATCAAGCAAGCAGATCCCTATATGGGTGGGGGGGGGAGTAACCACAAAAACGGAATTCACATTGTACCTCCATTACTGGCAAAGGCTGGGTTGGCTGGGCTGGGCAGAGGGTCTGAAGAGAACTGTGATGGGTAAGGGCAGCCAGCTCTGGCATCTCTGCTTGCCTCCTTCCTTTGGCACTCGAGTTCAGGCATCAGGGAGGCCTGCATGGAGGTCTCTCTGGAAGCCTTGCCCACCATCAGCTGAGAGGTGGAGAGAGAAGGAGCTCTCGCAGCTTGCAGGCTGCTTAGATTGCCGGCCAGGAGGGCAAGTAGGAGAGAGGGCGAACAGGGCAACGGGGACTGGCTGAGTGAGGGGCCTTGGAGCTGTGTGGGTGGGCAATGGGGTATCATGTGACAGGTCTCGGGGGGGGGGCCTCCAGGCAGTGGGGCCCCCAGACAACAGTCTCTCCTTGCCCGATCGTAATTACGCCCATGGCTCACACTTCTAGTCTTCCATTCATATGCAACCAAGGTGGACCCTGCTTAGCTTAGGGGGAAAGTCATGCTTGCTGCCACAAGACCAGCTCATCTCTAGTCTTGTGAACTGCCCAGAAAATAATGAGGCACTTCACATGATTTGTGTGAAGCACCTCGAGGTTGTTTGCTGGGAGAGTGGGCTTAGCCCTCTTTCCCCACAGACAATCGCCATGGAGCCCTGGGCAGCCAGATCAGTGGCCCACATGACTACAGGCTCCATCATGGAGCCGGTGGGGGCTGCGGGGATTGGGGGCTGCTCGAGTGAGTGCACGGGTCATTCTGGGGGGACCCGTGAGCCCAGGAGGCTGCTTGTAGTCTCCTGTTCAGGGGTCTACCTGTGTGTCACTGCATTCCATGGCGGCACACGAGCAGAAAAACAAGGTACCTCATTTAAGGGGAAGGGGAATTAGGTGGGCTAGCCGCCTTGGAACCACTCGGCTCACCCATGAGCCCGGTGGTTTGAACTATCACCAGGACGTGGGCTAGGCTCCCTTAGCCCGCTTTCTGGTGATCATCAGAATAGCTTCAGTATGTCATGGGGTGGCTAAAAGATGATGATGATGGTGGTGGTGATGATGATGATGATGATCCCATTCTAAATCTATGCACAGGTTCAAGCACCCTCAGTGCATATCAGCTTGGTGACCTCCTTTATGGTGTTCAGAGTTTTTTCTGGTCTGCAACCATATTTTTTTGCTATAAAGACAATTAGACCCATGCAGGAGTGGGAAGCAATAGTTTGAAAGAAAGCATAATGCTTTCGAACCTCCGTACTTGTAGACAGTGGTTCATAATCAAATGATCCAGCTCATGGAATAAGTACAGCTCAATAGTACCTGAGTACACTTTCACTCTGATACAATAATACCACTTTATCTAAGTGTTGCACACTAATGGATGAATTCTTTTGCTATTCTTTATTGATTGCCAGGGATGAGAGAGGGGCATGTTTAATGTTGATGTCCAAAGCAAACAATTTCAAAAAGCAATCAAAAAGAGCCAACCATGGCACAAATAATGACTTCTGCAGTTTTCTCTGAGATCCAATCAAAAGCATGGCAAGGACAGTCAGTAAGGTGACTAGAGAGCCAGTGTGGTCTAGTGGTTAAAGTGCTGGACTAAGACTGAGGAGACCCAAGTTCAAATCCCCATTCAGCCATGAAACTCACTGACTGACTCTGGGCCAGTCAATTATCTTTCAGCCTTACCTTCTCAATATAAGATAAGGATAGAAATGTATAAATAAATAAATTAATTAAATAGTCCCTGTGGTGTTTGGCCAGGAGAGCAGTGGAAATGTGTCACAGCTGCCCTCAAACTTGATGAACCGTTGTTCTGTTCTGCTCTGAGAAAGCAAAATGAGTTGGAAACCTGGAAACATCTAATACTTCAGGAAACCCTGAAGTTAGGAATATTGTATTAGATGAAAGTTGGTTACATGATAAAAGAATCAAACTGGGTCAGAGTGTGCTTTTTTTGCTACCTACATAGAGCTTTCTGTTACAGAGGGACAAGGTAATATATCATCAGTTATTCTGAGCACAACAGTATCAGAAATATATCCATTCCATTGCAGTCTGGAGAGATTCTTTTATGATGGACTACCTGATTTGTTCACTTAAAATGAGGGATTTGGTATGCAATGAAATCCACTTGTATCTGATGGTTTAAACATTAAAAGCAAGTGGGGGCAGTTTCTAGGGAAGGAAATTAGTTTTGTTTGTTGGTTTGTTTTTTGTGACTGGTGAGAATCAGCTCTCAATGATGCTGCTGCTGGGCAAATACTGGCCAGGAACGGGGTTGCCACATACATCATAGAGAATTCCTGGCCACAATCATCAAAAGGAGAGGCTGAACATTATAAAACTCTACTTTGTTAACCAGGATTGGGAAAAGCACTCAGCTGTGGAGCTTGACAGCTGTTTTGCTCATTTCCCCCTATAGTATTATTTGCACAGGAGAGGCTTAGGAGCAATTCACTTCAATGCACACAGTAAAGTATGCAAAATAAATACAATGACAGTAACACAAGTGCAGCTGAGAAATGATAGAAACCTGAATTATTTTTTATTTTATTTTAATTTAACATATTTTATACCACCCAAAACTTACATCTCTGGGCGGTTTACAACAAAGCAAAATAAATGACAACAGAAATGGTTAGAATATTTGTTAAAACAAACAGTTTAGAAAATGACCATTGTTTAAATACAATTGGATTTGGAATGCTTCCCTGCCCCTCAATACTTGGTGACTCCTATTGCTGCTTTCAGCTGATCTTTTGATTCATATAATAATAATTATTATTTATTTATTTATTTATTTATTTATTTATTTATTTATTTTCACAGTCAGACAAGTGTTATTGACAGGTTTGTTTTATCCAGACATCGAGTCCTTCCCAAGGACCTGGGATAGCTAAACTTTATTATCAATGTTCTTGCTGTTATGATAGAGATTGTCGCGAATATAGGCTGTTCCCAGTAAAGTTGCTTTTTGTAATTGGCTGATGTTGATTTCTGTGGCCCCTATGGTGTTGAGGTGCTCTTCAAGTTGTTTTGGAATTGCACCTAGGGCGCCAGTTACCTGGGATTATTTTGGTCTTCTTCTGCCACAGCCTTTCAATTTCAATTTGTAGATCTTTGTATTTTGTGATTTTTTCTATTTCTTTTTCTTCTATTCTGCTATCCCCTGGTATTGCTATGTCGATTACTTTGACTTGTTTTTCTTTCTTCTCGACTACAGTTAAATCTGGTGTATTGTGTGGCAGATGTTTGTCTGTTTGTAGTCGGAAGTCCCATAATATTTTTTGCATCTTCATTTTCTACAACTTTTTCAATTTTATGGTCCCACCAATTTTTGGCTACAGGTCCCAAAAAATTGAAAAAGTGGTCAAAAATGAAGATGCACAAATATTATGGGACTTCCGACTACAAACAGACAAACATCTGTTTGTTGTTGTTGTTATTTATTTATTTATTTAAACATTTTATATCCAGCTCTTCCTCCAAGGAGCCCAGAGTGGTATACTACATACTTGAGTTTCTCCTCACAACAACCCTGTGAAGTAGGTTAGGCTGAGAGAGAAGTGACTGGCCCAGAGTCACCCAGCTAGTATCATGGCTGAATGAGGATTTGAACTCAGGTCTCCCCAGTCCTAGTCCAGCACGCTAACCACTACACCACACTGGCTCATCATAGCCACTTAGGAAGGCAGCAAACTCTGTACTGGTTGCACTGAAGTTCAGCCTCACATGTAGTTCTGCCTTCATCAAATCTACAGTCATTCAGTTTCTTTTCTTCAGCCACAAGCTTGTAATAAACCCAGAGGTTCACAACCACCCTGGCTATCTCTAGAGATGATCCAGAAATATGGGGGGGAGGTTTATGTAGAGAGCCAATCTAGCCAGTCAGCAATACTGATGCCAGAGAAAGGGTTAGAATATGGGGCTTTTACAGTAAATATTGACACCATGTAGAGGTCAATGCCTGGAGAAAAGCACCAGGGAAATGGGTGAAATCCATTAAAGCAAACTTCACACTCAAGTTCTTGGATATTTCTTATCCAGGACAACAATTTTCCTGCATCCTGGATAGGACATTCGACTCCAAGACTGTCCAGGCCAATCCTGGACATGTGGTGGCAACCCTTACTGGGAATTCTCCGGTGCAAGCCACATTGATATGAATAGGACATCTGCTATGCTCCAGGGGCATGCAAGAATGCTTTTTGTTTTGTTTAGTTATTCTCTATGTATTTGGAATTTAGAACTCTTGTTACAAGACACCCTCCTCCCCATTTTGGAATTTAGCATTTGCCCTGAATGAGATGGTTGCAGAAACAAACATTAGGTGCTAGGAGGGAGATAATACTCCATTCGAACCCAAAATAGCCTAAGCGTGCAATCTAAGCTGTCACAAAACAGCTTGAAAAGTCAGAGCCCCTACCATGAGTCCTTGAATTTGGAATAAAGGTAAATTTGGAGTAAATAGGCATTTTCAAAAGGCATTTTCTCCTGAAGGATTGAGTAACCACATCCTGAAATGCAATCATAGGAACATCAAAAGTTGTCTTATACTGGGACCAATGGTCTGTCTCAGTATAAGATAACTTTATACAGAATCAGACCACTGGTCCATCTAGCTCAGTATTGTCTACACTGACGGGCAGTGGATCCCCAAGGTTTCAGGCAGGAGTCTCTTCCAGCCCTATCTGGAGATGTGCCTGAAATTGACCCTGAGACTTTCTGCACGCAAAGCAGATATTCTACCTCTAAGCCACCGTAGATAACTTAATTTGATGTTCCTGTGCCTTGATGATCTATCTGAATAGCTACCTCCCACACCCTCTTGCCTTCCCTGAACCCTCAATAAAGATTCCTAATTAAATGCTTTTCTTGAAAGCATCCCACCTTCATCAACCTGCTAGGAACCTCCCCCCCCCCGCCCCCGCAAAGAAGAAAAGCATAGCTGCACTCTGGTTTTAGACACTTGTGTGACCTTCAGACTTGGAGATGTAGCAGTCACTCTGCCCCTCTACCCTCTACTGCAGGCTTCCCCAAATTTTGCCCCTGGGCCCCTTTTTACCCCCTGAATCGATTCGGATTCGGATTAAATCCGAATCCGAACCGAATCAAGGGTGATTCGGGTGACCCAGATTCGGGCACAAAACAGAACAGGGGTGATTCGGTTCGGGTCCGAGCCGAATCACCCGAAAACCCAAATTGCACACCCCTACCTCTTTCCCTCTCCTGACTGCGCCTGAATAACATGAACCCAGAGAGCTGGTAATTCACCACATTGGGGATTGAACTCCCCAACAAGGAAATTGGGGAGTCCAATCTCCAACCAGGTGAATTGCCACCCCATTGGGCTCAGGGTGATGCAGACAGGAGAGGGAGAGAGGTAGTTGGGGAAGAGCAGAATGGGAGCATCACGGGTTGTACCTGAGGCTTGTTTTAACCTGCCCCCACCTGCCATTTCATTTGCACGAGGCTGCCACTGTTGGGGAAGTGATGTGCGGCTGGCTGCTTATTGGATTTGGACTTAACATGCTTGCCTGGTGCATCTCAGCCCATGGTGAAAGATGTTGCTATAGACCCCAGTCCACAGCTTTTTCTTTACCTCCCACCTTGACAGAACCTTCATTAACAAGATCCTTGGCTCTTCCCAATGAAATCCACCACCTTGACATTGCTCACCTGGCAGCAGGTGAGAAGAAAGGTATAACACTGCTTATTCTTTCTTTGTCTCTCTATTATCATAAGAATATAAGAACATAAGAACAGCGCTGCTGGATCAGGCCCAAGGCCCATCTAGTCAAGCATCCTGTTTCACACAGTGGCCCACCAGATGATGCTGGAAGCCTACAGGCAGAAGTTGAGGGCATGCCCTCACTCCTGCTGTTACTCCCCTGCAACTGGTACTCAGAGGCATACTTATTATTATCCTTATGTTTACTTTGTGAGCTGCCCACAGAACAATTGTTTGGGGGAAGTAGTTAAATAAAGTAGTTGTTATTGTTATATTCATTATTATTATTGTTTTTGTTTACACAGTCAGGACAGGTGTTATTGACTGGTTTGCTTTATCCAGACATTGAGTCCTTCCGAGGGACCTGGGATTGCTGAATTTTATTATCAAAGTTGTTGCTGTTATTATTATTGATATCATCGCAGAATATAGCCTGTAGGGGTGTGCAATTGGATTTTTGGTGTTTCGATCTGGATCCAAATTGAAACACCCCTGATTTGTTTTTGGTTCTGAATCTGACCCATCCGAATCACCCCAGATTTGATTCAGATCCAAATTAATCTGAATCTGAATCTGAATTGATTTGGATCAGAAAACGGTTCCCAGGGCCAAAAGAGTGGGGTGGGGTAGTAGTGCCTAATGGGTGGAGGCTACCACACAAATTGCAGAGGAATTAGGCAAAGGGCTGATATTTGGTGAATTTTTGAAGTTTTTGTGTCTTTGGGCAAGATTTGGGGCATAAATAGGTTTCAGTAGCCCCATAACTGCACTTGTGGGGGGTGCTGGGGGGGCCAAGAGTGAGTGGTGGTGTAGTGAACAGAGGGTGCCTCATGGGTTTCTAACCCATGGGGTACAGGGTTCTGTTGTTCCTGAGGTGTTCTGAATGTAGATTCTCTGACAGCAAATGAGAGTGGATTCATGGTTTGTATTGAAAATCTCATTTGCTACCAGAGAACATCGCCACTCACTCTGGGCCACCCCAGCGCCCCCCAAGTGCAGTTATGGGGCTGCTGAAGCCTACATTATTCCCATGGAGAAAAACCTTAAACATACATGAAATTCAGCAAATCACCAAAAATCAGCCCTCTGCCCAAATCCTTTGAAAAAATTCTGGTAGCTTCCTTACCCCCCTTGGGCACTACCACCAACCCCATGCCACTCTAGGCCACCGCTTTCCCCCCAACGTGAAGCGATATACCTCCATTATATCTTATGGGGAATAACCTTAAACATGCGTAAACTTCAACAATTCACCAAAAATCAGCCTTTTGCCCAATTCCTCTGCAATTTGGGTGGTAGCCTCTACCCATTAGGCACTTAACTTAAACTGAGTAGTACCTCACTGCCTTGCATGTGGGAGGGAGGTGTAGTTGGCACATGGCAGTTGACAGTTGGTGCTGTCGAAAAGACTGTCAAAATGAATAGACGAAATAAAGGTGTGTAATGAATCCTCATAAGGATTCATTGAGTAAAAGTTATTATTCACCAAAGAATCCAAACACATGAAAAATAGTGACCACACATTTTGCTCCATAACTCCACTTCTATAAGGGCTAGAGCTTCACTTTTTAAAAAAATGAAAGCTGGGAATATGGGAAAATTAATAGGAGTGATCCGAAACTTGAATCAAATTGAATAGAATCGGGTGCGATTCGATTTGTACCCGAATCCTGCCAATGGACCACAGGGGTGATTTGTTTTGTCTCCGAATCACCCGAATCAGCTAGATTTGGGTACAAATTGATTTGTATCTGAATCAATTTGCAGATCCCTAATAGGCTGTTCCCAATAAAGTTGCCTTTTGTAATTGGCTGATGGTGATTTCTGTGGCCCCTATGGTGTTGAGGTGCTCTTCAAGGTCTTTTGGAATTGCACCTAGGGCGCCAATTACCACTGGGATTATTTTGTTCTTCTTCTGCCACAGCCTTTCAATTTCAATTTGTAGATCTTTGTATTTTGTAATTTTTTCTATTTCTTTTTCTTCTATTCTGCTGTCACCTGGTATTGGTATGCTGATTATTTTAACTTATTTTTCTTTCTTCTCGACTACAGTTATATCTGGTGTATTGTGTGGCAGATGCTTGTCTGTTTGTAGTCGGAAGTCCCATAATATTTTTGCATCTTCATTTTCTTCATCTTTTTCAATTTTATGGTCCCACCAATTCTTGGCTACAGGTAGCTTGTATTTTTTGCAGATGTTCCAGTGTATCATCCCTGCTACCTTGTCATGCCTTTGTTTGTAGTCAGTCTGTGCAGTCTTTTTACAACAGCTGATTAGGTGGTCCACTGTTTCATTTGCTTCTTTACAAAGGCAGCACTTGGTGTTTGTTGTTGATTTTTCCACTTTTGCTCTTACTGCATTTGTTCTTAGTGCCTGTTCTTGTGCAGCCAGTATTAAACCCTCTGTTTCTTTCTTCAAGGTGCCATTCTTAAGCCACTGCCATTTCTTGGTGATTCAGGTCTGATTTTCCAGTTATATTGTGCAAATATTGACCATGCAGTGGCTTATTTTTCCATTTTTCTGCTCGGTTCTTGACTTGTTCTTTCTCGTAGGCCTGCTTTGTTTCATTGGTGTTGAATAGTTTCTCGTTCTTGACCATTTTAAGTGCATCTTCTTCACTGTCCTTGATATATTCTTCAAGGCCTCTTTTCTCCTTCTCTACTGTTTGATGGACTTGCAGCATTCCTCTTCCACCTGAGCTGTGATGGAGGTATAGCCTATATACATTACTGCGGGGGTGCAGAGCATGACTGATGGTCATGATTTTCCTGGTCTTACGATCCAGCGTCTCTAGCTCTGCCTGGGTCCAGTCTATTATTCCTGCAGTGTATCTGATAATAGGTATAGCCCAGGTGTTTATGGCTTGTATGGTGTTCCCGCCATTGAGTTTGGACTTGAGGATTTTTCTAACTCTCCTGATGTATTCACTTCCCATTTTTCTTTTAACTTCAGTGTGTGCGATGTTATCAGCCTGGAGAATGCCCAAGTATCTGTAATGTTCTTTCTCTTCCAGGTTCTTGATGTTGCTTCCATTGGGCAGTTCTATTCCTTCTGTTTCCCCCCCCCCCCTCTGTTCATTATTAATGCAGCACACTTGTCTAGTCCAAACTCCATTGCTATATCGCTACTGAATATATGGACAGTGTTTAGCAGTGATTCAATTTTTGACTGGGACTTTCCATACAACTTCAGATCGTCCATGCGCAGCAGATGTTTGATTTGACTTGATGTTTTAGATGTTTGGTATCCGAGGCCTGTTTTGTTTAGTATTTGTGAAAGTAGGGTCATGGCGATTACAAACAACAGAGGGGATAGTGAGTCCCCTTGGAAAATGCCTCTTCTAATGCTAACCTGTCCAAGTGTCTCGCCATTGATTGTTAACTGTGTACTCCACATGCTCATTGCTTTTTTTATAAATATCTGAATGTTTTTGCTGACACCAGTTGTTTCTAAACATTTTAGTATCCATGTGTGATGCAATGAATTGAAGGCTTTCTTGTAGTCAATCCATGCAATACTTTGATTTGTTTTTCTTCTCCTGCAATTTTCTAAAATCATTTTGTCAATCAGCAGCTGGTCTTTTGTGCCTCTGGTGTTCGGGCAATTTCCTTTCTGTTCAACTGGACGCTGCTTATTAGTTAATAAGTGTTTTATTACTTCATCTGCTATTATTCCAGTTAATAATTTGAACATGGTTGGCAGGTAGGTTATCGGTTTATAATTACTTGGAACTGCACCTTTTGCTGGGTCTTTCATGATGAGATGAGTTTTCCCAATTGTTAGCCATTGTTCAATATCACTTCTTTGAAAAATGTAATTGAACTGTTTTGATAGTTGTTTATGAAGGCTTGTTAGGTGTTTAAACCAAAAGGCATGCAGTTCATCGTTGCCTGGTGCAGTCCAATTTTTAATTTTCTTTGCTCTTCCACATATTAATTCTGGTGTTATTATTAGATCTTGCATTTGTTGGTTACATTTTTTGACTTCTTTCGCCCAGCCTCCTTTTTTATTATAATCTATTGGATTGTCCCATAGTTTCCCCAGAATTGCCTTGTTTCTTCTTTATTTGGTGTTTTGATGTTTCTTGCAGTTTCTCCTTCTCTGCTTTGGTAGAAACGTCTCTGATTCGACTGGAATTGGAGATTCTGCCTGTGTTGTGTAATTCTAGCTTCGTATCTGCTAATCTTCTTTGACACTGCTGTTATTTGCTGCTTTATTATTATTTCTTGTTTACACAGTCAGACAGGTGTTATTGACTGGCTTGTTTTATCCAAACATCGAGTCCTTCCCAAGGACCTGGGATGGCTGAATTTTATTATCAATGTTGTTGCTGTTATTATAGATATCGTTGCAGAATGTAGGCATAATAATAACAATAATAGATTCCCTTCCACACATTCCACGATAGCTGCCTTCACCCCTATTTCAAATATTGCAAAATACCCAGTTTTTGCATTGTGTGTCTGCTCTGCAAAAATAAATTTTATTTCTTTATTCTTCAAAAGTTATTTTCTCCGGCTCTATTTGCTCTCCTGAAGTACACTATCATGACACAACACTTTCTGGACTAGGTTCTGGATCCAATGTTATTCAGGTGTGCTAATTTGGTTCTGAGAAATTCTTCCTCTTCCATTTAGCTTTAATTTAAATATGTGTAGAATACACAGAAGTCTCTTTAAGTGGTGTAGTGGGGAAATGCTTGACTAACATAGGCCCAATAAACAACTTGATTAGCAACCGAGAGGTTGCCAGTTTGAATCCCCGCTGGTATGTTTCCCAGATTATGGAAGGATGCTGTTCTCCCCATGCCCCACTTGTAGGTTTCTTAAGAAGCACATAACTTGCTTCTGTGGTAAACAGTGCTGGATTTGATAAGACGCAAGTGACTTTCCAAAGGCTGCAGATTGAACACAAGGTGGATGAGGGACCTGAGCTCCCAAATCAGGGTTGTAGCTGTATTTGAGCAGATGGGTTCAAAGAACCCAGGCTGCCCAGCTCCACCCCTCCCTATTTTCTTCATTATCTCCCTCACTCTGAGGGGCTGCCAAGGAGAGGGGCAAACACAGGACCCCTCTCCCCTAGCTGTGCCCCTGCCCCAAACCACTCTCTTAGATTGATTGATTGATTGATGATTAAGTGCCGTCAAGTCGGTGTCGACCACATAGATTCTCTCCAGGATGATCTGTCTTAAACTTTGGCCTTTAAGGTCTCTCAGTGGTGCATTCATTGATGTTGTAGCACCTTTCTTATGAGGCAAGACTACAACACCTGGGGCTTTTTAGTTTAGAAAAAAAGACATGATAGGGGAGACATGATAGAGGTCTATAAAATCATGCATGGTGTGGAGAAAGTGGAGAGAGAGCAATTCTTTTCCCTCTCACACAATACTAGAACCAGGGGTCACTCCATGGAATTGATTGCCAGGAGGTCTAGGACCAACAAACGGAAGTACTTTTTCACACAACGCATAATCCATTTGTGGAACTCTCTGCCACAGGATGTGGTGACACCCAACAGCCTGGATGGCTTTAATGGATGGTTTGGATGACTTCATGGAGGAGAGGTCTATCAATGGCTACCAGTTGGAGGGCTGCGGGCTACCTCCAGCCTCAAAGGCAGGATGCCTCTGAGTACCAGTTGCAGGGGAGTAACAGCAGGAGAGAGGGCATGCCCTCAACTCCTGCCTGTGGCTTCCAGCGGCATCTGGTGGGCCACTGTGCGAAACAGGATGCTGGACTAGATGGTTCTTGGGCCTGATCCAGCAGGGCTGTTCTTATGTTCTTATGGGAAACCCCTATATTGGGCTGCAGCGATATAGGAAAGTGCTGAAAGGCATCATCTCATACTGCGCAGGAGAAGGCAATGGTAAACCCTTCTGTATTCTACCAAAGAAAACCACAGGTCTCTGTGGGCGTCAGGAGTTGACACTGACTCAAAGGCACACTTTACCTTTAGAATACACATGTTCAATTAATCATTGTAATACCTGCCGTATTTTAGTTATTCATTCATAAAAATTACATTATTTTCATAAGAAATGTTACCAGCTCATCTTCTGTTTGTTTGCAGTAAGGGGGAAGAGGGCTTACCAATTGAACAGAAACAACTGTAGACTCCCCTCCACCCTTCTTCCTTCTTTGAATAGTATTTTAAATTAAAAACAGTAGCAGTGCTTTTTTGATGGTTGCTGAGTACATATGCTATGCAGTTCATTGGGGAACTTCCTTCATGTGCTATGAAAGAAATGCTACTGTGCTCTTACAAAGCTCTCATTTGTTTTGATGGGGCTGGAGAACTTCCCAATAGGCTGCACTCTCCTTCAGTACACATTAAAATTAATGCCACGATCTTCTTGTATTATGATTGCATTATCATCTGTGTATTTTCAATAAAACCTTCTGCTACCTACACTTGATGAATGAAATTTGCTTGCATTTGAAGGTGTGGAAGTAGTGGCTACATAAACAGTATTCCTGAGTATATGAATTTATTGCTTTAACAATATGTCCCATCTGTGCTTCCGTGTTTGCCAATTCAGATTGAACGCTGCCTTCTAGAGGTCGCTGGATAACTGGCTGTACTGAAAATACCAAGAGAAGGCAGAAGAGCCTACCATTCCATTGTTCTAGCTGCAATGGGGTTATTGGGGTTACAACATCTGGCATAAAGCAATATGCTCCTACTCAAACTGATAGCTTTCTCTGTGAACTGATGAAATCAAAATGGAAACGTGATAAGTGTTCTGTGTTGCACCATCTCAAATTATGTTTTTTTAGTCATAGGTTGCCAAACTATTGGTTATTCCTTGAGTGAAAGCAGCATTCTGGAGAGACCCCTGGGGCTGAGTGGCTTGCTTTAGCCTCCCAGCGGGGGTCTCCTCATGTGTTGCCTTGGTGCAGAGCTGCACTGAGGCAGCACACAATCAACCAATTGGGGTTAGCGGAGCACTCACTCTACTAAACTCATTTAAGGGGAGGGGTACTTTAGGTGGTCTGCTGTCGGGAGCTGCACGGTTCCTGTGGCAGCAGATGACCAGGAGAAATCGGGCAAGGCTTCCTTAGCCTGATTTCTCCTGGTTGTGAGAATAGCTTCATTTTCAGCCTTGGGCATCACCTTGGACATCTCCGATATGTAGCTACCACCAGTGTGTTCCAGTTCAGACCAAACACTGCCTCCTAGAGGACGCTGTGACACTGGCTGGCCATGAACTTAACACATAACAACATATGGGACTCTTCAGTCACTAGAGTTTTAATCCCATCTGAACAATCATCCCCCTTATCAATTTTCAGATTGAAATTCAGACCATTGGTCCATCTAGCAACGTATTATCTACACTGACTAGCAGTGGCTCTCCAAGGTTTCTTCCCCAGTCCTACCTGGAGATGCCAGGGATTAAACCTGAGGCCTTCTGTGTGCAAGCAGATGCTCTACCATGAGCAACAGCATCATCCCCTAAGGGGAATATCTTACACCGACAGACAGTGCTCAGATGTAGTCACCCATCAAATGCAAATGAAGGCGAACCCTGCTTAACAAAGGGGACAATTCATGCATGCTGCTGCAAGTCTGGGTCGCTACCCCAAATAGGCCCCTCCACATGATAAAGGGACATGGGAGAGGGCATTGGGACATCTTTGAAGGATGTAACAATGGGCATGCTCTTGATGCACCCTCTCCCTGAATCACATGGGCCATTCATGTGAGGTATCCTCTGAACTGGTCCAGAGACAGAAAAAAGATATGCAATGTTACTTTCCCCCTTGAGTCTTGTATAACTAAAGCTTTCAGTCATTTAAACCATGTGAGTGTAACTGTTTGCAACTTTATTCTAAACATCTATTTGTTTTGCTCAATATCATTGCCTGTCATGCATAAATGTTTTAAAAGGTGAGAAAGAAATTAACTATTTAAAATAGTCTTAATGATCCAATGAAATCCACAGACTTCAAAAATTTATTTCAGACTGGCCCGCGTACGTTCAAAGGTTTATATTCTGTGAAAGGCCAGGTGGAACCCACGGAAGGTGGGGGGAAACAGATTTAAGGTCCTTTGTGTAGTAACTTTTATGGTGTGTTTATGTGCAGTTTTAGTGTCTTCTAAAAAGAAATTTAAGAGGCATTGTTTATCACCTTAATCCATTAAAGCTAATGTATTCCAGAAATACCAGGTCTTCAGGATGGTCTGACCTTACATTTATTTGCAGCTATAGTAGGTCACCTGAGAGCAAGAAATAAGACTGACTAAAATCTAGCATTATTACAAAATGTAAGGAAACATTATGAGGAAAATGAATCTTTAGCTTCTTTAGCTAAAGATTCTTTCTGAGCTTTCTGAGTTTTACCCAGTAGATTCTCATTTGTGCATTTTACTGGTTCCTCTTTGGAATATAAAACTGATTGATTGATTAAGTGCTGTCAAGTCGATTTCGACTCTTAGCTACCACATAGATAGACTATCTCTAGGATGATCTATCTTCAGCTTGGCCTTTAAGGTCTCTCAGTGGTGCATTCATTGCTGTTGTAATTGAGTCCATCCACCTTGCTGCTGGTTGTCCTCTTCTTCCCTTTCCTTCAACTTTCCCCAGCATTATGGACTTCTCAAGGGAGCTGGGTTTTCACATAAGGTGTCCCAAGTATGATAGTTTGAGCCTGGTCATTTGTGCCTCAAGTGAAAATTCTGGATTGATTTGTTCTAGGATCCATTTGTTTGTTTTCCTGGCTGTCCGTGGTGTCCTCAAAAGTCTTCTCCAGCACCAAAGTTCAAAAGTGTCAATACTTTTTCTATCTTCCTTCTTCAAGGTCCAGCTTTCGCATCCATAGAGTGTCACAGGGAAAACCCTGGGGAATATAAAATAATGGGGAAGAATTTCTTAGGAATTCACTATATGCTACCCTGGAATATTTTGAATTAAATTCACAGGATTATACACACTTTTATTCCACATTTACTGATATGGAACAAGTATTGCACCCCAGCCTTCCATTTTCAGAGTGACCCAGGGCCTCTTGGGGGATACTGCCTAACTGGCTTTCCAGATCACATAGGGAGAAAAACACAGTATGTGTGCAGTGCTGGCTCCTTGCTGTTCACCACTTCAGGCCAATGGCGATGAGTCACCTTTCCCCTCACTGGCCCCACTCCCTGACACCACTCTGCCATATTTGTCATACTATTATTCTTACTGGAATATCTGATGAACTTTTTATTTCTTCTATTTTATCAGACAAAGACCTGATACCCTGGCAAGCTGGGTATAAAACTAAACCAAAGGGCAGAGCTGCCAGCTTTTGATTGGCTGAGAGAGAGAAAAGCCTCTGCTTCTGGATAATTCTATAGCACAGAGACTAAACACTCTAGACGGCTACATAGACATGAGGTAGGATTAACACAATAATACTAGTGCTGCAACTAGTGCTATTTCGTAGGCTACTAGAGGCTAATACATAGTAGGACTGTGCACAATCAGACATGGTTGACTTTTATCCGAATTGGAGGGGTTTGGAGAGAGTCCAAATCCAAATGTGCACAGCCCAGTTTGGACTGGACTTTCCCAAACCCTTTCAGAAAAAAATATGGGGCTTTCCGGAGTTCCAAATGGTGACATGTGTCTGCTGGATTTTTGTTATTGTTGTTGCTGCTGCTGTTTGTGATCATGGTGGGGGGGGGGCATCTCCTGCCCTCTATATGCCTGGCCACCTGCCTGCCTGCCTGCTAATGTCTCATTTTAAAATCTTTGTAAAGTTTTTTAGCCTGTTTTTACTTACAAGAGACTGATTTCCAATTTTCTCTTGCAATTCTCTGATCTTATATTACTTCCCCTGCAACTCTGTTGTTAGGTTCCTTTTCTTCCCGGTTCACAATGAGAATTCGTGCTTATTTTAAAAAATGTTTTAAGGTTTGTCTGAACCCGAACCTGACTCCAATCTTGATCCTGACCCTGACATGCAGAAGGGCTGAAAGGACCTCAAACTGACATTTGCAGAGTCTGAATCCGAACCCGAACCCAACTCCAATCCTGATCCTGATGTGTAGAAGCGTTGAAAGGAACGCAAACTGACATTTGCAGGGTCTGACCCTGAACCCAAATCCTGACCCTGATGTGCAGAAGGGTCAAAAGGATCCCAAACTGACATTTATTTATTTTTGCATGTAATCACAGTTGCGGTGGGGACCCCCATCTCCTCCCCTCTATCTGCTCACCCACCTCCCTGTTTATATCTCTTTTGTAAAGTTTTGTGAAATTTTTTAGCCCATTTTTACTACAAGAGGCTGATTTCCAAGTTTCTACTGTAATTCTCTGATATTACATCACTTCCCCTGTGACTTTCTGATGTTAGGTTACTTTCTTCTGGGTGCACAATGAGAATCCATGATTATTTACCAAAAAAAAATATTTCAAGGTTTACATTCTACATCCATAGTGCCCCCGTGGGAACACTTAGTATCACTGGAATGACTGCAAACATAGTTAAAATGCCTGCAGCTTTCACATTTATCCCTACAAAGGGGTCAAATTATCTAACGGAGCCATGAACATTCTTCCTGGGAGATATGTTTGTTCTTAGAAGAATTATTAGTACTTTTTTGCAAGCTCTTTGGTAGTATTCTGCCATAATCGCTGCACATCATGCCTCTGAAATATGATTCCTTTCATTTTCTTCTCACAATATCAGTGCTATATCATGCATAACCTTTCAGACCATCTGTAGCAATAGCAATAGCACTTACATTTATATACCGCTCTATAGCCGGAGCTCTCTAAGCGGTTTACAATGATGTAGCATATTGCCCCCAACATTCTGGGTACTCATTTTACCGACCTCGGAAGGATGGAAGGCTGAGTCAACCTTGAGCCCTTGGTCAGGATTGAACTTGTAACCTTCTGGTTACAGGGCGGCAGTTTTACCACTGCGCCACCAGGGGCTCCCATCTGTAGTCATTGAAACTTCAGAAAAGTCTGGCCTGGCTTTTGTAACAGGAGAAAAAGAGCTATGATGTGGCTAATAATTGCTGCAATAAATATGGGATGCCATTGGTGGTTGCTGATCATGCTACAATGGGAACAACTATGATTCTTATTCAAGACCTAAAATAACCAGTATTATAATGTGCTAATTAAAAACCAAACAAAACAATATAACATGTTGTTGCTTTTCAAAACAAGCCCTCCTAATAATCTATGAGTGTTCCTCTTGCAATCAGAACTGTAGTCTAGAATGGTAATGAAATATAAACCTTAGATCCCATTCTCTAGCAACTCACTCTCTTCACACATTAATGCAGCTCCTCCCTCCACAGCTAAGCTCTCTTCCCAAGGCACAAGAAGCAGAGCTTTCCAGTTGGCTGCTAGAGAATGGAACCTACCATTTCCCCCATTCCTAGAGAACAGAGTCAACCTCTCCATTATCAATCAGCCTTGACTACAACAGTGACCTTTGTTGTCTGATAATCCTTGGAAGGCTGAACCCTCCCATCCAGACTAGAGACCCTCTAGGGCTAGAGACCCTCTTGCCTTCCCTCTCCTGGGATCCATATGAGCACTGGAATATAGGAACATAGGAAGCTGCCATATACCACATCAGACCATTGGTCCATTTAGTTCAGTATTGTCTACACAGACTGGCAGTGGCTTCTCCAAGGTTCAGGCAGGAGTCTCTCTCAGCTCTATCTTGGAGATGCCAGGAAGGAAACTTGGAACTTTCTGCATGCAAGCATGCAGGTGCTCTCCAGAGCGGCCCCATCCCCTAAGCGGATTATCATAGTCTTCACATGTAGAAGATGTTCCCATGATCAAGTGGGAAGTGCTACCCTGTTATTCAGGGAGGAAGACTGGAAGTGCTTACCTCCCCGCAGATGAGCACATGGAACTCCCTGGGCAGGTGGATTGCCCACCCATATGAGAGGCAGCTTCATTCAGGTGCTCCTGTGCCCGGCTGCGGCTCATCCGGCAATCCTGGAGGGTCAGGTGTAGGGAAGCTGGAGCGCCAGGAAAGCACCCTGTGAGTGAGCGGTGCATTCCTGCATCCCCCCTCCCCGAGTGTGTCTGCCGCGGCTTCAATCCTGCTAACCTGTCAAAGAGGCACCTTATAATGTGGTGATTCTCTTTATTTAGCAGGGGGAGAGTAACTGGCCCTATCCACCCCCAGCACAGTACCTCCAGTGACTGTTGCTGGTGTCTATCTTATGTTTCTTTTAGATTGTGAGCCCTGTGGGGGCAGGGATCCATCTTATTTATTTATTTATTATTTCTCTGCGTAAACCGCCCTGAGCCATTTTTGGAAGGGCATAATAGAAATCGAATTCTTCATCATCATCATCATCATCATCATCATCATCAGTATTATCTGCGGCAGACACACGACCATAAAACAGGGTTAGTGGAGCACTCGATCTGCTAACCTCATTTAGGGGGACATTTAGGGGGGCTTGCTGCCAGGAGCCACACAGCTCCCATTGCTGCACACGAGCAGCAGAGAGTGGGCTGGGCTTCCTTAGCCCAGTTTCTGCTGCTCATGTGAATCGTCTCGTAGTCTCCCATTCAGATGCAAACCAAGGTGGGTCCTGCTTAACAAAGAGGACACTTCATGCTTGCTACCACAAGACCAGCTCTGCTCTCTGGTAGCTACTATGAGGGACTGCAGCCATTGCTTCAGCCTAAGCCTATTATGTGCTCCATTACACACTGAACTCACGTGAGAGAGGGCTTGTAAGTGCATGTCAGAGGTTCGCTTATGCACTGCTGCTCCTTCAGTTCAAGTGAATTGGAACAATTTTTCAGAGGATCCATATCAGGGTTCCTCCGCCCACAAAGAAGTACTAGTTGAGGACCATCATTTTTCTCCACTGTGTCAGTTTCTTCTACTCAAGAACCAGCACACTCTCATTAGCAGATGTAACCACAGAAAAAGGTACCATCTGCCTTACAAAATTGATTTATGAGAGCCAAGTGGCAACGATACTGCAAACACTTTGTATGCTTTTGACAGGCATCCAGTTTATTAAGCTTTCTCTCTCTATAACACCATGTTGTTTTAAAATGTTGAACTTTGAAAGGATAAGAGTGGGAGTGAAATGTCACAAGTGCAGTGAATCCTTTCTGTAGGCTCAGAATATTAGTATGTCAGAGTAAATTGTAAATTACTCAGTGCATGTTTTTCCTTTATTTTGCTCCTTCTCAGAGTGGTGACTGTGTGCTTAGGGCCTCAGGCTGCCAACTGACCAGAGTGTGGGGGAGACCATAAACTTGCCAGGAAAAAGTTGGCAACCCTTGTGAATAGTAGACATAACTGTGTGCAAGGTTACACAATATTTGCTTCTATTTACATACACCTGGGTGCTTTAGCTAAAACACTTTTTTTCAGTGTTTTACTTTCAGTTTGTCTTCTGATTCTGATCCCATGTATTATTTGTTGCTACACGAAGCTTGAAAATGATGTTACTTCAGTGATTCTCTCTCATCCACTACGTACATATAGGGGTGACTTTGGAGCTTCCCTTCACCCAACCCCCGGAGCTCCTGGTGGAGCCACAACTGGGCACGGAGGTGCTGGAACAAAGCCATCACTCATCTGGGTGGGTGGTACACCAGCCCAAGGAGGGTTCCATGATCATCTGTGGGGAGAGTAGGTCAAGCCCACTCTCCCCATGGAACCCCTTTCGGCTCCACACACTGATCATCTGTAGAGCCTTATAGTGTTGTTCTGAAGCAGTTAATATGCAGGCAGTGCTTCCTGCCATCACCCTAGAGGGATGCTGAAAGAAAAAAGAGATGGTGCTAGTCAGCCATTGGGAAGCTCTTTTCATACACCTTGAACTGCCCCACAAAAACCTGCAAAATTTGTATTCTGCAGATAGGTTGGTAAAACTGAGGTGAACATTTTGACCCAGTCCTAGTTTTATGTCTTCTTCCATTCTAAATTCCTGGGTCTCTTGACATACTTATTCTCTTTGGTCAGGGATATTTGTTCCCTAGGGAAGGTATCTGAAAAGAAGACCCTAAAATAAGTTATGCTAAGAAGTGACTGTCACACAACTTCATCTAGGTCCTCCATGGATCCGTGGTGCTCCTATAGAATGAGATAGTATATAGGATCAGCCTAGAACTAGACTGATTTTCTTTCTGATCTTTCTTGGATAAAAGGAATGCCTTAAACCCGACCATTTAAAAAGTTGTTCCAGTGATCATTCATCCTGCAGACTTAGTTGGTGGATGAACTCTGGAGAATCAGATATGCCCCACGGGTCCTGTGTCTAGTCTTCTCAAGGGCAGCCCTGAAACAGGACAGACAGTTCTTCTTTGATGCACCACTCTTCCCTTGTTCAAAGATCTTTAGTTCATTGGGTTGGCCTTCTGCCCTCCCACCATGAATCAACTTTGGCTTGTGTATTCTGTTCCATTTCTGCATTATTTTCATGTGGTGACCTCATATGAGTACGTGTGACAGTAAATAAGTGTATAGAATTAGGAACAACAACTGTGTCACAGTATTATAATCTGTGGCACTGCAGTGGCCTTGAGCTGATCCAGGATGACACACAGGCACAACGGCAGAAGTGGAAATTGCTCTCCTAGCCTCAGCTACTGTCCCCAGTTATAGCTCAATCTTATTATGCAAACAGGACTATGGCAGCAGTGTTGTGGGAGGAAGAGTGGAGACAAGCTCAGTGTCATCCTGAAAGCATTGTGGAGACCATGAAGAAAGCAATGTCAGTCCAACCCTAGACACCTTATATTTTTAGCAGAATTTTAGACAGTGATTGTAGGTGACATACCAACTGACAGTGGCATAGCAAGATGGATTTAACCCACTTTACCGTGCACAACATGTTTCAGAAGCTTTGCTGAAATGAGCTACTCAATGTTCCATCATAACTGTTCATATCTATAAAAGTCAGATGATAATTGTACATTTTCATGCACGACACATGTTATAACATTTTCACAAAAAGAGTTTTCAGGCAAATAGTGTTGAGAGTTCTTATGGCAATAAGAGCAATGACACCTACTTTTTCTTCATCCTACAAATGGTCTTGAAAATCCTACCCCTTAGGGCCAAACTAGACATGATGTTGGAATGACTGGAACTCCTAATGCATTTTTCAAAATGTAGCCATGGAGGCAATTTGGATTGGTGACATGGCACAGGAAGAGTTGGGTGTTCACACCTTGGCCCCAATTCATATCAAACACCTCTGAAGCTCCTATCAGCCACAGAGGGTAAGTTTTCCCCTCCATGCCTAATAGTTTCAGAAGGTATTTTAAGTTGGGAAATTGACACAGGTCAAAGCGAAAGTGTTAACTGGACAAAGAGCCAACTTTTAAAGTGGTGACTCTCTTATATTTATCAGGGGGAGAGCAACTGGCTCTATCCAGCCCCAGCACAGCATCCCTCCAGTGGCTGCTGTTGGTGTCTACCTTATTTTTCTTTTTATCCCCTTGGGGGATAGGGATCCATCTTATTAATTTATTATTGTTTTCTCTATGTAAACTGCTTTGGGAACTTTTGTCAAAAAGTGGTATATTAATATTTGTGTTTGTTTATGTCATAGCCACAATCCAAATTGATGCCCCCCCAGCTGTTTTTGAGCGGGGGAGGGGGGAGATTGAATATTTCAATAATAGAACTCACAAGTCATGCCTATATCGGCCCAGTTTCTTCAAAGATCAGTATAGTATTTTTCTATTATTTGGGGTTTCCTAATTACCCAGTTTATCTTCATGGTATTGCCATTCAGATTTGACTTTCTGATCCTCGCAGTATATGTACGAGTTTGGAGCAAGACCACATAGTAAATTCCAGCAGCAGTTGAACTGGCACATTTGGGGAATGTTTGAAAGGGATGACTCTCCTGGAGCAAGTATTGCTCTCTTGATAGATTTCACCCAAACTAAGAACTTAATTATAACTTGAAGACGAACTATACTCAGTACTTGAGGAACACAGAGTTTGACCTTAGACGAGCACTTGTTTGCAAATAATAAAAGCTGCTTTTGCAGTGGGAAGGAAAGCTGGTCTTATGATAGAATTGTCCCCTTTGCTAAGCAAGTTTTCTGGTTTGTTTTTGGATTGGTGACTACAAGTGAGTGCTATTCCCCTTAGGGGATGGGGCCATAACTCACTGGAAGCACAGAAGGTCCCTGGCATCTCCGGATAGGGCTGGAAGAGACTCCTGCCTGAAAACTTGTAGGCCACTGCCAATCAGTGTAGATACAATACTGAGCTAGATGGACCAATGGTCTGACTTGGTATAAGTCAGCTTCCTATGTTCCTATGAAAGCATAGCCTGCATCTCCGGAAGTATATTGTAGGAATGAAAATATCAGATCCAGCAAAAACATGCCTCCATACAGACAAAGATTCTGTATATGGACTGTAGTGAAAAGACTCATATATTTTTGGCAAATTTATGTATCTTAGTAAATCTGAACATCTAAGGCTGTGCTATGCACATAATTAATTGTGGTGTCACATCAGTGAAATGCATATGTGACGTCTTTGTGTCAAGGCCAGGCCAGGACCATGATTGGTAACAAGCATATGTAAACTGAGCCCTCCAGTAGGGATGTGCATAGATCACACTTCAAGGTCCAGTCTGAATTTGGACAGCAAATTTGGACAGTCCAGCAAACCACATGGTTCGGCCAAATCACAAACTGGTCCAACGGTTTGAGGCAGTGTCAGAAGGGGCAGTGAGTGGCACATTTAATAGTAAAGATGCAGGTCCTTACCAGTGTTACTGCCACTCCAGGCAGCTTCCTGTGGTGGCGATACACCCCCCAGCAGCCCACATGCAGTGGCAGCAGGGCCCCTGTGCCTACATCACCTGACCTCTGTGCCTACATGGAGGCCATTTGCATGGTCAGCATGTTTTCTTTCTTTGCTACTTGAATATTCCCAGCGATATTCAATTCAACAATCTGGGGACAGAATTTGGGAAATGTTGGAACATTAACATTTGTTGTGATCTGGAAATAGGTATGGGTTATTAACATACAGAAGCATTCTGGGAAGAAAATTAATGTCCTAAAGATGATTTATTTTATTTTATTTTTTAAAATGCATGCTTATAGTACAAATATCCACCATTTCCTATTATCTGTTTCCTGGTCAGTTGCACAAACACTCATCAGTTTTCATATGAAGTTGGAACCTTTTGCTCCAATGGACATCAAATTACACTTTCTTCCATTGAACCTCATTGATATTGTGTTGCTCTTCCCCAGATATGGAGAGATCCTTTTGTGGGTCTTTGTAATCTGGATGGGGTTTAACTGAATGGTTTGGTGTCATCTGCAGGCTCAGCCACTTCACTACTTATTAATGACTGTAGATCATTTGTGAACAACTGGTCCCAGTACAGATCCTTGAGGAAATCCACTGCTCTCTTCCCTCCATTTCAGCAGTTTGTTTATTTATCTCTACCCACTTTTTCCTATTATTTAACCAGCATTTACTCCATAAAAGGATTGGATTCGTATATTTGATAAACAAATGCATTCTTTTAAATCAAGTGAAATTTTGTGTGATACGCCAAACCCAAGTTTGGAGTGAAACATTCCATATTGATTAATTTCCCCCAGGAAGATATAAATTTAGATTAATTAAAAAAAACCACAAAAAACCTTGAGCCGAATATAAATCTCCAAATATGTTTTCATTAGATTTGCACAAGGTCAAATAAGATGAGGGACAAAAGGTTGTGCTTGCATTGTACCCATACCCATCAAATAAGAGTTGAAAGAGTCAGCATGGTGTAGTGGTTAGAGTGGTGGACTAGGACTGAGGAGACCAGAGCCACCCAGTGAGTTTGACGAAAGAGTGGGGATTTGAGTTTGGGTCAGTTTATCTCTCAGCCTAACCTACCTCACAGGGTATTGTGAGAATAAACATAACCATGGAACAGCTCTGGCTTCCTTGAAGGAAGAGCGGGGGGTGGGGGGATTCAATTATTAAATAAATAAATAAATAAATAAGTCAGTAAGTATATTTGGACCACAACTTTATTAACCATACTTTAACATGGATCTGCAAAGTCAACTCCCTTGATTGCAAGTAGAATTCTATTTTTACCTGGAATTGTGACTCTGACCCTGAGGAGGCAGGATCAAAACTAGACCCAGACCTAAGCCCTGACACAAGAAAGAATCTCAGAATTTGAGCTTCCTGAAACAGCACTCTCAGAGTCAGAGCTTCCTGAAACAGTTATGTCCCCACCTGAGGACTCTGAAGAGGAGTGGGGCAGTGGATTTACTGGGAAGCGAAGAGACGTCTGAGGAGGGTCAGGTCTGTGATTTGAGCAGAGAGGCATCTGAGATGGGCCACGGTGAGAGGTTACTGAGGGAGGAGCCAACAGGGCAGAATGGTCTTTGGAGAGAAGGGTGAAGTCTGAGCAGGAGGCTGAGCAATCATTGTCTCCCAGACAATGTAGGCGAGAGACACACCAATGGCAGGTGATGGAGTTGATAAGAAGCAGTCGATTATCAGCAAGTAGGCAGCAAAAGACTGACTGGATTTGTAGCAGCTGCTGGGAATGGAGTGGTGATTGGGTGCACCTGACTGCTGTCTATAAATATTGCAGCTTGTGCCCTGAGTGGACCACTGGAGACAACACATCTAATCAGCCTGCATGACTCTTGTCTGATGAATTGTGATTTTCGAGTCTAGATCTCTGAAACTTTGTAAGAAGGTCTAGTTTATTGCAGTTGATGGGAATTTTTGTGCATGGAGGACTATTTGTTTCTGTGTTCTGGGACTGACTGTTTGTTTAGACCGATTGTTTTCCAGTAAAGCTGAAATCTGAGACACATTTACAACCGGCTACTGTGTCATTGATTTATGAGTGGATAATCCAGATCGGCAGGCTCGTGACAGAAACAGAATCCTAGAACTCAAGCACCTTGAAGAGCCAGCACCTTTCACACTATTGTACTCCCTGATACCACAACACCAGCACCAGCAGTAGGCAGGATCAAGCAGTGTGGAAGAGCAGTGCCAGACTCCAGAAGGCTGCTCCTTTAAGGCTTCTGCTTTCCAGTCAGGGAAGCAGAGCCCAGAAGGTGGAGCTTGAAAGAGGTGTTTAAGAGGGATGACTGCTATCAGATCAACTTCTCCCATGGAGCTGTCCATAGTGCTGAAACCCAACCCAACTTGTCTCCCTTTGGCACTGTGTGGGCTCTTGTCTGTAGGATGGGACTGGAATTCAATGGCTAAAGCAGAAACCATCTAGCCATTATTTCCTCCCCACTGGTCCAAGAACAGCAGCAGCCATCTCTCTGCTACCAACTCTTCAAGCCACACAGTTGTCTTTGTTAAGGGAGGTTTGCCTGAAGCCTCATCCCACAAGTGTCATAGCTCTGAGTGGATGAAATGGGTAAATCCCTCAAAAGGGGTCTTTTCCCAAACACTCCTGGGCCACAGAAACCTGAGAGGCTGTTCGAAAAACACTACCCACTTCACAATAACTATGCCTGGTGCTCATGATAATGAGCATCATGATAATATCCTGATGCTCATGATAATGAAACTGTGATGATTCCACAGTGGCAGAAACAATTGCTTGCCATAAGGCCCACACAACTGATGATCACTATGCCCCCAAAACATAAAAACATTAAGTAGGTTCTTCCCTCTTTTTTTGCTTCTCTAATCTGATATTTTATTTGTAAACTTGGTTGTGTAAATGGCATGTCTTTGGTATTTACCTATTATATTCCTTACAGTTATGCTGTGATATTTGGTAGTTATAATATTATTTCTATGAATTAGGTTGTTTCAGAAAACGTTGTCAGTAGCAAGTTGTAAATATTAAGTGAGGCTCTTCCCGCGATCCATGAGAAGAGCCTCTAGGGGGTTAGCGGTGAGAGTGGGCTTAGCCCGCTCTCCCTGCACACGAGCAGGGCAACAGCCCTGGGCGGCCAGATCGGCAGCCCACACAACTGCCAGCTCTGTCACGGAGCCGGCGGGGGCTGAGGAGTTCGGGGGCAGCGTGCCCCCCAGAAGCTCCAACATGCTCTGTGTGAGAGCGCAGGGCATGCTGGAGAGACCCCCAAACCGGGAGGCTGCTTTTCATCATCCCACTTGGGGGTCTACTCGTGAGTTCCTGTGGCATGGTTCCACGCTGCAGCAACTCACAATCAGAAAGCCCGGGTTAGCAGAGCACTTGCTCTGCTAACCTGGGCTTAGGGGAGGGTTGTTTAAGTGGGTGACCCACTTTCATGAGATTGAGCTCAGCTGCGAGCCTGGTGGTTCTCACGCACATGCAAAAACAGCCTAAGCTCCCTTAGCCTGATTTGCATGACTGTGAGAATAGCCTCATCACTTTATAGTGTTTTATATTTCTATTTTCAGTTACTAAAAGATGCCCAGCACATTTGAATATCTTTTCATCTTCCCCTGTACTGCTTTAAAAAACAACAAACAAAACCCACAAACACAATTGTGTACATAAATAATTATAGAGAGAATTGGAAGATTGACAATCTTAACCAAAGACTTGCTGAACAAGCAGATAAGTGCCTGACAGCATGTTTCAACTCTTGCTTGAACCAACTATGCAACAAAATTATGACATTATGCCAGCAATACTAATCTCTTCACTTCCCACCACTAGCAGTACAGTAGTGTAATTTTAGGACTAAGTATTGTATCATTCCTGTTTTCATGTTTTTTACATTTATATTTCATCCTTCTTTGAGGACAATGTCACAACCTCCTTAGCCCTACAAGTCTTACATTGTACCTGTGTGCAGGTGTGTCAGGACCTGAGGCTGGGACTGGCAGATTAGTGTTTAAAATATAGAGATGTTACAATTTGGGTTTCTAACACTAACTTTAGTATTGTGCCTGAGTGGTAACGTGGGAAGAAGTATGCAGACTCAGTTGAAACAGTTTTCAAGTTCTACACCAAAGAAAATAACTTGATTCTTGGACAATAGTTTTAGTGGTTTCTTATTCACTACAGTTTATTTATTTATGTATTTGTTTATTTATTTATTTATTTATTTTATTTAAAATATTTATACCCCACCCCTCCAGTTCAATACTGCTTGGGGTGGCTTACAACAATAACATAGACACAGATACAAGTAATAAAATTATTATTATCATTTTTTAAAAAGTCAGATTAAAAACAATTATTAGGTTCAAATTAAAACTGAAAATTACAAAAAGCTGAAGAAGCTAAAGAACCTACCAGATATAACAAAATAATATTTAAAAGCCTCCTTAAAAAGGTGTGTTTTAAGATGTTTTTTAAAAACACTGAGGGAGGGAGCATGGCAGAACTCTTCAGGGTGGGCGTTCCAAAGCCGAGGGGCCACAACCGAAAAGTCCCTGTCTCTAGTCCCCGCCAACTGGATCTCTGTTAGTGGCAGGGTCATGAGCAGGGCTCTGGCAGATTCATATGGGTGAATGCGGTTTGACAGGTACTCCAGCCCCAAGCCATGTAGGGCTTTAAAGGTCAATACCAGCACCTTGAATCTAGCCCGGAATCAGACCAGTAGCCAATGAAGCTGACGCAGGATGGGTTTAATACTCATGAAGTGACTCGCACCCACAAGCATCGTTGCAGCAGCATTCTGAACCAGCTGAAGCTTCTGAACAGTCTTCAAGGGCAGAACGTAGAGTCAAATACGTAATGTAGAGTCAAATGCATCAAAGAGGCTGTTCACATGAGCGTGCAAAACTGGGCTAAAGGAGCTCAGCCCGGTATTGCACATTCATGTGAATGACTGGGATTGCACCTGATCCCAGTGGCTACACGGCAGCAAACCCACCTGTGAAACCTCCTGCCTAATGAGGTTGAGGGAGGGAGCGCTCCCTTGACCTCATTTTCTTGATCGTGTGTCTGCCGCAGCTGCTTGCAGCCATGGTGGGCACACTTGGTAGGGGTGATCTCAGTAATGCACCATGCACTTGCGTGGTGCATTACTGAGGCTCCGGGGGCTGGGGTGCCGAGCGGTGGCACTTCCTTGCACCCAGCCCCCAGAGCAGCCGGGCAAGCCATGGGTGGACTTCAGGAGAGCCGCTGCTCATCTGGGTGGGTGATCAACCTTCCCAGGGAACAGCTACTGATTGCGCGGGAGGTAAGCTAAACCTCCTTCCTTGCAGCCAGCCCCAGAGCAATTCTCCATGATCGTGAGAAGCACTCCAAAGTGACAACCTTAGAACTGGCAAAACTGTACACCGCCTCTTATATTTCGAACTTGTGTTCAAACTGATGGGTTTTGTCAGGACATCAACAAAGGCTTTGCCTTCAAGTTACTGAGGTGAGTGTCTAGAAATAACAAGCTTCTTTAGACTTTCAACACCTTTATTGGAATACAACCCTGGCTGTATATCTGGCACAATCAACCATACAAACCCAGCATTTACATTTGATAGTCAAGCTTGCTTTACAGAGGTCATGCCTGGTGTGCCAAACCTACCCACCAACCTCCCAAATCCACTCAGTCCAGCCCTAGGGACCCTAACCAGAAATCCGATCTCTAGCCCGAACCCATCCCTATCTGAATCTGTCAGTTAACGCCAACTGAATTTTATAGCCACCTGTTCACACCATTCAAAATCCCTTCCCTTAGGAATTCTCTCCAGAGGAGATTCTTAAGCTTAAATTCCTCTTGATTGACAGCATTTATTAGCCAATCACTACAAGGTATCTATACACATTTTTGTGTCATGACTAAATGTGCTTATTTTAAAAGTGAACCTGGATACTAGTCCCCTCAAATTCAGGATATGATAGAAACAGCACTGCTATACATGTGTTGAACATAACGTGTGAATCACTGTACATGCATACACTTTATACAGTGAACCCTTTTGCATGACTAGTGAGAAAGGGCTACCTTGTTTATGGGGTGGGAGCCCAGAAAAGCTTACCTCTCCGCAGACGATCCTCCAGGCTTCCCTGGGTGGATCGAATGCTAGGGATGTGCACGGTGGGGTGATTCGAAGGTGATATGGGTGCCACTTGAAGGGCAGGGGAGGATGCACTTACCCCTGGCCTCAAATTTCAAACCCCCTATAAAAGGGCCTCCGAACAGCTTCATGCACATCCCTATCGCCCACCCAGACAAGCACCATGATCTGCTCTGGGGGGCTCCAGGTGCTGGGAGCCATTGCCCCGTATCGCTCTGCAGCCGCGGCTGACAGACAATTTTTTTAAAAGGGGGTCAGGAGAGTGCTTGCTCTCCTAAACCTATTTTAGGGGGAGGCTTCTTACACGGGCTTGCCACCATGGTGCTGATCCTGATCAGGCCTGATCCTGGCAGTTCACATGCATGTGCAAAATTGGGCTGGTTTCCCTTTGCCCGGTTTTGCACACGCGCGTGAATAGCCTCAGTGTGTCTGTGCATTGAACATAATGGCTGCTTTGGGCTCTGGAGGTAGGAAATCCAAGATGTAATGGCTTGTGCAAGACCACCTAATTGCTTTCAGAGGTGAGCAGGAAGTTGACCTTGGATTTCCCACATGCAAGCCCAGTTCTTGATCCACTCGACCATGCTGTTCCTGTATGCTGTTTTATCTGTGATGCAGTAATAGAAAGAACATGTGCATTATTTATGAATCCAGACTGATATAAACTAGCCACTTAATGGGCCATTAGTAACCACTACAAACTAAAACAATTCCAAATGGCTGCTCTGTGTATAAGCTCCAAAATCACTGCATACAATCCAAGCAGGTCATGGATCCATCCCAGATACTAAATGGTCACGGGATCAAAAGATGAAAGGGGGGGAAAGAATGTGCTGTGGCATCCTATATTTTAAAGCGATTAAGGATCTGACAATATACAAGGCAATCTCAGCTCTGAAGGTACACCCTAGTATTCCTTTCCTCTAGCCACAAAAATCCAGCAGAAAGAAAGTCAGGCTGGTCTGCTTTTTTCTCAGCTGAAAGCTTCAGGAGTTCAGCAATCCTTTGCTTCTGTAAAGCTGATGCTTTGAAAGAAACTGATATCAAAGCAGTAATGCAGGGGTGGGGTGGGCAGAATCACAGAGATGGCCAAAAGAAGGATAACATTCATTTACATGAGAAGCGAGATGCTGGAAACTGAAGGTCAAACCCCATGAAAATATTGCACAATTTATTGGGCTCAATTCAATAACCAAAAATCAAATTTTGACAATCGAACAACCCTGACATTTTAAAAAAATATTATGCCTAATGACTAACATGAACCTAAAACCATATGGAGATGATAGGACTTGTAGCACAACTGGAGAGATCAGGTAATAGTAGCAGAACTATTACTGTGAATGGGAAAAGGTGTAGTAGTGCTGCCAATGAGATGAGGTGAGTGGCTACTAGGGAGAGGGCCTTTTTGGTGGTTGCACCCCTTTTATGGAACAGCCTCCCCAATGAGGTTCACCAGGCTTCATCAATTCATTATTTTAGATGCCAGGTAATGACCTTTTTGTTCACCCAGGTCTTTTAAATTTTGATTTTCAGTTTTGATTTGATTTTTAACTAATGTTAAAGAGAATTTTTAAACTGCTTTGTATTGTATTTTCTTTTCTCCCTTTTTGTCTGTTATGATTTAATATGTTATGTGTTTTTATTGTATGTTTTAATCCTGGGTTGTGAGCCACCCAGAGAACAATTTGTTATGGGGCAGCTAACAAGTAACATTAGATCCAGTGTGGTGTAGTGGTTAGAGTGCTGGACGAGGACCGGGGAGACCCAAGTTCAAATCCCCATTCAGCCATGAGACTTGCTGGGTGAGTCTGGGCCAGTCACTTCTCTCTCAGCCTAATCTACTTCACAAGGTTGTTGTGAGGAGAAACTTAAGTATGTAGTACACTGCTCTGGGCTCTTTGGAAGAAAAGTGGGATATAAAATGTAAACATCATCATCATCATCATCATCATCATCATCATCATCATACCTATAACAACAACAATATTGATAACAAAATTCAGGCATCCCAGGTCCTTGGGAAGGATTCAATGTCTGGATAAAACAAACCAGTCAATAACACCTGTTTGACTGTGCAAACAAGAAATAATAATAATACCACCTCCTATGTCTCCAATGATACCACAAGCCCTACTCTCTCCATAGGACTTGTGGGTCATGTCATCCAATGTGGATAACATTTTGTTTAACCTCCACAAAAAGGAAGAGAGCAGAGAGGATTCCGGGAGGACCAGAGCTAGGAAAGGAAATAATGAATCCCACCTCACTGTTTTTCCGCTCACAGTGGCAACCTTTGAGTCTGTTTTTAAATAACAAACACACCATTAGATGAGAAAAACTTCACAAAACTGCTTGTAATATGCAGTTCAGCCCTTAATTTCTCACCCAGTTGGGAGCACTTATTTGTACACCTATTCTAATGACCACCTCCATTTAATTTTATATTGTTATAAGCTTAATTGCTGACCTCCATGAAGAAGCAAAATGGTCAGGTTGATGGTTTTAATATAGTTTAATCTGGATGTTTAATTGCATCCCACCAAGTGTTGTCTTCTTCCTGCGCATTCAGACACAACGGGTTTAGTTGATGTACAAGAGGGAAAGCTCTGATGAGATATCTCCAAAGGCTGTCTTGAGAAAGTCCTTCGCTTTGCACAAAATTCCACCAACTGTAATGGAGAGTGCTCTACCATTCAGTGATGACACAGAGCAGTTTTTGGTATTTTGATAGGCTATTAAAACTCTAATGACCCTAAAGAAATTAAAGAAGAAAATAACCCCTTGCTGCAAGCTTGGGCTGTGATGGACTACTTTAATTAAAGAGTTTTCTCTGTTTGGCTAGGATTCCACCAAGGATATGCAGAATGATTGTTTTAAATTAAATGTTCTGTATACTCATCCTTAAATTAATAACCTTAACCATTCGCTTCCAAAAAGTAAATGTTAAAGAGGGACAAGAGGATACATGTTGTGTCAAATGAACGGGCAAGATTTCCCCTTTAATAATGTATTTCTTCAGTTCCAAGGCAAACTTTATTGAATTATATCCTATTTGAGATAATGTCAGATCTAATGATAATATATCTAGGTTGTTTCCTTTCCAATTCAATGAGCAAGCAAAGAGCAGCATTTTCTTTTTCCTGTGGGCTATAATGACCTTAAAGCCCTTGGCAAGTTTGGTATCAGGATGAAGAGAGAAAAATACCAAGGCCACATTTTTCTTTACCTGAGTGAATGTTATATCTGGCAGTATTCCAGCATGCCACTGTCACTCAAGACACTCACAAAACTGCTGATAGAGCAAAAGAAAAAAGGAAAAAAAAGATTTCAGGTTCTTCTATTGTCAGCCAAATCAAAGTATGATTTGACTATTGTCAGCAGACAATAATTTAGCATTGTGGAAAATGTTATCTTTGATGCTGAATACAAAGGGTGAAGCAAAAACGAGTCAATTCTTTTTAAAAGACACTTCTGTGGAAAGGAAATTACTAAGATCAGTGTTTCAGTTTTTGAAGATGCTTTTTACATTTGAAAAGGAACAGAGGATCTGCTCAAAACACAATAATTTAAAGTAAAATATTCCAAGCCCATACTTACCTCAAATAATGCTTTATTAGGCTATTGGCAAGCTAGTGCAATGCTGCACGTGGGGAAAGAAACCCCAGTGGAATTCCTTTCAGTCACAGCACCTCCATTCTATAGTGCAGGGGTTGCCGACCTATGGTACTCCAGATGTTGCTGAACTACAACTCCCATCATCCCCGCTACAATTTATTGTGGCTGGGAGTGATGGGAGTTATAGTTCAGCAACGTCTGAAGTACCACAGGTTGGGAATCCCTGCTATAGTGAATCTCACAAGATTTGACACAAGACACAGAGAAGACAGGATATAATTCAAATGGGACTTTACCACCTTGGCATGCAGGTGGGGGCCGTACATTTGACTGCTTCCCCCATGTCAAACACTTCCTCTACATTGCACATCAGGGAACTAGCTAGGTTACAACTATTTCTCCCCCTGGCATGCTAGCTTTCTGCATAGAGAGAGTTTGTTACATCAGGGAGCGTTCAAATCTGTACCTGGATTGTACAATGGGACTCACCCTCGTCAGAAGGCTTTGGTCAGATGCCAGAGAAAATCAATTGGCTAGAATATTTTGCAATCAAAATGAAATATAAATAGCTAAAACTGTTCAATTTCTTTGCTCCTCAGGCTCTTTTATATAACGTTATTTGACGCTTGTATAGGAACATAGGAAGCTGCCTTATGCAAAGTCAGACTATTAGTCTATCTAGCTCAGTACTGTCTATGCTGGTTGGCAGCTTCTCCAAAGTTCCAGGCAGGAGTTGTTCCCCTCCCTACCTGGAGATGTTAGGGATTGAACCTGGGACCTTCTGCATGCTAGCTACCACTGATTAGGGGAATATCTTGCTGCAGACCATGCTCACAGGTAGTCATCCATTGAAATGCAAACCAAGGTGGACTCTGTTTAACAAAGGGACAATTCATGTTCCTTACTGCAAGACCAACTTTCCCAGTATACCTCAGTGCAGCACTTTGTGAGTCTGCAGAGCACTTTCCATGTGTTATTTTTGATGTAATCCCCACCACAACCCAGTACATATTATTGCAGCTGAAGCTGAGTGCATTGCTAAGGTCATCTAGTGTTGCTAGCTGTGCTTATTCTGCCCAGCTTCCAGGAGCCTCTCTGTTTGCAGTTGCATCTCCAGGCTTGGATATCGTGTTGGAGATCAAGCTCTGGATGGCATTGACCTTTTGCACCAGTAACCCTAATGACCACTAGGGGCATTGGGAGCAGAGATAGATAGTTAGGTTCTCCTTCTCTTTCTTATTTATCTCTGCCTCTGTGACCCCTCTATGGATAAAATGCACTCAGGAACTTCCTGAGAGTTCCTTCTCCTCCTCCTCATAATACTTCTAGCTCTCTCTCTAAGCACCATGCTTCTATACAGTCTCTTTCTGACCATCATGTAGCCAGTAGGGATGTGCATGGAACTGGCTGGCCAGCTTCAGAGTCCGGAGTGGACTCGAACCTGACCGGACCAGTTTGGGGGCCTCTGTATCCTGGCACGGCAGCCATTTTGTCTGCCGCCACACATGCACAGATGGTCTCTGCAAGGCCTGGCATGGCCCAGGGCTTCGCAAAGGCTATTTGCATGCGCACAGTGGCCATTTTAAAAAGGGACTAAAGGTTAAAAATAAAAAATAAAAAAGCCATGACCCCCCCCCCCCGAACCATCGGGGGAAGGGTTTAGTCCGAGGTCAGACCGAACGGGGGGGTTCAGTTTGACCCTGGATGGGTGAACCGAACTGGTTCAACCTAGAACATGAGGAACCTGGTTGCACATCCCTAGCAGCCAGTTGTTAGATATAGGACTTTTCTGTCATCATGGTCTTCTGAATAAAGTAGATTAGTTTAACCTTGCATCTGTCTCCATGCTTGTGATTTGCAAGCTGTTGCCCCTGAAACAGTTAACTTCTGTGGTAATGGGTTAGCTCCTAAAATACTCTGCTATATAAGTAATTTTCTATAACAGATCACACTTTGGATATGTTCAGGAGCTTACAGTAACATGAACTCTCTTTTTATTTGCCCTGCAACTGGACCCTCTCTACCCCTTTCATAGATCTAAGCTACACCCTATCTCTCTCGCAAGCCTCTTTCTCTTGCCCACCTGGAAACTTGCACAATTAGGACTTTAAGTTACAATGCTTCATTGCAGTTAAATGTACTTCTGATAGTAATATTGCTTTAATCACATATTTCTTTCTTTGTGTACCCCTCCCTACAATAAACATCTTCTTGATATTTGAAATTATAATCTTGTCTCAATCCAGTCATTTCTTGAGTTCAAATGTTTGCACAAATTAAAACTGACATGGAACCGACCCCCTTTAAGAGCTAATTCCCCCACAAAGCCCAAACACTGGGGTGCTAACCATATACCCCAGGGCAGTTCCATTAACACTAGTGAGCTCAGGGCAGAGGTAAAAGTTGGACCAGGGAGGTCCTTATTTGCAGCTCAGTCTCTTAGCCACGATGCTACACAAGCTTCTGGGTATAGAGAAAAGACCATAGCTCAGAGGTAGAGTGTCTGCTTAGTGTTCAGAAGGTCCCAGGTTCAATCCTTGGCATCTCCAGGCAGGAAATATTAATTGAAAACCCTGGAGGGCCACTCTTAGTCAGTGTTAACAGTACAGAGCTAGAAGGACCCATGGTCTGACTTGGTAGAAAGCAACTTCTTATGTAACCTATGTGTAAGGAGCATTCAATGGATAGACACATTTCTGATATATATTTATTTCAATATCTATACCCCTTTTCATTAAAATCACCCCAAAGCAGTTTATAACATGATTAAGACAATGCACAATTAAAATACAAACAGTGCAGATATTAAATATAAATATAAAAGTCATGTATCTCTATTTAAAAGTGTAAAAGCCCATATAAAACAGTAACAAGCAAAACACAGAGCAGCAGCAGCAGTAAAAACTGTACTCTCATATAAAAGCCTGGGAGAAGAGCAGTCTTCCCTCTAACAGGGATTTCCAGAAGTTGCTGACTACAACTCCCAGCATTCCCAGCTGCAATAGCCTTTGCTTGGGGAGAGGGGCATTGCTAGGGGAGAGGGGCCCCGTGTTCATCCCTCTTTCTGGCGGCCCCCCAGACTGAGGGAGATAATGAAGAAAATAGGGAGGGATGCAGCTGGCGGGCCCTCTGGAGCTGGGGGCCCATGTTCTTTGAACCCTTTCATTCAATTATAGCTACGCCCCTGCTTGGGGATTATGGGAGTTATAGTCAACAACATCTGGGAATCCCTGTTAGAGGGAACACTGGTGAAGAGCCACATTTTAGCTTATTTTCTAAAAACTGTGATGGAGGCTGAGGAGAGGATGCCAGCCAGGAGGGCCTTTGGAAGCATGCTGTCCAATGCTATCTATCTCCCATATAATGGAGGAGAGCATTCCTGGTTCCCAGTATTTTCTTTTCACAAAGTAGATGAGCTCCTAAAGCTGTTCCCCACATGAATATAGCCACACATGTGTCCAATCAGGGGGTATAGCAAGGCTGAAGTGGGTACTGGGACAAGAAGTGAAGATAAGCCCTGGGTCCTTTGCTGCCTTCTCCCCTTCCCACCTGTGTCTTTGCAGCAAAAGAACTATATAGACATGGTGGAAAACAAAACATTCTTGGCATGCCCTTTCTAGGGGTGTGCACAGAACCGGCTCCTCTGGTTCAGTTCAAGTCCAGAATGAACCGCAACTGGACCAGGCCAGTTCAGTCCGGCACTCCCTCAAACCCCCTGTCCAGTCCAGGGAGGGGATTCATGAACTTTTTTTTAAAAAAAATATTATTTAACTTATCCCTTCTGGGGGAGTTGTTGGAGGAAGTGGCAGGGGCGGTGTCCTGTGGAGGTTTCTCCTCCCCCAGGCCATGCAGAGGCCAACTGCACAGGTGTAGCGGCCTCCAAAATGGCCACGACCCCAGAGGGGAAGGCCAAAAGCTGGCCAGACAGCTGGTATGGGCATCAAGGGAGGCCGGCGGGGAGAGGGGGAACCTCCGTGGACCCCCTTGCTGCCTCCAACAACTCCCTTGGATGGGGTAAGTAAAACATAAAATAAAATAGAATAAAATAAAATAAAGATCACGAACCCCTTGAATGGTCGAGGTGTGTTCAGTCCAGGGTCCGGGTTTGGTCCAGGTTCGATGTTCAGTGCTGAACCCGTCTGCACATCCCTAGCCCTTTCTCTCACTCCTGTTCAAATAAGATCATACATTCAGTATGCCCAGAACAGGAACCAGCAGCTTGCCAATGAGCCAGGGTGGCAGGAAGGGAAGTTAAGAGAGGGCTCTTTGCTAACAAGTGGACTCTCCCTCCATCATATGGGTCCAGGGACATTTGTCCCCCTCCTTGTTCAATTTTAGCTACACCCCTATGTCTGATGGAATCTTCTTCTCTTCCTCCACCTCTCTGATGTGTGCATTGCAGCCTGCACCTCCTCTTTCCATTTTCAACCTGCCTTCTGCAATCCAGGGATTTGACAAGGAATTTACTTTTTATACGTTTTCTGCCAAGACCCTCAGTTGCAGAGTGAGGCTGGATAGTAGGCCTGTGCACATATTAAAAAATTGGATCAGATCTGAATCTGATTTGATTTGTTTTTGGAAATATCAGAATTGGATTCTTGGGGCTCTGAGGGTATCGGACGTTGGGTTGGAGTCACATTTTCAGTCGGAAATCCAACTCGGATTCTTCTTCATAGAGGTCAATGGGGAGATGGGGGGGGGATCAGGAAAAATAAAGGGCTGTGAGTAGGATTTTGGAATCCAGCAAAAGTGAAGTACAGGATGGAAGGGCTCTGTGTGATGAATTTGAAGTGAAAAAGAAAATCCTACGATTTTAAATGATTTTTAAAATGAGGTCTTCTGGTGTAAGCAATGACTCTCATTAAGGAGACCACTCCATCCTAGACTATTAACCAAAATCTTTCTATGAAATGAAAAGGCCAGTCAGCTCAGCAGCCATTACAGTATACTTCAGGAACTGCAGTGCATGAAAGTAGCAGACAGTATAGGCCTCATATGGTACCTTAGTGTTCATGTACATGCATTTATGTGCAAGTGCCCAAGAGACCAAATGCATCAAACTCCACACATATACAAGTAAAACAGCTTTAGCGGTTAAGCTAGAGAGCCTGGAAAGAATGCTGAACTCTGAAGAATGCTAATTCTAACCATTAAGTTTAACAGTATTTAACAAGGCAAAAACAGACACAAAAGAGACATATATTAGAAAATGGGGACTATTCCTGGTAAACAGAGACCAATAGATCCTGTGATCATGGCTGGTGTGCTGTTGTGGGTGGGCATGCAGGCGTACATGCCAAGAACGGAGGCACATGGATGAGAATTTCCAAGCAAAGTTTTCAATAAAGCAAAGCTAAGAATAAGGGGTCCCCTGGAAAACATATTGTTTATCTTGCAAGGAATAATTGCAGTACATTAGTCTAGTTTAATTACTATGGTAATTTAAGTGACTTGTGCATTTTTACTGTAATTATACTGCCATTTAGACCACAAATCTTGCAGAAGAAAAAAATAAATATTGCTTTATTGGAGGAGTTGTTCAGGCTATTATGTTGGAGATAGCATTAGAGAGCCACAGGACTTCATCAATCTAGTCCTTCTTCAAACACATTATTTAGAGTAATTTTTGCGCTATATATGTCAAATAACTTGCACAATATATAATCAAAGTAAGGCTAATTGAAGACTGTTTTCTAATGGCTGGCTTTTAAAAACACAAGAAGAGCCTTGCTGGATGAGGCCCAAGGCCTATCTAGTCCAACATCCTAGTTTCCCACAGGACGGTTTTTTTTCTGCTAACAATGAGTAGTAGTGTAGTTAAATTGTAAGAGATTTCACACGCATACCCTTCTTTCTATGCACCCCTATCCAAACGTTGGCAACATGCAAATTCATCTGAAAACCAAATGCCATTGATCAGTTGACAGCACTATAATTGTAACAATGCTTCAGAAGAAAAAAGATAGGTGAGATTTGACTCATCCAATGGAGTGTGTGTGTGTGTGTGTGTGTGTGTGTGTGTGTGTGTGTGTGTGTAAAAAGGTCTGGTATTGGGATGAGGGACTGGGAAATGGTACTTTACTTGTAGAAGTGATCCTTATGATCGCTGCAGGAGGCTACCGCCTTCTGCAGGGAGGAAGCCCCAAAGCGCTTACCTCCCTGCAAACGATCACTGCCTCCTCTCTGAGAGGACGGATGAAATATCATAGTGGTTATAAGGAAATTCCAAGATCATTGGAATTGCCTTATAGAATCTTGAGGAGTATTGGGCTCAGGTCATGATGGCCAGGTCATGAATTGGATACTGTAGAAGTTGCATGTTTAGCTAACATTGTTGGTAACCGTTTAATTAATCCCTTCATTAGTTTGTTCATTTCAATTTTTACCCTGCTCTGCTCCAGAAACTCGGAATGAATTAAAGCACATACAACAGGAAGCAAAACTAAAAGTAGGCATGAACATATATGGAGGTGCTTCTCATGAATGCATTTGCTCCCTTAACCTAATTTACAAGGTGGGTTCCCTAGGCAGGTTAGCCGCCGAGGCGCCACTGGGAGCCACTCAGCTCCCAGCAGTTCTTACAGGCCACCAAGCCCAGGCTTGCCTTCCTTATCCCAGTCTTGGCTGCTCGTGAGAACAGCCTTCTCGCGTTACACCCCACAGCTTATCCCTCTTTACAAATAGAGTTCTGATCCTGGTTATCTGTCCTAGTTAAATGTGGGTTAACCACGGCAGTTTGACCAGGATTGCCTAGGAAATCTGCATTCTCACATTCAGCTCCATGGAGCTCAGCAAATCTGGTTAACTCTTTAACCAGAATTGTCATGCTTGTGAGAACACAGCCCTAATAAACAAACTACATTTTGAGGTAAATGTGAAGGTTCCTACTTAGGAAAATATTAGAGGGAGGAAGAAAGAAAAGACAGACAAACCCGGAGAGTCTGTCTGCGGGGTGGGGAAATCCGAGTAATTCTAAAGAATCCGTGGTCAGCCTCTGAACTAACACTGTGCTCATGCAGCAGTACAAATTCCAGATTATTGTTGTGCTGTTGCCTGAGCAGGTGAATGGTGGATTTTTGACAATCTCCTCTTCCCTCTGAAGCTCACTGTCCATCACCAAAATACATCCCTGAAGGTCATGGGAGGCTTTCACAATCAAAGAGAGAATTCACATCCAAGTTCTGGAGTTGCACATGCAGTGCTCATTTTCATCTAGTGACCCACGCATGTGTTCCCACATGTGTGGGTCACTAGTGACGTACACAGTAGGCTTCAGAGGGAAGGGGAAATAACTGAATGTCAACCTTTCCCCCTCTCGTGTGATAGTGCAGTGGTAGCTTGGAACTCACATTGCTGCAGGCATAAAGTGTGAGTCCAGATCTCGGTCAGTGTTAGCGTAACAGTAATGAGCTTTCTCAGGCAGCTCCACACCTCTCTTACTGCAGCCTCTAGTTCTGGGAAACACGACTGTGCTTTTAAAGAACCTGCACACCAGAACTGCAGGACCTGGATTCTGGCACTTAAGGGTAGGTAGGAGACCCCTTGGTTTGTATTCTTGTTCAGTATTTGGGAAACTGCTATGCACACATTGCGGTCTTCCATTTTTCTGTTAGCAAATAACCTCTGAGTGAGTTATGTTTCTTGGAGTGCTTTCCACAGACATCTACAGTAACAGCATTCTGGTGTCATGAGGTGACATGAACTGTCTTACTCTGCATTACTCCTGTCTTCTTCCTCTCTTGCATCACTGGCAATGCCCACAAGGCACAGAATTAGGGAAGGGGGGAAAATACAGTTTTCTCCCTTGGTGCCAACAAATTTAAGTATAACCAACAGATGGTTTTGGAGTGAATAATCCAACTGGAATAATGTCAACACCTCCATTGACTTTGCCCCTGACTATATTGGATTATTCTCAAGATAAACTACTCGCTGAGCTCATTAGCTACATGATGTTCCATCCTGCTCCAAATCGAATGCATAAAGAGGGGGGAAATAAAGAATTGTAGCTGACAGTGGAGCCTTGAAAATAGCTTATAAGAAGCTTTTAAATGCTATCAGCAAACATAAAAGCAACAAACCAATTGGCCCTGCAAATGGTAACTGAGTAACCTTAATAACTGAGGTGAACATGGAAGAGAGTACATTAACAGAGGCAGGCATCCCCCTTAACCCTATGCATTAGACAAATCTGACGGTGGTTCTATATATCCTTTCTTTCTAATGAATGCCCTACTATGCATTCTGAACAACCCAACAGTTCTGCATGCATAAAGAAGGTTCTCACTGGGAAAATGTCAGTGTCTTCTTCAGAATTGCATGTTATTTCATAGGCACATGATATTTCTGCAGTTCTGTTATCTTTTTGTTGCTGTTTAATGGGTGAATGAAGCTGGTGTTTCATTGATCTGCACACAGCAGCAAACTCTTCATAGACAGCTGAGGAAGTTATGGATTGGTGTAATGATAAAGGGTGGGGGGATACAAAATCCCTCCTCTACCTGTGAGGAGTCGTAGGTAGGCTGCCACCATCCATTTTTTAAATAGGAGCAGACTCACCCTTCCAAGGGAATATTCTGGGAGAGTAAATATTCCCTCCCTACAAGAGAGGCTTGAGCAGTTTTAGGCCTTCAGGAGCGTGTGACTAGGGCAGGACCCAATGAAGAGTGACACTATATAATAACAACAACAGTTGATTTAAAACTGGATGAAAAGGAAAACTATAGAGGCATCAACAATCGCTGCTTCCATTCAAGTAAAACCCTTCCCCAGGAACTACAAGAACCATGCAGTCAGATCCAAACACTTAAACAAAAATAAATTCCCTGAAGCATCTAGCTAAACAGGTCCCTATTCTTCCTACCTACTTCCAGGTAAGAAACTCCCAGTTTATTCCCAAGGCCGTTAGACTCCCTTTGTCCTACAGTAGTTGCTGATCAGACCTCACTCAGAGACCTCCAGGGAAGAAATGAACTCTAACATACCCTTCCTTATTTCTATTGAGGCTGTTGTCCAGTAAAACCTGCCCCTTACTCTGGATTAGGCCACAGGGATTTGAACCTTTGGTTTGTCGTAAGTTTTGCAGCCCCAGCCTGAGGCAGCTGCATTGTGTCCAAACATGGACGGTGCCATAACCATGGTTTTGTTCACTTTCTGGAGCCCCAATCATAGAGACAGCAGCACAGACCTGCCCGGGATCGTGCCCGCTCCATGCCAACGGCACTTCTTGCAGGCCTCCTTTGTGATCACTTGCCACGCCCCTTTTGTCTACAATCCAAAAAAGCAGTGACCTGGCAACAGGGATGCTGCCACGTCCCATCCCAAGCTTCAAAGCCTTGTTAAACGGCCAAGACATACAGTAACATTCCCTCTGGCAACTCTGTCCCTTGCTCCCCCACTCCAGGCAATCAGGAGAGAAAGGGGACGGGATGTCACTTTGGGCACTACATGGTTTCCTCCTTGAAAAAGAAGTGAAAATGATGTAAGTTCACAAGCACACCCCTTCGAGATGGCAACACAGACAGGGCAATGCCATTTGAGTGCTGGGATGGAAATATATGGCTGTGCAGGGATACCCGGGGTTGAGTTTAAAAGGCAGCACCAACCAGGGATTTTTTAAAAAATTATTATTTCTTCTTTACACAGTCAGACAGGTGTTATTGACTGGTTTGTTTTATCCAGACATCGAGTCATTCCCAAGGACCTGGGATGCCAGAATTTTATTGTCAATGTTGTTGCTGCTGTTATAGATATCATCGCAGAATATAGGCTGTTCCCAGTAATGCTGCTTTTTGTAATTGGCTGATGGTGATTTCTGTGTCCCCTATGGTGTTGAGGTGCTCTTCAAGGTCTTTTGGAACTGCACCCAGGGCGTCAATTACCACTGGGATTATTTGGGTCTTTTTCTGCCACAGCCTTTCAATTTCAATTTGTGGATCTTTGTATTTGGTGATTTTTTTCTATTTATTTTTCTTCTATTCTGCTATCCCCTGGTATTGCTATGTCGATTATTTTGACTTGTTTTTCTTTCTTCTCGACTACAGTTATATCTGGTGTATTGTGTGGCAGATGTTTGTCTGTTTGTAGTCGGAAGTCCCATAATATTTTTACATCTTCATTTTCTTCAACTTTTTCAATTTGATGGTCCCACCAATTTGTGGCTACAGGTAGCTTGTATTTTTTGCAGATGTTCCAGTGTATCATCCCTGCTACCTTGTCATGCCTTTGTTTGTAGTCAGTCTGTGCGATCTTTTTACAACAGCTGATTAGGTGGTCCACGGTTTCATCTGCTTCTTTACAAAGGCGGCACTTGCTGTTTGTGGTTGATTTTTCGAATTTTGCTCTTATTGCATTTGTTCTTAGTGCCTATTCTTGCGCAGCCAGTATTAAACCCTCTGTTTCTTTCTTCAAGTTGCCATTTTTAAGCCATTGCCAGGTCTTGGTGATGTCTGATTTTCCACTTATATTGTGCAAACATTGATCATGCAGTGGCTTCTTTTTCCATTTTTCTGCTCGGTTCTTGACTTGTTCTTTCTTGTAGGCCTGCTTGGTTTCATTGGTGTTGAATAGTTTCTCGTTCTTGACCATTTGAAGTGCATCTTCTTCACTGTCCTTGAAATATTCTTCAAGGCCTCATTTCTCCTCCTCTACTGTTTGATGGACTTGCAGCATTCCTCTTCCACCTGAGCTGCGAGGGAGGTATAGCCTATCTACATCACTGTGGGGGTGCAGAGCATGACTGATGGTCATGATTTTCCTGGTCTTACGATCTAGCGTCTCTAGCTCTGCCTGGGTCCAGTCTATTATTCCTGCAGTGTATCTGATAACAGGTATAGCCCAGGTGTTTATGGCTTGTATGGTGTTCCCGCCATTGAGTTTGGACTTTAGGATTCTTCTAACTCTCCTGATGTATTCACTTCCAATTTTTCTTTTAACTTCAGTGTGTGCGATGTTATCTGCCTGGAGAATGTCCAGATATTTGTAATGTTCTTTCTCTTCCAGGTTCTTGATGTTGCTTCCATTGGGCAGTTCTATTCCTTCTGTTTTTCTTATTTTCCCTCTGTTCATTATTAATGCAGCACACTTGTCTAGTCCAAACTCCATTGCTATATCGCTACTGAATATACTGACAGCGTTTAGCAGTGATTCGATTTCTGACTGGGACTTTCCATACAACTTCAGATCGTCCATGTACAGCAGATGGTTGATTTTACTTGATGTTTTAGATGTTTGGTATCCGAGGCCTGTTTTGTTTAGTATTTGTGAAAGTGGGGTCATGGCGATTACAAACAACAGACGGGATAGTGAGTCCCCTTGGAAAATGCCTCTTCTAATGCTAACCTGTCCAAGCGTCTCGCCATTGATTGTTAACTGTGTACTCCACATGCTCATGGCTTTTTAAATAAATATCTGAATGTTTTTGCTGACACCAGTTGTTTCTAAACATTTTAGTATCCATGTGTGAGGCAGTGAATCGAAGGCTTTCTTGTAGTCAATCCATGCAACACAAGGAATTTTATTATTTTTATTATTTTTATTATTATTATTTATTTTTAATTATTATTATTACTAATTATTATTTCTTGTTTACACAGTCAGACAGGTGTCATTGACTGGTTTGTTTTATCCAGACATCGAGTCCTTCCCAAGGACCTGGGATGGCTGAATTTTATTGGCAATTGTTATAGATATCGTTGCAGAATATAGGCTGTTCCCAGTAATGCTGCTTTTTGTAATTGGCTGATGGTGATTTCTGTGGCCCCGATGGTGTTGATTGTTGAGGTGCTCTTCAAGGTCTTTTGGAACTGCACCCAGGGCGCCAATTACCACTGGGATTATTTGGTCTTTTTCTGCCACAGCCTTTCAATTTCAATTTGTGGATCTTTGTATTTGGTGATTTTTTTCTATTTCTTTTTCTTCTATTCTGCTATTGTTGTTGTTGTTGTTGTTGTTAATTAATTTATTTATTATTAGTAGTAGTTATTGTCATAGTTTTAAACAGTCATCCCTTGCCAACTACGGGTTTCTCAATTGAGGTTTAAATCCGCAACTGGGAAGTTGTGACAGGTATTGCCAACTGCAACCCAGGTATCCATGATTTGGCAAGATTTTTTGGTAATTTGGGCTTTTTTCACAATTTCCAAGGTCCAGGGGGAGAATTTCAGGGCTCAGGGGGTGATTTTCAGGGGTTTGGGAGTGATTTTTTCCCTATTTTTAACTGTATTTTGTGGTCTTTTTGTGATCGCAATTCCCCTAACTCCATTTGTCATTGATTTCAATGGCTCAACCATGAACTGGTCACTTGCGAGATTTTCCCAGAACAGAATACTGGCCGGACAATACTGAGAGGCTCTATTCAGCCTGAAGAGTGAGGTATTGGTACTAATGATGTTAAGGAGGCTGATGAAGCTATCTTCGCGAAATGGCTTATATCCGGAAGAGCCGTACGACATGTGAAGTCTGCTTTCATCTACAAGGGCATGAGGGGGCTTAGTCTGTGATTGATGATACCCACATTCTCCTGAGGCAACGCTTGGTTGGACTTATCTTTGCAACTTGAAACTTTTACTCCTGCATGGACGGTACTGAGATCACACCATTCGCAATATCTTCTGGCAGCCGTGTTTCTGACATCATCTTCCTTTTGTCCCTCCATACTGGCATTTATTGTTCCTTGTTATGCCATTTTTGCATTTCCTTGGTTACCCGGGTTTTTGCCTTTTTCATTGGTTTGAGCCATGTTTATGTTGGCCAGCTAGGGACAGCCAGCTGAGAGCCCTACATTATCCAGCAGCCTCATTTTTGCCCTGTTCAGTAATATCTCCTCTAAATTTCTTTGATCATTATTGTATATGTTATTATTCATGTTTCATTTCAAATTGTTATCTTGGTTCAATTATTAATTATCTTATTAGTATAAGAAATTAGATACTACATTACTATTGGCCTACTGTATATTAATACATATTTCCAACTGGTGTTTGATATACATGATTTTTAATACACTTTCGTCCCAGTCACGTTTGGTTTCCCCCCCCCGCCCTCTATTTTGCAGTAAAAGATGAGGCAAAAGTTAAACTGAGAAGTCTGTTGCTTAGACAGAAGAACACAAAGAGATCAGGTCCCATGCTTTGTTTGACAGTAGCAATGTGTGTGGTCAGCACATTTCAACCCAGGGTCTTCTTCCTGGGCAAAGGGTCTTCATCTGAGTTATTCTGGTATCATTGTCAAAACAACTCAGTATACTTCCCAAAAACCCATGGGTGAAATGTGTTGGGTGACTGTGACAAATCTGCCATTTTTATACACCAGATAGAAGCCTGCCTCTTCCTTAGATGTTCTGCTTTGGTTTGGGGGTTGCATCTCTTGCTCCCCTTCCTCTTACTCAGGCAAAAGTTAATCTACAAATAAAGTGGAGCCATTTATAGCCAGGCCAGGCTATGAGGAAACAGCGGGATTCCTCAGTGCAATGATTTTTCTCTATTTTCCAAGCAGGCCCCACTTTAGCAAAGGAAACCTTCAGCATGAGAGCCATTTCCCACTGTGCTGCCCTCTGCACAATACCATGTTTTACTCAGTTCTGGGAGGGCCCTTTGAGAGAGACATAGGCCTCTCATAAGAGCTCTAGGAAGAAAGCATTGGAAAAGGTTACACTTCCCAGCATTCCGTCCATGCCTGCTAAGATGGTAAGAGCTCCATTTCTCTTTTTAAAAGCCCCCAGCACTGGGATGGCACAGCACTGAAGTCAGAATGGTCATCTCCACGTGGTGCCAGGGCAGACTGTGCAGAGTATTCAGCTTTGTCTGAAGTTTCACATAGGCCCAATAAACAACTTGATTAGCAAGGGTTCAAATCCCTGCTGGTATGTTTCCCAGATTATGGGAAACACCTATACTGGGCAGCAGTGATAGAGGAAGATGCTGAAAGGCATCATCTCATACTGCACGGGAGGAGGCAATGGTACCCCCCCCCCATATTCTACCAAAGAGAACCACAGGGATCTGTGGTTGCCAGGAGTTGACATTGACTCAATGGTACACTTTACCTTTAGGGATGTTGGGGTCACTACTGCAATGAAGATCGTTGCCTTAGTGCCTTGCCGGGACCTAGGAAAATACTGCCCCTTCTTTGACCATTGGAATGGTTTACCACAGGAGGCACAAGTGCATTTTAGGGATGTGCACGGAACCAGCTGACCCAGTTCAGTTCGAGTCCGGACCAGACTCGAACCTGACCAGACCAGTTTGGTCCAGCACCCCATCAGAACCATCCCCCCACAGTTTGGTTTGGAGTGGGCTTCATGATTTTTTTAAAAAATCTTTTTTTTAACCTTTAGCCCCTTCGGGGGGGTTTTCCTCTAGGCCGTGGGGTGTGTGTGTCCATGAAGGTTCCACCTCCCCCTGCCAGCCTCGGTCATCATTGCCACAGGCTGTTCGGCTGCCTTTTTTGGCCTGTTCAGGCCTCCGTATGTTGGTGAGGCAGCCATTTTGTCCACCGCTGCACATGCGCAAATGGCCTCTGCGAGGCATGGCATGGCCCTGGGCCTTGCAGAGGCCATTTGTGCATGTGTGGCAGCAGACAAAATGGCCATTGCACCAACATATAGAGGGCTGAATAGGCCAAAAACCAGGCCGAACAGCCCACAGCAGTGATGACTGAGGCTGGCAGGGGGAGGGAGAACCTTTGTGGAACACCCCCACCCCACCCCACCCCCCATGGCCTAGAGGAAGCCCCCCTAGAGGGGCTAAAGGTAAAAAGAAATTGTTTTTAATTTTTTAAAAAAATCACAAACCCCTGAACCGTCGTCAGAGTTCAGTCCAAGGTCGGACTGAATGGGTGGGGTGTGTTTGGTTCAACCCCGGAACCGTCAAACCGAACCAGTTCAACATAGAGCTGAACCCCCTTCGAACTGTTCGCACATCCCTAGTGTTTTTTATCAGGAGGCTCTGTGTCCCCAGCTGATTCTAATGCTGAGTTGCAAAACTAGTGGGATCACCATATGGTGCTGTTAACTTGGGGGAGAAGGTAAAGAAGGATGTCCCCAAATATAGTGATGGGTGGCAGTCTCCCTCTCCCATTGCATTTGTGGAGCTTTGGATGAAGGTGAGCACTGCCCAGGCAACCCCAGAGACTGAATGTGAGTTTTTCTTTCCGATCCTCTGGTGGCAGCCTCTTATGCATAGATTGCAGGATTGCCCTCTCCCCAAGGAAATTGGCAAAATGATCCAGCAAAATCAACATATGTGCCATGAAGCTTCAGCACATGCTGAATCCCAGAGGCATGTGCGAAATATAGAGATGTGAATGCATCAAATCAGTGCTATGTGTTTGCATTCTAACACCAGAGCTCTTTTGAGGTATACAGTATAAAAAGAGCGCAAGGTTCAGTCCAGAGTAGTGCTGGGCTCAACCTCCTCTCCCATTTTTGCTGCTGCTTTCCTAGGTTCTCTCCCCACACTGTTCTTTAACCTGTAAACTCCACCACTTCTGCAGGCAGTTTTAAGTTAAAGGACAGCGGGGGGAGGGGGGCACACCCATGTGAACCAATGTCCTGACACCACCAGGAAGCTTTCACTCTCACACTGTTCTTGGAGGGTTACCTGCATTTATTTTTATTTTGCATTTGAGGGGAGTTGCCTGAATTTTGGCACAGGACTCCCAGAATTTGTTCTCGTCCTGTAGTACATTAAAAAGTTCAAGGTCAAATTGAGTTTGGCCCAGCAGTGGTGGCTGGTTAATAAAGGCAGGAGGAGAAGCCAATATCAGGCAGCAGCGATATAGGAAGATGCTGAAAAAGGCATCATCTCATACTGTGTGGGAGATGGCAATGGTAAACCCCTCCTGGATTCTACCAAAGACAACCACAGGGCTCTGTGGTCACCAGGAGTTGACACTGACTTGATGGCACACTTTACCTTTTACCCCAAGACCGGCTCTCCTACCTAAATGTTTTTACAAAAATGGTGAGATGCTTCTTAAGAAGATGCTCATTTCCCAGGTAAGCTACAAGAGTAATATCACAGAAAATTTTGATTCAATCGCTTAAAAAAACAAACCAACAAAAAAACCCTCATGTAAATAATTTTCGTCTCAGTGATCCATTCCAATTGATTGTTTGTTTTCCACCTACAGTATAAAGGATTGTGGGAAGAGAAAAGAAATCTCCCCTGCCTTCCCCCCACCCCCTGCCTCCCCTTAATAACATTAGAGTTTGCAAATGATGATAGATTGATGGCAGCGTGACAGTTTCATGATGCTCTGGCAACCATGAAATGGAAGGCCTGTTTTGTTCTCGGCAAAAGCCGAGAAAGCTGATTTCGTCCCGGTGGCACCTGCCTGCAGAAATTGCTTTGCGTTGCCTCAGCATGTGGTCGGTTTGTGACACGAGCTCCCAGTTCAGGGGAGCCGAGCTTGAATAACTAATCCACATTGCAATGACCTACTTTTAATCTGACACAAAGCATGTGAAAATTTAGTGATCAGGAATCCTTTCAAGGATGCAGCTTAGAGTGCCACTTACCCATGGGACGAGTTTCCTTTGAACTGTTGCTTAGTTGGAATTCCTCCTTCCTTTCTCTGAGCAGCTCACTGGATCCATGGTATGGGTTTTAAAAATCTCATCGACACATCTTTGCTTCAAATGCTTTCAGGCCCTTTCGATTTGTTGCATGATCCAAATGATCAGTGAACTTGCTCTCAATACCAGTTGCAGGGGAATAACAGAGACATCCTTTACAGAGGTATCTAGTGGGACGCTATGGGAAACTGAATGCTGGACAAGATAGGTGCTGTTTTTATGCTCTGATGTTCAATCCTCAGCCTCATATCTACGATACCGTGATAGGCATGTTATCATGCTTACTGTACAGGTTCGTGGTAAGCATTACAGCAAATGCTAAGTATAATGATGATGTCAGAACGGTGATGCACAGAACCTCACACCATTAGTCTGAGTAGACAGCACTAGCTACCATGCTGGGATTCCACAATATCCACATCTCTGTAGGGGCTCTGATGTGCATAAACATGGCATGAAGAGCTCATGTGTGTATGAGGTGCCCTTCTTGCCACCTGGAAAATGTACTGCATGCATGATGGAAGAAGTACCGTTGTACGCAGGAAGGGCAACCCAAGTCGTGACCCTGTGTATATGAGCTCAGCATGCACTCCTGTGCTGGATCTGGGTGCATTGCTCCAGCTTGTAGCTGAGACATGAGCTATCAGATGTGCTCCTGCAGAAGGACCCAAACAGAATTCCCCATTTACAAATAATACGCAGCAAGCATTTTGCTATTTCATAATGTCTGATTACTGTGCACAGTGATGTTAAATCTGTGAATGGATTCCATTGAGCAACACTGAACTTGAGGTAATGTGAGGTGATGTGAAAGTTCTGTCAGGGGCATTATATCTGGGATGGCCTATTCATTCATGCAAGTGATCATTTGATGTTACAGTCAAGTGGTTTAATTCGATGGTTTAATTCAAAACAGGGGTGTGGGGATTTCTCCAATTCCATTCCTTTGTTTTCCACTGTGTTCCACTTCTCCTGAATCCTATGTGGACTAGGGGATTTTCCAAAATCAGTTCCACAACTGAAGCATGCACCGTATGCTGCAACTTTTACTTCCTCCATCTCACGTGCATCTTCCCCCGAGATGTTACTGATGCAAATCTGTCCATGGACCGAGCACTGCAAAAAATAATTTCAGTAGCTTGGAAGCAGCCTCAACATTGTTCAAAATTAGCAGTTGCACAAGCAAGCATTTGTTGCAATGGGGGAAATTGCGGCAGCACTGCTCACACAACTTCTAGCTATGAACAGCATCAGGGCTGCTTATGAATCCACAGCAGCCCCGGGCTGTAGCATTACAGAAACATAACACTATGCATCATGTAAGGCAGTGTGATTCTTTCTATGACTGCACTGAGATTCTTTATATGATATGTTTTACTGACACATTCTTGTCCACTGCTAAAGCACTATCCAAGTCTGTTGCTGCAACACTGCCCAACTTGCACCGAGTTTGCTTTTCTGTGGTGTGTGCTCCACAGTTTGCTCCAGCTGAAACCCCACACAAAGAGACTCTTGATTGCTCCAATTGAAACACCACACAAAGAGACTCTTGATTGCTCCACTTGAAACACCACACAAAGAGACTCTTGATGCAGCCATGTACATGCTCACATAAAGATGGCTTTTTGCATGTTTTATCAGTGCACATTGGAAAGACAGAGGGATAGCAGGACATGATAGAGATAGGTAGAACGTGTAGGAACTCAAAGAACTGATAGCTGTGCTAACCTGCACAAATGAGTAGCTGGCAATAATGGCGATAAAGAGGACAAAAGCCCACTGAAGGAGGGAGTCCCATATTTAAGTTGTCTTGCCCAAGCCCACCCTCCCGTGGGGGGGGGGGGGGAATCTGGTGTTGGCACTGCTGCTCATTCATGATATTCAGTACCAAATCCAGACAAAATCCATTCTAATATATTTGAAGGGCTGTCACGTGGAAGAAAGAGCAGACTTGTTCTGTGTTGCTCCTGAGGACTAGAACCTATGGCTGACATATAGAGCAAGGATGCAGTTAGGGATGTGCACAAAACCAAATTGCCCAGTTTGGTTCGAGACCCCCCTCCAAGGCTGCCAAAGCTTTTTTAAAAAAAAACACAACTGTTTGTAATCTTTTAAAAATACAATTTAATATCACCCAGCACCCCAAATCTGGGCCCAAACTGGTGTGTGTGTGTGGTTGGCTTGACCACAAGCCAAACCGGGCCCAGTTCGATTCGAGGTCAAGCCCTCAAACCAAACTGGCTGAAGCTCGAACCTGCTCGAGATCGAGCTGGTTTGCACATCCTGAGATGCAGTGGTGTGCAGCAAGTGAACTTCCCCACTAAGTGCACCAGTGCAGTGGAGAAGCAGCAATTTTTTATACCCTCCCCTCCCTCTGTGCTATCAAAAACTATGTCCTTGAGGACTGCAGAAAATTCAGGGACATAATTTTGAGTGGCACAGAAGCTTTGTGGGGAAGGTGAGGACATCAAATTTGCCTTTCCCCCACTGCACTGGTGCACTTAGTTGGGAAGTTCTCTTAAGCAGCTCTCTTACTGCACTGCTTCATCCTTGCTCTGTATGTCAGCCAATATATTGAAATCACAAGGAAGAAGATTTAGACTAGATTTTGTGAAGAATTTACTCACTATAATAGCTATTTGACTTTGGAAAAGTCTGCCTCATGCCATGGCAGGCTATCCTTCTCTAGAGGTTTCCCTGTTTCTGTCTAGATAAGAAATGTGAGTTTGGGGTGGTGTACAAACATACTAAATAAATAAGCTGGGGGCCATTTGTTGGGGATTCTGTAGCAGTTTTGTGCACTGCACAGGGGCCTGGTGTAGATGACATCTCAAATTCTATGATTCTCTCTCAATCAATAATGAACATGGGAGAATCTTAATGCTTTGGTCCCACTTTGGAAACAAGACCAGAAAACTCAGAACTCTAAAATCCAGGGGAAAATTCAGATGAGAATTTTAGAAGCATCTCTAATCTGACCTCTGGGAAGCCCACAGGCAAGAAGTGGGGGCATGCCCTGTCGCTGTTGCTCCCCTGCAACTGGTATTTAGAAGCATCTTGCCTCTGAGGCTGAAAATGGCCTATAGTCATCAGATTAATAGCCATTGATAGACCTGCCCTCCATGAATGGCTTGGATGGAGTGTCTTGCCTAAGGCCACCTAATTCAAGGCAGAGGTGAGATTCAGATTGCAAAAGTCCAAATCCATATCTTTTAGCCACTGCACTACACCAGCTTGAAGACATCTAAAGTGCTTCATGGTCCCTCTCCCTTCTACTTCCTGGCATGTGGAAGCAGGAGGAAAAGGTGGGGGGAGGTGCACACCTGAAAGGCACCACCAGGAGGAGAACCACTCAATGTTCTGTTTTGTGTACAATGTTTTGATTTTGAAACCAGCCACTTGGTGGGAACTGGCAAACTCTTTGCCAGTATATTTCCATATTGTTCCTCTAGAGGCCGTTTCATGAGGCAAGGTGAGGAGGTTGCCTCAGGAGGCAGAGTATTGGAGCAGGGTTGCAAGATGCCCCCAGCCATCACTATTGGAGCAGTTCTTTGGGAGTGATCTGACCTTTGCAAGGAGCACCTCGCCTTGTGTGCACCTTGCAAAATGTGCAACAAGTACAAGGAGAGAAGAGGAGGCTGCTGGCAACCTGGCAACTTTCCCTCCTCCCTGTCCACTGTGCCCCTTTCAAACTTGCAAGGGCTAGTTTCAAAAGGGGGCCAGCCCCCCACCAGGGACATGGGGGAAGGCAGCATTTCCCCCCCAGGCACCACAGTACTTCAAGCTGCTCCTGGCTGGAGGCTTGTTTTCCAGTTTGGGTGCTTAGCTTTTTGAAGGCCCACCAAGAAGAAGGCCCATCAGGAAAAGACTTTCCCTCCTGCTCTGTTCTAACCAGCCCTTCCACATGGATACACAATGCCTGGAGAGAGAAGTGATGCTGTACCTGCTGGTCCCACCTCCAGTGCTCACGCATCTCCTGACCCTACCCTCTGGCATCATTAAAAAAACCCACAACTTTTATTTTTTTAATGTCTGGAGAGGAGAGCTAGTCTTGTGGTAGCAAGCATGACTTGTCCCCTTTGCTAAGCAGGGTCCACCCTGGTTGCATATGAATGAAAGACTACATGTCAGCACTGTAAGATATTCCCCTTAAGGGATGGAGCCGCTCTGGGAAGAGGATCTAGGTTTCAAGTTTCCTCCCTGGCATCTCCAAGATAAGGCTGAGAGAGACTCCTGCCTGCAACCTTGGAGAAGCCACTGCCAGTCTGTGAAGACAATACTGAGCTAGATAGACCAATGGTCTGACTAAGTATATGAAAGCTTCCTGTGTTCCTGTTGCATTATGTTGCATTGCAAATTAAAACATACAACAGCAGCTTGTGATATAAGAGAAACATCCCAAATCCACCCACCCACATAGGACACCTATTCCCAATTCTATCCGTGCACATGGAATCTTCATGTCCAATAGAACAGCCCTACATAGCTTTTCATGCTGTATTTTCAACAAAGTACAGATCTGGATGTGCCTACAGTGATTCACACATTACATTCAATGTACAAACAGTCTGACACTCTCTATCTGTCCTCTACCTGAGGGGGTCTGTGACCCAGGTCCACTTTTTAAATCAATGCACGTACTATACCATCATTCACGTACGCAAAATGTATACGTGTTCAGACACCAGCATGCACCTAAAACATCATGTGGACAGCATAGCGTACAGCCCTCCTTTTCTGACATTCCACTGAAAGTGCAGATGTTAAGGCCAGGAAGCATGTGGATGTTGGAGACAAAGCTGGGATACCATGTGCACTCTCTCCTCCCACATTTTGGGTGCATGCATGGAGCTGCTGATTAAAATAGGGCCTTTTTGCTTGCTGTGTACATATGCAGAGATTTTAAATATGCAGTCTCTTTTAAGAAGTCAGCCCGAGTTCCCATCTGAGGTACTGGAAACCCATGACAGCTAGCAGTTGCTTGCTATGAAAAATGAGCCTCCATGGTCAGAGGCAGTATACCTTTAAATACCAAGTCTTGGGGACATATACAACGGGGAAGGGCCTTTGTCTTTGTGCCCTGCTTGTGGGGCTCTTGGGGGACAACTAGCTCTAATACAATGTTTGGGAAAGAATTCTGGATTAGACAGACCTTGGTCTGATGCACCCAAACAACCTATTTATTCTATTGACTTCATCATACACTCTGTTGAATATTTGAATGAGGGCCACTTGTGGATAAAAGCAACAGGAATTCACAGTGTTAATAGCTGGGGATAGATCCTCTGACTGGTGATTATCCCTAGAAGGCATGAAAACACTAGGTTTGTCTTGATACCATATATGAAGGGGACCCTGACAGATAAGAAAAATGTTTGATTTATTACTGTAACTTTCATAGTGCAAGCAAGGTTCAGATTACACCAAGTCTCCTCACATTTGACATTTGGAAAGCACTACAGTACAGTGGTCAGCTGACAAAATACCCTATTCCCCCCACTCCTGAACTAATGTGAACCTGCCCTAGTTGCATCTGGCTGAAGACAGAAAATTCCACATTTGGCCTTGATGCATGCCCTTTTACACTTCCATCCTGACTATGCTGATTGCTCCTAAAGCTGTAACATACCACAGGCTAATTTGTCTTTCTGTCATGCTTATCATCACAGCATATCCGTTCTACCATTTGCTGCTTTCTTGCAAAGATATTTGCTATCTCTTAAAAGAGAGATGCCATAGAAGCCAACCATGACTTTCCATATGAACCTGCTTTATACCAAGTAAAGACTATTGGTTCATCTGTCCTTATACTGTCAGCTCATTGCTATTTTTGGAAGGGTGGTATATACATCAAATAAATAAATTAAAAAACTCAAACTGGCAGAGAACATAAGAACAGCCATACTGGATCAGGCCCCAAGTCCATCTAGTCCAGCATCCTTTTTATGCAGTGGCCCACCAGATGCCTCTGGGAAGACACAGACAAGAGGTGAAGGTATGCCCACTCTCCTACTCTTGCTCCCCTGCAACTGGTATTCAAAGGCATCTTGCCTCTGAGGCTGGAGGTGGCCTACAGCCATAAAGACTAAGAGCCACTGACAGACCTGTCTTCCATGAAATTTGGCCAAGCCCCTTTTAACGCCATCCGAGCTGGGGGCCATCACGACATCCTGTGGCAAAGAGTTCCACAGTTTAATTATGTGCTGTGTGGAAAAGTTATTTCTTTCATCAGTCCTAAATTTCCTGGCCATCAGTTTCATGGGATGACCTCTGGTTCTAGTATTGTGAGAAAGGGAGAAAAGACTCTCTCGCTCCACACCATGCATGATTTTATAGATCTCTATCATGTCTCCCCTCAGTCACCTTTCTGCTAAACTAAAAAGCCCCAGATGTTGTAGCCATAAGGAAGGTGCTCTAGGCCCCTGATCATCTTGGTTGCCCTCTTCTGCACCTTTCCCAATTCTATAATGTCCTTTTTTAGATACGTTGTCCAGAACTATAAACATTTCTCCATATGTTGCCATACCATAGATCGGTATTAAGGCATTATGATATTAGCATTTTTATTTTCAATCCCCTTCCTAATGATTCCAAGCATGGAATTGGCCTTTTTCACAGCTGCTGCACACTGAGTCAACACTTTCAAAGAGCTATCCACCACAACCCCAAGATCTCTCATATTGTTTGCCCCAATATGCATCAGTTTACACTTGTTTACATTGAACCACATTTGTCATTTTGTTGCCCACTCCCCCAGTTTGTAGAGATCCTTTTGGAGCTCCTCACAATCTGCTTTGGATTTCACTACCCTGAATCGTTGAATGGAGGGGTGCACAACTCCAATGTCCCGGTGGGCCGGAACCATCCATGACTTGATGTGCAGAGGCCAAAGTCAACTTTCAGTACATTAAAATTAATAATTAAATTTAAAAGTTTGGTGGTGGGGTGGTGGAGAGGGTCATTGGGCTCCAGCCCAGGAAGTGGGGACATCTGGTCTCAAGTGGTCAACTGCACTGAGCCATCGCTGCTTTTCAGCAGACGGGTCAAGAGCTCTTCATGGCTCCTGCTGTTGCTGCAGGATATTTCTAACTGCAGACCAGCAGAAAAGTCCTTGGGGCTGGACCCTGGGCTTTTTCTTGTGCAGGCCCAGGGTCTGTTGTGCAGGCTCAGGGTTTCATGTCATCAGCAAATTTGGCCACCTCACTACTTGCCCCAACTTCTAGATCATTTATGAATAAATTAAAAAGCACTAGTCCCTGTAGAGTTCCTTGGGGGATGGTGCTTCCTACTTCCCTCCATTGTGAAAACTGACCCTTGATTCCTGCCCTTCAAGGTTGCAAGAAAGGCACATTCCAACCTGGCATCCTCATAGGAAATGCCGTGGATTGAACGTGAGACCTTCTGCACACAAAGCCATTCTTCCTAAATGCTGGATAGAAAGCCTCTTTTATTCATTTGAAAAGAAACCAGAACCTGTAGAGTCAGCAGATGTAGGAATTGCATTCAATGAAATGTGTCACTTGACTTACACAGGCATTCCCTTCTGGTAGGCAAAGTGGAAAGCTAAAATGTTTTGGGGTGCATATTGATTGAGGGCTGGTTGCACAACCAGGGATATAAATGAGCCTCAAGAACAATTATATGCATAGTGTATTTTTACAAAGAGGATAATCTGGCTAGAGTAAAGCTGAAACTACAGTTTGAATACTTTTGGCAGTGCTAGGAAATGCCCCCATTTTTCAGTGACTTTTCAACATGTCTGGTAAATTTTCTGGACCAGCAGTTAGTAAGGGGGTCTCACCCACAACCCTACCCCCAGGCACCTCCCAAAAAAAAACACAATTTTGGGCAGAGGTACAATTCACTCAGAGGTACAATCCACTCATTCTTCTTGCTGACCTTGCCAACTCCTCATGGTTTAAAGTGACTTGGAGTAGTTTTTTAGGGTTCAAAAGTGCCTTTGAATGATTTTGGGGGTTCAACATTTTCCAGAGGTTCAATATGCTCACTCCTCTTGCATACCCTTAGTGATTTTAAGGGATTCTGTGTGATTTTTAGTAATCCTTTTGTATTTTTTTCTTTGATTTTTTGGTCTTTTCATGACCACAGTTCCCCTTACCCCGTCTCCTATTTATTTCAATTGCTCGCCAACCGTGAATTTGCCAATGGTGAGGTTTTGCCAGAATGGAACCCTTGCAGTTGGTGAGGGATGACTGTACACTTCAAATGTTCATTCACATTGGCAGCTCCAGAAAAATTTGAAGGGTGTGCATAATAGGGGCAAATTGCTAGCTTTAACCCAAGATTAGATTTATGAAAGAGAAATAACAGTATATTTCACATTGGCGTGTCCATTTTAAACATATTGGATGACATACACAGCAAGGATGCATTAGTGCTGGGAGTGAGCAGCCTAACAGAACTTCCAACTAACTGCACTGGGAGTTGCAGCAGGGAAGTGGCAATTTTTGACTCCCCCTTCCCCAGGAAGCTTCACCCAAGAATATGTACCTGAGGTCTATACAGACCTTAGGGATATATTTTAGGGCACCTACCTCTGCATATTTAGGGATAATCAGTTCACATACGTTCGGTTACGGGCACAGCTAGAGATGTAGATTGCCTCTCCAGGTTCAGGATTGCCATTCCCACTTGTGTGCATTTAAATGAACATTTACAATTTTTTATTTTTTAAAAAATCCTATTTAAAGTTGAGTACAAAATTCTAGGTTTCAAACTGGAATAATAGGTTTTATTATCTGATGATTCTGGGAATATTGTGCAGTATTTGGTGCTAGACTTTTTGAAAAAGACTATAGGTGGCATTTAATTCTTGTGCAGTTTTTGTCTATTCTGCAGTTTTTCTTGTGCAGTTTTTCTCTATTCTAACCCCTGCTAACTTGGCAAAGAGGCATCTTTTAACATGGTGATTCTCTTTATTTAGTAGGGGGAGAGTAACTGGCACTATCAACCCCTAGCACTGTACCTCCAGTGACTGTTGCTGGTATCTATCTTATGCTTCTTTTTAGATTGTGAGCCCTTTCGGGGGACAGGGATCCATCTTATTTATGTATTATTTCTCTGTGTAAACCACCCTGAGCCATTTTTGGAAGGGTGGTATAGAAATCAAATCTAATAAATAAATAAAATATTCTAATTAATATTCTATATTTGTGCATGGAAATGAGCATACTCAGCTGCCTTATACCAAGTTAGACAATGGGTCCATCTAGCTGAGCGTTATCTGTATTGACTGGCAGCAGATTCTCCAAGGTTTCATGGAGGATTCCTTCTCAGTCTACCTGGAGATGCCAGGGATTGAACCTGGAACCTTCTGCGTGCAAATCAGGTATTCTACCAATCAATTTCATAACCTCCAGACTCTACATCTCCATTTCTGACAGTCTTCAGAATTTCATTTTGGCTTTAAACATCAGTGACCTTGTTATGCAAAAATCATTTGCTTAGTGTTGAGTCAAATATCTTGTAACAGGAACACACTTCAATTGTTAATGAAATACTTATTTACATATTGGATACATACGTGGGGCAGTCCAGTTATGGTTGCCACCAGCTCATTTGGCAGCAACTCGGGACTGAGTGTTTGCTGTGGCTGCCCCAAAGGCTTTGGGATATGCTCCCTGTCAAAATTAAGAGCATCTCTGTCTCTGAGTGCTTTTAGGAAGACCCTCAAGACACACCTGTTTTCTCAGGCTTTTAACTGAAATTAATTCTAAACTGTTTGTTTTCATCCAATGAAAATGTTTTAACTTTTTCATTCTGTGAAATTGTTTCAATTGTTTTTACTCTGCTTTGTATTTGTTGTGTTTTAAATTGTGTACACTACCAAGAGATACACATATCAGGTGGTATAAAAATATGTTGATAGATAGATAGATAGATAGATAGATAGATAGATAGATAGATAGATTTATCCTAGTCACAAAGACCAATTTTATTTGGAAATTATGCTGACCATTTTTAAACCTGTAATTTCAGATAATGTGGTAAAGTGCTGTTTTGTGGCATCAACGCTCCGTAAAGACTGTATTAGTAATTTGAACAGTTAGTGATTTTGTAAACTTTGAAATTTCCTGAATTTTCTTATTAATGCTATTAATTGTTATTGTTTGTAAATCTGGTCTGTGACCTCAATAAACTTACTATTAGATAGATAGATAGATAGATAGATAGATAGATAGATAGATAGATAGATAGATGAAATGAAATACTCTGACTGCAGTGTCCTCCTTCTGATGACAGTAGAAATTAGAGATTACACAACAAACACAAACTCTATTAAATCCTCATCTGCAGCACAGAAAGATCTTGAGAACATAGGTGCATTTTAAAGAAGTGTGGTCATGAACAGTATACTCTTTCACACTGCAAAAAGCCCTGACAGCTGTATATAAACCAAATATCAATTTCACACGAGTATTTTGCACTTCTCTCTCTCCCTCCATCTCCATACATACGGGATGAAGAGGGGGAAAATGACTTCTACCTCAGAAACATTAAATAGCAAAGGAGGGAGGGGAGGGGAACAAAACAGAAACAGAGATACGGCCTTGTCTCTGCTCCTCTTTTCGAAAGATTAGTATCATTTCCCTAAAAGCTGCCTTGCCTTGAGGGAGGTTGAGGTGGTCACCTCAGTCAGCATATTTGAAGGCAACAGATTTGCCTTGCTTCCCTCTCTTTCTGTTGCCCCCTGCTTGCTCCTTTCCCCCTCTCATCCAGCTTGAAGAAGGAAGAAGGGGCACATCAGCTGCCCTAAATGGCTGACATGCTCTCCCTCCTCCTCCTCCTCCTGTGAGTGAGGAGGAAGGGATTTGCTGGCTCAGTTGTCACTGGGGTGGGAGCAAAGGGAGAAGCAGGGCAAAGATATCTTCCTGCCCTGCTACTCTGCCAACAACCTTAGTGCTTGCCTGCATAGGACAGTCACCTGTCCTCTCTTCTTCTTTCCCATGTGGGGGCTGCTAGGAGGTCCCTCCCTATACCATTACAGGATCACTTGACTGAGGGTGTATTTTTATATATCTATCCACCCACCCACCCACCCACACACACACATGGACCCTCACTAAAAAAACACCCAACACCCCCCAAACCCTTGATGACTTTCAGAACAATGTTGGGGGGAAGGGAGATCATTGCTTGATTTATTGTTGGACAACGTATGTCCTGGTTCTCCTTGAGCTGACACACTGCAGAGGCATCCTGCCTTTGAGGCTGGAGGTGGCCTATAGCCCTCCACCCCTGAATGAAAGTAACCTTAGCAGTATTGTGGTTGTTACATACTGATTTACCTAAAGTGAATATGTCATCAACGCAACCAAAGAGAGGTTAACCATACAGTTAACATAAAATTAAATTTCTGGATAAATTTTTGCCGTAAGAACGTAAGAACAGCCCTGCTGGATCAGGCCCATGGCCCATCTAGTCCAGCATCCTGTTTCACACAATGGCCCATCAGATGCCACTGGAAGCCTACAGGCAGGAGTTGAGGGGATGTCCTCTCTCCTGCTGTTACTCCCCTGCAACTGGTACGCAGAGGCATCCTGCCTTTGAGGCTGGAGGTGGCCTATAGCCCTCCGACTAGTAGCCATTGATAGACCTCTCCTTCATGAAGTTATCCAAACCCCTCTTAAAGCCATCCAGGTTATTGGCTGTCACCACATCTTGTGGCAGAGAATTCCACAAGTTGATTATGTGTTGTGTGAAAAAGTACCTCCGTTTGTTGGTCCTAAATTTCCTGGCAATCAATGTCATGGGATGACCCCTGGTTCTAGTCATATGTGAGAGGGAGAAAAAATTCTATCCACTTTCTCCACAAAGAACATGTGTGACACACTGGCTGACATATATACCACACCACCCTTCAAAGAGAGAAGCACTTGTGTGGCTGTTGCGAGCCAGCCAAGATAATTCCCAATGTCAGCAGAGGTGGAGCAGCAACTACACACAGCTGGGTTTGCACGGAGCCTCCCCTGCCAGTGAAGATGGGCTCTTGGCTGGCTCTTAAGCTTAGCATCCACGTCGCTCTTTGATGGGCAGCGTACTGTGTGGTATGTCAGCTAGAAAAACAATAAACACTGAGGTCACTCAGAGCGGTCATTCTCACGATCAAACACTGTATTCTACATGGGTTTGGGAGCTATGTGTGCTCCCAATTCTCAGTTGCGTGGAAGCAAGGTACCTTGCTTCCACACAGTCCCTTCTTCCCAGGTTTTCCTCTTACCCTGCTTCCACACAACCAAATATTGGGAGCACACACAGCTTCCAAACCTGGGCAGAATAGTTTTTGACTGTGAATGACCTCATTGTTTTAAAAATCATACCTACATGCAGATTATACACCCAACACCACAAGTATTCTGCAACTTTAGTCATTTAAAACAAAGAAATAAATGAATACCAGGAAATCTTGCTTATCAGAATCAAGCACTGAGCCTCTTCTCACGACCGGTGAGAAGGGCTCCAGAGCAGGCTGCGGACAAGACAGGTTACTTTCCTTCCCCACAGATGACTGCTCCTCCTGTGCTGGGTGTGTTCCCCGCATACCCAGATGATTCCCCGTGCACCCTGGCAGTGGGGAGGGTCAGGGACTGGGATGTGTCATCCCAGCCCCCCCAAATACCATCATGCATCATGTGAGTGCACAGTGCTTCATGGGGATCCCCCTCCCCAGACTCCGATCAAAAAAATTGAGTTAAGGAAGCACTCGCTCACTGATCCCTCTAAGGCATGTACACAGTTGCATGCTCACAAGTTTTTGGATGTCCACTCAGTTCAATTTAGATTCCGCTCAGGATGGATCAGGAAGGCCCAATTCTGAATGCAGGTGTGCACACATTGCCTTATACTGCCGCCCAGAACAAAACTCATTCTGCAAGAAGATGAAAAAAAATCAGAGGGACCACTGTGCTTGCTCCCTTAACCTTGTTTTAAAGGGTGGCTACTTAGGTGGGGTTTGACGCCATGATGCTGCCGTGATTGGCCCAATCCTAGTGGTTCACATGCATGCAAAACCAGGCTGATCTCGCTTAGCCCGGTATTACACGACTGTGTGAATGGCCTCACTGTGTTGTACTTAAGCACAATGAATTAACGGGCCCTTGTGCTGTCCTATTAAGAACAGCTGAGCCTCCAGACTCCCACTTAGAGTAAGAGAAACCCTGCTGCAGGCATGCATTAAGCACTCTGCCAGGGACCTGTAGATAATCCTGTTGAATAACCCTGTTCTGATACCAAACTGGCATGGAGTCTGACTATGGTATGTTCAACAGACAAAGCAAGTATTGCACTGCCCATTGCAATTTCATGCAAACGTGCTTTTCCACAAACTCAGTTGCTTCATCATAAAAGCTCTCGTATACAGCTTTCATAAACTAGCCCTAGATACTTTTGACTCCATTTTAAGAGCTACAAGCAGCTATTATTATTTTTCTGCTGTCTCCAAAGAGAAAAAGTATGTGTTAGCTTCTTTGCTCACCTGGCAACTGGTTCTCCTTACACTGGATGTTATTCTGAAGTGGTACAAGCTGTGGAGGACTGTGCTTCATGATCACTCCTTGTATGAGCAAAGCTCCTTTTACTAAATCAGATCATGGGCCCATCTAGCCCATTCTAACACAGACTACTCTTTCCTATCCTTATTGGCAGTGATTTCCCAAAGCATTAGGCAGATGTCTTCCCCAGTCGCAGGTCCTTCAGCTATGGCGATGCTAGGAACTGAACCTGGACCCTTCAGAGGTGATCTCCCACTAGCTATCAGTCTCCAGTGTATTTGTACTAATGATTCACCAGGACATTTGTTGAGGGTAGCCATCGTAATGGCCTGTTAAAAAAAAGTCAATGCAGTTTAGTGGCAACTCACAGAAGCTGATAGTAGGATTTATTTGCACCTGGTCATAAACGCTTGCCCAAGTTACAATGGCAGACCTGTGCAAGTATTTATGGTTGTTATGTGAGTTGCTGATAAGACAGGGAAAAAGAGGAATTGCCTCTTGAAAAATCCAATCTTTTTGAAAAATAGACATGTGTTTTTTGATCTCCACTTCATTTTTTTGTCTAGAAAAGAAAGTGTAATCTAGAATACTTATAAGAACTTATTCTTAAAATGTATAAGAAGCTGTTTGCCACTAAAACAGCGAAGCTGTTTGGCATAAAACAGTGAAGCTATTCACACACACAGGCAAAACTGGGATAAGGATAAAGGATAAGGATAAGGAAACCAGCCTGGTTTTACCTGTGTATGTGTGTGCCACTGGGGTCGGGCCTGATCCCAGTGGTGCCTTGGCAGCAAACCCGCCTCTGGAGCCAGTCTCCTAAACGAGGTTAGGAGAGCAAGCATTCTCCTAACCCTGTTTTCCTGATCGTCTGCCAAACCTGGTGCAAGCAGTCTGCAGGGCTCCTGGTCAGCTTCGGGGAGGGGGGATCCCCATAATGCCCTGTGTACTCACATGGGAGTTCCGGGGGCAGGGTGATGTGGGTGACACATCCTGACACCCCGACCCTCCATGCTGCTGGCAGAAGTCAGCAATCGTCTGGGCAGGCAATCCACCCACACCAGAAGGAGCCCTCAATCGTCTGTGGGGAGGTAAGCTTTTTAAGGCTTCCTCTCCACTAGCCCTGTTAATGATCGCGAGAAAGGGCTCGGTGAACATAAAATTAGGTCAGATCAAGAAAAAAATCAAGCAAATCCCATATTTATCGGAATGAAGAATGCCATTTTCCTCTACAAAACATACCATATGAAAACAGGAGAGTTAGCCAAAATAATATTTTGGCATAATTACCAAAAACAAAAATCATGCTTTGCATCACAGTTTGAGGTACACAACAGTTAATAGAGCTCTGCTTGTGCAAACATTAATTAATATCAACCCTGGCCACACAACATCATACTTGTCAAATGGTTGAACTTCAACCTTGGCACTGGTCACAAAAAGAGCTTCAGATTTCATGTGTACTTTGTACACATGAAGTTACTTGTTGATCACTTTGTTCTGGTGCCTTTAAAATAAATAATATTACATATATATTTGTATAAAACCCCTGAGTTGTACATACATGCCTTAATAATAGCTAAGGAGAGCTGTAGATTTGTAGGAAATTGGTGTCTTCGTCCACCCAAAAACTGTGCCAGGTGATTCCTTTTCTTGGGGGAGGGAATGAATATGTATGCTCTTTCCACATGCTAATTCCTGCCATAGCCCTCAATAACACTCACCCAGCTTTGAATGCTTACCTTCAACACTATCATATCACATACCAAGGTCACTCACAGTCAAAAGCCGTGTTCTACCCAGGTTTGGGAGCTGTGTGTGTGCTTCCAATTTTTAGTTGTGTGGAAGCAAGGTAGGAGGGAAACCCGGGTAGAAGTGATTATGTGGAAGCAAGGCAGGAGGAAAAGATACCAAGGTTTTCCTCCTACCTTGCTTCCACACAATCCCTTCTACCCAGGATTTCTGCTTAACTTGCTTTTACACAACCGAAAAATGGGAGCATGCACAGCTCCCAAATCTGGGTAAAACACAGTTTTTGACTGTGTGAGTGACCTCACAGGTGTCTTCCTCCTATAAAACCACATTCTGTAAGGCCTACCAAAGACAATGCTCCATGACAGAAGAAGAAGAAAATAACCTTGATTCCATTGTTGCAGTATTTACTAATAATAGCTTTTGTAATAAACATGTAGCAGCAATGCGACATATAAAAGAGACCTCTGAAGAAGAAACACTGGTCAACTCCAGTCTCATACACAGAGAACGAAAATTCATACTGGTAGAAATGCACACTTTTTGTTCCCGTCATTTAATGGGAGGTTAAACCAGGAATTCCCAACCTGTGGTCTTCCAGATGTTGCTGAATTACAATCCCCATCATCCTCATCCAGAACTGCGGTTGGGGGTGATGGGAGTTGTAGTTCAGCAACTTCTGGTGCACAGAAGTTGGGATCCCCTGTATAAAAGCGTTTGCTTTCTGTGACTCAATTTGGCTATCAATGAAAGTCTGTTCAAATAAGGAAAATATAGGAACATAGGAAGCTGCCATATACTGAGTCAAATGATTTGTTGTGTGGGAGGAGAGCTGGTCTTGTGGTAGCAAGCATGACTTGTCCCCTTAGCTAAGCAGGGTCTGCCCTGGTTGCATACTAATGGGAGACTAGAAGTGTGAGCACTGTAAGATGCTCTTCCAAGAGTGGCTCCATCCCTTAAGGGGAATATCTTACCGTGCTCATACATGTAGTCTCCCATCCATATGCAACCAGGGTGAACCCTGCTTAGCAAAGGTGACAAGTCATGCTTGCTACCACAAGACCAGGCTATATAGACATTTACAGAGACATATCAGCAGTGTCAAAAGAATGTTATTGTGCCAGTGTGCACACACTCACACTAAATTGGTAACTGAAAAAGAAAGTGCTAATTCTCTTAGTCCTATTTTTTTTTTTAAAAAAAACCCATAAAAATCCAAAGATCTGTTGCAGAGCTTAAGGCTGCGTATGATTCTCCCTTGATCCTCCAGGGGGATCAATCCCCCACCAATACAATCTAATGCAAAAATGTGTGCAATTAGAAGACTGGATTCCAGATATGGATGCCTGGCTGTATCCCAAAGAAGCTCATTCGATTTTCAAGTACACCATCACTACCATGACAATATTTCAGGCTTCTATGTAACTAACCTCCCCATCTCTGCCCTACAAACATATACTTCCAAAGAAAGATAGGATTTACACAGGTCCCGTGCCTTTAGTCTTTATGATGTGTGTGCTTGTCTCTTCCATAGCTATATTATGGAGGATACAGAAATGCCAGGGTTGCTAAGCAGCTGACTTTTCTCCACCGCCCCCATCTGTTCACCAGACCTTGTTCTCCTCCCCCAGTTAGGATTATCACACATCCCAGAGGGGTCAGGACTCAAAGCATCACTTTAGGAGACTGAGCTCTACCATACAATATTTAGCACAATACCGACTGACTGACTGAAATTGCCATCATTTTGCTAGCACAAAACAGATTAAATAAAAGGAGGGTTTTCCTTCATTAGACAATTTTTTGCATAATACATTTCTCCTGTGGATGTAGATAATCTTGCTTTATCCCATTGCTTCCATCCAATATTATTATTGCTTCTAATAATACTGCTATTAGCGATCAACCATCTCCACTAATTAGCTATCACTCAGATTAATGAATGAAAATAGGCAACAGTACGATGACCCACTTTTGATAAATGAGCAACAACAGTCTTGTCCATCAGCAATTCATCCCAACAGTATCATGAACTATTAAACCATAATATTTCACAGAAAAAATATCAGTGACATATTCCAACGTGCTGATTTGAGAGAATTTTTAACACACTCGAAAACGGTGTCGCCTACGTAAGGGAAAATAATATAACTCAATTATAGCCAAAGAAGTATTTTTAATACAAAAATCCATTATCATAAGCTAATTTCAACTGCATAAATAAGGTGCCTTCACCATTTCCAGATGAAAATTGCTACCTCTATTTAAATTGAAATGTTCTTGCCATTGATAGTATAAATAAACTATAAACATCGTTTATAACCACTTGTTCCTGCTATACTTTGATGTGCAATACTGGGTTTTTTTTCAGATGAGTTCAGCACCTTGTCAGGGTAAGATGTGAAGTTTAACCTGTTCTGTACAATACAGCATTTTGTTTTCGTGTGGAGCATTTATCAATGAAAGCATATGCCTTTCAAAGTATCTGGCTAAGCATGCTTAGCTACCAATCATGAAAAACAATTGGTAAAATGCTTGATGCAATACTAAAAAAAAGAACATAAAACCATATTGGTAAAAGATCTGTATGTTATACTTGAACTGATAAGATGGAAGTGATAGATGTATAGACATTTGGAAGAGTTTCCAATATCAAAGATTTAGACTCACTTCTAATTCACAGGAAATGTTTTGGTTAGTCTGGTGGATGGAGGTGACACCCAGAGGACTTAAGATGCAAACACCCTTTGCTAACAATACCCTTTTGAGTATATTTGACCAATGAACCATAGGCATTCTTAAATGTAGTCCTACAGAAACGCAATCCTTCCCAACTCTTCCTCTAGCATCCACCATTCTCATCTGCCTTATTTTTCTGTGCTCCTGGAGTTCAGTTTGCAACCAACCGTGTTCTGGTCCTCATGCTAGTCAAGCTCCAAAGATTCCAATTGTCTTCCTACAAGTGGGGACATGGCAGGTTCTCCCTGCTGTGGGATAAATGAACAGCCACCATATCCTGGGCTGCAGGGAATTCTAAAGGAAATCAACAACATAGGGGACGGAATGTGTACTTTTCAGGGTATAAAGGTGATCACACTCACCTCACACAAGAGGTCACTAGTTCAGAACCAAGGGGAAAGCCTTCTGGAGAGAGGCCAGAGCTTATCAGTAGAGCAATGTTTTATATGCAGAAGGTCCTGGTGGTTAAAGCATCTCAACTAGCAAGCTTGGCAGGGGGGGGGACCTCTCTTGGGCTAGATGGACCAGTAACTAAGTATAAGGCAGCTTTTCAATGTTTTAATATGCATATATATAGGCCCATTCTTCACACAGTGACACACTCTGTTACAAAGAGGCTATTCCCACGATCAACGGAAAGTAGGCTAAGCTCCCTTAGGCTGCTTTCTGTTGATTGTGGGAACCCAAGGCTGTTGATTGTGCCCCCAAGGCGGCTAGCCTGCCTAAAACACGCTCCCCTTAAATGAGGTTAATGGAGCAAGTTAACCTCATTTTGTTGCTCGTATGTCGCTGCGGCGTGTGGCGACACATGAGTAGACCCCCGATTTGGAGGCTGCAAGCTGTCTCCTGGGCTTGGGGGTCTCTCCAGGATGCCCTGTGAACTTGTGCAGGGCATCCTGGGACTTCTGGGGGGCCATGTGGACCCCGATCCCCACAGCCCCTAACAGCTCCCAGCCGGTGGCCGGCCAATCCAGCCACCCAAGGCTACGAGCTCGGTTGTCTGCAGGGGCAGTGGCCTAAGCCTGCTCTCCCCGCAGACCCAACTGAAGCGCTTCTCACTGATCATGAATAGAGCTTCAAAATGCCCAGTGTGGTTGCAGCCCTATTCTTAAACATACTTTGAACTATGTTTAATCTAACCCTGATTACGACTACCATCCTGTGGAGAATCTGGACCTTGTGCACAAACCTGTCTTAGTTCAATACACTCCATATAGCAGGAATGGTATGATGTAGCTATCTCCATTATATCTGGAGACTTCCATGGCTCTAGATATGGGATAGGCCTGTAGCTCATTGGTAGAGCATCTGCTTTGCACAGGTTCAATCTGGCATCTCCAGGTAGGGCTGGGAAAGACTCCTGCCTGAAACCTTGGAGAGCTTCTGCCAGTCAGTGGACAATACTGAGCTAGATGGACCAAGGGTCTGACTCAATATAAGGCAGCTTCCTATGTGTCTACCTTTATTTGCTATCTATAAACCAATTCCTTCCTAATACGAATAAGGTGAAGGAGAGATTGTGCAAATATGCCAATCTCCAATCCTTTGCCAGGGGTACTGGTGGCCATTTTTTAATTCCTATGTAATTAATTAATTAATTAATTCCTATGTAATCAATTCCCTATGATCCCCACACTAGTGAAGTTGGGGTGTTTGATTACAGACCAATGAAGCCCAGTGAGGCTACCCTGGCTTCAGTTCTAATGCTCCCAATGTTATTGGCAAAATGTCATGTAGGAGGAGCTGCCTGTATGTATATTTATGTATGTAGGGGAGGGGAGATGATCTTATGGTAGCAACCATGAAATGTTCGCTTGGCTAAACAGGGAGATCATTCACACAATCAAAAACTGTGTTCTACCCAGGTTTGGGAGCTGTGTGTGCTTCCGATTTCTGGTTGTATGGAAGCAAGGTAGGAGGAAAACCTGGGTGGAAATGACTGTGTGGAAGCAAGGTAGGAGGAAGGCCTGGGTGGCCTTTCCTCCTACCTTGCATCCACACCCCAGCTTCACTAGTGTGAGGATCGTGGCCAACATGTCCCAGTTATTACATAGGAATTAAAACCGCGTCTACCTAGATTTTCCTCTTGCCTTGCTTCCACACAACCAGAAATTGGGAGCACACACAACTCCCAAATCTGGGCAGAACACAGTTTTTGATTGGGGGAATGGCCGCAGGGTCTGCCTTGTTCTGCATTTGAATGGGAGACTACATGTGTGAGCACTGTAAGATATTCCCCTTAGGGGATGAGCCATAGTTCAGTGGAAGGTCCTAGGTCCCTCCGTGGCATCTCCAGGTAAGACTGGGAGAGACTCCTGCCCGCAACCTTGGAGAGCTGCTGCCAATCAGTGTAGACAATACTGAGCTAGGTGGACCAATGGTCTGACTCAGTATAAGCCAACTTCCTAGGTATGCAATATTATTTGTACCAGTAATGAATGGAACAGACTCCCCCCCCCGCCCCCCGCCCAGCCAGCAGACATTATTAGCATGTATATGACATTATGGCATGGGCAAAGTCTAACCTTCCACCCCAAGTTTCACTTCATGCAATGATTCCTTAACAAAACTAGAACAAATAGAATAACAAGAACACTGGTGCCTGCTCAAAAGGGTTATTTTCAATATAGCAGAAACATTTCATTTCCCTTGGATAGCATTTTGTTATTTTTTAGTAAGACAAATAAATAGATTTTATTTATTTTATTTTTAAATACATTTCCCTCTCTTTCTGTACGTGTGTGTATGTATGTGTATACATACACACACACACACACACACGTATGTATGTATATATATATTTATTTTTATATATAAATATAAAAATCATTGCTTGAAATCTTCAGGATTGGGGGTTTCCCCCTTGTATCTGTACACACCAAAGCAGCTAATCATATCCACATTTTCCCCTTTTATTGGATCTCTCTCTTGATGTAAGGCATTAGTGACGTCTGGTGAGTTACATTCAACGTGATGATTTTCTATTAAGGGCAGATTCGGGAGTCCAAGTGGAAAGCACCGGATGGGTTGTGCACAAGTCAAAAGTAACCTCTGGTCTTTGTGCGGCAATTGCTGGAGCTCGGACGCCATCTACTGGCCATACTGGATATTTTTCCTCCACCAAACAAAGCTTTTCCTTCGGCTTTATTCATGTGTCAACCCAGTTCTACAAGAAACAAGATACCAGCTAGATACCTCAAAAGGAAATGAAATAAACAAACAACCCTCCCATTTGTTTCCTCTTTGGTTTCACTCTAAAAGAAAGGGGGTTTACCCATAATATGCTTTAACAAGTCAATTTGGCAGCATGGTATCAATTTCAAAGTTAAAAAGAAAATCCACACAACACACAGAAAACCACTTCATCTTCTCATCTCCAGCTATGATTTCAGCCAAGCAGGTGGGAGATAAGAGAAGCCAAGATTGAATTCATGCTATTAGGCCTAATTTCTCCAATTGAGAGGGGAAGAGGCAATGTGGTGGATAACTACCCCAAATGCACCAATTTATGCTTGCCATTCTGAACAACTCCCCCTCCCCTCTAGAACCTATAAATATATTCCCATCCACGCACTTTTAAATAACTTTATGCAACTTCAACTGAAAATCCTCACATGATTCTTTCCCCCCATATCCTTGCAGTGGAACCATACATAATCCTAGGAACCAAAAGCACTGAAATAATTCAATTGCATATTTTTAACTAAGTGGTGGGGGGAACCCACTTAGACCGAAGCCAAGCAAACTGAAATGGAGGAAGAAAGAGACAGAGAGAAAGAGAAAGAGAAAGGGAGAGAATGAAAATCAGACCCCCAAGGTGCAGAACTGTATTTCGTCAAAGAACCTGCACGAATAATGATGGTGGTTAGATATTTTAACACCACAGTGGATTGTACTGCTGGCAATGAAATAGTGTGTGGGCTTAAAGGGAAGAAAAGGAACATTGATATGAAAAAAGGTATAGCTGAAGTTTAAGACTCAAGTTTTTTGTCCTCTAATATATATCTATATAATTTTTTTCAAAACTTTTTATTAGGAAAGCTATACCAGACGCATCACTGTACAATGATTAAACATTACCTTTACAATTTATATTCACTTTAAAGTACAGAATAAATATATGCACAGTTGCATTTGTGTGTCTGCATGTGAGCAAGGAAGAGAGAAAGAGAGAGAACATTAAAAGTGCTTCTTCTATCAAGATGTCTGTGACAGGTACCCAGGGTTTTTCTCCTGTATGTTTTTTTAAAAAATATGTTGGAGGCTCTTTAATTAGAAATGCGGCTCTCCGAAAACAAACTTAATGAAATGATAATGACCTTTCTTTAGGTGTAGGAGAGCCACGCAAGGGAACAAATGAAGGGCTTCTTCACTTGAGGGGATGATTTCCAGCTAGCAGTAGGTATCTCCCCCCCCCACCCACTTTTGCAGAAGGCAGAGAAATTAGAGTGGTGCCCCCTTTAGGGGTGGGAGAGGGCAGGAAGAGGGGAATGGAAGAGTACCAGGCACATTGGAATCCCTAAGGAGCTGTCTAAGGAGGCCTGGGGATTCAGAGCTGGGCTGAGACGTTTGTATTTGTGTGCATGTACGTGAGAGAAAGAAGAGAGAAGAAGACAAGAGAGTGAGAACATTCGAACGAGACCCTTCCCCTCCCCTCCCTTCCTGCAGTTTCCAGACATGCAGCAAACTGCATTTTGTTGTGGTTTTTCCCCCCTTTTGTTTTTGTTTAATAAATGTACAGAATCTGTGCCATGGTGCGGGAAAGAAGAAACCAAGCCACAAAAAGATGTTGCCTTTTAAGTCCGCCTCCCTCCCCGTGACATAAAAAGATAGAATGGAAGGGTTTCCTTCGAGAGAGGAAAAAAGCGGGGGGGGGGGGGGAGGGAGAAAAGAAAAGAAAGGCAAAACCCCAAAAGAAACAAATTTTTCAAAACCCGACAACGGGGGTGGGGGGGTGGGGAGAGCGGGCAAGAGAGTAACACACATAGAATTTACTTTGTCAGGATCCAGACAAGGATCCCCCATCGTAATAATTATAATAATAATATTCTTATACCTTAGACAACATGGCACAGTCAAAGTCTCAGTTTTCAGTATAAAAAAATAATGATTGATTAACATCTGCTGGCAAAAGTCTGCAAAGGCACTTTATCGATTACTGATCATCTGAGTTGGGCCCTCCCTCCAAACCAACATCTGGCAAGGGGGAAGCGCAGAGCTGTATCCTCTAGTATCAGCATGCGGTGGTTTGGGGGGAGGAAGGGGTGGGGAGAGGGGGGAGGGGGTCCGGGTGGGGGGTGGGTGGGTTTTGGCCATAAAAGCTAGACATTTTCAAAACCTATACGTGGTCTTCTCCAGGACTTCGAGGTAATCCGGCTTAGTTTGGAGTTTGGCCCTTAACTCGAGGTATTCACTTGGGGGGGTTTGGTGGTGGTCTGGGAAGCCCTTACCAGCCGAGAAGAGAAGGGTTTCTTTCAGCCTGGCGTCCTGCTGCAGGTCTGGGTATTGCATGCCAGGGGGGTGCACGTGCAGTTCCTTTAATTTGGGCACCGTGCCGTAGAGGCAGTCCACAAAGCCCACTGTGCACGGAGGGGCTAAGGGGGGCCTCTCCCTGCTGTCTAGAAGGGCCCCACTCGGGGGGAAGAGAACCACCCCACCGTTCTTCTCGTGATGGAAGACGGGCGGCACCAGCGCTAGCTCCCCCATGAGAGGCAGCCCCCCACCAAGTCCCCCTCCCGGTGGATGGGGGTGTGGATGATGGTTGGTGGTCACTATGGTGTTGAGCTGGTTGCTGGATACTGCCAGGCTCCACTCCTTCTCCTTCTCCAGCAAGGTCCTGTAGCAACTGCTGCTCCCGCTGTCCTTCAAAGGGTCGGCGAATTGTTCCCCTACACAGCCACTTCCACCACCTCCTCCTCCTCCTCCACCCAGAAGGATGTCCCCAGGTTGCCCGGGCTCCCCAGCCACCACGTCGTCCTCTTCCCGGGGCTTGTAGATGGGGTTGTTGCACATCTGCGTCACTGGGTGTGGGATGTAGTCATAGACGTGGCCCACAGGGGGGGCCTTCTCCGGGGAAGCACTGATCCCCCCGCCCCCGCCGCCACCTCCCTCCTCAAACAGGTGGTGGCACTGAATTTGGATGCCCGTCAAGTCGAGTGCCTCCTGCCGCTGCTTGTTCCGGAAGGGGAGTTTCTTGCGCCGTCGGCGGAGGACAAAGGCAAAAAAGCCTGCCGCGATGAAGACGGCAGAGAAGAACAGTACGAGCAGGCTGAGGATGAGCACGGAGAGTGGCACCGGGCCTCCCCCAGCTGGGGAGGCCTCAAAGGGACTGGTGGGGCTAGGGTGGCCCCAGGCCGGTGGGGCTGGCGAGGCAGCAGGAACATGTAACATCTCTGGGCACAGCACCTCCAACTCTACTGAGCGGACATCTCGGTTGGTGAGGTTCTCTGGGCTGGCGCAAAGGACATCCCCCACCATGATGACAGAGCTGATGGTCTCGATCCACTGCTTGAGGGGCACCAGGTCACACGTGCAATCCCAAGGGTTGAGCTTCAGGTCAATCTGCACGATGGCGTTGAGGTGCTCCAGGACACCTGCCACGGGCAGGTAGAGGAATTTGTTGTTCCTCAGGTTGAGCCTGGCCAAGGAGGTGCCTGCGAAGGCATCAGTAGGCAGGGTCCCCAGGAGATTGTCGTTGAGGAAAAGCAGCTTCAAGTTGGGCATGAGACTGAAGGCGGCAGGCTGGATCTCCCTGATCTGGTTGTACTCAAAGTACAGGTAATGCAAGCTCTGCAGGCCCCTAAACATGCCAGGGGTCAGCCTCTCAATGTCATTGCCATTCAAGTACAGACTCTTCAGGTTGGGCAGGTTAATAAAAGCCCCGTCCTGCACGTAGGAGATCCGATTGTTCCCGAGATGCAGGAGATCCAAGGAAGAAAAATTCCAGAAATCGGAACGGTAAATTTTCTGTATCAAATTCCCACTCAGGTACAGCTTCTTGGCGTTGAGAGGCCTGGGCAGGAGCTCAGAAATGTTGTGGAACCCCCTTTCCTTGCAGTTGACTGTCAAGCCCAGATCGCTGATGTGCAGGCTGCAAGAGCAGCCAGTAGGGCATATGATGGGGATGGGGGGCCTCGTCTGGTAGGCAGCAATTGGAGGCTGGTTGGGGGCAGGGTATAGGCCTCGAGGTGTAGGGGGCGGCTTGTGTGCCCTGGGCTGTTTGGTGGGCTTGGGTTGCTTCATGGATGTTTTGTATTCGACAGAGGAAGCAGTGAAATGGAAGGAGGACAGCATGGAAGAAGGCTTAGTAGGCCACGCGTTCTCCTTGCTTGAGGGCAACTGAGGAACACCTATACTGACCAGCTCAGAGTCAGACAGCATAGGGCAGAGTTTGTTTCTTTTGATTTCCCTCAGGTCCTTACCATGGAAGTGGAAAGGGGTCTCACAGGTTATGTCTCCCACAAGGGCAGTGTAAGGGATGCGCTCCAGCCAGCTCTTGAGCTGAACGATCTCACAAGTACAGTTCCAGGGGTTTTCCTCCAGCTGGATTTCCATCAGGCTCCTGCCAATATGGTCCAGCATCCCTCGGTAGGAAAGCACTTTCAACCTGTTCCCACGCAAGTCCAAGTGAGTTAAGGACACAGACTTAAATAAGTTGGTGGGAAGCATGGGGATAAGGTTGTCGTTTAAGATCAGGACCCGCAGCTTGCTCAGATTTCGGAAAGCCCCACTTTCAATCCGCTTAATGACATTGTAATCTGCCTGCAGATATTCCAGACTTTCCAACCCCAGGAAAGTATCATTTCGGAAAATGTCTAATTTATTCTCATGCAGGTACAACCTCTTCAGAATTTTGAGCCCATTAAAAGCTCCTGTCTGAATGTCTTGTAGAGCGTTGTTCCCAAGGTTAATAGAAACAGCATTGTTCAAGTGGAGAAAACTGTTGGTGTATAATCTCCTCATGGAGTTTCTCTGCAGATAAAGTTTGAAAGGTCTCGACCAGGACTCCGTTATCTGACTAATATTTATAAATCCCTTGTTGTCGCAGTGTATATGAAAAAGGCTTTCTTTGACTTCACAGTAACAAGGCTCAAAGCAAGGCTCCTCAATTTCCTCCGAGTCCTCTATCAAGGGAATGGGGGTAGTCCATGCTACGGCGATTGTGCTTAGAAGAATAATCCACAGCATCCTTCTTTGACGGGGAGGATCTGCCGTCGGAGACTTCATGGTTGTGATGGATTTCAAAACTGCAACAGAATTTAAAACACAGAGGGATTACAGTTAATCGGTGTTTTTATCTATCCAACTATCTATCTATCTATTTAAAAAGCCCTACCTGACAGGGGCTTTGCTGGGTTGCTTGGAAGTTCAGCAATTGTTGGGGAGGCATTCAAAACAAACTCTAGCATTGCTATTCAGAACCTTCCCTGGTTGTCGACTTAAGTGATATTGAAACATTTAATCATGCAATGGCCTTCTCCTCTCCACCCCCACCCCCTGTCCACCTCTCTTCTAGGCTGTTTAGCAAATGACACCATAATAAAAAGCAGCAAATGAACCAATAGGGCCTATACTGTGAGATGTATAGAAACATTGTTCGGCACTGAGACAACCAATGCTTAGGCGGCATATGGTATGTAATCTCAGCCTTACCTCTATATCTGCATCAATTACAGGACAAGGGGAGGGGGGGTAGAGATTTTTATCTGGTACAGATACACGCATTTGCTCCGATAATGTCTTCATAAACACACATCCACTTAACTTCCAGAGCTAATAGGTTCCAACTGGGGAATATCCACCCCACCTAACACCAGGATAGCCATTCTTTAAGGAAGCAGGGACGAACAAGTTTCCGCTATCCCTGATGTCTGTAGAAATGTCCATTACTGGGATTTGATCGCTGTACACGGTTAGCAACACTGGCTTCGAAACAGCAAGCAAGCAAAAGAAAGCAAGCAAATAAAGAAAAAGAAGAAGCCTCTTCTCTTCCGAGCACACAAAATGGATTAACGCAACTGGTATCGTATCAGATAAATGCACACTCCATATTAGTCATTTCAGCTGATTAAAGCATTTAGAGATGATTAATCTTTGGGAAGCACATGCCTCTGCCATCCGCACATCCAAGGGGGAAGGGACAGTCAAAGGCTGGGGATCAAAAAGGGTGATGCAAGGGGTGGGGGTGGGTGGAAATGAAGGTCCTGTGCCTTTAGGACCATCCAGGGGTGATCCGGCCAAAGGAGGAAGGGAGTGAGGCAGAAAGTGAGAGGAAAATGCCTTCACACTCACCACAGCAAAATAGCCCTCACTTTACAGCAAAAGATCAGCAAAGAATCTACTTAGAGGAGGCAACTACAGCACTTGGACCTACGGCTTCCTTGGTGGGGGGGGGAGGTCTTTCTCTCCTTGATGCCTCCCCCCCCCATCATTGCAACACAGGAGAATAAATCACTGTTAAAGACTCTGTCCTGACAAGGATAGCTTTGCAGCTTTTCTCGCTGCTGCCCATTCAAACCTTTTGCCAGGGTCCTGGTATTTAGTTCTGTTCTCTTCATAGCAAAGAAGCTTTACAGATATGGATTAGCTCCCACTCCCCTCACCCCTCATGCAGAGGAAAGGGAATTCCTCTCTCCCCATTGGGGAAGGGGAAAAAAACCCTTAAGAGCAAACTGATATATTTAGAAAGAGAAATAGGTGAGGGAGGGAGGCTATCAAATAAGGAATCCAACCAAGGGATCAATTTGCAAATGATGGAAATTGCCCCTTGGAAGGCAAATACCAGCTACAATGAGAACCATCAAAGAAGGAAGGTTTTGTTTTAGCATTTTCTTTTTTGCTCTTGGTTGGCTGTTTGCAAAAGAGAAACCTCTCTATTTGCCACTTAAGTTCTTTTCTCTTCTGTATTAAAATATCCAGGCAGAAAAGGGAGAGGAGGGACCGAAGAGAGATCCAGAAAGAGCTTGTACTTACCGGGTCGAAGGAGAGATTTTAGCACATTGGGTGGGTGGGTGGGGGGGGATAGCCAAACCCACTTGGAAAAAAAATATATATGTTTATATATATAATTGCAAGGATCTTTAAAAAAAAAGGATTGCTGGTTTCTCTCTTTCTCTCTCTGGTTCTATACTCCTGCTGAGGGCTGAGGCAAAAGGAAAGGGGGGGGGAAGCAAGCAAGGATGAGACGTGCTAGGAATGCAATGAGGTTCTTTAGGATGCAGAGATGCCGCTTGGCACAGTCAATGGAGGAGGGAGGCGAAGGGGGCTGCTGCAGGCTCCCAGCTTTGCTGCTGCCGCGGCGGCTGCCTTCTCTGGGTACCACCAGCTCATCTTTGGGAAAGGAGGGAGGGAAGGTCTATGGCTGGAGACACAGGCTGGAGTTTCTCCCTTTCAGTCCGTGTGTGTGTGTGTGTGTCGTTGTTGCCCCGGATCAGGCATTTCCACGTCATGAATCCGAGAGCTTCAAGAAAGGGGAACAAATGTAGGAGGGCGCGCTTGGCACCAGGTTAGCGGGTGGAGGGGGGGTGCGTCTGGGAAGCCCTGGCTGTACCAGGTTTGGATGCTTGGTCACCCCCCCCCCCTTTTGTAAGAAGGCGGAGGAGGATGAGTTATTTGAGGGGAACAAGAGTGGGGGAATCCAAGATGAGGGGGAGGGGGAGTGGCCAAGTGAGCAAGGATGGGGGAGGGGCTGATCTCCTCCCTCCCCCCCTAAAAAAATGCTCTACGGAGGGTGGGGGGAGGGGGAGATAGGGAAAATCCCCTGAGCTGCCAAGTGTGCAAATTCCATCAAATCCTTGAGAGCGGCAACCATTAAGGGGAGAGGATACCAACCTGCCCCCTCCACGGAGCAAGGAACGCTCTTTGCCTTGCTGCTTCCCCAAATACTCTGGGTAGCAAGCTCGTTCCAGCCCTTGCCTGCAGTTCTCCATCACACTTAAATCCGTCCCAGCAGAGGAAAATGAAAGGGCCGCTTGGGAGAACTTGGAGAAGGACCTTCTCTCTCTTCTTTGCTCTTTCCCACCCTCCCCTTCCTCTTTCCAACCCCCCCCCCCACCGCTGCAGCTGAAAAGGCTTCAGTCCACCGCCCCTCCGATCATCCAACAGGCTCCCGTTTCTTTCCAGCTTTTTTTTTTTTTTAAAAGCTCCTAGCCAAGTGTTAGAGCCACTTGGGTGACAAGGGAGCATTTTGCATCTTTCCTTCCCTTTCCCCAGAGAGAACAAGTGGGAGAGGATTTAACCCCTTCGTGCCTGCTGCTCTCCTTCTCCTCTTCGTCCTCCTGTTTCCCTTCTCTTCCCCCCTGGCATTGGCTTTGACATAATGCCCGGCACAAGAAAAGGAAGATCAGCCTCCCTCCCTGCTCCCCCAGTGCCTGGATCCAAGAAGAGGACAGCAAAGGAAGGCAGCCCAAAGGTAACTGACATACATCGGTGTGGTTGTCTGTGTGTGTGCATGGGTGCAGGAAGCCAACAAAGGGTTAAAAGGGGACATGGGGTGAGAGAGATGATTTCCTGGTTAGTCTCTAGAGGACAGAAACGATTCTGACTGAAACCCCTCACCCCAGTGGATCAAGTGGAGGGGGCTTGATCCCCCCACTCCAGTTTTCCCAGGACCAACTTGGCAGTCCAGTCAAGTTCCCTGAAGTGGTCCGATTATTTGCTGGTGGCGGTAGGTTTATTTGGTCCAGTTTCCAAATCCACCCACCCCAATTCCCCCAACTCTTCCTTCTCAGGAACCAGATGCCTTTAAAGGAAAACACCCAGATTATTATAACTGGTGGCTGTTTTTGAAGGAAAACCTTCGCTTGGAAATCCACTTTGTTTAGGGATCAGAGAGGGTTGGGGTTTGGGGGTTCAGGAGATCCCTGTTCTCTAATTTGATGTGGGTTTGGAATCGATGCTTTTTCTGAGCACACCCTTGAGGAAGGAAGAGGGTGGGGCACACACGCAGGTGGCACATTCATCGATTCTTTGGAGACAAGCTTTTGTCTCGAAGGAATGCCGCTTCTCTCCCCCCCCATCCCGCCCCATGAGTGCGCGCACACACAGACACCCCCCCCCCACCACTATACTCACTGGCCTGAGATTTCACTACAAGCATTCAGAACTAGATCCGTGGTGGGTGCGTTGGCAATCAGACAGTTGGGCAAGGCAGAAACGCAACAAGAGACCCACGCACCTTCTTTCCATACACCTCTTTCTGCCAACTCCAAGAAGCCCCACAAAGGTGGCCAGGCAGGATGCACCTCCATTCCCCTCCCCCGCACCTCACCCCCCCTCCCCCGCAATCCAATCGCGCCCATCAGAAGCAGCGCCCCTTATTGCATCGAACAAGTCTCTTGCAAGATGGAAGCGGTGCTAGTTGCGAATTAAAAAGAAGCTCCATCATATATGTATATATCCATATCTATCTAGAACTGAAACGCCAAGCAGTGGGGGGGGGGATCATGCTTGCGGGGGCGGGGGGAGCAGCAGAGGCAGAGAGGCTCTTTTCCCGCCAGATCTCTGCTGGGACTTCTTTCGCAACACTGCCACGCGAGCAACCCAAACGTACCCACCCCTCCTGTTCGGCGCTCTCGCACACGCGGCGCAAAGCCCCGCGATCCAGCTCCGTGTGCACGCAGTAGCCGGATCTATAGGCAAAGAGGAAAGAGGGCGAATACCTAACTAGACCCCGGCGGTGCTGGCTGCTGCTGCCGGCTGGCGGGCTCTCCCTGGGCGGCGCGGCGGCTTGGCAGGGCGAGGGGAAGACTCTTCCCTGTCCTCCTCTTCTTCCTGAAGCGCCAGCAGGGGAGGCTCCATCGTGGGCCCGGCAGAGCTCGCCCGGGTCGATTTCAGTCTCGCCGACCCGGCGCTTTCATGGGAGTAGCGACGCCACCCCAAGCCGGCTCTGGCTGTTGGTAATCCTGGCCGAGGGCTGCGGCTGCTGCTGCTCGCTTCCTTCCAAGTTCGGCCGAGGCGGCGAGCAGGGCGAAGGCGAGCGCATCAGGGCAAGGCGCGCCGCTGGGTGCAAATCGCCAGCCGAACAGGGCATGGCGCCTCCGCTAAGACGCAGCCGCCAACGCACAGGCGCCTCGCCGCCTGCCCGCAACGGCTCCTGACGCTCGCAAGGACGGACACGCGGCTCCCTCCGAGGCGCTGCTGGGCAGGAGGGCTGCTGTTGCTGCCGCCGCCGGAGCTCGGGCACCGTCTCGCCTGCTGCATCTGGACGGGCGGCTCCACCTGCCTCCTTCCGAGAACGGCCACTCTGGCTGGAGCCTCCCGGAGCCGGCTGGAGGTGGGACGCCAAGCCTCCACTTTCCCCGGCTTGGCGGTATCCTTTTCTGCCTGAAGTCCCCCGGGAGAGCTGGTGCTGGTGGGTGGATCTGTGGCGTGGCGTGGCGGCGCGGGGCGGGGGGGGGGGGAGGAGAGCGAGAGCGCGCGAATGGAAGATCAGGTCAGCTCCTTATCCGAGCCCCAGGCAGGCTGGCAGCAAGATCTCTGCGAGGAGGGCGGAGGCGGGAGCGGGAGAGGGGATCTCCTGGAGGCTGTGCATGCTTTTAAAAGCTGGAGGGTGGGGGGTCGAGAGCGAGAGGTCTGCAGTTGGGCGCTCTGCTGCTGCAGTCCGATTGTGCCGAGAAGGCAGGTTCCTAGGCGCCCCGGTTGGGGAGGGGGACTGCCCGCTGTGCTGTCAGGTAAGGACTCCAGTGCTGCTCTGCTGGGGAGGACGGGGGTGGCGGCGGGGAGGGCTTCGGGAGTGGGAAGAGGAGGAGGAGGAGGAGGGAGCGGCACGGCAGCCCGAGTGGAGCCACCTGCAGCTCACGACAAGTGCCACTTCACGCAGAAACACCCCGTCGCTGACGAGAGCCTGGGCTTGAGCCGTATGGCGCGGGCGCGGCTGGGCAGGTTCGCCGCCCTCTTCGAAGATGCGGGGGCAGGATCTAGGGGGAATTGTGGGTTTTAAAAAAAATAATGGGCATTTCATCCTCACAACAAACCTGTAGAGTAGCTTTTGGACTGAGAGAAAAGCTGCTTGCTCCAGGATGGCCAGGGAGCTTCCCTGTCACAAACACTCTCTAGACACTATATTGGACTGATTCGAATGATCCCTGGTAAGGGTCTCCTAGGAACTGCCCTTCCAACAGGAAGGACAAGGTGCTCCTGGCATCCTTGCTGGCTTCGCTCCGAACCCTCTCTGTGAAAAACCAGGAAGATTCTGATGAATCATCATCAGAAGAATCCTCTGACCCCCTAAACAATTGTGAATAGCATCCGATAATTATTCGCTTTCTACAATCCCAGGGTCATGATTACTCAGTCTGAATTGGGTACTTAACACTCTTTCTTTACCTGTTGGGTCAAGAAGGAGCCTTTACCTCCTAGTCTGTGTCCAGAGCCAGTAGCATGCCAGTTTAGCACTCTGGCACTAATGCACTAACATGGAAGTGTGTATGGGTGGAGTGGACAGGGACAGGGGTCATCCTTAGCAACTGCACCATCTCTTGGTTCCTGGTCTGCTGAGCCAGCATGCCTGGTACCTGAAAAACCCTCTGTCCGTCTGGAAGCAGAAGAGTGCTGAAATGGTGGGTTCTTTCCCCCACCCTTGCAATGCATGCTTATGGGAAATGAGGAGACTACCTATGTTGTTGGTTATGCTACCTAGAACATGTTACCTGTGTTATTGGTTATGAGCATGGAGGTAGTTGTTCTGGGTGAAATTAAGGCAGCGTATGTCTGACCCTGGGCTGGCAATTCTGTTTTTAACAGAGACTGTCTGTTGAACTGGATCAGGGGCTGAAGTGCTATAGCAGCCTGGGCTCTGCTTACTATAAGGGCCAAACTACATGTTACACTGAAATGCATAGTTTGGCAGGGTGCGTTTGCTTTACCTAAGGGATGAAGCAACCACGGGGAGGGAGATCAGGATTGGAGCCGCATCACAAGGGGAGAGGGATTTTAACCCTCCCCCCTGCCTCTGGCCCTGATCTGGATAACCCCCTCTCCCTCCCAATGGAAGCTGTTTTCTCCTAGCTCCCACTGGCACCAGTGCAGGTGCAGCAGGGGCAGGGGCAGCAGGACTGTTTAACCCCTCCCTTCCCCCTTTGAACGAAACCAGAAGTTGGGGTAGACTTTTTGTACACCTGAGCTGCTCATTCCCATTGGCATGTGTCGGCGGTTGAGGGGCTGAAGGGGAGAACTCTGACCAAGTCTCTGCTGTTGTTCTTACTTAGTGATCGTGGGTTGAGGGAGGGATTTACAAGTCCTTGGTTTGGTTTTGGCTTGGGAGAAAGCAAATGAATTGGGTAATAAGGGAGGAGGTCCTCACCTTGAAACTCTATCCCAGGGCCAGAGAATAAGTCCTTGGAGAACAGATCAGAACCCTGGGAAACCAGTTGCCTGTCTTTAGTACATGGTGCTGTTTGCTGTTGCTTATACTGTATCATGCACAGCACACAAGCACACCCCATGGAAATCCCTGACAGAGGTCAATGCAGAGATTGAGAAGCTTCTCCATGCACTTTCTTTCCCGAGCATTTTGTTCATATTTAATCTCATAAAAAATATTCATGGCAAAACAATGGAGCCTTTGCAATACAGGGAAATAAATAAATTTATTTATTTATTGTTTGATTTAGGGACATAGGAAGGGGCCATATAGCAAGTCAGACCCTTGGTTCATCTAGCTCAGTATGGAGATGCCGGGGAGGGAACATGGAACCTTCTGCATGCAAGCAGAAAGAGCGGCCCCATCACCTGTGGGGAATATCTGCTTAACAAAGGGGATAGGTCATGTTTGCTACCACAAGACCATCTCTCTTTTCATTAAAAATAATACCAAAGTGGTTTACAAAATAATTAAAATACAAAAAGGACACATAGGAAGCTGCCATATACTGAGTCAGACCATTGGTCTATCTAGCTCAGTATTGTCTTCACAGACTGGCAACGGCTTCTCCAACCTTGCAGGCAGGAATCTCTCAGCCCTGTCTTGGAGATGCCAGGGAGGGAACATGGTACCTAGATGCTCTTCCCAGAACGTCTCCATCCTCCGAGGGGAATATCTGACAGTGCTCACACTTCTAGTCTCCCATTCATATGCAACCAGGGTGGACCCTGCTTAGCTAAGGGGACAAGTCATGCTTGCTACCAAACGACCAGCTCTCCGCTTCTAGACCAGCTCTCCTCTCCTTTAATATAATATGTTTATATTAAATATAATTATAATATATCTCTGTTTAAAAGTTTTAAAAACCTATACAAAACAGTGACAGAAGTGAAATAGCTTAGATTGGAAAATTAGGAAACAAACGTAGCACTAGAGCAAACATGCTCTTTGTGGAACAGATGTCTAAATATATAAAATGCTGACCTTCAAATGTTTTATTATTGTCGTTACGAACAGAGAAGTCATTATGACTTTTTAAGCTAATCTTTGCTGTACTGTCTTCCCACCCGGTCTTTCCCCCTGTCTCTTCTTGTTGTTTTAAAATTATTTATAAACTGATCAATTTACACTATTTTTATTTCACTTTTTGTTGCCTTTAAGCGCAACAGAGAGAACTGGTTATGAGGCCTGAAGCTTACCTTGGCTTTCCAAAAAACAAATAGAATTAAATAAGCAGTACTGACCCCAATCAAAATTAAATGATCAGGGAAGCATACATATTACTGGATGCAGTCTCTCCCCCCCCCCACCCTCCAATTTTACATCCATTCTTCGGTCTCTCCTCTTAATGATAAAGATGCTCTTGTCTGAAACAGCCTTCTACAGCCACACCTTTGGGCACATTTTTGCACAAACCTGACAAGGGAATCTGCCCAGAAAGCACCCCTTTCCGAGAACATCACCAGAGCATCACGTTTCCTCTGGGGACCACCTTTAGCCTCACTGCAGTTCCATTAATGCAGTCATTTAATGCTCACTTCCACTTGCTATGTAAAATCAGTTCATTGCCTTTTCTGACAGCCCTCCCTTGATGCTTCCTTGGGAGATATCAGAATGAACATAAGAACAGCTCAGCTGGATCAGGCCCAAGGCCTATCTAGTCCAGCATCTTGTTCAGGGGAGCAACTATAATAGGGCAAGGGGAGACAGTTGTCTGGGGGCCCACTGCCCCCCCCCCCCCGAGGCAAGTCACATGACTGACTCCCCCAACCACACACCCAGCGCCCGGGCTTCCTTCAGTTGTATTCATCCTCTGAAATTGATGTGAGTGTTAAGACCAGGAGCTACCAGAACAGCATGTCTTTCTCTAGTACCATTAACCTTTTAAAACATAATTTAGGATGATGTTCTATTGTGGCACACAAGTTATTCAGATATAGGTATAGATATCGATGCTTCTTGTTACCACTATTCAGCCTCATTTAAGATTTCTTTACTTCATAAGCTGAGATTCAGTTATGGGGGGGGGAGGGCATTTTAAAATCTTGTCTCTGGGCCCACTCCAACCTTGCTACGCCCCTGATCTTGTTTTCACACAGTGGCCCACCAGATGTTTGTAGGAAGCCCACAGGCAAAAGATGAGGGCATACCCTCTCTCCTGCTGTTGCTCCCCTGCAACTGTTATTTAGAGGCATCTTGCCTCTTAGGATAGCCCTTAGACTACCTGTCGATAGACTTGTCCTCCATGAATTTATCTAAGCGCTTCTTAAAGCCATTCAGGATGGTGGCTGTCACCAAATCTTGTGGCAGAGAATTCCATAGGTTAATTATGCATTGTGTGAAAAAGTACTTCCTTTTGTAAATCCTAAATTTCTTGGCAATCAGTTCCATGGGATGACCCCTGGTTCTATTTTTATGCGAGAAGGAGGAAAAATTCTCTCTATCAACTCTCTCCACGCCATGTATAAGTTTTATAGACCTCTATCATGTCATCTTTTTTTCTAAACTAAAACTCAGTCGTCTTTTTTTTCTAAACTAAAAAGCTCCAAGTGTTGTAGCCTTGCCTCATAAAGAAGGTGCTCTAGGCCCCTGATCATCTTGGTTGCCCTCTTCTGCACATTTTCCAGTTCTACAATGTCCTTCTTAAGATATGGTGACCAAAACTGTATAGTACACAGTACTCCAAATGTGGCTGCAGCATAGCTTTGTATAAGGGCATTATGATATTAGTTTTATTTTCAAACCCCTTCCTTATGATTCCAAGCATGGAACTGGCCTTTTTCACAGCTGCCATGCACTGAGTCAACACTTTCAATGAGCTGTCCACCACAACCTCAATATCTCTCTCCTGGTCAGTCACCGACAGCTCAGATCCCATCAGCGTATATGTGAAGTTGGGGTTTTTTGCCCCAATATGCATTCACTTTACACTTCCTAACACTGAAATGCATTTGCCACTTTGTTGCCCACTCCCCCAATCTGGAGAGATCCTTCTGGAGCCCCTCACAATCTGTTTTGAATTTCACTACCCTAAATAGTTTGGTGTCCCCTGCAAATTTGGCCACCTCACTGCTTACCCCAACTTCTAGATCATTTATGAATAAATTAAAAAGCACTGGTCCCAGTACAGAAGCCTGGGGGACCCCACTTCTTGCTTCCCTTCATTTAGAGAGCTGTCCATTTATACCTGCCCTCTGTTTCCTGTCCTTCAACCAGTTACCAGTCCACACATGAACCTGCCCTCTTATCCTATGTCTGCTCAGTTTTCTCAAGAGTCTTTGATGAGGGACTTTGTCAAAAGCTTTTTGAAAGTCCTAGTATAGTATGTTGACTATATTGCCAGCATCCAAATGCCCATTGACACTCTCAAAGAACTTCAAAAGGTTGGTGTGGCAAGATTTACCTTTGCTGAAGCCATGCTGGTTCTCCTTCAGCAGGGCCTGTTTTTCTATATGCTTAACAATTTTATCTTTAAGAATGCTTTACATCAATTTGCCTGGAAAAGGCATTAAGCTAACCAGCCTGTAATTTCTTGGATCCTCCCTGGATCCCTTTTTGAAAATTGGTGTTACATTGGCTACTTTCCAGTCTTCTGGTTCAAAGCCTGCTTGTAGGGATAAGTTACATATTTTTGCAAGGAGATCAGCAATTTCACATTTGAGTTCTTTAAGAAATCTCAAGTAGATGCCATCTGGTCCTGGCGATTTGTTAATTTTTAATTTTTCCAGACAGTTTAGAATGTCATATTTTGACTCAGTTCTTTAGCCGATGTTCCTCAGAAGCTCGGTTCAGACACAGGTATATGCTCAGTATCCTCTGTTGTGATGATCGCAAAGGAGAAGAGAGCTGGTCTTGTGGTAGCAAGCATGACCTGTCCCCCTAGCTAAGCAGGGTCCGCCCTGGTTGCATTTGAATGGAAGACCACATGTGAGCACTGTAACATATTCCCCTCAGGGGATGGAGCCTCTCTGGGAAGAGCAGAAGGTTCCAGGTTCCCTCCCTGGCTTCTCCAAGATAGGGCTCAGAGATAGGGCTCAGAGAGATTCCTGCCTGCAACCTTGGAGAAGCCGCTGCCAGTCTGTGTAGACAATACTGAGCTAGATAGACCAATGGTCTGACTCAGTATACAGCATCTTCCTATGTTCCTATGACATTAAAAGAACTCGTTTAGCGTCTCTTCAGTCTCCATATCCTCCTTAATTATCCTTTTCACTCCCTTATCATCTAAAGGTCGAACTGCCTCCCTGGCAGGTTTCCTGCTTCTGGTGTATTTAAAGTTTTTGTTAAATGTTCCTCAAATTCTCTTTTCCCATCCCTTATGAAAGGTATGGGGAAGCTACCACCAAGTGATGGAGGCAACTGAAGAGGGGGGGAAAGGTTGCTGCAGGGCCAGCTCTTGAAGGTGGCAAGGATTAGCCATTGGGCAAGGCCCCAAGACTGGCAAGGAGCTCACCGCCCCAAGCCACTGCCATTCACGCAGATCACCCAACAAGTTCAGAGACAGCATGAGATCATTTTCAGGTTGCACACTTCATCTAAGGACATAAGAGGAGCTTCTTGCATATTTTGTTCTGCTAAATCAAAAAGGTCCATCCAGTAGGGGTGTGCAATTCGGATTTTCGGGTGATTCGGCTCGGACCCGAGCCGAATAACCCCCGTTCTGTTTTGTGCCCGAATCTGGGTCACCCGAATCACCCTTGATTCGGTTCGGATTCGGATTTAATCCGAATCCGAATCTGAATCGATTCGAGGGGGTAAAAAGGGGCCCAGGGGCAAAATTTTGGGGTGGGGTGGTAGTTCCCAATGGGTAGAGTCTACCACCCCAATTTCAGGGGGATTGGGCAAAGTCCTGATTTTTTGTGAATTTTTAAAGTTTTAGTGACTTTGGGGCAGTTCGGGGGCATATCATGGGATTTGGGCAAAAGGAGTGGGGTGGGGTGGTAGTGCCTAATGGGTGCAGGCTACCACCCCAATTTCAGGGGGATTGGGCAAAGGGCTGATTTTTGGTAAATTTCTGAACATTTCATGTCTTTGGGGCAGATTGGGGCATATTGGGGCAGAAAGTGGGGCCTGGGGCAGAATAGTGGTGTGGGTTGGTAGTGCCTAATGGGTGCAGGCTACCACCCCAATTTCAGGGGGTTTGGACAAAGGGGTGATTTTTTGAGAATTTTTGAAGTTTTGGTGACTTTGGGGCAGTTTGGGGGCAGAAAGTGGATCTGCCCCAAAAGAGTGGGGTGGGGTGGTAGTGCCTAATGGGTGGAGGCTACCACACTAATTTCAGGGGGATTGGGCAGAGGGCTGATTTTTTGAGAATTTTTGAAGTTTGGGTGTCTTTGGGGCAGATTGGGGGCAGAAAGTGGATCTGCCCCAAAGGAGTGGGGTGGGCTGGTAGATAGTGCCTGATGGCTGGAGGCTACCACCCATCCCCAATTTAAGAGTGATTGGGCAGAGGGGTGAATTATGGTGAATTTATTTGTATGAGGTTTGTCTTCATAAGGTGAAGTGTGCTAAAGTGATTACTTCCTCATATTATTCATAGTAAAGGAAAGTGTGAAAATGTGAAAGTGGGGTCATGAGAGTTGTTTAATTGAAAAAAATCTCATTTGCTATGATAGAATGAGAATTCACACCTCAGAAAAAACTTCTGAGGTGTGAATTCTCATTCTATCATAGCAAATGAGATTTTTTTCAATTAAACAACTCTCATGACCCCACTTTCACTTTTTCACACTTTCCTTTACTATGAATAATATGAGGAAGTAATCACTTTAGCACACTTCACCTTATGAAGACAAACCTCATACAAATAAATTCACCATAATTCACCCCTCTGCCCAATCACTCTTAAATTGGGGATGGGTGGTAGCCTCCAGCCATCAGGCACTATCTACCAGCCCACCCCACTCCTTTGGGGCAGATCCACTTTCTGCCCCCAATCTGCCCCAAAGACACCCAAACTTCAAAAATTCTCAAAAAATCAGCCCTCTGCCCAATCCCCCTGAAATTGGTGTGGTAGCCTCCACCCATTAGGCACTACCACCCCACCCCACTCTTTTGGGGCAGATCCACTTTCTGCCCCCAAACTGCCCCAAAGTCACCAAAACTTCAAAAATTCTCAAAAAATCACCCCTTTGTCCAAACCCCCTGAAATTGGGGTGGTAGCCTGCACCCATTAGGCACTACCAACCCACACCACTATTCTGCCCCAGGCCCCACTTTCTGCCCCAATATGCCCCAATCTGCCCCAAAGACATGAAATGTTCAGAAATTTACCAAAAATCAGCCCTTTGCCCAATCCCCCTGAAATTGGGGTGGTAGCCTGCACCCATTAGGCACTACCACCCCACCCCACTCCTTTTGCCCAAATCCCATGATATGCCCCCGAACTGCCCCAAAGTCACTAAAACTTTAAAAAATCGCCAAAAATCAACCATGAACCGAATCACCCGAATTTTTTTTGCCCGAAATTCGGGTGATTCGGCTCATGTCCGAAAAAATTCGGGGGACATCGGGGGTGATTCGGTTCGGCCCCGAATCACCCGAAATTGTTCGTTTCGGGCACAGATCGTTCTGTGCCCGAAATTTTTTGCACATCCCTACCATCCAGTCCAGCTTTTTGCTTTCCACATAAGCCTACCAGATGCTTTCAGGAAGCCCAAGAATCCTCTGTTGCGAATAGCAACTGGTATTCAGTGTCATGCTGTATCCAATCATGGAGGTTCCACATAGCCATCATGACAAATAGGGGTTTGTAGACCTATTCTCCATGAATTTGTCTAAGATTTTATAAAGTGGTTGGGGAGAGAGCACAGATCTAGAAATATTGTTGCTTTTTTAAGTGGCAGCAGGGCTTTCACCATCTCAACCAGTTCAGCACTCTGAGCATTACGATTCTGCACATCTTACAGAGCTAATCTTTGGCATTCACAACAGGATCAAGAGCAGAACTCTAATAAGCTCTGGCTCAAATTAAAACAGTCCGAGTCAACAACGAGACTCCGCATCGAGTCTGCATCGAGTCCAAAGCGTTGCTTGGAAAGGACCAGAAAAATTCTATGTTTGGAAAGAGGCTAGCTTTATGCACCCAATGCAGCATTTCAAGGTCTATTTGCATTTCTAATAATACCCAAAGTACAAGCATGAATATGTAGCTTCGCAGGCACGTTCTGTGTGGAGAGAACAGAGTGGGTTCAGTTTGGTGGTGAGAGGAGATTCATCAGATCAGGGGAACATGTGGCAATTCTAAGTGGGAGGGTGAAGCACAGACAAGAGAATCGTGAAGCTGATTCATTTGGTGAAGCACAAGGATCTTAAGGAAGCTGCCAAAGGCAATCGCTCTGAAAATTGAGCTCTCGCTTAACCAACAGGTACGATGATGGCATGTGGGGCTAACACCAGTGCCTTCTGCTCTCTTGAGAGCTTCATTTCCTAGACCGATTAACAAATGTCTATTTTATTTTCCTCCAATCATCTAGCTGTGCTGGGAAACCTGTCAATCTAATCTCTGTTCTTTGGCATGGCAGGGGGAAGCACCATATGCCCAATATGGGCCAATTCACACAATCATTTTTAGTATGGTGAATCATAAGAGCTGGTCTTGTGGTAGCAAGCATGACTTGTCCCCTTAGCTAAGCAGGGTCTGCCCTAGTTGCATATGAATGGGAGACCTGATGTGTGAGCACTGTAAGATATTCCCCTCAGGGGATGGAGCCGCTCTGGGAAGAGCAGAAGGTTCCAGGTTCCCTCCCTGGCAGCATCTCCAAGATAGGGCTGAGAGAGATTCCTGCCTGCAACCTTGGAGAAGCCGCTGCCAGTCTGTGTAGACAATACTGAGCTAGATTGACCTATGGTCTGACTCAGTATATGGCAGCTTCCTATGTTCCTATAACCAGTTGGCTTTTTTTTTTTTTTTTAAGTGTGGTTAATCTTAATTGTAACCAGTTGGCTTGTCTGGGAAGTTTGGAGGGCTGAATTAGCTTGTATGAATGCTCCAGTGCATCTCCTGATCGTGAATCCCCATATTTTGAAATGTTGTAGAACTAAAGCAGGTGAGCAAAAGCTCTTTGTGATGGATGTGTTTCTGGGCTATACCATTTCAGACTGCAGAGGAAGGATTCATTTGAGTGCTCCCCACAAGATCATAATGTCACCTTAAACATACAGAACTGGCACATCAGAGGAATGGCTAGCTTCCAGCCTTCTCCTTGATGCGTAGGGAGCATTATGTTGGAGAGCATTCAAGCAGTCCTCAGCCTGTGGGTCCAAAATTGTACAGCCCAGCAGGAGAGACATCCTGGGATGGACTTCTGCTTCTCTGTTTTATCTTTCAGTAGCTCCATTCATAACCATTTTTTGAGATGAAAAGACCAATAAGAAGTTATTTGTTCTCATCTCAACCGAATCATATGGTTAAAAAGGTATTCTGGAGAAGGTTGTTACTAGTGTGAGAATGGTGAAAGAGAGTAGTAATATATCCATCGAACACAGACTCATTAAGCTAATTTATTGAGATAGTTTACCAAGATTCCATTTTAGTGTAGGGCTGGTGAGTCATCCAGGTGTCTTCCTTGTCAGCCAAGGACCCTCAAGCTATTTATTAACTCCCATGGTGTTCTCAAAAGTATGTAAATACTATATGTAATAGTCCACATAATCCTTATATCAAGCATATCATTATGTAATAATTAACTTACTGATTTGACCGCACCCAATTTTTTAAAAATAAAGGCCAGATACTTACATAATTGTAACTAGGTCTGATTATGTTTAGGGGTGACTTTGGTTGTGCTATCTCTGCATTCTGTTAGGTCTCTAAACTAAATTTAAAGCCACTGGCTGTACAGTATATCCAACTGCCATCTCTGTTCTAACATGACATAATTTACCACACTTAAGATGCATGGGTGTGGCTCAACTAAAGGTAAAGTGTGCCATCAAGTCGATTTTGACTCCTTGCGCCCACAGAGCCCTGTGGGGTTTTTTGGTAGAATACAGGAGGGGTTTACCATTGCTTCTTCCCGTGCAGTATGAGATAATGCCTTTCAGCATCTTCTCATATCGCTGCTGCCCGATATAGTACCAGAACCAGCAACCTCCTGCTTGTTAGTCAAGCATTTCCCCACTGCTTCACTTAAGGTGACATGGCTCAACTACCTAATAATAATAAACTACCCTGTAGTCTACAACAATTTTTTTTTGGGGGGGGGGGAATAGGCCAGTTTCATCCTAGTGGTCCATCATCCTAGTGGTCCATCAAACTTCTAATTCCATGTAGTGCTATTCGAAAGACTGCCATGTTCCATCCTGAGTTCACAATAATAAATCGGAGGTATAATTGCATTTGAACAATTTAGACCCTTGCTTAGCGGTGGGTGAATTTAAGGTGGCATACTGACAGATTACAAGAGAAACAAGAAGGGAATATGCAAAAATGCAATGACACTGAAAAAAGAAATGGAGACGTCAATGGCTTTGTGAATGATATCTCATCTTAAATCAAACCACTGCTCGTTCAGTAGGTACAGCAATACCTTTCTACTTAAAATGGAATTCCCCCAGAAAGACCAAAGTGAAATGGCAACAAACAGCCTTCAGTGTATTGCCTCAAGGAATTGGGTGGTGGGCAACATTCCGTTAGATGCTAGGGTGGTTTTCTAGGAAGGCTAAAAACTCTGATTTTGACAATGAAGAGGGTTTTATAATTTATTGGCATTTCAGCTGGTAACTCGTTAAAAGAAGAATACCTCATTCTACAATGTTCTGTGAGCGTGTTCTACTATATTCTGCAACAAAGAAAGGTCGTTCTCATGACCATTTCAGCCCAGAGGAGAAGGTGCGGGGGGAAGGCAGGATCGATCTTACCTTCCCCCCCAGCGATCTGGATCCTTGTGTGCAGCACTAGGCTCACATGCCCACGCAATCCGTGCTTCTCTGGGCAGTGCAGATTTCAGGAGGCCAGGAAATGCAGCCCGGCCTCTGGATATCCCTAAACACACTGCATGAGGCAGACGGTGCTTTGAGGGATTTCCCCTCAGGCTGGACACACTAGGCACTTAGAGCACACACATGACCCCAGACTTGGGTATTGCCCTTCTACCTGGGTAAAAACCGAGGCAAAAATCCCAGGCTAATTGGATGGGCCTCGATTCCGGTGCTTCAAACAAGCAGCTCTACCCAGGTAAAGCTACCCAAGCCTGGGTAGGGCTGCTTGTGTGAACAGCCCTAACGCATGTTTTTGTCCATAAATTTCCTAGAGGTCAAACTTGCTTTCCCCCAGTATTTTAGCAGACCTCAGAACCTGGAGGTGCCATAGGGAAGAATAGAGAAAGAAGCGTAAAGATATAGTCATAGAAAATAGGCACCATATGTCCTCCACAGAATGGGTCCATATGTTAAAATGGCTGGTTTCCACATCCTGAAAAATGCTAGAAAATAATCACAGATGATGACACCTTGCACTATCATATAGGGGCATTTGTGGAAAGTTGTTTACCATGTGGATATGGAAGGGGGAAAGTTGGCTTGTAGTGGCTTTTCGTGTTTATATGAAACAGGTCTGGATAAAGTTGGTTCAGCCAAGCCGCCGTAGGTTTTGAGCAGTCTGTGGTGCACCATTTCACATGGGCAAGCCCTAAAACAGTAACTCCATTCAAGCAGGTAAAAACCTCACCAGTGGGTCACAGAAGAAGCTTGAAGAAGGTCTCCAAGATGCAAGCGATAGATTGGAGACAAGTGCAAGAGATTACAGACACAATCCAGAAAAAAGGTAGCTGTGACTGTATCCTTGTTCAGCGGTCATCGTACCCTGAATAATGTAAGCAGGTACAAGGCGAAAGGGAATGCTCGGGCTAGCTCTGCCCACATGTTAGCACATTCTGTAGTCAAGCCCCCTGCTTTTCCTGAGTGCAGCATTTGTCTGCTGAAGCCAACACTGTATCCAGATCCCCACGATCAGATGCCAACACTACTCCCCATGATCTAGAACAATGGGTGGCCAGCATACCAGATCACAGAAAGAACTCTCCCTGGGCAAAGCATTTACTTCTGCAAGCAGATGCTGTATTCAAGGAAAGCCGGGGGTAGCTGTGGAGTGTACTGGCAGAGGGGCAGGATTAGGTACTACATAATCCTTCCCCCCTGTGCCCAAGTAGACTGTACCCACTGTACACTAAATAGAGCTTATGTGCCATTGAAATCAATAGAACTTGTCGTGATTAGGTTAGCTACAGGTTAATTTCAAACAATATCTGCTGAATTGTGCCCGAGGACAGGATTTCCAGGACAGAAGGTCCTGGAAATGAATTGCAAGCAGCTGTAGGTGACCTATTAGGAATTTTGGGCACAAATTGGGCTCAGAATAGTCCAACACATGATACCATCACATTGATAAAAACTAATCCGATCTGGGTCAGATTCATCTGATCAGAATCCATCTTCCTGGCTGAAAGACCACTTTGGATCCTTCAGCAACCCAGAGGACATAAAGTTAATTAATTTTAGGCAGCTTCTCCCACTGAAAGTGTACTTTATGCTTGTCTGATTAGATTTTTGTAATGTATTTGTGTATATAATACATTATTAACCCATCTTTCTGTTGTCATGAAGATCAAGGTATCTTGCATGGGGTATCTTGCACCTATCCCAGCACTGGCCAGATCTAAACCTGTTAGCTTCAGCAAAGTGCTCTCAGAGCAAGACCCTGATCTACCCTGAAGGTATGGAGGCATAAATGCCCCAGAAAAATGTTAACAACTGAATTATAGTTTCTCAAGAAGTCGTCACCTTGACTTAATCAGCTTAATCCTGATCTTCAAAAGCCAGCCTTCCACATATTCTAAATTGGTATAATGATGCATATAAGGGGAAGGTTACAGGCTTCATCCTAACCTACACATAGTCATTAGAATAGCTGTCGAAAAACCCTGCATATACCACAGTATTCACAGAA